>NC_058522.1:337490028-338115028 GCF_904849725.1 Hordeum vulgare subsp. vulgare | reverse complement strand
ACGGCAATGCACATAAATCTTCAGTTTGGTTCGGCCCACCATCAGCCCCTGTGAGCAGCAGTGCTTTTCCATGGGGCATGGGGGCAGATCTCTCAGGTAGACAGGTACTAGTACAAAGCGTGGAAAGTAGTCTTCCTCCTCTCCATCGCTGCAAACAGGGCAGATTCCGTGCTGCGCTTTTTTTTTTGCTTGGCCGTCACATCATCGCGCCATGCAAAGACTCTGGTTTAGCTTGGTAGGAAAAAACCGTGTATAAAATGATTCTTGTTTGCAATTGAGTCGTACGTTTGAATACAGGAAATAGAAAAAAATATACTGCTCGAGGCCAGGACCGTTGATCTCCATGATGTCATCCACGTCTTGTTGCAACACATGTTCCTTACCCGCTCACTGATTGCCCGCCGTGATGCTCCCATTCTCAACTTTTCTTGGCATGCATGCATGCATGCATCGAACTATTTCAACTTCAAATTTACGCCTTGCATTTCCATGGACGGATCGGTTCAGCTCTGCAAAAAAAAAAAAAAAAACAAGTCGGGGGAATGGAACTTTAGTTCCGACGAGAGCAAAGATGCAAGGCCATGACGGTGGTCCGGCCGGTCCATGGAGAGACGCGCGCGCGCAGAGGGAATCGACGAAAGGAAGGTGAAAAAAGATCTCCAACTTTGCAGGCACACTGCACTAATTAGTCGTACGTGGTGGAATCAATGACGGTTGGCTAGTCATGCATGGGCATGGCCACACTGTACGTGCGCCCGCTTCTGGCCTTGTTAATCGATGCCACGCAAGAATTTGTAACTCGCATTAGCAACGTATATCGATCGGTACATGTATGTATACGTACGTATGCTTTCTTACCCCGCTAAAGAAAACATCAGATGATCGTGCATCTAAACAATGCTGCATTGCATTTGACAAACAGTGGGCAAATTAAGCTTGCATTTGCATGGTATAAGCAGTGTAGCGCGCTAGCATTGCATTTATGCAGGTGTAAGTCTCGATCGAGTGGAATGGACAAGGATAAAAAGTGAGTGCACCAACACGAAATGCTCAGCCTTGTGACGGAGGATATGGCACTGGCCGGCAGCAGAGAAAACATCTTGGCGTTGGCGGTTACCCGACCATATGCCCAGCCCTTGCAGCTTTTCTCATGCTTTGCGCTAGACGACCCAGCTGGCAGTCTCTCTCTCATCGTCCACGCCCTAAGGCAACATAAAGCCCGTCTTGCGCTTGCGCTTGGGCAGAAATCAGTCTACCAGTCTCGTTCGCATAGCAGGGTGTGAGGATCTCGAACGTCGCCCATGCTCCCCCCAACCCACACGGGCGCCATGATCCAAGGTTGCCACACTTGCCAGTCATTCCATTTCTGTTGGGTTTTGAACGTGCGTATGCAGCTGTACATGCGTGCCTACGCGATTCTTGCTTCGGCCGGCTACTTGACGAAACTTGTGTAACTAGCGACACGAATAAAACTGATCGATGAATTTGATGGCTAAAGGCTCGTGTCGTGCCTTTGCTTTGTATTGCTTTTCGTTTTTCTGGTGTTACAATCAACATCCCTAGGGTGTCTTTTATACACGTTCACAAGGGACTATGGAAATAGACTACGACTAGGAATCCTAATACTACTAGGACTCGGTTTGGCTTTCTTTCCTAATCCTAAAGAAACAACGTGATTAACTTCTACATTCACCTCCTTAATCTTGTTGCTTGACTTCACTTCTTGCACTCCGACTTTCCTCCTCATCTCGATGAACTTCTGTCGACCGAGGGACTTGGTGAAAATATCGGCAAGTTGGTCTATCGTGTTCACATGTTGAACCTCGATCAACCCTTCTTCAATGCACTCCCGGATATGGTGGAACCGGGTATCTATGTGCTTGCTCCTTTCGTGATGAACCGGATTTTTGCACAACGAGATTGCAGCTTGGTTATCGATCTTCAGTGACACCTTCTGCACCTCCCGCTTTGCAAGAATAGCTAGGAGTCTTCTCAGCCACACTGCTTGACAAGCCGCCGTGCTTGCCGCTATGTATTCTGCCTCGCATGAAGACAGTGCCACCACCTTTTGCTTCTGAGAATTCCAGCTAATCGGATTCGGGCCAAGGTAGAAAACCATGCCCGTTGTGCTCTTTCGGTCATCAACATCACCTGCCATGTCACTATCTGAATATCCAGGAAGGATCAATCCTTCCTTTCCCTTTCTGTACGTGCAACCAAGATTAATGATGCCTTTCACATAGCGCAAGATTTGATTGACCGCGCTCATGTGCTCGGTTGTCGGATTCTCCATGAAACGACTCACGATCCCGACTGAATAAGCCAAGTCAGGTCGGGTATGCACCAAATATCTTAGGCTGCCCACAACGCTTCGATACATTGTGGTGTCCACCGGCGGATTTGAGCTACGCTTGCTCAACTTGTCACGTTGGTCCATTGGAACTTGTGTCGCGTAGCAATCTGACATGCCACACTTGTCCAATAACTTGACCGCGTAAGCCGATTGACATAGGGAAATCTCTCCGGAGCTTTGCTTCACTTCGATGCCCAAGTAATAGCTGAGTAATCCCAGATCACTCATGCTAAACTTGTTCTTCATTTGCGCCTTGAAACGTTCAATTTCGTGTACGCTATCTCTGGTGATAATCAGATCGTCGACATAAACTCCAACTAGCAGGTTTGAGCCTTTGGAGTTCTTTGTATAGACTGCGTGTTCGAGGGGACATCTCTTGAACCCGAGTGAGACCAGACTTCGGTCTAACTTTGAGTTCCAAGCTCTTGGCGCTTGCTTCAACCCGTAAAGTGCCTTCTTGAGCTTGTAAACTTTCCCTTCTTCGCCTTTCTTCTCGTAGCCGAGGGGTTGTTCCACGTACACTTCTTCTGTGAGATCGCCGTTGAGGAAAGAGGATTTAACATCCATATGATGAACCTTCCAATCCTCTTGTGCTGCCAAAGCTAGGAGCACTCTCACCGTCTCGATTCGAGCAACCGGTGCAAACACCTCATCATAGTCAACTCCTTGACGTTGAACGTAGCCCTTTGCAACGAGTCTTGCCTTGTACTTCACAATGGCACCCTCCGTGTCCTTCTTTAACTTGTAAACCCACTTCAAACCTATCGTCTTTGGGTTTGGAGGTCGGGTTACCAAAGTCCACGTGCCATTGCTCTCAATTGCCTTCATCTCCTCATCCATGGCGTGCGTCCAGCTAGGACTTTTGCTCGCCTCTACGAAGTTCGCCTGCTCCTCAACTCCAAAAAGACATAGTCCGGAGTATTCGAGCATAACTGGCTTTGTGTACTTGTAGACTTTCTTGAGGGTCTTGTAGCGACGAGGCCCTGAGGAATCCGTTGTGGCTTGCGAAGGAGGTGACACAAAATGTGTCGATGTTGATGCACTTGAGGAAGATGGCTGAGTCTCGGGCGTGTCATCGACATCCGCGTCGTCGGCGTAGTCGTCGTGATCATGATCAACATCTTGATTGTCATCGTCACTATGCGCCTCGTTGTCGATGTTGTTGTCGAGATCTCCACCCGTGCCGTGCGCTTCGTTGTCGCTATCTCCTTGCGACCTATGCACGTCGTCATCGGTGTCGGCACCATGATGATCACTACCATTGTGGTAACCTTGGTTGGGCGTATTATCAACCACTTGGACATCCTCCCCTGCATCATCATCAGTTGGAAATTCAACCGTGAATATGTTACTGTTTGGAGCATTGTCGGCTGCGGCGCTCCAATTCCACGCTTGGTTTTCTTCAAACACGACATCGCGTGAAATCCGTAGACGCTTGGTTTGTGGATCGTAGAAGCGGTATGCTTTGGTGCCGGAACTCCTCTCGTATCCGATGAACACCATCTTGGTGCTACGATCGGCAAGCTTTGAGAGATGCGGCTCCAACGTCTTCACATGTGCCACACACCCGAACGTCCGTAGATGAGACACATTCGTCTTACGTCCGTAAATTGCTTCATACGAGTCTTGTCGATCACCGCCTTCGTTGGAGCCCGGTTGAGAAGATAGACCGCCGTCGAGACAGCTTCTCCCCAAAAAGTCCCCGGCAGGTTCTTGCTCTTGAGTAAACTCCTTGCCATGTCAACGACGGTTCGATTGCGTCTTTCAACGACCCCATTCTGCTGCGGCGTGTAAGGTGTCGTGAGGAACCTCTTTATGCCAATCTTCTCGCAGTAGTCGTTGAACTCATTCGACGTAAATTCTCCGCCGTGATCTGTCCGTAGAGCGCGAACCTTCAACTTGTGTTCCATCTCCGTTGCAGCCTTCAGCTTCTTGAACGCTTCAAACGCCTCATCTTTAGATCGTAGGAGAACGACCCACATATATCTCGAGTAGTCGTCTACCACGAGGAAGAAATACTTCTTTCCCGCGTGAGTTGCTGGGGTGATAGGGCCACATAGTTCACCATGGAGCAGCTCGAGTGCATCACTTGCACGATAGGTAGACTGAGCAGGGAACGGCCTGCGGTGCTGTTTTCCAACCAAGCACCCGTCACATACTCGATCAACATGGTCGATAAATCGCATCCCGGATACCATCTCCATCTTTTACATCTTCTTCAAGGCGTAGAAGTTAACGTGTCCAAATCTAGCATGCCATAACCATGAATCATCATCACTCTTGGCGAGCCAACACTCCGGTTGAGATTGATCAAGGTTGAGGATACAGAGCCTATTCCGTGTGCGATTAACACGAGCTAGCACGTTTCGGAGGTTGTCGAAGATCGTCATCACTCCGTTCTCGATATTCACCTTGCATCCATTCTCGTCAAGCTTCCCAATAGAGATAATGTTGTTGCGAAGCCGTGGGATGTAGTACACTCCGGTAAGTATGCGATGTTCGCCTGTGAGACCGTCCAAGAGGACAGACCCTACAGTATGCCCTTGTTCTGTATATTCTGTCGTGCTCGATTGAAAACTCACCGTGGAAAACCAGCACCAGGGTCAGGGTGGTGTCTCAGATCCAGACAGACGCAGGATCTTCGACTTCTGTTGGAGGCGCTCAATTGGTGGCGCAAGCATTTCACTCCCAAACGTAAACATCTCCCTCTCCCATCCCGCATTTCATTCTTTGACAGCAGAGCCTGATTTACTGGAGTTCCTGTCTCTAACCTTCATTTTCCGGCAATTACATTATGTCCGCGTTTTCGAATTCATCAGCGACAGGCCCTAGTTCGGTAGTCCCTTCATTTTGGAGACCCCAGTTCTTCAGGGGAAGAAACAACACGAAAGGGCCCTGTGGGCTTTTACTTGCATTTAGAATTTTCTAAGCAGAAAGAATTGAGTGAGGTGTGGCGTAAGTGGGCTGTGAGCTGCTCGAATTCAGTGAGCTAGTTTTAGCTGAAATAAGTGGGCTGTGGGCTGATGGAATTGACGTACTACTGTCTTTGATACAAGAGGGTTGTCCGGGGGCACCATAGGGTGGTGGTTTGACTTTGAAATGTAAGAGCAACTTCAACCGACCGATCCAAACGGACAATGATTTTACTCGTTTTTTATCCGTTTGGTTTATTGGGTTTTTTTAGGTCGGCGGTGCGTCTAACGCGGACGATTCATTTTTTGTTCGCACATTTAGATTAAAAAGGCCTCCATGCCAATGCTCAAGAGTTCATGCAGGCATCATGCCAGCGGCCGGTATACATTGCCATAAAACCACCACGCAGCACATGCTGGCACACTTGCCAATGGGCGACACACATGCTAGTACATCAAAAGGGGCGGGAATTCGACCACACCATGTCGGCCTGTGGTCATGAGAGCACACTTGCCGACATACAAAAAAGGGATTGTGATCTCCAACGCAGATCACAGCTGGTCGAACTTGCGCATTTCGGTCACCATCTTCTCGAACCATAGCCTCTTCCTCGATGACACGGTGTTTAGATCAACCTTCATGATCTCCATATCCGTCTTCATGCTTGCGAGGGCCACTTCTTTCGCCTTGGTCTTGGCATTCGTGGTCTCGATCTCGAACATCTTGGCTTGCTTCGCCTCCTCCAACTCAAGCATCTTGTCTTGCCTCTCCGCGTCCATCTCGAGCTTCCTCCTTTGAATTTCCATAAAGGCGTTCATTTGCTCTTCCTTTTCTTGCCGGCGTTTCTCCTTCCTCAAGTCCTTCTTGCTTATCATGTCCTCCACATTTTCAAGCAAGGCGATCGACGCCGCGCCCCGCTTGTCCTCCTTCTTCGAGTTGGTCTTCCCCTGTCGCCGAGCCTTCTTGCCGTCACCATGGTCCTCCACAGCTTCTTTCCCCCCACGCACCAAGAGGGCGACATATTGCGCCTTCAACTTCTCCTCCCCGTTGATGATAGTCCAACAATGGGAGAGATGGAAGGCCTTGCCGTCGTGTTGAACCTTGAATGCCTCCAAAGCTTGGAACACCTACAATTCAAACCAAGCAAGCATATGTGGGCAAATGGACATGCAATCTACGGGAAAAATGTGTGGCACCAAAAGGGAATGAGAGGGCATGCATACCATGTATTGCATGGCGAGGCCGCTCACGAGGCGTGCCTTGATGCTCTCATAGCTGGCACAAAACTTGTTGAATCACCCTCAACGCTTCAAAAGTGGCACCCATCCATGGTTGCTTTCAATTTGGTACGGGGGGAAGTTCTTGTGCTCATGGAACTCACGATGAACACGAGTCCATAAGGCCGACCACTGTTTTTTGGCACCAACCTTTGGGTCTTGCTCAGTGTCCCTCCAACACTCACAAAGGAGCTTGTCCTCGGCCGACGTGTATGCCTTCGTCCGCTTGCTCTTGCGCTTCGGCTTCGCCCTGACAAAAGTTTGGTTGGCGAGCTCCTCCTCGAACAAAGGCTCCCCGTCGATGTCCATGTCATCACCCTCCTCCTCAAGGCCGTAGTCCTCCGGGAACTCATGGTCGAGCGGGAAGCCGTCTAGGCCGGCCTGATCTTGCATGAAGCCGTCATGTGGACCATTGGTGGCTTGCATGAATAGTGCTTGGCAGTCCTGGTTTTGGGTCTCATCGGGATCGTACATAGCCGCGGATTAAGCACCAGCTGTCGGCGCACCGCCTTTGAAGATCATGTTCTCGTAGAAACGGTTGGCCGTGTCATCGTCGATGGCCGTCGGCATTCTGTCGAACAGATTGCGGGCGCCGGTGAGCATGTCGGCTGGCATCTCGCGCTGGCATTTCCTCATGCCTCCGGATGATGATCTGCCTGCCACCGGCGTGTCATTGAGGTCAATGGTCACCGGCACGGGCGCGGTAGGGGCCACAATGCTCACCTCCGACGAGCATTCCCCGGAGAAGCGGCTGCCTTGCGGGTAGACGTAGAAGCCGGGAACCGGCTGCGTGGAAGACGCGCGCGGTGACTCCGGTAGCATCATCGGAGGATATGCTGATGAGCCCGTGCTGGCCGCGGTCGCGGCAACGATGGTGACAAGCCCGTGCTGGCCAGGATTTACCCCTAGGTACAACAAGGCCTCCCTCGTTGCCGCCTTCACCCGAACATTGGTGTCTTCCTGCTGCGCGGCGGCGGCGGCTGCCTCGCCCCTTGCATTCCGCACGTGATTTCGGACCTTCCTCTTGGCCGACTCCACGACCCGCTCCTCGGGAGTCAACTCCTCCATCTTCTTCTTGGGCGGTGCGACGGCCTTACGGGGGGCGCGGGCCTTGCCTCTTCCTTCGGCGGCGGCGGCGGGCGAGAGGAGGCGATGGCGGCCGTGGCCTCGAGGTCGTCGTCCATGGCGGTGGGAGCGGGCGCGGGAGCGAGCGGGAGGGTTTGGGGAAAATGGAGGGAAAAAATGGCCGCTTTGCCGCTGCTTTGCGGGCCAGTGAGGGGAGTAGGCGCGGCGACGCACGCGTCCGCTTTGTGTCCACACCGACGCAAATCAGGCTCAAAATTGGGCCGGGATTGGGTCGGTAGGCTGACAAAAAATCGAACGTGCGTCCATTTGGGTCGGCGTGTCAGGTCATCTTTTTGTTCGCACGGACCCAAACAAACGGCGACGGATGAAATGAGTCTCCCGTTGGAGTTGCTCTAAAACATGTCATTGCAAAATTACGCATCCTTTTTAACTTTATCCACTAGAATTTTATCAAACTTCCGGTTTGTGATTATTTAATTTGTGTAATGGGAAATTGGTTAACATCCTTACTAACGTATGGATTGATATTCTACACATACCTGTTAGCTTCATAGTGTAAAATCTTCCACCGCGTCTTATTTTTTCTTATATGATCTGCCAGGCTTCTCGTATGCAGAACAGTGGCAGAAGGGATCGATCACATGGCAAGAAGCGGACAATGGACTACCCTGGAGGGATATCTCAGGCAAATTATAGCGATGTATGGCAGCTCTGTGGATATGCATCCCAGATTACTATTGTACTGTCGCAGGGGACGGCTGATACGTCTCTTGCAAAGTGGATCGAGGTCGTTGGCCATTCGTTTCCACCAGGGATACATTGCACCGCTTCGCCACGTGGCCTCACAGTTCGCTGACACTGATGAGATGAGGTCACAGTTGGATGTTATCTGGGGAAGTATTACCAGGGACCCAAGGTGTGTGTAACTCTAAGCCAATCTCATGTCCTACTTCAGTGTTACTACATCATACGTATATGTTATCTGTTTAGTCCAATAAATAATATCATTCATACCAAGAATCAGACATTTGGTGTTAGTTAGTTTTTGTTACCAGACTTACTAGTTAATAACATTTCGTTATATCAAATAAAATGGATTCTGATGGAACAGTCTCTCCATTTGAAATTAATTAAAGTGCTGCCTAATCAATCTTGTCTAAGTTTATAGCTTAGAACAATATATATATATATATATATATATATATATATATAGGAAAAGCATCTTTTATGATGAAACAAAGTAGATTTTATTCTTTTTCCCAATAGATTCTAAGAGAATTTTAGCAACAATTTAATTTAAATTTGTTGGCTTCAGTATCTACTTTTGCGGGGGACTACATTATCAGCGTGTTTTTTCATGCCTTTTATATTAATCTAACATAAAAGAATCTGATTCACTTTAATTATGTTTCCTAATTGGTATTTTTGTTTTCTGATGTAGCTATACTGAATTGTTAACGAGCCACCCTCGTAATGTTGTGGAACTCATTATGGATTATATGAGATCGCACTTTCCAGAGGTTGTAGGGTAAGCACGCAGCAACTTGAGACTAATTCTGCATTTATTACACAAGGCGTTTTATCTCATTAATTATGTATTTACATTTGTAGACACATTAATCCTAGTGGTACCACAAACCGGTTGTGGGCTTTTGGTGTGCACCTTGGCCGAGTCTCGAAGAAGGTAAAACTGAGATGTATCTTATGCCAGCACGAGATGACCACTGACAGAGTAGGACAGGATATGGGAAAACACTTACGAGAGAGCTGTCCCAAGATGACGCCGCACTGGCGTGCAAAGGTGGAAGCCCTTTCTCATGAGTCTGCCTCTAAGAAGAGACCAAGAGCTGCGGCTACCAAGCAAGCTGGGAACAGTCAGGTTAAATTGCCTTCCTGGAAGATGGTGATAAGTGCAGAGGTAGTATCTATCAGTCCTTAATTGTTTTTGTTTCTGTTTTTGCAAGGACATCCTTCATTTGTTACATATGTTGACACTGAACAGGCAAAAGAAGCAATTGGCACGCTGGCACTTCTGCGTTTGAACGAGGGGGCAACATACCATGCCACGAACTTGGGTCGCGAACTCCAGGCTATTGCACAACTGGGAAATGAGCCATTCTTTCTAGCCGGAAGGGTATGTCCTCTTATATTATTCTAATGTACCAAACATATAAAAATGTGATAACATCTACTCTACAACGTTAAACTAGTTTTATTAGATAATATATGAAATATATGATAATTTTGAACAGGAGAAAAATATTAGTATGGTTCACAATATGGTTAGTACTAATGGACAGTAATACTATTTTGAAATAGAGATAGTAGTGCTGTACTGGCAAGTAGGAGTAGTAACCAAATATGGCCCCTACTTACATCATTTTGGTATCTTGTAGCTGAAGGCAGCTGTGAGTGCGCTTCATGACTTGATGGCTACTGTCATGATGGAGGGCGAAGAAGCGACTCCTGCTTTGAAAGAACTGACAGTTCGCCTTTACAAGCTTCAGTTCCTCATCCCCATTTTGCATTGTGCTAGTGCAAGGATATGCACCAACGCAGATGGCTCAGAATCAAGCCGTGACGGTGTCTTATTCCCAGCAGCAGTCTGTGGCCGTGCGTTCAACTCAGCAGCAGCAGGCTGTGGTGGTCGCGCCTTCAGCTGTGCCGCAAGAGCAGGTGGTGGGCGGGCCTTCAGCTGTGCCGCAAGAGCAGGTGGTGGGCGCGCCTTCAGCTGGGGATGAAGAGCAGGTGGTGGCCGCGCAGCAACAGCCGGTGATGGTCGCGCCTTCAGCTGGGGATGAAGAGCAGGTGGTGGCCGCGCAGCAACAGCCGGTGATGGTCGCGCCTTCAGCTGGGGATGAAGAGCAGGTGGTGGCCGCGCAGCAACAGCCGGTGATGGTCGCGCCTTCAGCTGGGGATGAAGAGGTGGCCATGCCTTTAGTGGAAGAGCAGGTGGTCGTGAAAGATCAAGTCTACGATGTAAATGACCAGAACGTTGAAGAGCACCATGGTCAGGGAGATGGCCCGTTCAATATCCTGATGGGCCATGCTGAGCTTGACCAACTGTTGCAATTAGCCAATCAGTTTCTTGGAGCCGGGCAAGGCGATCCTCCCCCTCCAGTCTAGTGATGTTTAGTCTTTGATGATGAGATAATGACCCGTGACCTTTACATAAGTGATATTATCTCTTTTAAAGAATGAATTCTGCACTTTTGGCATACACATGATCCTCCCTCTCCAGTCTGTCAGTTTCCCGTTCTAATACCTGTTTCAGTGAGCAATTTGGGAACATATTTGTTCATTGGATATAGTTTTTCAATGACGGGGAGTGGGTCTAGCTCGACTCGTTGGGGAAGTGGATGTGCAAACCCAACACGTGGGTTTAAATTCTCACGTAGACAAATTTAGATTCCTATTTATTCTTAAGGACCACGCTGAAGATGAGGGAGGAGGAGGAGATTTCTATGGGACCTTCGTCCCCACCTCGGCCTTAGAGCTCGGCGTGGTAAACACACCGGAGTGCAGCTTGACCCGACGGCCCGGGAGGACGTCCACGCACTCGTTCATCGTTGTACGGGGTATAAACTTTTTTCAAACAAAAGCCACATGCCCCCAACAACTCTTTGAACAATTTTGATCATTTGGCCCTTCGCGCTATGGGGTCTGGATATGGTCGGCTCACTTAAAGGGGGACCAAGAAAAAGAATTACCTCCTCGTTAAGGTTGACATATTTACCAAATGGATCGAAGCAAAGCCGATCACCTCGGCGAAGGCTAAACCAGTAATCGAATCTATTTTCAGTGTCGTACATCGTTATGGTGTTCCACACAGCATAATAACAGACAATGGGGCCAATTTCATCACCCAGGAGGTAAAAGTTAGTATGCAAACTTGGTCATAAAGCTCAATTATGCTTCCGTATACCACCTGCAGACCAACGGACAAGTCGAAAGAGCCAATGGGCTCATTATGAGCGGTATTAAATCCAAGTTGGTCCGATCCCTTCAAGACTCCGATTGCCAATCGGTGGAGGAGCTCGACTCGGTGCCATGGGGCTTGCGCACCACCCCGAATCGATCCACAGGGTACACCCCCTTCTTTATGGTGTACGTGGATGAAACAGTCCTCCCCTATGATATTATACATGACGTACCTCGGGTGTGTATGTACGCGGAAAAAGAAGCCGAGCTAGATCGGCAAGACGACCTAGATGCATTGGAAGGTGAGCGTGACATAGCTCTGGCCCGATGAGCTTTCTATCAACAACAAGCTCGACGCTGTCATAGCAATGAAGTCCGGGCAAAGGCTATATAACGTCGGAGAACTTGTCCTACGCCTCCCCGAGAAGCAGAAGCATAAACTTCACTCTAAGTGGAAGGTCCCTTTTATAATCGATGAAATCCTAATAGGAAGAGCTTATCGCCTGCGTAAATCCGAAGACAATCGCCTCGAGCCGAACCCGCGGAACGCAGCTCACGTTTGGCGTTTTTACAGCTAGACCACTATCATGCTCCCTTTTTCGTCACTTTCCTTTTCCCGTATCACCCACATTTTTTATTTTTTCCTATAGAGATAATTAGCTGTTCTCGCGGCATGTTCAGCTTAACCAAACACCCTCGGACATTTACTAAATCATATATGTTAAATGGAATGACCAAGTAGCACCTGGGGGCTCCTAAACAAGTTGTTCAAAAATATTTGTCATGCCCACTTATTCATGTATGCATCTTGAAATAAAAACATCGATTCCTGCCATTGTATGCATCAATTGGACTTAAGATTTTAGCAATGCTGGGTTGACTATCTCTTGTGCTTACTCTCTATGTTCCCGATGTATTCGGCTAGAGGGTGAAGGGAGCACCGTTGCGATTGTTACAACCGGTTCACGTGGACACGTACCTCAAACGGGTAAAGCCAAAAGCTAGCGCTTCTTGAGATACAACTTGATCGGCTAGGACAACGCCCACCTATTCGGCAAAATTTGCATCATTAAACCGCTGGCCGTGTTGAGCGGATAAACAACCTTACCGAGTACAACCTATGTAGCAGCCCCGAAAAAGGGAACCCATTAAGGAACATGTTTTTCCTAAAGATGTTTCTTACGCCTAGTCATAATATAACATAATCCACCTGTATAACTTTTGTCTGTTAGTACCACATGTCCTGATTGCCTAGTTATCGGAAATTTGATTTCTACCTTTGCAGAATACAAAGTACGAAACACTGCCCAGTTTATAACAGGGCAGGTAGAAGGAGGTGACGGGTTAAAGAATTTTTTTTCAAAATATGGAGGGAAGTACTTTAACACACAAATACCATTACAGGCGATTACACACTTGGTGATTGATCTAGTTGATCTATTATAGCATCTAACGCGCACTCCTCCTGTGACAAGCGCGCGGCGGGCATTACCTGATCGTACACGAAATGTGGAGGAATCTTCTTCCCATGTGGCCCCACTGATCCAACTCGAACCATGTGATCACGATCTAGGCGGGTAAAGAGGGTCTTCACCATATCCCATGCCTCCCGAGATCCTTCTCGGTAGGCCGAGGTCTTCCACAATTCAAAGCGACTGCGGGCTACTGTAAATTGCTCGGCAAGATCGGCCATCCCTTGCGGAGGGTTTTGGTTCGGCCATAAAGCTCTGACCATACTACACATAGCCTTCCGCGCATGCTCATCCATAATAGACAGTTCCTTCAATAGCCTCCCAAAGGTAGTGGCCTTCTCCTCAGGATGCCCAGTCAAAAGACCTAATCCAAAGGAGGAACAAATTTTCATGATCAACACAAAAAAATTTGAATCAGTTCCAGGTCAGAACTTTACTTACATAACATACCGCCTTTCTATTTCTGGTTCTCTTATCGAGTCTATGCCAATTGAGTTTTAAAACTCTCAACTTCCTCAGCTTGTTTTTTGTTCTCTTCCTTGAGATTGTTATTTTCTTAATGGCATCGCCTTGGTACGCACTGACCGACTTCAAGCTGTGATTCAGCATATCTCTGAGCTTCTCGAGAGGCATCTAGATCTTTTTTGCATTTGGCCTATTGATTCACGTGCTATAGCATTTTTTTTGCTATTAATATATATTTTGAGAAAATTCAGCATACTGCAAATCAAGTCCCTTACCATGGGCTTCTCTAGTAAATTTCTTCACATATTCCAGCTCGGCCCTACTGGCCTTTAAATCGGCCTGGCTCTGATGGAGATCTTTGGATAAACTCTCATTTTCCTGCTTCAAAGCCTGCAGATTGAAAAGGTACTTGTTTCGACCCTTAATTCAGCCATTTCGACCAAATTAAGGCTCGGGGGCTACCGGGTCTGAACTTTTGTTCGGATATTATAAAGTCGATGACTTACGTGCAGATGGGCAGACACTTGCCCGACCACTTCTTTAAGGCCGGCTCGTGCGACTCTGAGGTACGCATCGGCCAAATTAAGAACATTAAACTCTTCTTTGGAAAATACGGGATGACGTAGAGCCTCCTTCTGCTACCGATGATTCGTGGCACTCTCGTATTCATAGTCTATTACCGACAATCCGCCCGAACACTCTGCGAGTGGAACCGTGTTCCGTACTCCGGCGCCCATCGATGCACCGAGGTTTGGTTGACTACCCAATACCTCGACACCGTCCTCAGGCGGGGAAGGTTGCGCACGAATCCTACATTGGTCGGTAAAGGGTCATGAATGTATGGAAGAACAGATATCGTCGTAAGGAATATAAGTCGGTCTGTATACCTTTTATCGATGGAGGAGCAGATGGGTTTTCTCCCGCCACCTTTTGTTCAGGAATTCTGTCCTTGTTCGACAGAACCCCGTCCAATCTTGTGCGGGGAGTGGTCCGGTGAGCGCTCCGACGAGCCCTAGGCGCAGCCCCTCGTTGGGCCGTCGTTTTTCTCTTACTCCCTGAAGAGGGAAGGGGACTAGGGTTTTCGGCTACAAGGGCTACCCTCTGTTCATCAACTCCATCCTGGTAAAACACCCCATCCTCGAAAATGATCGAAAGCTTTGGGTCTTGATGAAACCGAGAGTCGTCGTCACGGTCATAGTCCACGGTCTGAGGCGCGGGACATTTTACCATCTTGATCCAGCGCTTCCAAGTCTACAAGGAAGGGGTAGAAATTATAAATCAAACAATAAAGGGCTTGAACACCCGAAACTTTGAACATTAGAACACTTAAATATTCGGCGGGGTTGTATGCCGAATAGCCTTCCTTGGTGAAGGGGCGGTTAAACTCTTCTTTTTCCCCTTTGAAAAGATCGGCTAGGATGGCAGCTAAGGCTTTCTGGTCTTCCGGTCCTAGCCTTCTGGATCGAGGGGAATAGCTCGTCTCGCTGTACATTGTTGGAGTGGTTGGATGCACCGGGTAATCACTACGGCAATTACATCAATAATGGTTAGCCTGCAATGAGAAAGCACCTTGACCTTAGCAGATAGACTTTTTTACTTGAGAACTCTCCTCTTGGGAGAGACTCTTCGGCCTCCAACTATAATGTTTTTTCAAAGGCTGCGCGCAATATTCGGGAAGGCCCCTGTGAATTGGATCGAACAGGGGAACATCCTCGATATAAAACCACTCCGAAGGCCAATCGTCGAGCTTCTTATTCAATGTCCCAATTGGGTATCCGGTGGCGGCTAAACGCCAGACTTCGGATCCGCCCACTTCCCGGATTTATGTCCCTCTGGTTCGAAGAATGACGTAGAAATACCTTCTCGAGAGATCAAAGTGGGGTTCGCAACCCAAGAACATCTCACATAAGGCCACGAAGCTTGTGATATGGTGGATGGAACCAGGAGTGAGATTGTGAAGCTGCAGCTCGTAAAATTCCAATAAAACCCTTAAGAAGGGCTGAATGGGGAATCCCACCCCTCGTAGCAGGAAAGGAACAATGCAAACCCGCTCTCCCCCGTGCGGGGAAGGGACGTTCTCCGCAAAGGCCTTCCCATCAATGGAGGTCCGACCAGCGCAAGTGGGTGCAAGATCCGATTGGGTGAGATATCCCTACGTTTCAAGCTCACGCATGCGGAGGAGGGAGACAGAGCAACTGGCCCAGACCCCTGGAAGGGGGCCGAGGGGGCGCGAAGAGGAACATCCATGATTCCATGAGAGTTAAGAGCTCTAGGGTTTCTTGGCGAGGTTGAGATGTGATGGGGCCTCGAGGTGGATTTTGATTTGTTTATAAAAGGCGCTACCCCCGTTTGATGTAAGGAGCGGTTCCGTCAAGGATTGCCAGGGGTGTTTTCCTCTACAAAAGCACGAGAGAATAGAGGAATATTGTTAATCTTTGTGCAGAATTACAAGCCGTTGACCCCGCGACACTTCGGTAATCATGAGCCAGCCGAAGACCAAGACCATCATTTCTTGTTTGGAGGAGACGAAGGAACTCACTTTGAAAGCCGAACACTTTGGGAGTAATCATCCAGAGACCTACACATCAGCGTTAAAGGCTAGTCTAGGGGCTACTGAGGGAGTCCGGAGTTAAGGGATCCTTGGTTAGTCGGCTTACTACTAAGAGGTATGCTACTGCAACAAAAGACCTTCCAACGGCGCGAGAAACAAGCGTGCTGACGGGAGACTATTCTTGTCTTGATACTCCTCAGCAACGGCACCAGGAATCCTTCTACTACGGCTATGCCTTTAGGGACTTCCTTGGCAAATATGCAAAGGATACCCCCGTGGCCTTGGAGACTTGCGTTGGTGTTCCCTCGAAGCGGAAAGGGTGATGTAGCACAGCGGTGGTAAGTATTTCCCTCAGTTTTGAGAACCAAGGTATCGATCCAGTGAAGGATTGTCACAAGTACCTGCACAAACACAAAGAGCTTGCACCCAACACTATGAAGGGGTTGTCAATCCCTTATAGATTGTTTGCCAAGTGAGAACTAAAAGCAAAAAGAAAGAAAGCAAAGTAAAAGCGAAAGTGGAAACGATAGGTGTGAATAGACCCGGGGGGCGTAGTGTTCACTAGTGGCTTCTCTCATGAAAGCGAGTAGACGGTGGGTGAACGAATTACTGTCGAGCAATTTATAGAACCGCGCAAGGTCGTGACGTTATCTATGGCAATGATTATATCTATAGGCATCATGTCCAAAACAAGTAGACCGATACTTTCCGCATCTACTACTATTACTCCACACGTCGACCGCTATCCAGCATGCATCTAGTGTATTAAGTTCATGAGAACAGAGTAACGCCTTAAGCAAGATGACATGATGTAGATGGATAATCTCATATCTACGATAAAAGCCCATCTTGTTACCCTTGATAGCAACAAAATGATGCGTGCCTTGCTGCCCCTTCTGTCACTGGGAAAGGTCACCACACGGTATGAACCCAAAACCAAGCACTTCTCCCATTGCAAGAATCATAGATCTAGTTGGCCAAACAAAACCCAAGACTCGGAGAGACTTACAAGGATATCAAATCATGCATATAAGAAATCAGCAAAGACTCAAAATATATATCATAGATAATCTGATCACAAATCCACAATTCATCGGATCTCGACAAACACACCGCCAAAGAGGATTACATGAGATAGATCTCCATGAAGATCATGGAGAACTTTGTATTGAAGATCCAAGATTGAGAAGAAGCCATCTAGCTACTAACTACGGACCCGTAGGTCTGAAGTGAACTACTCACGAGTCATTGGAGGGGCGATGATGTTGATGTAGAAGCCCTCCAACTCCAAAGTCCCCTCCGGCAGGGCACCGGGAAGGGTCTCCAGATGAGATCTCTCGGAAACGGAAGCTTGCGGCGGCAGAAAAGTGTTTTCGTGGATTCCCCTATTTTTTCTGTATTTTAGGGAATATATAGGCAAAGGAGCTAGGTCAGGGGGGCACCAGGGAGGCCACAAGCCTGGTAGCCGCCGCCCCCTGGTGGCGGCTACAGGGCTTGTGGGCCCCCTGTGGCTCTCCTGCCTTGGCCCTCAAGTCCCCTGATCTTCTTCCGTCCTGAAAAATTTATTTCGGGGATTTTATTCCGTTTGGACTCCGTTCCAAAATCAGATCTGAAAAGAGTCAAAAACACAGAAAAACAGGAACTCGCACTTGGCACTGAATTTATAAGTTAGTCCCAAAAAAGATATAAAAGGTACATAAAACATCCAAAGTTGACAAGATAACAACATGAAACCATAAAAAATTATAGATACGTTTGAGACGTATCAAGCATCCCCAAGCTTAACTCCTGCTCGTCCTCGAGTAGGGAAGTGATAAAGAATGAATTTTTGATGCTTTCATGCTACCTAGCATAGATGTCCTTTGTAACTCCTCTTATGTGATGTGAATGTTCAGATCCATTAGATTCAAAACAATAGTTTGCTATTGACGTGGAAACAATAATACTTCAAGCAAACTAGTAAGGTAATCATGAACTTTCAAAATAACAAGGCCAAAAGAAAGTTATCCCTACAAAAGCATATAGTCTGGCTATGCTCTATTATCATTGCACAACGAATTTAAATCATGCACAACCCCGGTATTGGCCAAGTAATTGTTTTCACACCTTTACTTTCTCAAACCTTTTCAACTCTCACGCAATACATGAGCGTGAGCCATGGTTTTAGCACTATAAGTGGTGTGGAGTGTGGTGGAGGTTGCAAGACAAACAAGGAGAAGATGGTCACATTAACTAGGCATATCAATGAGCTGTGGAGATGCTCATCAATAGATATCAATGTGAATGAGTAGGGATTGCCATACAAATGATGCACTAGAGCTAAGAGTATGTGAAAGATAAAACTAGTGGGTGTGCATCCAACTTGCTTGCTCACGAAGACCTAAGGCAAATTTGAGGAAGCCCATCATTGGAATATACAAGCCAAGTTATATAATGAAAATTTCCCACTAGCTATATGGTGGTGACAAAACGAGAGACTCTCAATCATGAAAATCATGGTTCTTAATAAGCACAAGTGTGGAAGGATAGTAGCATTGTCCCTTCTCTCTTTTTCTCTCATTTTGTTTGGTGGGCTCTTTGGCCTCTTTTTTTGGTGGGCATCTTTGGCCTATTTTTGTATATGGGCTTCCCTGGCCTCTTTTATTTCCTCACATGGGACAATGCTCCATCAATGATGATCATCACACTTACAACTCAAAACTTAGAACAACGATGACTCTATATGGAATGCCTTCGGTAGTGTACCGTGACAATGATCTAGCATGGCATAGACATTAATGGAAACATCATGCTAGCTATCTTACGATCATGCAATGGCAATGTAGACGTGGTGACACATGTCATGGTATTAGTTGCATGGCAATATATCTCGGAATGACTTTGAAAAAGCCATAGTAGGTAGGTATGGTGGCTGTTTTGGGGGAGGCCAATGGTGGGTTTTGTGCACCGGCGAAAATTGCACGGCACTAAGAAGATAGTGATGGTGGAAGGTGAAAGTGCATCTAAACCATGGACTCAACATTAGTCATGAAGAACTCATATACTTGTTGCAAAAGTTTTAGTAGTAATCGAAACAAAGCATTCAACGCATACTCCTAGGGGAACGGTTGGTAGGTATAAACCATCGCGCGATCTCGACCGCCACCCAAAGGATGACAATCAATTGACTAATCATGCTCAGACTTCATCACATAGCGGTTCACCATAAGTGCATGCTACGGGAATCACTAACTTCAACACAAGTATTTCTAGATCCACAACACCTTACTAGCATAACTTCAATATTACCACAACCACAACTCAAAACTAATTGAGATGAATCAAACTTCTCTAACTATTCAATGCACATGAAGGTGGAAGTTTTCATATCCCTTTGGATAACTACCCCTTTTGAGACTACTAACAAGACACGCACCGCCATGCTCTAAAAGATATAAGTTAAGCACATAGAGCAAAATCAACAAGCTCAAAAGATATAAGTGAAGCACATGTGAGCTGAATTGTTTACTAAAGGTTATAAGTGAAGCTCGACAAAATCACGGTGAGTGCATGTCTCTCTCTCTAGGTGTGCAGAAAGGATGATTGTGACAAAAAAAAATAAAAGACTCCTACGATACAAGACGCTCCAAGCAAAACGCATATCATGTGGTGAATAAAAATATAGCCCCAAGTAACGTTACCGATGGATTGGAGACGAAAGAGGGGATGCCTTCCCGGGGCATCCCCAAGCTTAGGCTTTTACGGCATCCTTGAATCATCTTGGGGTGCCTTTGGCATCCCCAAGCTTGAGATATTGCCACTCTTTATCTCTTTGTCCATAAGAACTTCACCCAAAACTTGAAAACTTCACAACACAAAACTTAAACAGAAACTCGTGATAACATTAGTATAAGAAAGCAAACCACCACTTCCTTAGGTACTGTAGCAAACTTAAATTCTACTTATGTTGATGTTGGGTTACTGTATTTTCAATCTTCCATGGCTAATACCCCCCGATACTATCCATAGTTTCATCAAAATAAGCAACCAACTCAACAAAAACAGAATCTGTTAACAACAGACCAATCTGTAGCAATCTGTATACTACGTATAGTTCTGGTACTTCAAAAATTCTGAAAAATTATGACAGTGTGAAGAATTTCGTAGCAATCAGAAGCAAAAAGAATCAACTCCAAATCTCTTACAGAAAAAACTGAAAATTCTTTTCATGAGCAGAAAGTTTCTGTCTTTTCCAGCATGACCTAACGATCATCCCCAAGACTAATCATAACGGTTTTACTTGGCACAAACACAAAAAACACAATCATAACAGAATTATGAAAGTGTGGAAAACACAAAATAGAAAGAAAAAGGATAGATTCGTTGGGTTGCCTCCCAACAAGCGCTATTGTTTGACGCCCTTAGCTAGGCAAAAGGTGATGAAATCACGTATAGTCATCTTTGGTGCTCAAACCATAAGTAGCCCTCATCATAGATTCGTAAGGCAATATTATTTTCTTTCTAGGAAAGTGCTCCATGCCCTTCTTTAGAGGAAATTGAAATCTGATATTCCCTTCCTTCTTATCGATGATAGCACCAATAGTCCTTAGGAAAGGTCTACCAAGAATAATGGGACATGAAGGATTGCAATATATGTCAAGTACAATGAAATCCACGGGTACATAGTTCTTATTTGCAACAATAAGAACATCATCGATCCTTCCCATGGGTTTCTTGACAGTAGAATCCGCAAGATGCAAATTAAGAGAACACTCTTCAATCTCATGAAAACCAAGAATATCACATAAAGACTTTGGAATCGTGGAAACACTAGCACCCAAATCACACAAAGCATTGCACTCATAGTTTTTTTATCTTGATTTTGATAGTAGGTTCCCACTCATCATGAAGTTTTCTAGGTATAGAGACTTCTAGTTCGAGCTTCTCTTCAAGAGATTTCATCATAACATCTACGATATGCGCGGTAAAGGCTTTGCTTTGGCTATAAGCATATGGAGAGTTTGCAATGGATTGCATCAAAGAAATGCATTCAAACAAGGAGCAACTATCATAATTGAATTCCTTGAAATCCAAAGTGGGAGTTTCATTACTACCCAAAATTTTGATTTCTTCTACTCCACTCTCCACACCTTTATCATCAAGATAGGTGGACTCCGAATCATTGGGGCGTTTTTCAACCAAAGTGGATTCATATCCATCCACTTCATCAATAGGTTTGACATGCGAAAACAAAGATTCAAGAGGAGTCACACCAAGCACTTTAAGATCTTCGTGATTTGCATCACTAGAACGCACCCTTTTAAACCATTCATGCCTAGCGCGAATTTGGGCGGTTCTTTCTTTGCTCTCATTCATGGAGACATGCATAGCTTTTAAAGTTTCATCCAAGTTGACCTTGGGAGGAGCACATCTAACTTTCAAAGCATCAATATCACAAGACATCCTATCAACGCTCTTAGCCAAATCGTCAATTTTGAGTAGTTTTTCCTCTATGGACGCATTGAAAATGTTTTGAGAGTTGATGAACTCTTTGATATTACTCTCTAAATCAGAGGGTAATTTGTTGTGATTTCCATAAGTGTTGTTGTAGGAATTGCCATAATTGTTAGAGGAGTTACTAGGAAAAGGCCTAGGAACATAGTTTCCTCTAAAAGCATTATCGTTGCCAAAATTGTTCCTACCAACAAAATTAACGTCCAAACTAGCGTTGCTACTCTCAATCAAGGAATATAGTGGCATGTCATTAGGATCTAAAGGAGCATTTCTACTAGCAAACAAATTCATCAACTCGTCCATCTTAGCACTAAGCGAGTTAATTTCTTCTATATCGTGTACCTTTTTGCTAGCAGGTGACCTTTCAGTGTGCCACCAAGAGTAGTTGGTCATGATATTGTCTAGGAGTTTTGTAGCGTCTCCTAATGTGATTTCCATGAATGTTCCACCTGAGGCGGAGTCCAAGATATTGCGAGAGGCAAAATTCAAGCCAGCGTAAAAGATTTGTATAATCATCCACAAACTCAAGCCATGAGCGGGACAATTTCTAATCATTAACTTCATCCTCTTCCAAGATTGTGCAACGCGTTCATGATCAAGTTGCTTGAAATTCATGATACCGTTACGTAAGGAGATAATCTTAGCCGGCGGAAAATACTTGGATATGTAAGCATCTTTGCACTTATCCCAAGAATCGATACTATTTTTAGGCAAAGAAGAAAACCAAGTTTTTGCGCGATCTCACAACGAGAAAGGAAAAAGCTTCAACTTAATCACGTCATTATCCACATCTCTTTTCTTTTGCATACCGCAAAGCTCAATGAAGGTATTGAGATGGGATGCGGCGTCTTCACTAGGAAGGCCAGAGAATTTCTCTTTCATAACAAGATTCAGCAAAGCTGCGTTGATTTCATACAATTCCGCACTAGTGGCGGGAGCAATCGGAGTACTAATAAAATCATTATTATTGGTACTCGAGAAGTCCCAAAGTTTGGTGTTTTCCGCCATGATGACTTCAACAAACAAACAAGCATACAAGCAAGCAAGAAAACCGACAAAGGAAAACGGCAAAAAGGCAAAAAGCAAAAGAAAACGGCAAAGGAGAAAGGCAAATGAAAACGGCAAATGTGAAGTGGGGGAGAGGAAAACGAGAGGCAACTGGCAAAAAAGGTAAATGCAAGAGATGAGTTTGTGAGACCTACTTGGATAGATCTCTCCTTCCCCGGCAACGGCGCCAGAAATACTTCTGCTACTGCAACAAAAGACCTTCCAACGGCGCCAGAAACAAGCATGCTGACGGGAGACTATTCTTGTCTTAATACTCCTCAGCAACGACACCAGGAATCCTTCTACTACGGCTACGCCTTTAGGGACTTCCTTGGCAAATATGCAAAGGATTCCCCCGTGGCCTTGGAGCCTTGCGTTGGTGTTCCCTCGAAGCGGAAAGGGTGATGTAGCACAGCGGTGGTAAGTATTTCCCTCGGTTTTGAAAACCAAGGTATCGATCCAGTGAAGGATTGTCACAAGTACCTGCACAAACACAAAGAGCTTGCAGTCAACGCTATGAAGGGGTTGTCAATCCCTTATAGATTGTTTGCCAAGTGAGAAGTGAAAGAAAAAAGAAACAAAGCAAAGTAAAAGCGAAAGTGGAAACGATAGGTGTGAATAGACCGGGGGCCGTAGTGTTCACTAGTGGCTTCTCTCATGAAAGCAAGTAGAGGGTGGGTGAACGAATTACTGTCGAGCAATTGATAGAACCCCGCAAAGTCGTGACATTATCTATGGCAATGATTATATATATAGGCATCACGTCCAAAACAAGTAGACCGATACTTTTTGCATCTACTACTATTACTCCACACGTCGACCGCTATCCAGCATGCATCTAGTGTATTAAGTTCATGAGAACAGAGTAACGCCTTAAGCAAGATGACATGATGTAGATGGACAATCTCATATCTACGATAAAAGCCCATCTTGTTACCCTTGATGGCAACAACACGATGCATGCCTTGCTGCCCCTTCTGTCACCGGGAAAGGTCACCACACGGTATGACCCCAAAACCAAGCACTTCTCCCATTGCAAGAATCATAGATCTAGTTGGCCAAACAAAACCCAAGACTCGAAGAGACTTACAAGGATATCAAATCATGCATATAAGAAATTAGCAAAGACTCAAATATATATCATAGATAATCTGATCACAAATCCACAATTCATCGGATCTCGACAAACAGAACGCCAAAGAGGATTACATCGGATAGATCTCCATGAAGATCATGGAGAACTTTGTATTGAAGATCCAAGAGAGAGAAGAAGCCATCTAGCTACTAACTACGGACCCGTAGGTCTAAAGTGAACTACTCACGAGTCATTGGAGGGGCGATGATGTTGATGTAGAAGCCCTCCAACTCCAAAGTCCCGTCCGACAGGGCACCGGGAAGGGTCTCCAGATGAGATCTCGCAGAAACGGAAGCTTGCGGCGGCGGAAAAGTGTTTTCGTGGATTCCCCTATTTTTTCTGTATTTTAGGGAATATATAGGCGAAGGAGCTAGGTCAGGGGGGCGCCAGGGAGGCCACAAGCCTGGTAGCCGCCGCCCCCGTGGTGGCGGCTACATGGCTTGTGGGCCCCCTGTGGCTCTCCTGCCTTGGCCCTCAAGTCACCTGATCTTCTTCCGTTCGGGAAAATTTTATTTCGGGGATTTTATTCCGTTTGGACTCCGTTCCAAAATCAGATTTGAAAAGAGTCAAAAACACAGAAAAAACAGGAACTGGCACTTGGCACTGAATTAATAAGTTAGTCGCAAAAAAGATATAAAAGGTAAATAAAACATCCAAAGTTGACAAGATAACAACTTGAAACCATAAAAAATTATAGATACGTCTCAGACGTATCAAGGTCGGCCTGATGGGTTGTGCTTATGATGAGCCGGGTTGTGCCATCGTATCGTATTCAAGAAGGAGAACCTCGAAGACTGGCGTGGCGACCAAGTAAAATAGACTAGGTCGGTTGCATGTAACCCTAGGCCCCTTGGTGACTATATAAACCAGGGGTCCTTGTCCATGTAGAGGGATTATTCCATCTAGGGTTTAGTATACAAGATCTAGAGGTAGACTCTGTAATCATCATCCACATCAATATAATGAAGTAGGACGTAGGGTTTTACCTCCTCAAGAGGGCTCGAACCTTGGTAAACATTGTCTCCCCCCTCTCCTGCAACCCATCGATCTAAGGTCCACAGTTCGGGACCCACTACCCGAGATCTGCTGGTTTTGACGCCGAGAGCCGGTGACAGACAGGCCGATCCATGAATTGTGGGCTCTGCGTTTGAATTCCATCCTTGGGGTGTCTGGGCTTGATTTGCCTCTATCTTCGTTGAGATCGGTCGCAACTGGGTATATGGCCCAGGGCTGTTCTCATGAAAACGGAATATTGCAAAAGAAAGGTGCCTTGAGGGATTCGATGGATCAATGTGGTATGCAATATTCGCACGGCGACACCTAGTGCTGGCTCGGGATTGCCGACTAATGGGTATACGACCCAGGTCGAAGCCCGTGAGGAGGATTTACGTGATCATATTGGCGCTGCGGTGGTGTCAGTCACATCTGATCTATTGATTGGAAGTTGTTCTCTGGAATCTAGGGTTCTCCCGTGACGTGTTCGACGAGGGTTCCCAGCGCTAGGTCCAGGTTGCCTCCTACGTGTGTCGTCTATCCGACGTTCCTAGTCAGTTATGGATGGTTGGGGTAACAACCCACTACCGCCCAAGCCGGCTCCTCCTCTAGATCGAACTACGGTCGGTCCTCAGCATGTGCCTGTTGCACGAGAGGTGCGACCGGCAATTGCACCGCAGTGTAACGGCCGCGGCGATGTTGGGCCTGCCGCTAGGCAGGTTGATGCTGCACGGAAGCGACCTCTTGGGTAGTGGGGAGATGATGGATTCAATGCGTACGGAGATGGGCAACATCGCGGGTCATCGTCCATGGGTAGTGGTCGCGGATATGCTTGGCAGAGTAAAGGTGGCGCGGGGAGAGGCTTCAATGGACGTTCACATGGGTTCGTTGAAGGGCCATCACGGCCTTCGTACTAGCAGCAGGGAGGCGGTTATCGCCCAACTTGGGGAGGGAGGGGCCGTGGCAGGAATCCTAGGCTGTCGGCTCCACGTGTGTGGGCATCATACAAACCCGCTAAACAAGGAGAACGTTGTAGGTGCCGTTGGGACTACGACACCAGGGTTGTCTGGTTGGGAAACTTCCACGACGAGGGCTCTCACTGGGGTGAAAGTACCGGGGTGAGTAATGCTGCTGCTGTTTGGGACGATGATCGTGCAGGCGAGTCTAACAAGGCTGAAGGAGGTGAAAAAGCCTCCAAATGGGTGCGTAAGAAAGAGAAAATGACATGTTACTGCTGAAGTATGTTGGGTCACTTTGTGGCTGAGTGCAAGGCAGAGTTGTGCGAAATTTGTCTCAAGCCAAAGCACGGATCATGGAAGTGCCCTCTGCTGTCAGGGACAAAGCCGGTGGTAACGATATATGGGGTTTGCTGTCGGGAGCTTATGTTTTTTGAGTCGCCGAGTGCGTCTTCAGCTGCTCTGGTGGTTGATTCTTCTTTGACTGCTATGGTAAGTGTTACTCAAGGAAAGATGTCTGAGGAACAGGTGGTGCAACTGCTTTGAAAATTGGTTTTGACTAGTTTTAACTAGGCACCAGTCAAGTTAGATGACCAGGTATTTCGAGTGGATCTTCCTTCAAAGGAGGATCTTGCACAGTTGCTTAAGTTTGTGATGTGTAGAGTGCCAAACAATAAATGCGTACTCGAGTTTAATGAGTGGAAGTCAAAGGAGCCTCAGGGGACACCACTACCTCAGATTTGGATGAGGTTCTCGGGGGCGCCTCCTAAGGCGCTCCATGATTTCTTGGTCGACTCATGTTTGGGCTCTCTGATTGGTAAAACTGAGGACGTCGATATGCCGTATACTCGGGCTAACGGGGTAGATCGGTTGCTCGTGAGCGTGCTCGACATTGATCTGGTCCCTAATGTCCTATCCTGGACTTATGCGGGTATCACTACAGCAATCGGCTTCTTTTCCGTGTGCCAAAGCGGACTACAAAAGGGCCAATCCACGGACGACAAAGCCCTTTGCCGTCCACCGGCTGTCGACAAAACTTCTACGACTACTTTCATCGGTGAAGGCCCTTCTTTGCCGTCTGCCTGGTGAAAGCGGATGACAAAGGGCTTTGTCGTCAGCCTACTATGGCAAGCAGACGACAAACAACTTAGACGGCACCCGACAAGCACCTACTCCGTTAGGTGGCTAATGGAGTATTTGCCTTCTGCCTTTTTTAATTGATGGGTCTTTGCCGTCCTCCTGTTGGGGGCCCTTTGTCGTCTATTGTCCTTCAGCCTGGTAGGCAGCCCTTTGTTGCCGCCTGGTGGTGGTCCTTTGCCGTCTGCCTCGTGGCGGGCCTTTGCCGTCTGCCTCGTGGTGGGCCTTTATCGTGTGCCTCGTGGCAGGCCTTTGCCGTCTGCCAGAGCCACCCTTTGTCGTCTGCTTGTTGGAATTATGCCCTAGAGGCAATAATAAATATAGTTATTATTATAATTCCTGTATCAAGATAATCATTTATTATCCATGCTATAATTGTATTGAACGAAGACTTATATACATGTGTGGATACATAGACAAAACACTGTCCCTAGCAAGCCTCTAGTTGGCTAGCCAGTTGATCAAAGATAGTCAGGGTCTTCTGACTATGTACAAGGTGTTCTTGTTTGATAACTGTTGGGGAACGTTGCATGGGAAACAAAAATTTTCCTACGCGCACGAATACCTATCATGGTGATGTCCATCTACGAGAGGGGATGTGTGATCTACGTACCCTTGTAGACCGTACAACAGAAGCGTTAGTGAACGCGGTTGATGTAGTGGAACGTCCTCACGTCCCTCGATCCGCCCCGCGAACCGTCCCGCGATCAGTCCCACGATCTAGTGCCGAACGAACGGCACCTCCGTGTTCAGCACACGTACAACTCGACGATGATCTCGGCCTTCTTGATCCAGCAAGAGAGACGGAGAGGTAGAAGAGTTCTCCGGCAGCGTGACGGCGCTCCGGAGGTTGGTGATGATCTTGTCTCAGCAGGGCTCCGCCCGAGCTCCGCAGAAACGCGATCTAGAGGAAAAACCGTGGAGGTATGTGGTCGGGCTGCCGTGGAAAAGTCATGTCAAATCAGCCCTAAAACCTCCGTATATATAGGTGGGAGAGGGGGGGGGCCTTGACTTGGGGCTCAAGGAGCCCCAAGGGGGTCGGCCGAGCCAAGGGGGAAAGGTCTCCCCCCAAACCGAGTCAAACTTGGTTTGGTGGGTGGAGTCCTTCTTCCCTTTCCCACCTCCTCCTTTTTTTCTTTTCTCTTTGATTTTCTTCCTATGGCGCATAGGGCCTTCTTGGGCTGTCCCACCAGCCCACTAAGGGCTGGTGTGCCACCCCAAGTCCTATGGGCTTCCCCGGGGTGGGTTGCCCCCCAGGTGAACTCCCGGAACCCATTCGTCATTCCCGGTACATTCCCGGTAACTCCGAAAACCTTCCGGTAATCAAATGAGGTCATCCTATATATCAATCTTCGTTTCCGGACCATTCCGGAAACCCTCGTGACGTCCGTGATCTCATCCGGGACTCCGAACAACATTCGGTAACCAACCATATAACTCAAATACGCATAAAACAACGTCGAACCTTAAGTGTGCAGACCCTGCGGGTTCAAGAACTATATAGACATGACCCGAGAGACTCCTTGGTCTATATCCAATAGCGGGACCTGGATGCCCATATTGGATCCTACATATTCTACGAAGATCTTATCGTTTGAACCTCAGTGCCAAGGATTCATATAATCCCGTATGTCATTCCCTTTGTCCTTCGGTATGTTACTTGCCCGAGATTCGATCGTCAGTATCCGCATACCTATTTCAATCTCGTTTACCAGCAAGTCTCTTTACTCGTTCCGTAATACAAGATCCCGCAACTTACACTAAGTCACATTGCTTGCAAGGCCTGTGTGTGATGTTGTATTACCGAGTGGGCCCCGAGATACCTCTCCGTCACACGGAGTGACAAATCCCAGTCTTGATCCATACTAACTCAACGAACACCTTCGGAGATACCTGTAGAGCATCTTTATAGTCACCCAGTTACGTTGCGACGTTTGATACACACATAGTATTCCTCCGGTGTTAGTGAGTTATATGATCTCATGGTCATAGGAACAAATACTTGACACGCAGAAAACAGTAGCAATAAAATGACACGATCAACATGCTACGTCTATTAGTTTGGGTCTAGTCCATCACGTGATTCTCCTAATGACGTGATCCAGTTATCAAGAAATAACACGTTGTTCATAATCAGAAGACACTGACTATCTTGGATCAACTGGCTAGCCAACTAGAGGCTTGCTAGGGACAGTGTTTTGTCTATGTATCCACACATGTAAATGAGTCTTCATTCAATACAATTGTAGCATGGATAATAAACGATTATCTTGATACAGGAATTATAATAATAACTATATTTATTATTGCCTCTAGGGCATAATTCCAACAGTCTCCCACTTGCACTAGAGTCAATAATCTAGCCCTCACATCATCATGCGAATTACATTGTAATAAATCTAACACCCATACAGTTCTGGTGTTGATCATGCTTTGGCCGTGGAAGAGGTTTAGTCAGCGGGTCTGCTATATTCAGATCTGTGTGCACTTTGCATATATTTATGTCCTCTCCTTCGACGTAGTCGCGGATGAGGTTGAAGCGTCGTTTGATGTGTCTGGACTTCTTGTGAAACCGTGGTTCCTTTGCTAAGGCAATGGCACCTGTGTTGTCACAGAACAAGGTTATTGGATTCAGTGCGCTTGGCACCACTCCAAGATCCGTCATGAACTGCTTCATCCAGACACCCTCCTTAGCTGCCTCCGAGGCAGCCATGTACTCCGCTTCACATGTAGAATCTGCTACGACGCTTTGCTTGGAACCGCACCAGCTTACCGCACCCCCATTAAGAATAAATACGTATCCGGTTTGCGACTGAGAGTCGTACGGATCTGTGTCAAATCTTGCATCGACGTAACCTTTTACGGCGAGCTCTTCGTCACCTCCATACACGAGAAACATCTCCTTAGTCCTTTTCAGGTACTTCAGGATATTCTTGACCGCTGTCCAGTGATCCACTCCTGGATTACTCTGGAACCTACGTACCATACTTATGGCCAGGCTAACGTCCGGTCTAGTGCACAGCATTGCATACATGATAGAACCTATGGTTGAAGCATAGGGGATGGAGCGCATATGCTCTCTATCCTCATCAGTTGCTGGGCACTGAGTCTTACTCAATCTCGTACCTTGTAAAACTGGCAAGAAACCCTTCTTGGACTGTTCCATTTTGAACCTCTTCAAAACTTTATCAAGGTATGTGCTTTGTGAAAGTCCTATCAGGCGTTTTGATCTATCCCTATAGATCTTAATGCCTAGAATGTAAGCAGCTTCTCCTAGGTCCTTCATAGAGAAACTTTTATTTAAGTAACCCTTTATGCTTTCCAAAAACTCTACGTTGTTTCCAATCAGCAATATGTCATCCACATATAATATTAGAAACGCCACAGAGCTCCCACTCACTTTCTTGTAAATACAGGATTCTCCAACCACTTGTATAAACCCAAATGCTTTGATCACCTCATCAAAGCGTTTGTTCCAACTTCGAGATGCTTGCACCAGTCCATAAATGGATCGCTGGAGCTTGCACACCTTGTTAGCATTCTTAGGATCGACAAAACCTTCGGGTTGCATCATATACAATTCTTCCTTAAGGAAACCGTTAAGGAACGCCGTTTTGACATCCATCTGCCAGATTTCATAATCGAAAAATGCAGCTATTGCTAACATGATTCTGACGGACTTAAGCATCGCTACGGGTGAGAATGTCTCATCGTAGTCAACTCCTTGAACTTGTGAAAAACCCTTGGCCACAAGTCGAGCTTTATAAACGGTCACATTGCCGTCAGCGTCCGTCTTCCTCTTAAAGATCCATTTGTTCTGAATAGCCTTGCGGCCCTCAGGCAGTACCTCCAAAGTCCACACTTTGTTCTCATACATGGATCCTATCTCGGATTTCAGGGCTTCTAGCCATTTGTTGGAATCTGGGCCCACCATTGTTTCTTCATAATTAGCAGGTTCATTGTTGTCCAACAACATGATTGATAAGACGGGATTACCGTACCACTCTGGAGCAGCACGTGGTCTCATCGACCTGCGTGGTTCGACAGAAACTTGAACCGGAGTTTCATGATCATTATCATTAACTTCCTCCTCAACTGGCGTCGCAACGACAGAGGTTTCCCCTTGCCCTGCGCCACCATCCAGAGGGATGAGAGGTTCGACAACCTCGTCAAGTTCTATCTTCCTCCCACTCAATTCTCTCGAGAGAAACTCCTTCTCGAGAAAAGCTCCGTTTTTAGCAACAAACACTTTGCCCTCGGATTTGAGATAGAAGGTGTACCCAACTGTCTCTTTTGGGTAACCTATGAAGACGAACTTTTCCGCTTTGCGTTCCAGCTTTTCAGGCTGAAGCTTTTTGACATAAGCATCACATCCCCAAACTTTAAGAAACGACAACTTTGGCCTTTTGCCGTACCACAGTTCGTATGGTGTCGTCTCAACGGATTTTGATGGTGCCCTATTTAAAGTGAATGCAGCTCTTTCTAATGCATAACCCCAAAACGATAACGGCAAATCAGTAAGAGACATCATAGATCGCACCATCTCTAATAAAGTACGATTACGACGTTCGGACACACCATTACGCCGTGGTGTTCCAGGCGGTGTCAACTGTGAAACAATTCCACATTGTCTTAAGTGAGCACCAAACTCGAAACTCAGATATTCACCCCCACGATCAGACCGTAGGAACTTGATCTTCTTGTTACGATGATTTTCAACTTCACTCTGAAATTGCTTGAACTTTACAAATGTTTCAGACTTGTGCTTCATTAAGTAGACATAACCATATCTACTCAAATCGTCAGTGAAGGTGAGAAAATAACGATATCCGCCGCGTGCCTCTACGCTCATCGGACCACACACATCGGTATGTATGATTTCCAACAAGTCACTTGCACGCTCCATTGTTCCGGAGAACGAAGTTTTAGTCATCTTGCCCATGAGGCATGGTTCGCACGTGTCAAGTGAATCAAAGTGAAGTGACTCCAAAAGTCCATCGGCATGGAGTTTCTTCATGCGCTTTACACCAATATGACCTACGCGGCAGAGCCACAAAAATATGGCGCTATCATTGTTAACTCTAACTCTTTTGGTCTCAATGTTATGTATGTGTGTATCGCTATCAAGATTCAATATGAACAATCCTCTCACATTGGGTGCATGACCATAAAAGATGTTACTCATAGAAATAGAACAACCATTATTCTCTGACTTAAAAGAGTAACCGTCTCGCAATAAACAAGATCCAGATATAATTTTCATGCTCAACGCAGGCACTAAATAACAATGATGCAAGTTCATAACTAATCCTGATGGTAACTGAAGTGAAACTGTGCCGACGGCGATTGCATCAACCTTGGAACCATTTCCTACGCGCATCGTCACTTCATCTTTCGCCAGCCTTCGTCTATTCCGCAGTTCCTGTTTCGAGTTGCAAATATGAGCAACAGAACCGGTATCGAATACCCAGGCACTACTATGAGAGCCGGTTAAGTACACATCAATAACATGTATATCAAATATACCTGATTTTTCTTTGGCCGCCTTCTTATCTACCAGATACTTGGGGCAATTGCGCTTCCAGTGACCCATACCCTTGCAATAGTAACACTCTGTTTCAGGCTTAGGTCCAGCTTTGGGTTTCTTCGTCGGATTGGCAACAGGCTTGCCGCTCTTCTTTGAATTACCCTTCTTGCCTTTGCCGTTTCTCTTGAAACTAGTGGTCTTATTCACCATCAACACTTGATGCTCTTTACGGATTTCAGACTCTGCGACTTTCAGCATCGCAAACAACTCGCCGGGAGACTTGTTCATCCCTTGCATGTTGTAGTTCAACACAAAGCCTTTATAGCTTGGCGGCAGTGATTGAAGGATTCTATTAGTGATAGCCTCTTGTGGGAGTTCAATCCCCAGCTCAGCTAGACGGTTTGAGTACCCAGACATTTTGAGCACATGTTCACTGACAGACGAGTTCTCCTCCATCTTGCAAGCATAGAATTTATCGGAGGTCTCATACCTCTCGATCCGGGCGTTCTTCTGAAAGATAAACTTCAACTCCTGGAACATCTCAAATGCTCCATGACGCTCAAAGCGACGTTGAAGTCCCGGTTCTAAGCCATACAAGACTGCACATTGAACTACTGAGTAGTCCTCCTTACGTGCTAACCAAGCGTTCTTAACATCCTGATCAGCCGTAGCGGGTGGTTCATCTCCTAGCGCAGCATTAAGGACATAATCCTTCTTCCCAGCTTGTAAGATTAGCTTAAGATTACGAGCCCAGTCTACAAAGTTGCTTCCATCATCTTTCAACTTAGCTTTCTCTAGGAACATATTAAAATTCAGGGTGACTGTCGCGTGAGCCATGATCTACAACACAAATATATTCAAAGTGGACTTAGACTATGTTCAAGATAATTAGAGTTTAACTTAATCAAATTATTCGCTAAAATCCCACTCAAAAAGTACATCTCTCTAGTCATTTGAGTGGTTCATGATCCACTTACACTAGCTCAAGTCCGATCATCACGTGAGTTGAGTATAGTTTCAGTGGTAAGCATCCCTATGCTAATAATATCATCTATATGATTCATGATCGACCTTTCGGTCTCATGTGTTCCGAGGCCATGTCTGCACATGCTAGGCTCGTCAAGCTTAACCCGAGTGTTCCGCGTGCGCAACTGTTTTGCACCCGTTGTATGTGAACGTTTAGTCTATCACACCCGATCATCACGTGGTGTCTCGAAACGACGAACTGTAGCAACGGTGCACAGTCGGGGAGAACACAATTTCGTCTTGAAATTTTAGTGAGAGATCACCTCATAATTCTAGCGTCGTTCTAAGCAAAATAAGGTGCATAAAAGGATTAACATCACATGCAATTCATAAGTGACATGATATGGCCATCATCACGTGCTCCTTGATCTCCACCACCAAAGCATCGGCACGATCTTCTTGTCACCGGCGCCACACCATGATATCCATCAATGTGTCGCCATCGGGGTTGTCGTGCTACTCATGCTATTACTACTAAAGCTACATCCTAGCAAAATAGTAAACGCATCTGCAAGCACAAACGTTAGTATAAAGACAATCCTATGGCTCCTGCCGGTTGTCGTACCATCGACGTGCAAGTTGATATTATCTATTACAATATGATCATCTCATACATCCAATATATCACATCACATCGTTGGCCATATCACATCACAAGCATACCCTGCAAATACAAGTTAGACGTCCTCTAATTTTGTTGTTGCATGTTTTACGTGGTGACCATGGGTATCTAGTAGGATCGCATCTTACTTACGCAAACACCACAACGGAGATATATGAGTTGCTATTTAACCTCATCCAAGGACCTCCTCAGTCAAATCCGATTCAACTAAAGTTGGAGAAACTGACACTTGCCAATCATCTTTGAGCAACGGGGTTACTCGTAGCGATGAAACCAGTCTCTCGAAAGCGTACGAGTAATGCCGGTCCAAGCGGCTTCAACCCAACAATACCGCGGAATCAAGAAAAGACTAAGGAGGGCAGCAAAACGCACATCACCGCCCACAAAAACTTTTGTGTTCTACTCGAGAAGACATCTACACATGAACCTAGCTCATGATGCCACTGTTGGGGAACGTTGCATGGAAAACAAAAATTTTCCTACGCGCACGAAGACCTATCATGGTGATGTCCATCTACGAGAGGGGATGTGTGATCTACGGACCCTTGTATACAAGTACAGCAGAATCGTTAGTGAACGCGGTTGATGTAGTGGAACGTCCTCACGTCCCTCGATCCGCCCGACGAACCGTCCCGCGATCAGTCCCACGATCTAGTGCCGAACGGACGGCACCTCCGCGTTCAGCACACGTACAGCTCGACGATGATCTCGGCCTTCTTGATCTAGCAAGAGAGATGAAGAGGTAGAAGAGTTCTCCGGCAGCGTGACGGCGCTCCGAAGGTTGGTGATGATCTTGTCTCAGCAGGGCTCCGCCCGAGCTCCGCAGAAACGCAATCTAGAGGAAAAACCGTGGAGGTATGTGGTCGGGCTGCCATGGAAAAGTCGTCTCAAATCAGCCCTAAGACATCCGTATATATAGGTGGGAGAGGGGGGGACTTGCCTTGGGGCTCAAGGAGCCCCAAGGGGGTCGGCCGAGCCAAGGGGGGAAGGTCTCCCTCCCAAACCGAGTCCAACTTGGTTTGGTGGGTGGAGTCCTTCTTCCCTTTCCCACCTCCTCCTTTTTTTTTCTTTTTGATTTTATTCCTATGGGGCATAGGGCCTTCTTGGGCTGTCCCACCAGCCCACTAAGGGCTGGTGTGCCACCCCCAAGGCCTATGGGCTTCCCCGGGGTGGGTTGCCCCCCCGGTGAACTCCTCGAACCCATTCGTCATTCCCGGTACATTCCCGGTAACTCCAAAAACCTTCCGGTAATCAAATGAGGTCATCCTATATATCAATCTTCGTTTCCGGACCATTCCAGAAACCCTCGTGACGTCCGTGATCTCATCCGGGACTCCGAACAACTTTCGGTAACCAACCATATAACTCAAATACGCATAAAGCAACGTCGAACGTTAAGTGTACAGACCCTGCGGGTTCGAGAACTATGTAGACATGACCCGAGAGACTCCTCGGTCAATATCCAATAGCAGTACCTGGATGCCCATATTGGATCCTACATATTCTACGAAGATCTTATCGTTTGAACCTTAGTGCCAAGGATTCATATAATCCCGTATGTCATTCCCTTTGTCCTTCGGTATGTTACTTGCCCGAGATTCGATCGTCAGTATCCGCATACCTATTTCAATCTCGTTTACCGGCAAGTCTCTTTACTCGTTCCGTAATACAAGATCCCGCAACTTACACTAAGTCACATTGCTTGCAAGGCTTGTGTGTGATGTTGTATTACCGAGTGGGCCCCGAGATACCTCTCCGTCACACGGAGTGACAAATCCCAGTCTTGATCCATACTAACTCAAGGAACACCTTCGGAGATACCTGTAGAGCATCTTTATAGTCACCCAGTTACGTTGTGACGTTTGATACACACAAAGTATTCCTCCGGTGTTAGTGAGTTATATGATCTCATGGTCATAGGAACAAATACTTGACACGCAGAAAACAGTAGCAACAAAATGACACGATCAACATGCTATGTCTAGTAGTTTGGGTCTAGTCCATCACGTGATTCTCCTAATGACGTGATCCAGTTATCAAGCAACAACACCTTGTTCATAATCAGAAGACACTGACTATCTTTGATCAACTGGCTAGCCAACTAGAGGCTTGCTAGGGAGAGTGTTTTGTCTATGTATCCACACATGTAAATGAGTCTTCATTCAATACAATTATAGCATGGATAATAAACGATTATCTTGATACAGGAATTATAATAATAACTATATTTATTATTGCCTCTAGGGCATAATTCCAACAATAACTGGATCACGTCATTAGGAGAATCACGTGATGGACTAGACCCAAACTAATAGACATAGCATGTTGATCGTGTCATTTTGTTGCTACTGTTTTCTGCGTGTCAAGTATTTGTTCCTATGACCATGAGATCATATAACTCACTGACACCGGAGGAATACTTTGTGTGTATCAAACGTCGCAACATAACTGGGTGACTATAAAGATGCTCTACAGGTATCTCCGAAGGTGTTCGTTGAGTTAGTATGGATCGAGACTGGGATTTGTCACTCCGTGTGGCGGAGAGGTATCTTGGGGCCCACTCGGTAATACAACATCACACACAAGCCTTGCAAGCAATGCAACTTAGTGTAAGTTGCGGGATCTTGTATTATGGAACGAGTAAAGAGACTTGCCGGTAAACGAGATTGAAATAGGTATGCGGATACTGACGATCGAATCTCGGGCAAGTAACATACCGAAGGACAAAGGGAATGACATACGGGATTATATGAATCCCTGGCACTGAGGTTCAAACGATAAGATCTTCGTAGAATATGTGGGATCCAATATGGGCATCCAGGTCCCGCTATTGGATATTGACCGAGGAGTCACTCGGGTCATGTCTACATAGTTCTCGAACCCGCAGGGTCCGCACACTTAAGGTTCAACGTTGTTTTATGCGTATTTGAGTTATATGGTTGGTTACCGAATGTTGTTCGGAGTCCCGGATGAGATCACGAACGTCATGAGGGTTTCCGGAATGGTCCGGAAATGAAGATTGATATATAGGATGACCTCATTTGATTACCGGAAGGTTTTCGGAGTTACCGGGAATGTACCGGGAATGACGAATGGGTTCCGGGTGTTCATCGGGGGGGGGGGGGGGGGCAGCCCACCCCGGGGAAGCCCATAGGCCTTGGGGGTGGCGCACCAGCCCTTGGTGGGCTGGTGGGACAGCACAAGAAGGCCCTATGCGCCAGAGATAGAAAATCAAAGAGAAAATAAAAAAAGGAGGTGGGAAGGGAGAGAAGGACTCCACCTTCCAATCCTAGTTGGACTAGGATTGGAGGAGGACTCCTCCTCCCTTGGTGGCGCAGCCCTTGGGGATCCTTGAGCCTCAAGGCAAGCCTCCCCTCCCCTCCTCCTATATATATGGAGCTATTAGGGCTGATTTGAGACGACTTTTTTTGCCACGGTAGCCCGACCACATACCTCCACGGTTTTACCTCTAGATCGTGTTTCTGCGGAGCTCGGGCGGAGCCCTGCTGAGATTAGATCACCACCAACCTCCGGAGCGCCGTCACATTGCCGGAGAACTCATCTACCTCTCCGTCTATCTTGCTGGATCAAGAAGGCCGAGATCATCGTCGAGCTGTACGTGTGCTGAACGCGGAGATGCCGTCCGTTCGGCACTAGATCGTGGGACGGATCGCGGGACGGTTCGTGGGACGGTTCGCAGGGCGGATCGAGGGACGTGGGGACGTTCCTCTACATCAACCACGTTCACTAACGCTTCTGTTGTGCGATCTACAAGGGTACACAGATCAGAAATCCCCTCTCGTAGATGGACATCACCATGATAGGTCTTCGTGCGCGTAGGAAATTTTTTGTTTCCCATGAGACGTTCCCGAACACTGCTCGCAGATGACAAACTGACATATGGGTCAGCCGGCTGACCCAGGTTGCACAGTTGGGTGCCACGTGTCCCCTTTGTCGTGTGCTGGCGTACGACAAAGGCCTTTGTCGTCCGCTGGCAGACACAAAGTGCCTATATTGTCATTGTTTTGTTTGCTTTTCCCCCCTGCATTTTTGAAATACACATATGATATATATAATATCTAACACCCACATATAGTTTCAAATATCATATAATCACCATAGGGCATGTATCAAACATCATATAAGAGCAAGACAACAAATAGGCTAGCTTCCAATACATACACATAGTTTCAATCATCATTTTGGAGAAGATGATTACAATAATTATCTTATCTCCATACATGCACACAGTTCCACACTTCCATGAAGTGAATGAAATCTGCAAAATAATAATAAGAAAGTTAGAAAAGAAGAAGAATAAAACTAGAAGTATAAGAAGAAGAAAAAGAAGAAGGAGAAGAAGATGAAGAAGAAGGAGAAGAACAAGGAGAAGAAGAAGGAGAAGAAAAAAGAGAAGAAGACGAAGGAGGAGGAGGAGAAGGAGAATAAGAAAGAGGAGAACAAGAAGAAGGATAAGAAGAAGAAGAATAAGAAGGAGAAGAAGAATAAGGAGAAGAAGAAGAATAAGAAGAAGAAGCAGGAGAAGATGATTACAATACTTATCTTATGTTGAGCTTATTATGTCATTTTGGAGGAAGATATGCTAAGTTATGAGCTAACCAAGGTCCTTGTGCTTTTTTCGACCTAAGTAAGCTAATTATGTCATAAATAAACTAAATAAGCTAATTATGTCATTTTGGAGGATAATTAGCTAAGTATGTATTTCTCAGGGAAAATAAGCTAAGGAGAAAAGAAAGAGGAGAATAAGAAGGATAAGAAGGAGAAGAAGAAGAAGAAGAAGGAGAAGGAGAAGAAGAAGAAGAAGAAGAAGAAGAAGAAGAAGAAGAATAAGAAGGAGAAGAAGAAGTAGGAGAAGACGGAGTAGAAGAAGTAGGAGAAGAAAAAGAAGAAGGAGAAGTAGAAGAAGGAGGAGGAGGATAAGAAGAAGAAGGAGAAGAGGAAGAATAGAAGAAGAAGGAGAAAAAGAAGAAGGAGGAGAAGAAGAAGGTGGAGATGAGTACTTGTCTTATTTTGAGCTTATTATGTCATTTGGGACGAAGATATGCTAAGTTATGAGCTAACCAAGGTTCTTGTTCTTATTTTGACCTAACTATGCTAATTATGTCATAAATGAACTAAATAAGCTAATTATGTCATTCTGGAGGATAATTAGCTAAGTATGCCATTCTCGAGGAAAATAAGCTAAGGAGAATAAGAAGAAGGAGAAGAAGAAGAAGAACAAGAAGAAGAAGAAGAAGAAGAAGAAGAAGAAGAATAAGAAGTAGAAGGAGAAGCAAACGAACAAGAAGGGGAAGAAGAAGGAGGAGGAGGAGGAGGAGGAGAAGAAGAAGAAGAAGAAGAAGAAGAAGAAGAAGGGGGAGGAGGAGGAGGAGGAGGAGAAGGAGAAGGATAAGAAGAAGAAGGAGAAGAAGAAGAATAGAAGAAGCAGAAAAAGAAGAAGAAGGAGAAGAAGAAGGTGGAGATGAGTACTTATCTTATTTTGAGCTTATGATGTCATTTTGGAGGAAGATACCCTATGTTATGAGCTATCCAAGGTTTGTTGTGCTGTTTTTGACCTAACTAAGCTAATTATGTCATAAATGGACTAAATAAGCTCATTATGTCATTTTGGAGGATAACTAGCTAAGTATGTCATTCTCGGGGGAAATAAGCTAAGGAGAAGAAGAAAGAGGAGAAGAAGAAAGAGAAGAAGAAGAAGAACAAGAAGGAGAAGGAGAAGAAGAAGAAGAAGAAGAAGAAGAAGAAGGAGGAGAAGGAGAAGAACAAGAACAAGAAGGAGAAGGAGGAGGAGGAGGAGAAGAACACTAGAAGAAGAAGAAGAAGGAGAAGAAGAAGAAGGAGGAGGAGCAGAAGAAGAAGAAGGAGAAGAAGAAGAATGGAAGAAGAAGGAGAAAAAACACAAGAAGTTGAAGAACAAGGTGGGGATGAGTACTTATCTTATTTTGAGCTTATTATGTCATTTTGGAGGAAGATATACTAAGTTATGAGCTAACCATGGTTCTTGTGTTGTTTTTGACCTAACTAAGATAATTATGTCATAAATGAACTAAATAAGCTAATTATGTCATTTTGGAGAATAATTAGCCAAGTATGTCATTTTGGAGAATAAAACTAGAAGAAGAAGAAGAAGAAGAAGAAGGAGAAGAACAAGACTAGAAGGAGGAGAAAAAGAAGAAGAAGGAGAAGAAAAGACTAGAAGGAGGAGAAAAAGAAGAAGAAGGAGAGATGACTACTTATCTTATTTTGAGCTTATTATGTCATTTTGGAGGAAGATACGCTAAGTTGTGAGCTAACCATGGTTCTTGTGCTGTTTTTGACCTAACTAAGATTATTATGTCATAAATGAAGTAAATAAGCTAATTATGTCATTTTGGAGGATAATTTGCTAAGTATGTCATTTTGGAGAATCAAACTTGAAGAAGAAGAATACTAGAAGAAGGAGGAGAAAAGAAGAAGAAGGAGAAGAAGAAGATGACTACTTATCTTAATTTGAGCTTATTATGTCATTTTGGAGGAAGATACGCTAAGTTATGAGCTAACCCAGGTTCTTGTGGTGTTTTTGACCTAACTAAGTTAATTATGTCATAAATGAACTAAATAGGATAATTATGTCATTTAGGAGGATAATTATCTAAGTATGTCTTTCTTGGGGAAAATAAGCTAAGGAGAAGATGCTAAGTATGCCGCAAAACACTAGAGAAAACTTACCTTCATGGTAATCTAGGATGTGAATCACCGGGGTTGCTCGGGGCGGTTCATTTGGAGAAGGTTGCCCTCGAGAAGGGTTGTGCGATGAGATTTGGGAGTTATTCTACACAAAAGATGTTTTGCAATGTCTCGTTAGCATGGTGACCCTCAAATGTTAACACTAGTTAATAATGACCATTCAAATGAAATTTACCGTTCCAAGCGCAGAAATGACCGGCATCGATGAAGGGGCCTCACCGATCTTCACGCACATAGACTGCATATTTGGTTTTGAAGAATGAGTCATATTAGTTAGTAGTGAAACATATATTACATGCATGATTTGGCTAATGTGAAAAATAAACTTACCACAAGGAGCTCGTATATGGCCCGGTGAGACGCCTCATTCTGTGCCCTCTCCTCCTCCAACAACCGAGTCGTCTTTGACTCCGTGTCCCCGTCCCTCTCATCCAGAAGCTCCTGTAGAGCAGCCTGGGTTGCCGCTCTATATTTCTGAAGAGCAGCCTACAACACCACTCCTCGTTAGCATTGTAATCATCGATGGCCACACACATAATGTAATGGATGAAAGTTTTATGAGTCCATATAACTAACCTCGATGGCGAGTTTGAATGGCCGTGGATGAGGCCTTATCTCAGGCAGGAGATTCGTTGGCACGCCTTGGTCTCCGGGAGAGTGAGGGGACAATGTATCAACCCATATCCAATGGCTATCGAGTCATGGGGCCTCCCGTCACCAGATATCATCACCAGCTCTGGATCCAAAGGTTCCTGGCTTGGGTTAAAGTCATCCCCTTTCCTAGCCTTCCCCTCGTCCCTATATCTCACGAGGTTGTTATGGGAGGAGATGTTGGTGAACCTCTCCGGATGATCGAGGTCAGACTCAGAGAATGCCTTGGCCTTCTTGTAGGAGGTAGTATGGGCCATGCCATAGAGGTCGTACAACTCTAGCACCTGTGTCCTCTTTTGATGTGCCTAAAAGAGAGGAACAAAGTATTAGTAAAGGGATCCAGCTAGCATGAAGAATGAATTGCATGAATCAGGAAGCAAAACACATACGAGTTCCGCACGAATTGAAATAAGTTGGCGCTGCCTTGATGGTGTGGCACACCAACCATTTGGGCACGTCGGTCCTTTGCATTATCGTGTACGGCTCACGAGTTGCCTGTGCATCACTCATCGACCAACGTCTTCCTACTGTCCATCTTATCCGCACACCATCTCGGGGGCACCTATAAGTTAGTAAAGAGAATTTTGAGCGCTATGACTATGAATCAAATCAAGAAAACTACATACATGGCCTTAAGAATAGGTAACTACCTTCTTGTACTACTCCTTCTTCAGATACTTTGCGCGGTATTCCTTCTTCTCCTTCTTAATACCATGCATGGCGTATTAGTCTTGAATAGCCTGCGGCCGAGCCTCATGGCGTAAGTTCTATAATAGCCGCGTGCACTCGACATCGATAACTGTGGCCGCCGCCTCCTCATATCCCTCCTCACACTTGTAGAAGGTGTGCAATCAAATGAGACAACATCGATTAGTACAATAACTAGCTACATTGTTAATTTTAGATTGTGTAAAAGGAGAAATTACCCAAAAGTTGTTCATCACCATCTCGGACCTTGTGTGGCACAAGACACCATTGATAATCTACTCCGGCGCGGCCTGGACAGCCTCATGGTGCTCCCAGGTAAATCCGAGTGTAGGAACCTGACCCTCACCGGGCAACGTGACAAACCTCGGGAAATTTGTCCGGCAAAGCACACCAAGGATGGTGTTCGGCTTGCGGACTCCAACGGGGTGTTCCCAACCCCTACAGTATGACAACATCAACGCATTATATATTCAAAGAAACTTGAAGGAAAAAGGTAAAAGTAGAGTAAATGCACTTACCTCTCCCCTTCATGCCTAATCACCGGCCTCTTCTCGCGGATCGCCATCATGACTAGGAGACGTGTACTACCATGCTTGTACACGATGACCCTGTCCACCACCTCGCCCTCACTATTCGTACAATCATCCCCGCCACCATCAGAATGGCCACCCAGCCCCTCGGTCCGATCCAGCCAGGCATCCGATTCGGACGTCTCCGCGTTGGCCGAAGCCTCTCGAGCGGGAGTCTCCTGGGATGTAGCCTCACGAACCGTAGTCTGATGGGCCGAATGCCTGTTGACCCGAGGCTCCTGGACCGGTGTCCCTGTAGCCTCCACCGCAAACGGGTCCACCATAGTAGTCCTATGCTCAGGTGATGAGCTCGTGATGTTGGCGAGGACGGCGTAGCAGTCTGCCTACCTCTCCAGCAGCCACGTCATGTACCCTTCCCCTTCTTCCTTGTCTGACCTCCTCTCACCGACGAAGAACCACCCATGGGTGGTGTCCCAAGACTGTCCTCCAAGACTCTACGGAGAGATAGGGGTGGAATGGAAGTACCACCCCTCGTGCCCGCCGACGAAGAAGTACCCGTCAAGCGATGTGGACCCGTGCCCACCATCTTTCAACACCTGATGATACAGAGTAAAATAAATTAGTACAACATAAAAAATAGAATACCTCACATGAATAATATGTACATATATAATTTCAGTAAAAATGTATAAATGTATATGCATTTATTGATCCAGGAATAAGAGCAGTTCAAAGGAATAATAATAATAATAGTCTAGATCAAAATGCCACATATATCGGGAATAATAATAGTCTGGATCAATAAATGCATCATCATCATTACTATCACGTGTGTCTTCATGAATGACGTGCTCATCGGGTTCATCGGCATCAACTTGTGGAAGGCCTTTCTGTAATTGGTCAAGCATTGACAGGTCATCCGCAGCAGCAACCTCTTCTAGTTCCGGCTCTGCTGGTTCTGGCTCAGGGGTGAAGTTGGATTCACTGTCGTCGTCTACTTCCATGTTCTCGGGTGAAGTACAACGGTTCTTGAAACATTTCTTGGAAAGACGTGTTTCCTAGAAGAATTCTCCGTCATATGTGTTTCGGTTAATGTGAGGTTCACAATCCTCTATATCTGGGGGAGGTGGTCTAGCATGTGGCGGCACTTCATAAACAACATGCCAACCATTCAGATTCTTATCAGTTTCACAGGCCCACTGTATATAGAAAACTTGGGTCGCGTGTTGATCCATAATGTAGACATCGGGAACATCTAAATGTGTGCTTGGATTGGTTTCGACTACCCCTATATGTTCATGAGTCCTTCTATTCTCCTTGGGTTGGAAGCAATAACATTTGAAGACTACGACGTTCGGTGGGTATTCACCATAGAATTAAAGTTAATAAATTGCTTCAACTCTTCCATAATACTTGATACCGCCTTCGCCGATGGCATAGACACACCAATTTGTAGATTTCTAGTCGGGCATAGATATCTCTTTGCCGAAGGTACAAAAGCGATACCCGTTGGTGTTGTATTTCTCAAATGAATGGACCTTATAGTCAAAACCATTAGCGGCTTGTCTCAATTCGGTGTACATAGACTCTGAATTAGCCTACAAGTTTAATACATGATGATTGTTGCATTATCATCAAATTAGACCAAGAAACGAAAGGGTCCATTATTGATAATTATCGTTTGTTTGAACAAAGAGATGAAACCGGGATAGCCGCCTAAATGCTTTGCCAGAAGCTCATACTCTTTGACGCAATCATTTTGGAGCACTGCTCCATCCAAGAATTTGGCAACGTATCGACTGTATCAAATATCCAGGAATAAGAGAAGTTCAAAGGAATTAGAAGTTGCGGAAAAGTATAATCAGAACTTACTAGATGTACGACCGCACTTCTGTTAGGTTGTTGAAGATATAAAATGAAATGTTCCCCCATTCTTCGACATCCAACGTTATTGGTTTCGACGCACCGGCTGGTGCGAGCTTCCCTTTGAATAGGTTAAGGTTGGATCCACCTTTTTTAGGGTCGGGATCATTGTAGCGAGGCTTCGGATTATGCAAATGACGGTTTTTGGCTTCGACTGTGTCATCACAAAGTTTGCGACCTCCTCAGTAATGAATGCCTCAGCCATCGATGCTTCAATTCTACATTTATTTTTACATTTAGCTCGAAGTGTCTTTTGCATCCTCTCAGTTGCAAAGCACCAACGATTTTGCACGGGCCCACCCAATCTTGCCTAGCTAGGGAGATGTAAAATCAAATGCTGCATTGGATTAAAGAAGCCTGGTGGAAAGATCTTCTCTAACTTGTAGAGCAACTCCGACGCCAACTCCTCCATGTCATCTACCATGCTAGGCGACAGTTCTTTCGCACAAAGAACATGGAAGAAATAACTCAGCCATGCCATTACTAGCCATTCATCCTCAGGAATAAACCCATGTAACATCACCGACATTACCCACACAAGCAATATGTTCCAATCATGACTCTTGAGACCAAATACTTTCAATTTTTCAAGACTCGCTCCCCTCTTTAGATTCGCCGCATATCCATGTTGGAAATATGCCCTAGAGGCAATAATAATTAGTTATTATTATATTTCTTTGTTCATGATAATCGTTTATTATCCATGCTATAATTGTATTGATTGGAAACACAATACTTGTGTGGATACATAGACAAAACACTGTCCCTAGTAAGCCTCTAGTTGACTAGCTCGTTGATCAAAGATGGTCAAGGTTTCTTGGCCATAGGCAAGTGTTGTTACTTGATAACGGGATCTCATCATTAGGAGAATCATGTGATGGACTAGACCCAAACTAATAGACGTAGCATGTTGATCGTGTCATTTTGTTGCTACTGTTTTCTCCGTGTCAAGTATTTGTTCCTATGACCATGAGATCATACAACTCACTGACACCAAAGGAATGCTTTGTGTGTATCAAACTCGCAACGTAACTGGGTGACTATAACGATGCTCTACATGTATCTCCGAAGGTGTTCGTTGAGTTAGTATGGATCAAGACTGGGATTTGTCACTCCGTATGACGGAGAGGTATCTCGGGGCCCACTCGGTAATACAACATCACACACAAGCCTTGCAAGCAATGTGACTTAGTGTAAGTTGAGGGATCTTGTATTACGGAACGAGTAAAGAGACTTGCCGATAAACGAGATTGAAATAGGTATGCGGATACTGACGATCGAATCTCAGGCAAGTAACATACCCAAGGACAAAGGGAATGACATACGGGATTATATGAATCCTTGGCACTGAGGTTCAAAGGATAAGATCTTCGTAGAATATGTAGGATCCAATATGGGCATCCAGGTCCCGCTATTGGATATTGACCGAGCAGTCTCTCGGGTCATGTCTACATAGTTCTCGAACCCGTAGGGTCTGCACACTTAAGGTTCGACGTTGTTTTATGCGTATTTGAGTTATATGGTTGGTTATCGAATGTTTTTCGGAGTCCCGGATGAGATCACGAATGTCACGACGGTTTCCGGAATGGTCCGGAAACAAATATTGATATATAGGATGACCTCATTTGGTTACCGGAAGGTTTTCGTGCATTACCGGAAAAGTTTCGGGCTCATCGGTAGTGTACTGGGAGTGCCGGGAGGGGTGCCGGGGACCATCAGGAGGGGTGTCACGCCCCAAGGGGTCTCATGGGCTATGGGAAGAGATAAACCAGCCCCTAGTGGGCTGGAATAAGTTCCCACTAAGGCCCATAAGGTTTGAGAAGGAAAAAACACAAGGTGGAAAGAGTTTCCAAGTGGGAAGGTGGAATCCTACTCCAAGTAGGATTGGAGTAGGACTCCTCCACCTCCAATTTCGGCCAAACCTTTAGGTTTTGAGGCTGCCTCCTCCCCTCCCTCCCTCCTATATATAGTGGGGTTTTAGGGCTGATTTGAGACAACTTTTGCCACGGCAGCCCGACCACATACCTCCACGGTTTTACCTCTAGATCGTGTTCCTACGGAGCTCGGGCGGAGCCCTGCTGAGATTAGATCACCACCAACATCCGGAGCACCGTCACGCTGCCGGAGAACTCATCTACCTCTCCGTCTCTCTTGCTGGATCAAGAAGGCCGAGATCATCGTCGAGCTGTACGTGTTCTGAACGCGGAGGTGCCGTCCGTTCGGCACTAGATCGGAGCAGATCGTGGGACGGATCGCGGGACGGTTCGTGGGACGGTTCGCGGGGCGGATCGAGGGACGTGAGGACGTTCCACTACATCAACCGCGTTTCCTAATGCTTCTGCTGTGCAATCTACAAGGGTTCGTAGATCGGAAATCCCCTCTCGTAGATGGACATCACCATGATAGGTCTTCGTGCGCGTAGGAAAATTTTTGTTTCCCATGCGACGTTCCCCAACAGTGGTATCAGAGCTAGGTTCATGCGTAGATGTCTTCTCGAGTAGAACACAAATGTTTTTGTGGGCGGTGATGTGCGTTTTGCTGCCCTCCTTAGTCTTTTCTTGATTCCGCGGTATTGTTGGATCGAAGCGGCTCGGACCGACATTACTCGTACGCTTACGAGAGACTGGTTTCATCGCTACGAGTAACTCCGTTGCTCAAAGATGACCGACGTGTGTCGGTTTCTCCAACTTTAGTTGAATCGGATTTGACCGAGGATGTCCTTGGATGAGGTTAAATAGCAATTCATATATCTCCATTGTGGTGTTTGCGTAAGTAAGATGCGATCCTACTAGATACCCATGGTCACCACGTAAAACATGCAACAACAATTAGAGGACGTCTAACTTGTTTTTGCAGGGTATGCTTGTGATGTGATATGGCCAACGATGTGATGTGATATATTGGATGTATGAGATGATCATGTTGTAATAGTTAATATTGACTTGCACATCGATGGTACGGCAACCGGCAGGAGCCATAGGGTTGGCTTTAAACTAATGTTTGTGCTTGCAGATGCGTTTACTATATTGCTAGGACGTAGCTTTAGTAGTAATAGCATGAGTAGCACGACAACCCCGATGGCGACACGTTGATGGAGATCATGATGATGGAGATCATGGTGTGACGCCGGTGACAAGAAGATCGTGCCGGTGCTTTGGTGATGGAGATCAAGAAGCGCATGATGATGGCCATATCATGTCACTTATGAATTGCATGTGATGTTAATCCTTTATGCACCTTATCTTGCTTAGAACGACGGTAGCATTATGAGGTGATCTCTCACTATAATTTCAAGACGAAATTGTGTTCTCCCCGACTGTGCACCGTAGCGATAGTTCTTCGTTTCGAGACACCACGTGATGATCGGGTGTGATAGACTCAACGTTCACATACAACGGGTGCAAAACAGTTGCACACGCGGAACACTCGGGTTAAGCTTGACGAGCCTAGCATGTGCAGACATGGCCTCGGAACACATGAGACCGAAAGGTCGAGCATGAATCGTATAGTTGATATGATTAGCATAGAGATGCTTACCACTGAAACTATTCTCGACTCACGTGATGATCGGACTTGAGATAGTGGATTTGGATCATGTACCACTCAAATGACTAGAGAGATGTACTTTTTGAGTGGGAGTTCTTAAGTAATATGATTAATTGAACTAATTGTCATGAACGTAGTCTAATGGTCTTTGCGAATTACGATGTAGCTTGCGCTATAGCTCTACTGTTTTATATGTTCCTAGAGAAAATTTAGTTGAAAGTTGATAGTAGCAAACTTTGCAGACTGAGTCTGTAAAACCGAGGATTGTCCTCGTTGCTGCGCAGAAGGCTTATGTCCTTAATGCACCACTCGGTGTGCTGCACCTCGAGCGTCGTCTGTAGATGTTGTGAACATCCGACATACACATTTCTGATGACTACACGATAGTTCAGTACAAAATACTTAATGGCTTAGAAGCAAGGCACCGAAGACATTTTGAAACGTCACAGAACATAAGAGATGTTCTAAAGAGATGAAATTGTGATTTCATGCTTGTGCCCTTGTTAAGAGGTATGAGACCTCCGACAAGATTCTTTGTCCACAAAGTAGAGGAGAAAAGCTCAATCATTGAGCGTCTGCTCAGATTATCTGAGTACGACAATCGCTTGAATCAAGTGGGAGTTGATCTTCCAGATAAGATAGTGATGGTTCTCCAAAGTCACTGCCACCAAGCTGTGAGAGCTTCGTGATGAACTATAACATATCAAGGATAGATACAATGATCCTTGAGCGATTCGCGATGTTTGACACCGCGAAAGTAGAAATCAAGAAGGAGCATCAATAGTTGATGGTTAGTAAAACCACTAAGTTTCGAGAAAGGCAAGGGCTAGAAGGGATACTTCGTGAAACGGCAAAGCAGTTGCTGCACTAATGAAGAGACCCCAGATTAAACCCAAGCCCAGGACTAAGTGCTTCTGTTATGAGGGGAACGGTCACTGAGGCAGAGCAACTCTAGATACTTGGTAGATAAGAAGGCTGGCAAAAGTCGAAAGAAGTATATTTGATATACATGATGTTGATGTGTACTTTACTAGTACTCCTAGTAGCACGAGGGTACTGGATACCGGTTTGGTTGCTAAGTGATTAGTAACACGAAATGAAAGCTACGTCATAAACGGAGACTAGCTAAAGGCGAGGTGACGATACGTGTTGGAAGTGTTTCCAAGGTTGATATGATCAAACGTCGCACACTCCCTCTACCATCGGGATTGGTGTTAAACCTAAATAATTGTTATTTGGTGCTTGCGTTAAGCATGAACATGATTGGATCGTGTTTATTGCAATACGATTATTCATTTAAAGAAAATAATGGTTACTCTATTTGCTTGAATAATCACCTTCAATGGTTTATTGAATCTCGATCGTAGTGTTACACATGTTCATGATATTGGTGCCAAAAGAAACAAGGTAATGATTATAGTACCACTTACTTGTGGCACTGCCTCTTGAGTCATGTTTGTATAAATTGCATGAAGAGGCTCCATGCTGATGGATCTTTATACTCACTTGATTTTGAATCACTTGTGACATGCAAATCATACCACATGAGCGAGGCCTTGTTTTCATTGAGATGAAACAAGATAGTAACTTGTTGGAAGTGATACATTTTGATGTATGCAGTCCAGTGGGTGCTGAGGCACGCAGTGGATATCATTATGTTCTTACTTAAATGACGATTTGAGTAGATACAAGAGTATTTACTTAATGAATCACAAGTCTGAAATATTGAAAAGTTCAATTCTGTTTCAGAGTGAAGTTCGTCGTAACAAGAGGATAAACTGTCTACGATGTGATCATAGAAATGAATATCTGAGTTACGAGTTTTGGTACGCAGTTAAGACAATGTGGAAATTGTTTCGCAGTTCATGCCACCTGGAACATCATAGTGTGATGATGTGTCTGAACGTCATAGCCACGCACTATTTGGTATGGTGCATACTATGATGTCTCTTATCGAATTACCACTATCGTTTATGGGTTATGCATTATAGACAACTGCATTCACTTTAATAGGGCACCGCGTATTTCCGTTGAAATGACACAATATAGACTGAGGTTTAGAGAAATCTAAGCTGTCGTTTCTTGAAAGTTTGGGGCTTTGACACTTATGTGAAAAAGTTTCAGTCTGATAAGCTCGAACCCAAAGCGGATAAATGCATCTTCATAGGATATCCAAAACAGTTGGGTACATCTCCTATCTCAGATCCGAAAGCAAAGTGTTTGTTTCTAGAAACGGATCCTTTCTCGTGGAAAGGTTTCGCTCGAAAGAATTGAGTGGGAGGGTGGTAGAACTTGATGAGGTTATTGAACCATCACTTCAACCAGTGTGTAGCAGGGCGCAGGAAGTTGTTCCTGTGGCGCCTACACCAATTGAAGTGAAAGCTGATGATGGTGATCATCGAGCATCGGATCAAGTTACTACAAACCTCGTAGGTTGACAAGGTCGCGTACTACTGCAGAGTGGTACGGTAACCCTGTCTTGGAGGTCATGTTGTTGAGCAACAGTGAACCTACAAGTTATGGAGAAGCAATGGTGGGCCCGGATTCCGTCAAATGGCTTGAGGCCATGAAATCCGAGAGAGGATCCATATATAAAACAAAGTGTAGACTTTGGAGGAACTACTTGATGGTAGTAAGACTATTGAGTAAAGATGGATCTTTGTAAGGAAGACAGACGATGATGGTGATAAGTCACTATTAAGAAAAGCTCGACTTGTCGCAAAGATGTTTCTGACAAGATCAAATAGTTGACTATGATGAGACTTTCTCACTCATAGCGATGCTAAAAGTGTGTTGGAATTATGTTAGTAGTTGTTGCATTATTTGTGAAATATTGCACATAGGAAGACAAAACATTGTTTCCTTGACGGTTTCGTTGAGCAAACATTGTATGTGATACAACCAGGAGGTTTTGTCGATCCTAAAGATACTAACAAGTATGCAAGCTCCAGCGATCCTTCATTGGACTGGTGCAAGCATCTTGGAGTTGGAATATACACTTTGATGAGATGATCAAATATTTTGGGTTTGTACAAGGTTTATGAGAAACTTGTATTTCCCAAGAAGTGAGTGGGAGCACTATAGAATTTCTGATAAGTATATGTGGTTGACATATTGTTGATCAGAAGTAATGTAGAATTTCTGTGAAGCATAAAAGGTTGTTTGAAAGGAGTTTTTCAAAGGAATACCTGGATTGAGCTACTTGAACGTTGAGCATCAAGATCTATAGAGATAGATCAAAACGCTTAATAGAAGTTTCAACAAGATGCATGCCTTGACAAGTTTTTGAAGGAATTCGAAATAGATCAGCAAAGAAAGAGTTCTTGACTGTGTTGTAATGTGTGAATTTGAGTAAGACTCAAAACCCGACCACGGCAGAATAAAGAGAATAGACGAAGGTCGTCTTCTATGCCTTAGCCGTAGACTCTAATGTATGCCATGCTGAGTACCGCACCTGATGTGTGCCTTGCAGCAAGTCTGTTAAGAGGTACATAGAGTGATCCAGGATTGAATCACTGATCAGCGGTCAAAGTTATCCTTAGTAACTAAATAGACTAAGGAATTTTTCTCGATTATGGAGGTGGTTAAAGAGTTCGTCGTAAAGGGTTACGTCGATGCAAGCTTTGACACTAATCCGGATAACTATGAGTAGTGAAACGGATTCGTATAGTAGAGTAGATATTTGGAGCATTTCCGAATAGCATGTAGTAGCAGCATCTATAAGATGACATAAAGATTTGTAAAGAACGCACGGATCTGAAAGTTTCAGAACCGTTGACTAAAACCTCTCTCACGAGCAAGACGTGATCAGACCCCAGAACTATATGGGTGTTCGATTCGTTGAAATCACATGGTGATGTGAACTAGATTATTGACTCTAGTGCAAGTGGAGACTGTTGGAAATATGCCCTAGAGGCAATAATAATTAGTTATTATTATATTTCTTTGTTCATGATAATCTGAAAGTGCGTTATATCGACTAGAGGGGGGGGTGAATAGGAGATTTTTAGAATTTCATCACTGAGGAAATTCCTCACTGATGACTAACTTACAGCGGAAACTGTAAAAGGATCAGACATGCAAACGTTCACAACAGCAGTATTTCAGAGTGAAGAATGTGAAAACAGATTGCACAGTAAGCAGGCACGCAGAATACAGATGATGATTAACTATGGTGAAGAATTTGGGGTTGAGGAAATTCAGAGAAAGTCTTCAGCAAATTCTTCAAACAGTCACAGTGAAAGTCATCAACACACAATACAAGAAAAGTAAAGAGTTGAGGAATTAGAACCCGTTTCTCAGTGAAGACTGTTGTTGATGACCCAGTTCCAACAGCTGTGACAGTTGTACATCTGGTTTGGAGCGGCTTGGTATTGAAACCAAAGGACACCCAGTCCCGGGACACACAGTCCCTATCATATTCTCCTTGAGCTAAGGACACACAGTCCTTGCCCAACACTCGTGGTAAGTCTTCAGGGCAGACTTCCAAACCCTCACAAACTAGGTCACTCGGCGATCCACAATTGACTACTGGAAAGCTCTAGACCATGACGCCTAACCGTCTGGAGGATGCACAGTCCTCAAAGGTAAAAGGCTTCAGTCCCACACAGGAACAACTTCTTCAGTGATGCTCAATCACTAGGTTTGGTTTGTGGTTTTGGTGTATGGGGTATTTCCTCACTGATGAATTACTCTCGAAAGCTCTGAGGAATTTGGGTTGCTCTTATGACAAGTGTCAGTTTCTAACGGAGCAGCCAACCAGCTAGTGGTTGTGGGGGGTGGCTATTTATAGCCTGGGAGCATCCCGACATGATTTGACACTAATGCCCTTAAATAATATGACTGTTGGAGTGGATAAGACCAGTGACTTGGCGTGGTTATCGAAACGGTAGGGACCCTCAACTGTGAGAGTCCTCATGTCACTCATATTCCTCACTTGAGGCTTTTGGTAGGATTAGGCTTGGGTTGAGCATCATGAGGAAATCCATTCCATAGTGTTACTTTGACCCCCTTTAACAGTACGGTGTTCCTATTCATCAAATGCGAAGAAAGTAAAACAGAAAACGTAAATCTTCACGCTTCAATTTCTTCAGAATGATTTTCTTCAGGAACCACCGGTCGTCTCAATATCAGTATCTTCATGAGGAATATCAATTTCATCGTAGATTCCTCGCGATTCATTTCTTCAGCTTCAGACCAATTTCTTCAACTAAAGATATACATTTTTAGGGGTCGATATTCTTCAAATATCTCAAACTCCTCAATGACTTATAGATCCTGTGTATACTCATAAACACATTAGATACTTAACCTATAAGTCTTCAAACCACCGAAATATCTAAGGGGCACTAGATGCACTTACAATCTCCCCCTTTTTGGTGGTTGATGAAAATTAGGTTAAGTCTTCAACAGGGATCAAAAATATGAAGTGTAAATACTCATTTGAGGAATTTGAAAACAAGATTCAGAGAGACTCCCCCTGAAGATGTGCATACCTTGAGGATTTTGCTTTTATAGCAGATGCACATTGATGATTTATATCATGGAGATCTCCCCCTGAGTCTTGTAAATCATGCATACATATAACATATCATATGAAGAAAATGAAGATGCATGATGGCAAATGGTATCTGACGAATTCCAGCATGCGTGCATTCAAACTTGAGGAATAAGCATGCGAAGAAAAGTGTTCAAAAGCGTCAGAGTACCATCGGGCTTAAGTTACAACTCATTACATAAAAACTTCAGAAGAGCCAAGAGTTTGTAACTTAATATAGTTTATAAGCCCCAAAAATTTCCCGCTTGAAGACTAACTCTCGAGTTTCTCCCCCTTTGTCATCAAGTGACAAAAAAGGGACAAACTGAGGACTAACGCCCGTGAAAACTTCATTTCTTGGTGGTCGAGGAAGAGCCGTGATGCTTCTTGGGAGTAGTCTTCTTCCTAGGGCCGGTTGCAGTGTCATGTTGTTCCTCATCAGATTCAGCGGTGCGGAATGAAGAAAAGGAGCTGTCTCCAAGGTCTGGCACTGGAATGGGCCTGAACTTCCTCTTGGGAGGCCACGACCAGTCAAAGTCCCGCTCAAAGTCCATTTCTTCAAGCTCAGTCTGAGTCTTCAAATGTGCAAGTGTAGCCCAGGTGCGATCGAGAACCTCATGCAGATAGTGATGATTAAGCTTCACATCGTTCTGAGTTTTAGTGAGGGTTTTCACAATGGCACCAAACTGGCGTTTGACCCATTTGTGGTTGTGATCCACCTTCTGGTGAAGACTGAGGAGGAGCTCTCTGGTGTTCAGCACGCGAGGAGGAACCGGGCTTGCTGGACGAGTCTCAGTATCGTCCCATGAGGAATAAGCTTCTGGCTCTTTGAACTGGCTATCAAGGGGCCTGCTGCCTTCTTCAATCACAGATTTTCCTTTTCCTTCAATGGTCTCGAAAGTCTTCTTGTTGACCCGGATAGGAGGCATCTAACCAACATGGTTTTGGAAATCAGCGTGGAAGTTGATGCATGTCCTTGTCCTGATGAATCTCATGATCCACGGGGCATATATCTTGTGATCATAGGGGCACATGGCATTGTCGGCCAAAGTCCTCAAGAAGAAATCATGGATATTAATAGGAATACCTTGAATGATGTTGAAGAGGATATTCTTCATGAGGCCTACAACATCTTCTTCATCGTCATGGCCTTTGATTGGCGCGAGCACACTGCAGAGGATTCTGTAGACAGACCGGGGTGTGTACTTGAGCTCATGGACGAGGAATGTGGTTCTTGAGGGTTTTCCCGCAGCCAAAGGCTTCATGAGGACTTCCATCATTCCATTTGGCAGCTCACGCTCACCATAAAGCTTCACTGCCCCATCTGAGGGAATTGGTACGGGCAGTTCTCTGAGAAGTTCAGAAGCAGGAGCTTTGTAGTGAGTATTTTGGGACATTCAGTCAAACACCCAAGTGTTGATGTCATCAGCGTTGCGAGATATGTGCAGAGTGGCATAGAACTCAAGAATGAGCTCGCTATTCCAGTCTGATATGTCTGAGCACATAGGGAGCAAACCTGCATCGTGGAGTACACTGAGGATTGGTTCCATGCAAGGTATTGCTTCAAGCTCAACATGAGGAATGTGCCGGTGCTGGAATATCTTGTTGCGTCCACAGAGCACAGAGGCATAGTAGTTCATCTGGGTCCTTGTCCAAAACTTCAGATGCCTCATTTGAGGCTTGTCATAAGGATTCTCTCCGATGAAATACATGCGTTCTTCAAAGAAATCTTCTTTCTGAAACTTTGGACGCTTGGAGAATGGTTGGCGCTGAACTGGCTTAAGGTTTTGCTTTGGAATGGGGGAGGAGACAACAATGGCAGTCTCTGGGTTGAGCACAATGAATTCATTGTCTTGGGCGGGTACATTTTCTTCAGCTTTTTCTTCAAGGTGAGGAATTTCATCAGCTGGTACTTCATGCTGAGGAGATGATGTTTGCTCTGGCTGAGCCTCAGGCTGAGGAATTTTCTCTTCTTTCTCATTTGGAGGAGTTGGGTCAGCCTGTTCCTCATCTTGAGGAGTCTTCTCAGAATGTACAGTTTCATCAGTCTGAGGATGTTCAGCTTGTTTTTCTTCAGCTGGCTTTGTGGCAGAAGCAGTTTCATCAGCTGGTGCAGCTGATGCTTGAGCAGTCTCTGTCTGAGGAATAGGAGGTTGAGGACTGTCGTCAATCTGAATTTCCTCATCAGTGTGTTCCTCAGTGGCGACATCCTTCATTTCCTCATCTGCCCTTGTAGCTGGGTCATCAATGACGACCATCTCATAGGAAGGGGCGACATTGAGAGGCACTGGGTCCAGAGGAGCATTTTCTTCAGTTTCTTTGAGGCGCTCTGCCTCTGTCTCTTCTACTGCTGAGGAGGCTTTTCTCTTCTTGGCTTCCTTTTCAGCAGCCCTTGTTTTCTTCGCGTCTGATGCAGACAGAATTATCTTCTTCACCTTTGAAGCTTTTGGTGAAGGTGTTCTTTCTTCAGATTCTTCAGCTGGTAGTGAGGAACCAGCTGGAACAGAGTCATCAGCCTGCTTTGATGAAGCAACTGGATCAGGAGCAGTCTCATGAGTGGTTGCAATTTCATCAGTTGCAGTTTCCGTGATGATTTCTTCAATGGTCGGTTCATCAACACGGCGCTCTTGGTGTTCTTCCTCAGCTTGAGGAGTTTCCTCCTCATCAGGAGATGCATCTGCTGGCTGCTCAACCAGGGGCTGAGGAGTTGGTGCTGGTGGTGTTTTTCTCTTGTTGTAGTCATCAACAACACTAGTGGCTAGCTTGATGAAATTGCGCTTGATGCTTTTGCGATCTGACAGCTTGTCATACTTGTCAGTCAATACTTGCAGCTCTGCCTGGGTTTACACTAGTGCATCAGGAGTCAGCTTGAGGAGATTTTGCCTGAGGAATTTCTCCTTTTTGGCCTTTGCAATCTTTGCCTGCCGGGCCTGCTGTTCTTTCCACTTGGCTTCATTTATGAAGGTGGCCACCATGTGGCTGATGCTAGGAGGAAGTTTCAAATCATCAATGGGAGTGTTTGGATCCTCATACCAGATATTGATGTAGTTAAGGAGGACCTTGGGGTCCATGGCCAGAGTAATAACACTGCCTGATGCTTGAGCAACCCTTTCTTGCTTGTTTCTGATGATGGCTTGCAGGGTTTGATCATCATATTCATCACTCCCCTCTGATGCAGACGGCAATGCGATGATTTTGCTGGGGCTGGGCAGAGGTGCACGTTCAGTAGTTGTCAAAGTCTTCACAAGTGGTGTTGAAGACTTAGTCTCCGAGCTAGTTGCAGTTGGGAGTGAGGAGCTGGAGCTGGCGGTCGTAGGTTTCACGACATGCTTCTGTACTGGTTTTTCTTGAGGCTTTGGAGGTGGAGCTGAGGATTTTTGTGCTGAGGAGATTGGTGCAGAGGGTTTTGGCGCTGATGGTTTTGGTGTTGAAGGTTTTGGTAGTGAGGGTTTTGGTGCTGAGGGTTTTGTGACAGAAGTCTGAGCAGACTTCTCTTGAGGCTTTGGAGCCTTTGGCTTTGTTGGCGCAGACTGCATTTGAGGAATCTCTGAGCCTGAGGTTTCTGCAGCTGAGGAATGAGCAGCACCGGAGGCAGCAGCTGAGGATTCATTAAATTTCCTTACTGCAGCTTCTGCTTGCTTCTTGAGCTTGGCCAGATGCTTTTCCTTTTCATCTGGATAGTCATCAATGGTCTTGAGGCTTGATGGATGAGCTACTTGATGATCCTCAAGTGGGGCCCTTCTGCCAGGAGGCTTCAAAGCAAATTTCTTCGCATATTTGGGAGTCAGAAACCTGTACTCCTTCCATTCCTTCGCCCATCGACGTTCAATCTTCTTCAGCCTTATCTTTCTCTTGGCCATTGTCTCATGTTCATCAGGCGTACAATAGTCCAAGTATATGTCCTCAGGGATATCAGCAGCTGTGTTCTGCTCCAGTTTCTTTCCTCCCTTCTGTTTTCTCTCTTCCTCCATTTTCTTCAGTTGAGGACTTTGCTGATGATTTTGAACTCTTGAGGATTCTGAAGAGCCTTGAAGAGTTTCTTCCAGAAATGCTGCAAATGAGCTAATGTGATGAGAACCGAGAGATTCATCAGCTGACATGTGTGTACCTGTGAACATAGTATAGTTGCAAGGAATTTGGAGAGGTCATATGCGTTCTCAGATTTGAATAAAATGAAAAAGTTTGACAGTTTGAGGAATATAACCAGTGGTTGAGGAATTTGCCTAAGCATACTGTTCTTGGGTTCCAGAGTTGTACAAATCTGAAAATTCGCACAATTGAGGAATCTCGTGAATAGATGCTTAGCTAGTTCATCAATGATTGTGGTGATAGGTAGTGTTTGAGGAATCATGTGCGCATCGTATCTTGAGGAAAAACAGATTTCACATAGAAGATGTAAAATTTCAGATCTAATCTGCTGTAAAAATGGGATATATTTACCCTGGAAGGTGCGTACGAAGAACACAGAAAGTAGTGTTGGAGAGGTTCTTCGTTCGAGTGTCCAATGCACCCTAACTTGGCGGCAGAGGACGTCTACGGCGGTGGCGGACGAAGATGGTCCGACTCCGGCGTGATTCTGGCGACGAAAAGGTCGAGGCAGTGAAGCTCTTCCTCACCGGCGACAAGACTACCAGCGGTGGCGCTAGGGTTCGGTGGAGTGTGCTGTGGTAGGAGAGCGATGAGGCGAAGAAGAGGATACAGAGGGGGATAAGGACATATTTATAGCCCAAAAGTTACTGTTTGGCGCGAAAGTTTTGGACCGAAAGCGCCTGCCTCTACGTCTCCGCAGGACACGTGTAGCTCCCGTACGATGCGGTGGAGATAGTGGAGATCGTGGTTATCCGATCGTGGGAAGTGGGGGTTCAGTTACTGTGCCTTTAAAGAAAACAATTTTTGAAGATTTGAGGATTTTCGTTACCAAATCATCAGCTGACAAGGATGCAGTGAGGATTTTGAACAAAGTTTCAAATAGAACGCATATGAAGAATTTAATAGATTGGATAAGCATAGCATAGAGGGAAAGTAGGGTCCGATCACATTCACTTAGCAGAAACATCAACTTGAAGAAATAGCAATAAGTGAATGCTGTTGAGGACTAGAAATCTCAGTCTACCTAGTCAAATGAAAGTCATCAAGTGTTTTTGAAGGTTTTGTAATAGATCATCACAATGAAGAACAACTGTTTTGAAGAAGAATGCATTGTGAGGAAATTGATCATTTGAAGAAAATCAACTTGAGGAATTTCACATTGGGCGGTGGCGTTACCCACCATATAAGAATGTTGATTACAGACGCCGCGTACAATTGTCGTAGGGCCCTCAGAATCAATTTCTTCGTTAATTTCTTCACATTCAGAGTGACATTCTTCATCAGTTGAAGAAAATCGTTTCATCATGTGTTGCACATCTAAGTCATCAACTTTGCATAAGTGTTAGGATGTGTGCATGTTTTTACAAAACGTTTGAAGACTCTAAGATATTTAGCTCACACCGCAACTTGCAAAACCTTTTCTCATCCAAGGGCTTAGTGAAGATATCTGCCAATTGATCATCAGTCTTCACATGGTCGATGAGGATATTGCCCTTGAGGACATGGTCCCGAAGAAAATGATGACGAATCTGGATGTGCTTGGTCTTCGAGTGTTGTACTGGGTTGTATGCAATCTTGATAGCACTCTCATTGTCACAGTAGAGAGGTACATTATTCATGTTGATGCCGTAGTCCTTGAGGGTTTGCTTCATCCATAGCAAATGAGCACAGCAAGAACCAGCAGCAATGTACTCAGCTTCGGCAGTGGAGAGTGATACACATTTCTACTTCTTTGAGGACCAGCAAACTAGTGATCTTCCGAGGAAATGGCATGTGCCAGATGTTGACTTGCGATCCACACGGTCACCAGCATAGTCAGAATCAGAATACCCTACCAGATGATGATTGGAGCCCTTGGGATACCATAATCCTAGTGTTGGTGTGTGAGCTAAGTATCGAAGAATATGTTTCACAGCCTTATGGTGTGATTCCTTCGGTTTTGCTTGAAAACGTGCACACATGCAAACACTAAGCATTATATCTGGCCTAGATGCACATAGATACAATAAGGAGCCAATCATAGAACGGTATACCTGCTGATCGAAATCTTTACCATTTTCATCAGTGCCGAGGTGGCCGTTGGTAGGCATCGGAGTCTTGGCACCTTTGCATTCGTGCATGTCGAATTTTCTCAGAACATCCTTGAGGTATTTCTCCTGTGATATGAAGATTCCATTGCTTTGTTGACAAATTTGAAGGCCTAAGAAGAATTTCAGCTCCCCCATCATGGACATCTGATATTCTTCACTCATCATGTAGGCAAATTCATCACTGTATCTTTTGTCAGTACAACCAAATATAATATCATCGACATATATTTTACACACAAATAGCTCATTATCGTAGGATTTAGTGAAAAGAGTTGGATCGAGTGAACCAGGTTTGAAGCCTTTCTTCATGAGGAATTCCTTCAATGTATCATACCATGCCCGAGGGGCTTGCTTGAGACCATACAGAGCCTTTTTGAGTCTGAAGACTTTGTCTGGATTCTTTGGATCCTCAAAACCTGGGGGCTGAGCAACATATACTTCTTCCTCAAGCTTACCATTGAGGAATGCACTTTTCACATCCATTTGATATAAGGTGATGTTATGATGATTAGCATAAGCAAGTAGTATTCGAATAGCTTCAAGTCTAGCAACAGGTGCAGAAGTTTCATCGAAATCTATTCCTTCAACCTGGGTGTAGCCTTGGGCTACAAGTAGTGCCTTGTTCCTCACCACTTGACCGTCCTCATCTTGCTTGTTTCGGAAAATCCACTTGGTGTCGATGATGTTGTGCTTGCGAGGATTTGGTCGTTTCACGAGCTCCCATACATCATTCAGCTTGAATTGAAGAAGTTTGTCTTGCATAGCTTGGATCCACTCCGGTTCCAGAAAAGCCTCAACAACTTTTGAGGGTTCTATGATGGATACAAAGGAAAAATGCCCACAAAAGTTAACCAAGTGTGAAGCTTTTGAGCGAGTGAGAGGACCTGGCGCGTTGATGTCTTTGAGGATTTTGTCAAGTTCTACTTCGTTTGCAATCCTCGGATGAGCTGGTTGAGGATTTTGTCTGGGCTGAGGAAGTGGTGCTGTTGCAATTTCCTCAGGAGCATCTTCTTGGTTTTTATCAGCGATGGAGATCGTTTCTTCACCAATTTCCTCAGTTGGGACAATGTCTTCAGTAGGCTTAAGCTTAATTGATGTGTCAGTGAGGAGTTCATATGAGGTTTTCTTGAGGAATTTGTGAAGATATACCCTGTTGATGATATGACATGCAGTGTTGATTGCTTCAGGCCAGAAGCGACGAGGAGTCCGATATTCTTCAAGCATAGTTCTTGCCATTTCAACCAGAGTCTTGTTCTTCCTTTCGACGACACCATTCTGCGGAGGAGTATGAGGAGCAGACAATTCGTGAGTAATACCAAGTTCATCAAGATAATCATCAAGACCAGTGTTTTTGAACTCGGTTCCATTATCACTCTTGATGTGTTTGATCTTGATGCCAAAGTTCGTCGAGGCCCTTGAAGAAAATCGTTTGAAGATTTCCTGCACTTCAGTTTTATACACTATGATATGCACCCAAGTATATCTGGAATAATCATCAACTATGACGAAGCCATATAAAGATGCTGCATTGGTTAGTGTGGCATAGTGAGTAGGTCCAAATAAATCCATATGAAGCAATTCGAATGGACGTGTGGTGGTCATGATGGTTTTAGAGGGATGTTGGATCTGGTCATTTTCCCAGATTCACAAGCACCGCAGAGATGATCCTTGAGGAATTTGACTGATTCGATGCCGATGACATGCTTCTTCTTTGCAAGCGTGTGCAAATTCCTCATGCCTGCATGACCTAGTCTTCGGTGCCACAGCCATCCTTCTGAGGTTTTCGCTAGTAAGCAAGTGGCTGGTTGAGGACCTGTAGAGAAATCAACAATGTACAAATCCCCTCTTCTTACACCTTCGAAGACTTTGGATCTGTCAGATTCAACGATGACTACACATCTATATCTACCAAAGATAACAATCATATCAAGATCACAAAGCATCGAGACTGACATGAGGTTAAAACCAAGGGATTCAACAAGCATCACTTTGTCCATATGCCTATCCTTGGAAATAGCTACTTTGCCAAGTCCTAATACCTTGCTTTTACCTTTGTCAGCATATGTGATTTGCTTCAGAGGTGATGGAGTTAGTGGCATATTCATCAGTAAGATTTTATCACCAGTCATGTGATGTGTGCAGCCACTATCAAGAATCCACTCAGTATTCTTGGGTTTGTCATCCTGCAGATGAATTAGTACTGCTTACCATCTCATATGCTTCAGATTTGAAGAATATGATACTAATTTCGTCAGATCAGTAATTTCATCATAACAGAAATGTAAGGATGAGTGAAACATCTCTATTTCATCAATCATTAGCTTGCGTCCTATCAAGCATTTCCTCAGGTCTCTAGCAAATTCTTCAGATGATGATTTTCATCTGGAGACCTGTCCTGCAGAAGTGATTAGTTTGATTTCTTCACCACCCACATCATCCTGCGAGCACCATATGAGAGAGGTGGAATTGAAGCCAATGCACTTCTCTTAGAAGTAGGGGGATTAAAGTACTCATATGAATATGCAGAGAACTGGTTTGAGGATTTATGAACATAATGATTTGAGGAGTAACGTTCATATTCATATTCCTTGTAATTTCCCTGCATGTTAGACGCATAAGCACGGGTACGAGCATAGTTTTGACCAGTTGAGGATTTTGATCCTCTTGAAGACTTTGGTCCTCCTAAGGAATTTGATCTGGGGTTCAGATTCTTCAGTGGTGGTGTCATGAGGACATTCACCTGAAGATTTTCAAGACAGCTTTTGGGAACCCAGATTTTCCTCAGAGGAGGGCCATTCCTGCAGTTAGGTCCAACATATCGAGCAAATACTTCACCAGATTGATTTTTGAATAGTTTATAGTTGGAATCAAGTGACTCATCCGAGGAATAGGATAGTTCACATGAAAAGCCAGTTAGATTAGATGGATCAAAAGGAGGCCCAGTAGGAGCAACCCATGAGGTTTTGGGGTACTCCTCAGGTTTCCAATAAGATCCATCAGCATTTAATTTCCTCTCAAAGGAAATTCCTTCTTTCCTCGGGTTCCTGTTCAAAATCTGCTTTTTGAGCACATCACAAAGGGTTTGATGTCCTTTGAGGCTTTTGTACATGCCTGTCACGTACAATTCCTTCAACCCTGCATTTTCATCAGTAACATTTGTGTTTTCCTCAAGTGAGGAAATAGACACAACAGGTGCAGTTGAAGAATTTGTAGCAATGGTAGCATTTGATGATTCTGGTGAGGAATTAGCAGTTTCACGTTCAATGCATTTAAGACATGGAGGAATAAATTCAACTTGACTAGCGCTGATCTGTTGAGCTAGTAATGAATCATTTTCCATACGAAGATCATCATGAGACATCCTCAGCTTCTCAAGATCAAGCTTCCTTTGAAGAAATTCATAGGAAAGCTTCTCATGATCAGTGAGGAGTGTATCATAACGATCCTGAAGATTATCAAATCTAGACTGAAGACTTTTCATGTCATCAGTGAGGATTTGGGTAAGGTTTATTTCATCATTCAACAGATCATCACTATTGTCTAGCAGTTTCTGAAGCTTTTCCAGAGCAGTTTGTTGTTTAGTGGAAATGATAGCAAGTTTACTGTAACTGGGTTTCTTATAATCATTAGGCTCACAGTCACTTGAATCAGAGGAGGAGGCATTATTTGATACCTTTGATCCTTTTGCCATGAAGCAATAGGTTGGAACGAAGTCATCAGCATAGTCATTAGTATGGATGGTGCAATCATTTTCTTCAAGATTGAAGATTGACTTGCTGACGAAAGTGGTTGCTAGTGCAAGACTAGCCTGTCCGGATTCTGAGTCTTCATCAGAACCCTCTTCTTCATCACATTCTTCTGATTCTGCCTCGGAGTCCATTTCCTTGCCAATAAGTGCCCGAGCCTTTATGAAACTAGTCTTCTTGTGCGATGAGGGCTTTGAAGATGAGGATTTTGAAGATTTCTTCTTCTTCTTCAAGTCATCAGAACTGTCATCCTTGTATTTCTTCTTCTTTGATTCCTTTCCCCAGCGGGGACAATCAACAATGTAATGACCTGATTTCTTGCACTTGTGACAGGTTCGTTTCTTGTAGTCCTCAGATGCAGATTCTGATTTCCTCATATCTCTTCTTGATGATTTACCGAACTGGCCTCGTCGTGTAAATCTCTGGAATTTCCTCACAAGCATTGCAAGCTCCTGTCCAAATTCTTCAGGGTCACAAGTGCTGTCATCTGTGTCTTCTTCTTCAGATGAGGAAATTGCTCTAGCCTTCAGTGCATGTGGTCTGGAATAGCTTTGTCCATATAGATCTCTCTTTTCTTCCAGCTGGAATTCATGAGTATTTAGCCTTTCAAGGATATTAGCTGGATCCAGCATCTTGTAGTTTGGTCTTTCTTGAATCATCAGAACTAGAGTGTCAAATGAAGAATCCAAAGATCTCAGCAGTTTCTTCACAACTTCGTTATCAGTGATGTCTCGAGCTCCCAGTGCTTGCAGTTCATTTGATATGTCAGTGAGGCGATCAAAGGTGTCTTGGCAGCTTTCATTGTCATGTCTCTTGAAGCGATTGAAGAGATTGCGAAGAATATCAACACGAGAGTCACGCTGGGTTGATACTCCTTCATTTACCTTGCACAGTCTCTCCCAGATCAGTGTTGCAGAGCCCAAAGAACTTACTCTTCCAAACAGGCCTGGGCTCAGATGACCACAAATGATGTTCTTCGCTTGAGAATCGAGTTTCTTGAATTTCCTCACATCAGCAGCAGTGACACTGGCAGAGATAATGGGGACACCATTTTCCACAATATACCAGAGATCATTTTCAATAGCTTGTAAATGCATTTGTATTTTGTTCTTCTAGAAGGGAAAGTTCTTTCCTTCATAGGTAGGACATGATGCAGTCACCTTAAACATGCCTGCAGTCGACATAACTAAAACTCTAGGTGGTTAAACCAAAATCACACAGAACAAGGGAGTACCTTGCTCTGATACCAATTGAAAGTGCATTATATCGACTAGAGGGGGGGTGAATAGGAGATTTTTAGAATTTCATCACCGAGGAAATTCCTTTTCAGGAAATTCCTCACTGATGACTAACTTACAGTGGAAACAGTAAAGGATCAGACGTGCAAATGTTCACAACAGTAGTATTTCAGAGTGAAGAATGTGAAAACATATTGCACAGTAAGCAGGCACGCAGAATACAGATGATGATTAACTATGGTGAAGAATTTGGGGTTGAGGAAATTCAGAGAAAGTCTTCAGCAAATTCTTCAAACAGTCACAGTGAAAGTCATCAACACACAATACAAGAAAAGTAAAGAGTTGAGGAATTAGAACCCGTTTCTCAGTGAAGGCTGTTGTTGATGACCCAGTTCCAACTGCTGTGACAGTTGTACATCTGGTTTGGAGCGGCTTGGTATTGAAACCAAAGGACACCCAGTCCCGGGACACACAGTCCCTATCGTATTCTCCTTGAGCTAAGGACACACAGTCCTTGCCCAACACTCGTGGTAAGTCTTCAGGGCAGACTTCCAAACCCTCACAAACTAGGTCACCCGGCGATCCACAATTGACTGCTGGAAAGCTCTAGACCATCACGCCTAACCGTCTGGAGGATGCACAGTCCTCAAAGGTAAAAGGCTTCAGTCCCACACAGGAACAACTTCTTCAGTGATGCTCAATCACTAGGTTTGGTTTGTGGTTTTGGTGTATGGGGTATTTCCTCATTGATGAATTACTCTCGAAAGCTCTGAGGAATTTGGGTTGCTCTTATGACAAGTGTCAGTTTCTAACGGAGCAGCCAACCAGCTAGTGGTTGTGGGGGGTGGCTATTTATAGCCTGGGAGCATCCCGACATGATTTGACACTAATGCCCTTAAATAATATGACTGTTGGAGTGGATAAGACCAGTGACTTGGCGTGGTTATCGAAACGGTCGGGACCCTCAACTGTGAGAGTCCTCATGTCACTCATATTCCTCACTAGAGGCTTTTGGTAGGATTAGGCTTGGGTTGAGCATCATGAGGAAATCCATTCCATAGTGTTACCTTGACCCCATTTAACAGTACGGTGTTCCTATTCATCAAATGCGAAGAAAGTAAAACAGAAAACGTATATCTTCACGCTTCAATTTCTTCAGAATGATTTTCTTCAGGAACCACCGGTCTTCTCAATATCAGTATCTTCATGAGGAATATCAATTTCATCACAGATTCCTGGCGATTCATTTCTTCAGCTTCAGACTAATTTCTTCAACTGAAGATATACATTTTTAGGGGTCGATATTCTTCAAATATCTCAAACTCCTCAATGACTTATAGATCCCGTGTATACTCATAAACACATTAGATACTTAACCTATAAGTCTTCAAACCACCAAAATCACTAATGGGCACTAGATGCACTTACATAATCGTTTATTATCCATGCTATAATTGTATTGATTGGAAACACAATACTTCTGTGGATACAAAGACAAAACACTGTCCCTAGTAAGCCTCTAGTTGACTAGCTCGTTGATCAAAGATGGTCAATGTTTCCTGGCCATAGGCAAGTGTTGTTACTTGATAATGGGATCACATCATTAGGAGAATCATGTGCTGGACTAGACCCAAACTAATAGACGTAGCATGTTGATCGTCTCATTTTGTTGCTACTGTTTTCTGCGTGTCAAGTATTTGTTCCTATGACCATGAGATCATATAACTCACTGACACCGAAGGAATTCTTTGTGTGTATCAAACGTCGCAATGTACCTGGGTGACTATAAAGATGCTCTACAGGTATCTCCGAAGGTGTTCGTTGAGTTAGTATGGATCAAGACTGGGATTTGTCACTCCGTATGACGGAGAGGTATCTCGAGGCCCACTCGGTAATAAAACATCACACACAAGCCTTGCAAGCAATGTGACTTAGTGTACGTTGAGGGATCTTGTATTACGGAACGAGTAAAGAGAATTGCCGGTAAACGAGATTGAAATAGGTATGCGGATACTGACGATCGAATCTCAGGCAAGTAACATACCGAAGGACAAAGGGAATGACATACGGGATTATATGAATCCTTGGCACTGAGGTTCAAAGGATAAGATCTTCATAGAATATGTAGGATCCAATATGGGCATCTAGGTCCCGCTATTGGATATTGACCGAGGAGTCTCTCGGGTCATGTCTACATAGTTCTCGAACCCGCAGGGTCTGCACACTTAAGGTTCGACGTTGTTTTATGCGTATTTGAGTTATATGGTTGGTTACTGAATGTTGTTCGGAGTCCCGGATGATATCACAGACGTCATGAGGGTTTCCGCAATGTTCCGGAAACAAAGATTGATATATAGGATGACCTCATTTGGTTACCGGAAGGTTTTCGTGCATTACCGGAAAAGTTTCGGGCTCATCGGTAATGTACTGGGAGTGCCGGGAGGGGTGCCGGGGACCATCAGGAGGGGTGTCATGCCCCAAGGGGTCTCATGGGCTATGGGAAGAGATAAACCAGCCCCTAGTGGGCTGGAATAAGTTCCCACTAAGGCCCATAAGGTTTGAGAAGGAAAAAACACAAGGTGGAAAGAGTTTCCAAGTGGGAAGGTGGAATCCTACTCCAAGTAGGATTGGAGTAGGACTCCTCCAGCTCCAATTTCGTCCAAACCTTTAGGTTTTGAGGCTGCCTCCTCCCCTCCCTCCCTCCTATATATAGTGGGGTTTTAGGGCTGATTTGAGACAACTTTTGCCACGGCAGCCCGACCACATACCTCCACGGTTTTACCTCTAGATCGTGTTCCTGCAGAGCTCGGGCGGAGCCCTGCTGAGATTAGATCACCACCAACCTCCGAAGCACCGTCACGCTGCCGGAGAACTCATCTACCTCTCCGTCTCTCTTGCTGGATCAAGAAGGCCGAGATCATCGTCGAGCTGTACGTGTGCTGAACGCGGAGGTGCCGTCCGTTCGGCACTAGATCGGAGCGGATCGTGGGACGGATCGCGAGACGGTTCGTGGGATGGTTCGCGGGGCGGATCGAGGGACGTGAGGACGTTCCACTACATCAACCGCATTTCTTAACGCTTCTGCTGTGCGATCTACAAGGGTACGTAGATCGGAAATCCCCTCTCGTAGATGGACATCACCATGATAGATCTTCGTGCGCGTAGGAAATTTTTTGTTTCCCATGCGACGTTCCCCAACAATCCATCGGTGAACATCAAGTGCATTTTGACCCACAAGATAATTTCCCACATAGCCGACATTCCAGGATTGAACCAGGCGTTTGGCTTCGACCAATCCTGCTTTCCTTTCAATTCTCGCATGTTTTGTAATGGTCTATGACATAGTGTCTCTTGATCGACTCTAGCCTTCGTATTATCCTTTGAGTTGCCATCTATGCCTACCAAAAATGGCCTGTCCGATATTCTTTTCGGTGTTCATCATGTCGATGTTGTGTGGAAGAAGGAGGTCTTTGAAGTGAGGCAGATCCCACAAGCATGGCTTGTGAGTCGAGGCATGTTCTGAATTATACCCCTTGAAATACCCTAGACTATCTGGATCAGGCTCGAGGGCGTTTAATTGATCCAGGATTTGTTGGCTTGTTAACATAGATGGTGCCAAGATTTTAACAACTTTACCTTTGGTAAAGTTCTTCTTGTCTTTTCTGAACTGATGGTGAGGATCCAGGAACTTTCTATGCAAGTCAAAGCAAGAATACTTCCCATACGCGTGCAACCAATGAAACTGAAGAGCTGCCTTGCATGTGGGGCATGGGAAGCTTCCATGCACACACCATCCAGAGAATAGCGCATACGCCGACAAGTCATGTATCGATTACATGTACTAGACATGCATTTTGAAGTTCTCTTTTCTAGCGGCATCTTATGTCTTGACCCCATTATCCCAAGCTTCTTGCGATTCATCCTTAAAGTGGCTGCATGTACACATTCATATTCTTCCCCAGATATTTGGGCCCTGGAATTATCAACGTCGGGAATATGTTCTTTCTTTGCATAATCTGCCCGGGGGGAGATTGAGTGGAATGACAAATATATGCCAACAACTGTATTGGGTTGCCGTCATACAAAAGGGATTGAACCCATCCATGGTGATGCATACTCGAGGATGTCTTGGGTCTGTCGCTTTATCCTGATGTAATGCATCAAAATCCTTCCACGCTTCCCATCCGATGTGTGTACCGCCATCTTATTCCCATCTACATCTAGTGCGCCATGTCATCTGTCTGGCCGTCTCTTCGACCATGAAAAGACATTGAAGCCTTGGTATGATTGGCATATACCAAAGAACATTAACTAGGATTTCGGTTTGGCTCTTCTGACCCATACTTTTCTACCACAACATACCTTGAAGACTTGCAAATGGGACAATAGTCCAAGTCCCCATAGTCCTTCCTAAATAAGGCACATCCTTTCTCAGAGGCATGTATCTTCTCATAGGGCATCTGAAGTACACGAAGGATTTTGTCCGAGTGGTACAGGTTTGCAGGCATGGCATGGCCTTTGGGTAGAAAGCATCCAAATAGTGTCATCATCGCGCCGTAGCATTCTCTTCCCAAGTTGAGTTGAGCCTTGAGAGCCATTACTTGTGCAATGGCATCCAGCTGACAAAGCTCAGTGTGCTCATGGAGAGGACGTTTTGAAGACTCCAACATTTCATAGAAGGCCTTTGCAGATTCCTCCATCTCATCGTTTGAATCTCGAGTATCATCAAAGTCTTGCACCATGTCTTCGATCCCGGTACCATGCTCGTCGGTGCGACGACGAACCACCTCAGCTCTGGTGCGTTGTCTAAACTCACCATGAAATGTACACACCGTATAATTAGGCTTAAAACCCCTCCTCTACTGGTGTTTAATCATTATAGCCTCTGCCCTCTTTTTATAGTTGTCGCACCCAGGACAGTGTGTGGGGACCCTGACTTACAAGTCGATATCGCCGAATGAACGTGCCGAGTGATCCCAGAGATCAATGCTCACCGAACACACAGAAACTGAATAACAAGATTCTTACATCCATACATACCGTTTGATACAATAAATGACCATCGCGGTCAAGTCTTACATATATAGGCCTTGAGGGCCAACACACCAGCCTTGACCAATAGCGAAAATATCGGTCGAAAGCGTGAACCCATGCCATCAGCCTTAACCTACAGGCATTATGACTGGGAAGCGTCCTAGCTCGCAGGAACTTCATCAAGGTACTCTTCACCATTTCCTGTTCCCTCATACCTGGTCAATGAAATAACCGGTGGCAAGCCAATGAGTACTTTGAATGTACTCGCAAACAACCCATGATATGGATATGCAGTTGGTATGATACAATTGATATGCAACCCTTGGGAAAGCAAATCTTACTTAAGAATAAGCATGGACAAATACTTGTATGGATATGCATTACGGACTAGATAATAATCTGAAGAACAGGTTATAGATATCAACATATCTGTTGAGGGCTGAACTCTTCGGGTTCACCCGATATTTCAAGTCACCAAACTTGACCATATCAACTTCTTCATAACACATTGTGAACACACACACACACAACCACACACACACACACACACACACACACACACACACACACACACACACACACACTTGTTTTATGCGGAAACAACGCGACGTAGTTTAAGAACGATTACCTAACTGTCCTTGATCGTGGACATGGCTTTTCGAATAGTTTTACACTCTAAAGAGGTTGTACGTTGTACCCACGAGATACTGGAAACTTTCGTGTCAGCCACGACTCGCGATATATATCATACCCGAGGTAAGTACCCGATCATAGCCTTTCCCCTTACGATACTAGACAAATAGTTCCACTCGATTGGTACCCAGCCGACATGATGTACGTCTTACGAGCACGGACTCGACCGTATCATCCATGTGGGGACCAACGGTGTGCCCGGAAGACGTAAAAATGACATAGTCGACCTACCTGGTACGACCCCGTTACGAGAGTGACCACATATCACTCCCGCCACTAGTAATGTGGCTCTTTGCTAGCACCGACCAAAGTAATCAACAAAGCCCCGTCCCATAAAGGGGTATCGTGGTCCTGCACATAAGGTTGGGACGGTCGACACATCATAAATTTAATCCCGTTTCCGAAACCACTCACACAAAATATACCAAATGCACCACTTCTTCATAAGTGGCCTTCCAACTCATCATCACCCTGAGGCATTACTGGCACCCGACGGGGTTTTCGTAAAACTTTGATATCAACTTTACCAACATCATGCTTATGCTTCTACTATGCGTAGCACTAATGTCTACTTGTCAACATAATATCAACGTGATCCTCATAGGTGGTAGGATCATGCTCAAATGCAAGTGCTCCAGAGGAGCCATCGATAACACCATATCGAGGGTTTACCGAATACTCATGATCATATGCAACAGGAATAATTATCCTACTTGGCATGGAATAAAGATCTTGCTCAAACATGGTCAAAAGGCTGCTTGCCTTGCTCACATAAGTCCTCAGGGTCTTCGTGGTCCTCCGGTCCAACTCCGAGTACTCCGTCTACCCGTCCACTATCGTCGGAAACAATCATAGTAAGCCACACAACAAGCAGAACAAAATTGCTTTATAAATGGAAGTTATATTTTTCTTGGACCACTCTGGTCATAAGGAAAATACCTTTATCTTTCTAGAGGATATTTGGACCGTCAGGGATTTCTGGACGGGTGAAAGGAGGAATAGGTGATCATTTATGAAGCTTACAGAAAATAGTCTAATAAAAATGAGTGGAGGCACTCATTTAACCAAGAATGATTTTAGAAAAATTTAGGAAGTTGTTTCACTGGATTTGGAGTTGATATGAATATTCTAGGGATTTTATAATATTGGATACATAGCAAAACGAAGCTATTTATTTAATGCAACAGAATCATGCCAGATAAAAATGTTGACTAAGGCTTCAAAAATAGAGCAAGATATTAGGAGCCTCTAGAAATTGGAATTACTCCATTTGGAGTTGATTTGAACCCTCTAGGATTTTTGAAAGGTGGTGTTTGAAATATTCAAATGGGCATTTGAATATTAACCCCACATAAAAGTATTTGGAAAAATGTGGAATGCACATATATGGATAGGTCTTGATTTTAGGAACCTGCAGAAATTTGAATCGTTAGGTTTGGAGCCAAAATGAATTTTTGGTGGATTCTACAAGTTTCTTGTAAAAGAAAAATGCAAGGGGGGGGGGGGTTATACCGGCAAGTTAAACTGCGCCCAAAGCGCTAAATAGGCTTCGGACCGGTCCAGCTGCTCAGCCATGCGGGCAGGCCGGCCATGTCGAAGCTGAATTCTGCGGAATACGTCTCCCACCCGAGGAGGCGGTATCCAGCCAGAGGCGCGGCCACTTAAGGTGAGGGGGGCGGCCAGTGTGAGGCTGGCGCGGGGGCCCCGCCTGTCGGGCCTGTCTTCTTCCTCTCGCAACGGGAGAGAGCAGGGGAGTCTGGCGGCGGCTGCCGGCGCTACAGGGCACGATTCCCAGCGAGCCAACCACCGGAGGGCTCAGGGGAGCGAGCCGCACCAGTTCCGATGCTGAGCGCGTGCTGAGAAGGGCTGCGGTAGCGGCGCCTTGGACGACCGCGGAGGAGGCCTTCGGGACTCGCCGGCCTCGAGCTCTTGGCGCTCCAGGGTGGAATGGAGTTGACCGAGGGGGGGGGGGTTCAAAACGAAGGTGTTATGGTGCTAGAGGTGTTAGGGGAGAGAGGGAGCTCAAATTTAAGAGGAGGCCAGCAGGAGGAGGACGATGGGCATGGGGCTAGCCCTAGCTGGCCCAGGAGGTCTCTAGGGGAAGAGGGGGCGAGAGAGGGCACAGGGGGGCTTGGGGTTGATTCATATGGAGGGGGGTGGCAGCGAGAGCTCGACAGAGTTTCAGATGCTCTCTGTGCACTCTGTGCAAAGTGGCGACGCGCGCCTGAGCCACCTTTGCTGCTTCTTGGCGTTGGGGAGGGGTTAGATCAGTCAAGGAGGGGTCTGTGGCGCGTTGAGACAAGCTGTGGCCACCTCATTCGAGCTGTAGGGCATGGTTAAGGTGCAGAGCACCAGTTTTGCATGCCAGGGTGATGGTTACCACCCCACTGAGTATCCTGGGCCACCCCTTGGCCAAGCCAAGGTGTCAAGCATGGAAGGCATGCGTGCCACGAAGCATTGGTGGAGTTTGGACCCAAGTGGATCAGTTTAGACTAGGGTTTGACTGCAATTAAGTTTGTAGCAGCAAACTAAGGTGGGAAATGAGGGTACTTAATGGAGAGATGATGGGGTGAAACCATGTCTAGCAGTCTTAGACATGGAAGGACTATATTTCTGCAAAGTTTCAGCTCAAGAGGAGGTGTATAGCTAGAAAAACCAGTTCAAAGCTGCATTTCAACGAGAAATCAAGTTCTAGATGTTCTGCTCACTTCTCCCACATGAGCATGCTATATTTTGACTTTAAATGATGCATTGGAATGCTAGGGGATCCCTGGAAAGAGTTGGGGGCTCACTACAAGAAATATGTCAACTAACGACCTTCTGTGAGTGACACTCGCAGAATTGGTCGTAAATCTACGACCATTTGAGACCAATTGGTTGTAAGCTGTCCGGAGGGGTCCTAACCCCAAAAACTAACGACCTTTTTCATCAGAAAGGTCGTAACTTCCTTACTAGAAAAGGTCGTAAAGCAGATAGCCCTGTTTCGCTGCCTAATTTGTAGGTAATTACGACCAATATAGATGGTCATAGCTATGACTAGGTGCCACATCATTAGTTTTGCCTACGTGTCATGTCCATGTGTTATTTTTTGCCTAGTTTGTGAAGCAACCTACTATTCTGTCATTCCAAAAATTCTCAAAAAATTCTCATAAATACATTGGATCATATATTCCTCAAATATGTGAAAACCCTTCCTTCCATAGTTCGAAAATAATTCAACAATATTCATTTTCCTATTCCGTTCAAAATAGCACTTTGTGAAGGAAGTGTCACTTTGGCATGTCCAAATGGTATAAATTTTTTACACTGCCTTCATATGCCCTAATTAACATCATACACCAAATTTCAGCTCAATCCATTGATTCATTTGATCCTAGATTCAACATCCACATTTCTACACAGTGTGGTACTTTGCAAAGCAAGTGTCACCTAGGTTCATCCATTTGAGCTAAAATTTTGGCAAGAGTGTCTCCTTAGTAGATGATCATCCTTAGCCAAAATTTAGGCCCATTGTCTATGTGCATTACCCACAACGCTAATCAAACACTTGGCTGCTAATTCATGTTTGAGGTTAGTTCGGTCTCCTCGTGAGATTCTTCTATTGTATTCTTCTTCCTGACACCTACAGAGGGAGTATCTAACCCACCAGACATGCCTATTCCACCCAGAATGCGTGGCAACGCAACGGTAACGCGGTGACCACGCGGCTCACATGCAAGTTCACGTGTTGTGGAGTTGGGGCCCTCGACCACCATCCAAACCTCGGCGTCAAGTCACCACACCATGTAATTCTTATTAAATAGATACTTCTTTACCTAAAAATGATTTTAGGAAAAAATCATGAGAAAACTATGAGGCACCTCTAGTTCAAATTTGACCCGCTTCGTGCTGAATCGGCTGCAACTTGTCTTTTTCACTAGAGGTGGATAAAAGCTTTTAACACCCAACCATTTTGTCAATCGTACATTAAATATGGTCTAGTATTTTAGAAAAATGATTTGGTACAATTTTGAAACAAATATATGGTAGGTTCTTCACAAAAAAACTCATTTCGGGCACTTGAAAAAATGGAAAATGAATTTTACATACATGGAAAATGAAAACTTCCTTAATCAACATTGTTTGCCATTCCAATATGCACCCTTCTGCATAATATTAGATTGTTTCAACAAACTATGCCATGAATGTGGCCATAAGATTGACATTTAGCTTGAAAGCCATGAATCTTCACACATGATACCCATTTCTGAGAACACTTTTTTAAAATAATCATCGTATTACAAGTTTATTATTTTTCCTGGTAACTTGGTCACATATTATGACACAACGCGAAGATTTTGCATTTTTTTGATTTTTTAATCCGTTATGCCCGTTTCAAAATGCGGTCGAAACGGCGGGCATGACCATTCATAGCTAGGGGTTGAATCTTGCCAAAAATTTGTTGGATCTCTGATTAAATAGATACTTCTTTACCTAAAAATGATTTTAGGAAAAATCATGAGAAAACTATGAGGCACCTCTAGTTCAAATTTGACCCGCTTCCTGCTGAATCGGCTGCAATTTTTCTTATTCACTAGAGGTGGATAAAAGCTTTTAACACCCAACCATTTTGTCAATTGTAGATTAAATATGGTCTAGTATTTTAGAAAAAAAATGTTTGGTACAATTTTGAAACACATATATGGTAGGTCCTTCACAAAAAAACTTATTTTGGGCACTTAAAAAAAATGGAAAATGAATTTTTCATACAAGGAAAATGAAAACTTCCTTAATCAACATTGTTTCCAATTCCAATATGCACCCTTGTGCATAATATTAGATCGTTTCAACAAACTATGCCATGAATATGGCCATAAGTTGATCATTTGGCTTGAAAGCCATGATTCTTCACACATGATAGCCTATTTCCAAAAACACTTTTTTAATGTAATCACCGTATTACAAGTTTATTATTTTTCCTAATAACTTGGTCACATATTATGACACAACGCGAAGGTTTTCCATTTTTTTGATTTTTTTTTAATTTTCCATGGCCATTTCAAAATGCGGTCGAAACAACGGGCATGACCGTTCATAGCTAGGGGTTGAATATTGCCAAAATTTTGTTGGATCTCTGATTAAATAGATACTTCTTTACCTAAAAATGATTTTAGGAAAAAATTATGAGAAAAGTATGAGACACCTCTAGTTCAAATTTGACCCGCTTCCTCCTGAATCGGCTGCAATTTGTCTTTTTCACTAGAGCTGGATAAAAGCTTTTAACACCCAACCATTTTGTCAATTGTACATTAAATATGGCCTAGTATTTTAGAAAAATGATTTTGTAAGATTTTGAAACAAATATATGGTAGGTCCTTCACAAAAAAACTCATTTCGGGCACTTGAAAAAATGGAAAATGAATTTTTCATACAAGGAAAATGAGAACTTCCTTAATTAACATTGTTTGCCATTCCAATATGCACCCTTGTGCATAATATTAGATTGTTTCAACAAACTATGCCATGAATGTGGCCATAAGATTGATCATTTAGCTCCAAAGCCATGAATCTTCACACATGATAGCCCATTTCTAAGAACACTTTTTTAATTAGAATCTTCACACACGATAGTCCATTTCTGAGAACACTTTTTTAAAATAATCACTGTATTACAAGTTTACTATTTTTCCTGGTAACTTGGTCACATATTATGACACAACGCGAAGTTTTCCATTTTTTTATTTTTCTTTGAAATTTTCATGGCCATTTCAAAATGCGGTCAAAACAACGGGTATGACCGTTCCTACCTAGTGGTTGAATCTTGGAAAACTTCTGGTGTTTCTCTGATTAGATAGATACCTATCTACCTATAATTGTTTTTAGAAAAATAAAGAGCAAACTATGAGGGAGCTGCAGTTCAAATTTAACCCGCTTCCAAGTGAATCCACAGAAATTTGTCTTTTTCACGAGAGGTAGATAAAATCTTTTAACACCCAACCATTTTGTCAATTGTACATTAAATATGGCCTAGTGTTTAAGAAAAATGATTTGGTCCAATTCTGAAACAAATATATGGTAGGTCCTTCACTAAAAAACTCATTTTGGGCACTTGAAAAATGGAAAATGATTTTTACATACAAGGAAAATGAATTTTTAGTCAACTATGACCAATTTTTTAGTTAACTACGACGAATTTAGATGGTCATGACATCGTACGCGTGTACTGCATTTTGATTGGTCCGTGGGTGTTTCACGCGGATCGTGGATGGAACATCATCGGATGCTCGTGGATCCAACGGCAGTCCCAAGCCCAACTTAGCCGAAACCCTAGCTCATTTTCCATCCACCCCCCTCCTCCTTTCTTTCTCCCCTCCTCTCCCCTCCCTCTCTCCCCTCCTCTCCCATCCCCTCCGCCGCACACCCACACCAGCCTCTTCCCCTCCCACATCACCACCGCCATCGACCTAGTCGCCGGCCATGGCCTCTCTCCCCAACCCCTCCCCCTCCCCTACCCTGCCCTCACGCGCAGACGCAGAGCTCCCTGCACCGCTGCTTCTTCTCCGCCCAGGCGCCGCTGCGGGACACGCCGGCCATTGCCGTGGGCAGCAGACATGCCTCACGCCTGCCGGCCATTGCCGCTGCCGGACACGCCTCACGAGAGGTGAGCTCCAACCCCGTATGCCTCTGCGTGCTGCCCGTCCGGCTGCCCATCCCCGTCCCCTCCTCCCACAGGCGATTCGATTCGTACCCGATCCGATCCCGTTCGGTCCATGGCGACGGCTGCGGCGGCGCAAGCTGTGACGGACGAGTTGCCCCTGCCGCTCCGCGCGGTGGGCGACGTGGCGGCCGCCGCCAGGGTCTCACGGGAGTAGGTCGTCGTCATCACGCAGTGCGCCACGCTCAATAACACCCTCCTTCACCCTTGCTAGTGCTACCCAACCCCAAGCCGCCGTGCCCGCGCGTATGCCCTCTGCTAGGTTTAGGGCCCGCCATCGCCGTCCGTTCATCTCACCCCCCTCCCCGCTCCGTCTTCTCGCTCGCAGGGGCCCGAGGCGATTCGATTCGACCTGATCCCGTTCGATCCATGGCGACGGCTGCGGCGGCGCTCACGGTGACGGACGAGCTGGAGCGTCTCGGCCTGGCCGACCTCTCGTCCCCGCACTCTTGTGCGCGCGCCGCCGCCATGGGCATCATGCCCCCTCCAAGCCGAGCCGCGACGCCGTGGACGCGGCCGCGACGACGCCCATGCTCGTCTCCGTCGACGTCGCCCGGCGCCACGGCCGGCTCCGGCTCGACGACATCTTGTGCACCGTCATCACCCTCGTCTGCTACCGGTGAGTACCCCTGATCCAGCACCGACCTCCTCCCGCCATTGCTTCTCGTCTCATCTTATCTGCTGTTGATGTATGTGTGTCTGCATTCTACAATGCATTATGGACAGAAATTTCAGAGCCAAGTCAAAGAAAGTCTCGATACTGCCATTCTGAATCCTACTCTGCATTATCATACCACTAATTGCGTGCTAACTTTGATTGTAGCTTGATGTTTGATGTTGCTTCACTGACCTATTCTCAGCTCCCAGCTAGTTTGATACTCATGTTATTAAGTCTGAACCAGTGAACATCTACAGAGGAAAATGATGCATTTAGTTTGATTTGTTGCAAGGTCACTGCTGAATCTTAATTTGTATCTAGATAGAGGCAACTCTGCAGTGTTTTTGAATCACTTTTCTGTAAAAAGAAATGAAATGCAGTAACAAATGCACAAAAAGATCAAGCAGGGTCACTGCTATAGTGGCATAGAAATTTATACTCCATATCTAATTGTCACCTCAGGCAACAATACTGTAACATCAGACATCAGACATCTTAGTTTCCTGTGTTGCAAGGTCATAGCTGAAAATTGACTTATGTATTCTGTCTAAATAGCCATTTCTGAATAGATATTATCCTACCCTGGGTGCTTCCTGAATCATAGAGTTCAGTGTTAATAGAGTTCAGAGGGAATAATAATTGTGCATGCAGTTTTGTAGTGTTGTATAATTGATGTTCACGGATGCTTCATGCAGTTTCACATTGATCCGTGTAGATCGATGCACCCATGTTATGATTTGGCCTATATGCCGGTAGATTTAAAAAATAATCGAGCTACCGTTGAAGTGTAGAGGATGAGTTGGTGCTCTCAGTCAATTTTATTTGTGTAGGTTTCAATTGGATGCAATTGCTGTACCGTGATGGTTCATCTGTAACTGTATATGGATGTTTTTCTTCTTGCAACACTCGGCTACAACGTTCGTCTTGGACCATCTCCGGCGCCAGCGCCGGGATCTCCGTCGCCCATGTCGCCCGGCGATAGCCCACAGTACCCTGCTGGTAAGCGCCGCCACACACACTAGTGTAGTAGTAGAATTTCAGTTGCGGGTTCAGTTTAATGTGATCAGTTCAATTCAAATCTATGGCTTCCATAATTTGTGTACAGAAGTTGCACGAATTCAGTTTTAGTTTCTGTGAAGTTTCTTGTCCTTTATAGGTTTATACTTATCGTGGAAACATCTTGGAAAATATGCAGAGTAGCTGTTGATATTGATCTCCAACACATATGCAGAGTAGTTGTTGACTGAATTTTAGGAGTAAACTGACTCAAGCAGATTTTATTGTGAATGTTACTATGACAGATGGCTGTGCCGGTAAATTTGAGGACAAATTTTCCACAAGGCGAGCTAGATTCCTGTGCATATTTTACACAAATGAGTGCTGACTTCCTATGGGAAGTTACTTTATGTTTGCGTATATTTTGTCAATTTCTGTAACAAGATTTTGTTGTTAATTTTAGACTTCAGAAGAAAAGATTTGTGGTGTTAAAGAACATTCTGGACCAATCAATGCACTAACATTTAATCCTTAGTTATTTTAATAAGTAACAATCTCAAAATAATCTTTCAGTCCAACTATCGTTTTAATAAAAAAGATCGAATGAACGAACTTAGCTAGTTGTATATGCTGTTTTGTTTGTTAAACATAAACACCTCCTTCAATGTTCACTGTTGAGAATGGTGGTAGCTTAAAACTGTCAGAAATCTTTGATGTCTAGGAGGAATTCTGCTTGCCAGATGAGATTGTGTTGTTGTTTGAGAACATTTTAGTCACTCCATACACTACTGGAATCTGCTGGTTTGCCGACAGCCAGAGCTGACGGCAAAGGACAGTTTAACTGACGGCAAAGGCTTTGCCGTTGGTGTGCTGTCGGCGAAGGAACTGGCCAAGATTTTATTGACGATCACCTTCTTTGCCATCAGCTGAAGGTCGACCGATGGCAAAGACTTTGCCATCAGCTTTGTGGCACGGGCTGACGACAAAGAGCAATGGCGGCAACGGCGCAGGCCGAGCCCTGTTAGAAGGTTAACGGCAGGCTTTGCCCAGAGCTGTAGCAAAGCTGATGGCAAAGCCGAAACCCTGGTTCCCCTGGGTCACCTCTTTGCCCAAAGCCGTAGCAAAGCTGACGGCAAAGCCAAAAACCTGGGTCCCCTTGGTCGCCTCTTTGCCGACAGTTGGAGCACAGCTGATGGCAAAGCCGAAAATCTAGGAAAATTTGGTATTCCCAGAGTTGCCAGGATACACAGGCTGCCGCCACGTGTCTTCTTTGCCGTCAGTCCATCGAAGGAAAAGCCGTTGCCGTCAGTAAGCTGTAGGCAAAGACCCTCTTTGCTTTTTTTTCATAATTTTTTTCTGTTAATTCCCTGCATTTGCAAAACATAGATACAAACAGGAACATATATATATATTTGCCCAGCCCCTAAACAGCACCACAAGTGCATCACAAAGTGCAAACAGCACAACACAAGTGCATCACCAAGTGCAAACAACACGAATATATGTAATTAAAGTGCAAACAAGATCACAAAGTATTTCAAAGCATCACAAGTGCATCCGCAAATACAAGTGCATTACAAAGTTCATCTATGACTACACAAGTGCATTACAAAGTCCCTCGAGCATCCATCCATAAGCCATGCTGCTTTATCAAAATCTGCATAATGAGAAAGAAGTTAGAAGAAGAATACAATAAGAAAGAAGTTATCTAAATTAAGCTAAGCATTTAGAATAAGAAGTGGAAGAAGAAGAAGAAGAAGAACAAGAAGAACAAGAAGAAGAAGTGCAAGAAGAAGAAGAAGAAGGAGAAGAAGAAAGAAGAGAAGTTATGTTTTTATCCTCTTTCTTCTTCTCGTATTTCTTCATCTCTTGTTTTTTCTTCTCTTCTGGTTTATTTTGAAACTTTCTAAACTATTTATGTCATTTTTGAGCTCTAATATCAACTAATTTACTAAGCTAACTAAAGCATGGCTAATATCAACTAGAATTTACTAAGCTAACTAAAGCATGGCATAATCTAAGTTGATCTAAACAATAAGAAGAATAAGAAGGAGAGGAATAACTTACCGAATGCCAAGAAACAGAGGAGAAGCTCCATCTCCGTTGGTCGCTGGTTTGCTAGGGCTCTCACCAGGAGAAGTAAAGGGATCGTGGGATTCAACTCTGTAATGATGCTGCAACAAGGCAAGAGTTAAAATATGTGGTTAGCACGGCGACAGACAATGGTATAAGACCGTGCAAGGTTGGTCACTGAAAGGGAACTCACCGTTCCCACCGGAGAAGGCATCGGCGGAGGGGGCGGCAAACCTTGCTTCTCACACATAGCCTGCAAATTAGTTTTCGAGGAGTCAAAGAAATAGCCTTGTTGCGTCTCACACATAGCCTTGCTTCTCACACAACTGACTTACCGCAACGAAGTCGTGCATGGCCTTCGCATGGGCATTATTGCATGCCCTCTCATCCTCAAGCAACCTCTGCGTATTCCGGTCCCTCTCCTCCAACAAGAGCCTGGTAGCCTCCCTCTCCTTCATAAGTGCGGCCTGCAACCACTCCTCAAAACGAATTTTCATCATCCATCGAGGGACAAAAGAACGAAAGAAATAATGAAGAAAACTAACCTCGATGGCAAGATCAACTGGCCTCGCGCGTTGCCGTATTACAGGAGCGGAGCTCGTTTGCCTCGCCTTGATCTGAGATAGAGTCTCAGTGATAGGGCTCGAAGCCATCACACATGGCCAGCGTGCCATGACTCTTACCGCCACCAGAGATCATTAACGCCTCTGGATCGATAGGATTCTGGCTCGGGTCAAAGTTAGGCCTGAAGCTGTTTGACCACCTCAGAATAAGACGTCATCTTGTTTTAGGCGGACAGGCTTGTGTACGCCGACGGCCCGTCCCCCTCAGAATATGCCTTCGCCGTCTTGTACGAGCCCTTATGGGCCATGCTAAACGCGGCATATCCCTGAGGCTCGGGCTGGTTATTGTGTTTGGCCTACACGAAAAGACAAAGAATTAGTACAACAAAAATCATGAACGAATGAATTATTGATGAAACAAAACAAGGCACGCATACCCATTTTTTGGCGTATTGCTTGATGTTGGCATTGCCTTGGTGGTGTGGCACACCAACCAATTGGGCACGACGGTCCTTGGCGATAGTGTGGGTGCTCAACCAAGCCTCTGTGCACCACCTGTCCACTATCATCTCCCAACAATCCATCTTATCGGCCAACCATCTCACAATCCATCTTATCGGCCAACCATCTCGGGGGCACCTATGAATGTAAGTTAATGAAGAATGAAACTAAGTATTATAACTAAATAGACCTAACTAGCCCTAAGAATTGTTATTTGGAATGTACATACCTCCATGTACTCGGTCTTATCAAGGGAAATCTTTCGACATTCAGTCTTTGCCTTCGGCTCCCCTTGCTTGGCGTACCAATCTCGAACAGCCTGAACACGCAGCTCGTGCCTCGTGTTATTCAATAAACTCTTGCACTCTTTCACGAGGTTCTTCTTGGCCGCCTCCTCTGTCCCCTCCTTGACCCTAAAGTAACTCTACAATTATGCCAAATAGATGCACACATGAATAGTGAAATGATTTGGAAGGAAATAACAATATATAACATTGTATACTTTTTATTGGGTAAAATAATAGTTACCCAAAAATCAGCCAACACCTTGTCGGCCACGCTCACGCAAACAACACCATTGACATGTGTGTTTTCCAGGAGCACAGCGGCTTGGTAGTGCTCCCACTTGAGTCCTGGCTCGGGAACCATACCCTCACCGGGCAACTGCACTATCCCGGGGAAGTGCTCCCTAAGTAAAGCACCAAGGAGGCAGTTTGGATTCCGGGTATTCTGCGGGTAATCCCACCCCCTACATAATGATAAGGCAAAGACATTAGCTACTTGGTGAAATATAATGATATAAGGTACACAATATATATCAACTTAGTTCTCGCCATCTGGCTTAATGAATGCCCTGTGCTGCAACTCCAATCGGTCTGGAACTCGTGTCATACCACGTTGGTAGACCGACTTGCTGGCAGCCTTTGCCTTAGCCCCCTCCGCCTCAGCCTCCGCCTCAGCACCCTCCGCCTCAGCCTCCGCCTCAGCACCCTCTGCCTCAGCCGCCTCCGCCTCAGCCTCCGCCTCAGCACCCTCCGCCTCAGCCCCCTGCATTGGTGTCTGCTCCTGGACGGGAGGATCCCACACCGGTGACACCCTCATCTGCAAGGGTGAAGTGGCTGAGACAGAAGTAGCCGAGGGTGGTGGCGACTGGCTCCTATCATGCAGCCTCCCTCTCCCACGACCACGTCCTCTGCCTCTCTTCTTTCCTATGCCTCTCCCACAGGGCTCCTCGGCAAAGCTGTGCAACAAAGTTCTTCGTAGCTGCCCAGGTGTTATCCTCAACTTATCCCCGCCTGCCATGTCTCACCACCTGTAACGATAAATAGTTAAATAATTAGTACAAATTCAAGGACAATAATTAAATGAACAATAATAAATACATGAATAATTCAACTAATAATTGAATAATTAAACAACAATGTTTGGATGCATACAAAGTACTAATAGTCTGGATCATCTCTCTCTTCTCCATGGTCAATTGAAGCAAAATCATCATCAGTATCACACGTGTCGTCATGACTGATATCGTCATCGGGTTCAGGGACATCATGTGGAAGGCCTTTTTGTAACCGATCAAGCATTGATAGCTCATCGGCATCGGTAACTTCTTCTACTTCCACTTCTTCCGCATGATCACGTGAGTTTTGTGCCTCCGTGTTCAGGGTGGACGTAGAGCAGTTTCGGGTACGACATCTGACGCCACGTGATTCTTGGAAGAATTCTCCATCATATGTTATTGGGTCAATTTGAGGTTCACAATCGTCTTCATTTGGGGGAGGTGGTCTAAGATGTGGCGGCACATCGAACATGACATACCAACCTTCCAGGTTCTTAACACTTTGACGATAGTATGGTAGATAAAAAACTTGGGTGGCCTGTTGAGCCACAATATAGACATCGGCACTGCTTAACTGCGTGTCTTGTCGAATTTCGACAATCCCAAGATGTTCATGAGCCCGTCTTGTCTTAGTAGGATCGAACCAATGACATTTGAACACAACAACGTTCGAAGGATTTTCACCATAATAATGAAGTTCGTAGACTTCTTCAAGTCTTCCATAATACTCGACACCTCCCTCGCCTATAGCAGAGATACCGGAATTGTTTGTTTTTCGACCGGGCATTGAAAGCTCTTTGCTAGCAGTACGAAAGCGATACCCGTTGAAGTCGTACTTCTGAAATGTACGGACCTTAAAGTCAAAACCATTAGCTATTTGTCTCAATTCATCGTCGACTTGCTCATCTGAATTAGCCTAGAAGTTAAGAAAAGATAGAGTTTGGTGTGTTACTCATGAGTAATAGCAACAAAGGAAATCACTTATTATATATAAGGGAGGTACCGTTTTTTTGAACCAAGAGATGAAACCGGGATAGCCGCCTCCTGTCTTTTCAAGAAGTTCATACTCGAGAATGGATTTTTTTCGATTGCAACACCATTCTAGAATTGTTTGATGTATCGACTGTATCAATTAATAATAGTTGTTAGACACAAAACTTGTTAAAAGTTGCGAAACAATATACAGAGCACTTACTCGATGTATGGCCGAACTTCTGTTAAGTTGTTCAATATATACATCGTTAGTGTGTGCCACTCCTCGACACACAGCAACTTTGGTTTTCCCACACCAGAAGGTGCGAGCTTCCCTTTGAAGATGTTGAGATTGGATTCACGTTGTTTGGGGTCGCCCAGATTGTACCGAGGCTTTGGATTATGCAAGCTGTGCATAGTGGCATCATAGTGTGCTGTTACGAAGTTTGCCTTCTCCTCGGTAATGAACACTCGGCCATCGATGCTTCAATTCTACATTTATTTTTACATTTTCCTCGAAGTGTCTTCTGCATTCTTTCAGTTGCGTAGCACCAATGATTTTGCACAGGGCCACCCTATCTTGCCTCGGTTGGGAGATGCAAAATCATGTGGAAAAATCTTCTCTAACTTGTAGAGGAACTCAGGCGCCAACTCTTCCATGTCATCTATCAAGGCACGCGACAACTCTTTAGCACAAAGAACATGGAAGAAATACCTCAACTCGGCCAATACTAGCCATTCAGCCTCGGGGATATAGCCGCGCAACATCACCGGCATTATCCGCTCAAGCCATATGTGCCAATCATGACTCTTGAGCCCAAAAATTTTCATTTTTTCAATGCTCGCTCCCCTCGCTACATTCGCAGCATACCCATCGGGGAACAACAACTTTTTTTGCACCCACAAGAGGATTTCCCTTATCGCTCCCTTCTCAAGATTGTACCAGGCAGGTGGTTTGGACCAATTTTTTCTTCCTTTCGGTTCTCGCATGTTTAGTCATGGCCTATCACACAGAGTCTCCTGGTCAACTCTAGCCTTTGTATTATCTTTGCCCTTATCAGTGCCGAAAAATGTGCCAAGAAGGGCCTCGGCGATATTCTTTTCAGTGTGCATCATGTCAATGTTGTGTGGAAGTAAGAGGTCTTCGAAGTAGGGGAGATCCCAGATGCATGGCATGTGGGTCCAGGCGTGTTCCTCATTATAACCCAAGAAATACCCTGGACGGTTTGGATCAGGCTCCATAGATTTTAACTGTTCATTAATTTGTGCCCCCGTCAACACATGTGGTGTTGAGTGTTTGACAACTTTACCTTTGATGAAATTCTTCTTCTCTTTTCTGAATGGATGGTCCATAGGCAAGAACTGCCTATGCAAGTCAAAGCAGGAATACTTCCCACCCGCCGGCAACCTATGAAACTTAAGAGCTGCCTTGCATTGTGGGCATGGAACCTTACATGCACACACCAGGCAACGAAAAGCGCAAATGCTGGCAGATCATGCAACGAGTATTGGTACCAAACATACATTTGAAAGTTCTCTTTCTTAGCTGCATCGTATGTGTTGACCCCATTCACCCAAGCTTCTTTCAAGTCATCTATCAGCGGTTGCATGTACACACTCATATTCTTCCCCAGGTAGTTTGGCCCTGGAACTATCAACGTTAGAAATATGTGCTTTCTTTGCATAATGGATGATGGTGAAAGATTGAGGGGAATGACAAATACAGGCCAGCAACTATATTGGGTAGCCGTCATACCAAAAGGATTGAACCCATCGAGGCTGATCGCGATTCGACAATTCCTTGGTTCTTTAGCTTTTTCCTTATGTATACTATTGAATGCCTTCCATGCGTCACCATCTGAAGGGTGTACCAAGATCGGAACTCCGTGTTCATCTAATTTTTTCCTAATTCCATGTTTGTGCCATGTCATCTGTTTTGCTGTTTCTTCGAGCATGTAAAGTCGTTGAAGTCTTGGTAGGATCGGCAGATACCATAGGACACTCACGGGGATTTTGCTCTGCTTCTTCTCACCTTCACCGTTTTCTACCTCAACATATCTGGAGGACTTGCAAAATGGACAATATGTTTCGTCCGCATACTCTTTCCTAAATAAGGCACATCCCTTCTCACAAGCATGTATCTGCTCATACGGCATCTTGAGTGCACTAAGGATTTTGTCTGACTCATATAGGTTTGAAGGCATAATATGACCTTCTGGTAGAAAGCGCCCAAATAGGGTCATCACTGAATCAAACAGGTCTCTTCCAATGTTGAACTCGGCTTTCAGAGCCATTAATTGTGCGATGGCATCTAGCTGAGAAATCTTAGTGTGCTCGTGAAGAGGACATTTTGAAGATTCCAACATGGCATAGAAGGCTTTCGCGGATTCCTCCATCTCTTCGTCCTTGTTCCGAGCATCATCAAAGTCATTCACCATGTCTTCAATCCCTGTACCATAATCATCGGTGTGCCGACGCAACACCTCGTCTCTGTTATGTTGGGCCGACTCACCACGAAATGTCCACAAGGTATAGCCGTGTGACAGCCCGAGACCGACGTTCCAGAAGATTCCCCTTTATTTCCGTTTCCATCGTGTGGCTATTTTATTTGGTTGCATCATCATTTAGTTTGCATCGTCGCATCATACATGGCATCTTGCATCGTCTCTCACGTGTGGTGTTTTGAGTGTTGTGCTTCGAGTGATCACCGAGTCGTAGTGCGGTAGAAGCTCCCCCTCTCCCCTCTCTTTTCATTTTTGTGGTTTTGCTAAAGTTTCCATTTTATCCCCTTTAAAAAAATGCGTCTTCTTTTTAAAAGGTCCTTTTATAAAATGCGGGGGCAACCCTTGGGTTTTATTTTATTTATCCTTTCGTTTTATTTTAAAACCGACTCATTTTCTTTTCTCTTTTAAAGAGCCTTTATTTTAATCTTAAATAAAAAAGGGGGTTTGGTTTTATTCTTTTGTAAGAAAAAAAGGGTTTAATTTTATTCTCTTCTTAAAAGGGTTTTATTTTAATTCTTAAAGGGGTTCATTTTTATTTGTTTAAAAATGCCCAACCTATTTTATAGTTGGGTATTTTCTTTTTTTCAAGGAGCCAAAAATCATTTTTTACGTTGTTAAAATCGTTTTATCTTAGAGTGTGTTTTTCTGTTTTTTTTAAAGGAAAAAAAACAATAGAGGGAGAAGAGGCCCACTTGGGCCGCAGCCCAGCTGCCCCCGCGACCCTAGCGAGCAGGAGGCCTCTCTCAGCTCGACCCCGAGCCTCATTCTCCCTGCGCGCCGCTCCTCCCTCTCCTCTCCCCGTTCTGCCCGATTCCCCCGTCGGCTTGCTCCTCTGCCGCGCGCCGCCAGCCCGCGCCTCGCCCGCGCCTCGCCACCTGCTCCGCCCCGCCGTGCTCCTCCCCTTGCCCGCCGCCGGCTTCCCCATGGCCTCGGCTCGCCAGCAGCTCCTCCGCCACCCTGGCTGTCCCCAGTCGCCGTCGCCAACCCCCGTGAGCCGTCGTCCGCCTCGCCCCTCCCCGTGCCAAGCTCCCTGCCGGAGCCCGAGCTCGCGTGGCCGCCGTCTTCCGCGGCTCCCGCGCCCCGCCATGGCCTGCGCCGTGCCGCCGCGCCGTTCCCCTCGAGGATCCCCTCCAGGCCCCTCGACTCGAGCGCGCCGCCGCTCGCCGTCTGCTGCGAGGAGCGTCCTTGCCGGAGCCCCTCTCCCGCGCGAGCCTCGTCATCGATCGGCCTCAACAGCCACCGTGGCTCCCTGCTCGCCATGGCCTCGCCCTCGTTCGACCTCCTCCTCTCGTGAGCCCCTCTTGCCGAAGCTGTAGCCGCTGCTTTGCTGGCCTGGTGCGTGCATGCCGATGCGTTTTGTTGTTGTTTGATGTAGCTGCTGCCGCTTGCTATTTGCCTGCCTTGCTGTACCATAGCTGCTGGCCTTGCCGAGTTGCGGCTAGTGCTGATGTCGCTGCTTAGCTACTAAGTTGCTGGCCGTGCTTGCTAGGTAGATTGTTGTTGCTGTTGCCGAGCCTGCTTGTTGTTGTCGTCCTGTTGCTTGCTGCGCTAGGCTACTGCCGCTGCCGATGCGTTTTGCAGATGTTGCTGTAGATAGCTACTGCCAAGCTGCTGCTTGCGTGTAGTTGTAGCTGCTGCCGATGCATGCTGTAGTTGTTGCTTGCTGTAGAAGCTTGCTTGCCATGCTAGCTTGCTGCTAGGTTGCTGGCTGAAGCTTGCTGCTGGTGCTAGTCAAAGCCTGCTGCTGCTAGATGTTGCTGTTTTTCGTTGTGCCGCCGATGCACGTTTGCTGTTGCTGTTGTGTCGTGTGCCGTCGCCGCGTGCACCAACCCCTGCTTCATGGAATCAACAAGTTCACGAGTACCACAACGTCCTCGACGAACCCCAAACATCGACGGAGACGTGATCGACTACCGACGCCGAAGACCGTGAACCACGACGCCGAGCGAACGACTACCATCGACGAGACCCGACTTCCACGACGACCGTTGTTCTCCTTCACCGATCCGATCCGCCCGAACGCACGCGTCAAAGGTATACCGTGGGAACGTGTCGTGTACCGTATGCATGTGTTGTATGAGTTGTATCTTGTGTTTGCACCGTTTGTATGCCCGTTGCACGTTGTCTTCTTTTCGTCGTGCCCCCGACACATGGGAACCCGGTAGCGGGATCACCCCATTCTTTATTTAGCGTTCCCGCACACGCTTCCAGATAGTGGCACCGATATCTCGTTGAGTATCGGGATAGGTACGTTGCCGTGGCATCGTTTCCGTCTTGCCGCCATGGTTCCCTTTCGCTCGCCGTGGCGACACCTGTTTCTTTCTCTTCTTGCACGTGATGTTTGAACTTGCATGCATGACGCATTCATGGCATGATATATCATGTGTTGCGTGCCTCTTGTGTCGTAGCTCCGTTCTATGTTCCGTGAGTTAAACTGACTAGTTTGACAGGTAGAATCATCGCTTCACCCCTTGCCATGCTAAACAACAATTTAATCTTGCCGGTAGATTAACGGGAGTGAACTAATAATGAAACCTGGAGTTTCGTCGATATGCAACCCATTGCATATCGAGCTTCATTTAATGTGTAGTGTTTGCCTGAGGTGAATTGCCATGCCATCCCTTGCATTTTGATCTGATCATGCATCATAGTAGGCTATGCATCATGTTGTACATCGTGTGGTGAATATCTGTGTTGATGTTTGTTTCCGGTTTGCTCCGTCTCGATAGAGTTCCGCAAGCGTGGCGGAATGTGAGGACCCGTTCGACTACGTTGGTTCGCCGACTTCACGGAGGTATTCTTCTTCCAAGCGGGATCTCAGGCAAGATGACCATTTCCCCAGATACCATTACTATCATTGCCATGCTAGTTTTACCGTTTCTACCGTTTACGTCTCGTTGCCTACCACTTGTTATACACGAGCCTCTCAACAATGCCATGATAACCTTCAACTGTTCAACCTAGCAAACCACTGATTGGCTATGTTACCGCTTGCTTAACCCTGTGTTAGCGTTGCTAGTTGCAGGTGCAGTTGCTTCCATGTGTATACATGGGTTCCTTGTCATATCACCATATTAAATGCTATCTATTTTTAATGCACCTATATACTTGGTAAAAGGTGGAAGGCTCAGCCTTTCTAGCCTGGTGTTTTGTTCCACCTTTTCCCCCTTAGTTTCGGCTACCGGTGTTATGTTCCATAAATGAGCGCTCCTAACACGATCGGGGTTGTTATGGGGACCCCCTTGATAATTCGTTTTAGACTAAAGCTGGTCTGGCAAGGCCCAACATTGGTTCTACATTTGCCCAACATAATAATTTTGTTAATATTGAAATGCATAGGGCGTCATGAACCCGAGGAGTAATTTTACATAAACAGGGGGGCCAGTGCTGATGGTGTTGGTCCCAAACGGTCTGCCTGCGGGGCCACCACGGGGAAACTCGAGGTTTGGCACCCGTATCTAGTTCCATCCGTCGTGTCCTGAGAACGAGATACGCGGCTCCTATCGGGATCGTCGACACGCCGGGCGGCCTTGCTGGATTAGTTTTACCTTTGACGAGATATCTTGTGCATGGGGATTCCGGTGATGCTTTGGGTAATCTCAGAGTTGAGGTTTTCCACTAGGGAATCCGACGAGATCGCGAGCTTCGTGATTGAGGATTTCTATGCGGGTTGTGGTAATTTGTGATGGACTAGTTGGAGCACCCCTGCAGGGTGAAATCTTTCGGAAAGCCGTGCCCGCGGTTATGTGGCAACGTGGAAACTTTGTTTATCACTGGTTCTAGATAACCTGAAGTTAACTTAATTGAAACATGCCAACTATGTGCGTAACCGTGACTGTCTCTTTCGTGAGTTCCTTCTCCAATCGAGGATACGGTGGGGTTATGTCTGACGTAGGTAGGTGTTCAGGATCATTCATTTGATCATCAGTAGTTCACGTCCGTTATGCGTAGATCATCCCCATCTTATTTCTTGTACTCGTAAGTTTAGCCACCAAATATATGCTTAGTCGCTGCTGCAACCTCACCACTTAAACCTGATCTCACCCATTAAGCTTTGCTAGTCTTGATACCTTTGGAAATGAGATTGCGGAGTCCCCTGTGGCTCACAGATTACTACAACACCAGTTGCAGGTACAGGTAAAGGTTACTTGACGCGAGCACGTTGATTGTTTATTTGGAGTTGTTCTTCTTCTTCTTCTTCTTCTTCATCGATTTAGGATGGGTTTCAGGCCGGCAGCCTGGGATAGCAAGGAAGGATGTCGTTCTTCTTTTCTCGTTTGTTTTCGTCCATAGTCGGACCCTGTTCTTACTCTTGATGATTATGTAATATACTGATGTGACTCTGATGTAGCTTGTGGCGAGTGTAAGCCAATTCTATATATATATCTCTTCTTTTCAGTACATGTACTTGTAACGATATCCATTCTTGCGACACGACGAGATGCGCTTCTATCCCTGACGAGGCCTTCGTGCCAAATTGAGGATAGGGTCGCATCTTGGGCGTGACAAGCCGGGAGTAAAACCACACATCTGCAGGTGTTTACCCATTACATCCTTTGTCTGTCGCGAATATTTCTTGCACTTAGTGCAGGGGCACCATGTTTTTGGCTGGCCTTTAGAAAACGCCGTTTCCACGAATTCATAGGTTGTGCTCAACCATTCATCGGTCATATCTCTCTTACTATGGTGACCGGTGTACATCCATTCACGATCAGTCATTCTGGCAAGCTAGCTACATAGTATCCACATATAAAACAATATAAATTATCAGTTCATCAAGTATGTTAAATTAATTATGGCCATTTTTTAATCATGGTTAATACATTGGGATGCACGGCATGCACACCTACCAGCTACTAGGTAAAGATGGTTCCTAATCCCACCCGAGTATGTGTAGATTGGGTCATTTCCCCATGCTCTGCTCCAGACCCAACGCAAAATTTCGGCAGCACCTCCCCGATGTTCTCCCGATACACGTCTCGGCAACTAACCGAGAGGATGTGTACCCGGAGAACAACAAGGAGGAGCTGTCAGAACTCTGCATGGGATCCGGAGCAAAGCGTGGGAAACGACCCAATCTACACATACCTGGGCTGTCCATGGATAACGTTGGACAATTCGAAAGAATCACCGTTATAAATATGCAAATGCATGCATATTTATGACAGGAACCCTTTCGAACAAGAGACACATATTGGTTACGCAACAACTTTGCATTTGAATACTAAAAATACCTAGCTAGATAGTGTCATCAGCACAAAGGCCGGAACAGAGCAAAATAAAGGGGGTGGAGGAGGAGTTAACAAATGTGCTCTCTTTCGAATGCAGGGGAGGTCGTCGAAAACCAAACCCTCGCGGAGAAGCTACTGCACATTTAAATGCACTCAATCAACACAAATACGCACTCGCGGTAATTAAGCTAACTAATACTAACATCTATTATTAATAATTTATTATTCAAGTTTTGTTACTCTTCTCTTCTTCTATTTCTTTTCTTCTTATTATTTTCTTTCTATTGCTAACATCTAGCTAACTAATACTAACAGCTAGCTGACTAATACTAACAGCTAGCTAACTAATACTTACATGTACTAACATCTATTGCTAACTAAATCTAACTAAAAATCTACCACTAAAAATCTACCACTAAGTAATTGCTAACTAAATTTAACTAAAAATCCACTACTAACAGATCTAACTAAGGCCTCCTTTGATTTGAAGGATTTTTCATAGGCAAAACACAGGAATGCAAATTCCGTAGGATCTAACTAAGGCCTCCATTTCAAACATTTCATTTGTTTCATATTCATGTACTTCTCCTCTGTTTTTCAATCCTCAGTTTTACACATGCATCTTCTATTCTTAAATAGTTGCAACCCACAAAGTATTTTTCCTAAGAATGCAATGCTTCCACACCAACAAACCATGCATGTATGCCACATAATTAATCTACAATCCCACTAAATATATTTTCTATGCATGCAACCCTTTTCTATTCTTAAATAGTTGCAACCCACAAAGTATTTTCCTAAGCATGCAACGACTTCCACACCAACGAAACATGCATGTATGCCACATCATTAATCTACAATCCCACTAAATATATTTTTTATGCATGCAACCATTTTACATCAACAAGTCATGCATGCCTGCCAAATCACTAGTTCCGATAGTTTTCCTACATTTTTCCTATTCCTATGTTTTTGTGATACTGTAAATCTAAGAGGCCCTAAGATAGAAAAAATAAACTAAAAAAGAAAAAAAGGGGGAGGAGGAGCTCATCGGCGAGTCGGGGCGGGGCTGGCGCGGGGCGGCGGCGGGGTAGGGCTGGCGCGGGGCAGAGGCGAGTAGGGGCGGCGCAGGGCAGAGGCGGGTACGGGCGGGCGCGGAGCAGAGGCGAGTAGGGGCGGCGCGGGGCGGCGCCGGCAAGTACGGGCGGGCGCGGGGCGGCGCGGGGGCCGATGCCTCGGGGCGGGGCGACGGCGGGGCTGGTGCGGGGCGGCGCAGGGCAGGGCGGCGCAGGGCGAGTAGGGTCGACGACAGCGGCGGGTCGGGAGAGCAGGGTGGGAGAGGTGAGAGAGAAGAGGGGTTAGGTCGTGGCGTGCACAGGGGGGATAACCACCCGACTATGCCGTCAGCTGGCTGTCGGCAAAGACAGCCGTTAGGCTTTGCCGTCAGCTGGCTTTCGGCATAGACGGCTCCCGTTAAGCCGTGGTCGAACGTGGGACCGAGAATCTCCCTATGCCGTTAGCCGACCTTTGCCGTCAGTCTGTTGCTCCTTTGCCGTCACCTGGCTGACGACTTAGATAGAGCGGACGGCCTAGAGTTTCTATGCCGTCAGCCGCGCCTATGCCATCAGCATTATTTTCGGCTGAGGGTAAAGCCTCTATGTCGTCAGCCCCGTGAAAATGCTGACGACAAAGCCAAAAGCTGTTGGCAAATTAGGTTTTTCCAGTAGTGATAAACACATACTGATTAATGTTAGTCATACTATTTATGTACATTTCATTTCTTGTCAATTATTGCTTCTAAGTTATTGGATCCCTCATTGACCACTGTTTCTTATTTTTATATGTTTATTCTTATTTTTTTCACAAGTGAAGTGCGAATCCAAGTCCGAAGCTGTGAAGCATATCAGCAAAGAGTAGCATATTATGTGTTGTAATTGTAGGCAGTAGTAGGCTTATTTGGGCTGTAGTATAATGTAACTATTGTAATAGACTATTGTAGTGTTGTTTTGGACGAATTCCGTTTTCTCTTTGGATTGTTCAAAATAATGATTGTGTATGTGATTTGAATACCCTAGTAATGGTAACTTGGAAAAGGGGTTCAAGTTATAATGGTTGTTTGGCATATTTTGAAATTTCTGATGTGTGGGACCAATTTTGAGATCAGCATGACATGTGGGACCATTACAAAAATAAAATGGCCAGAAAAGAAAATTAATAGAAAGTAAAAGGCCGCAACCCAAAATAAAAAAGGCTAAAATGTTGGGGATTATTGGGCCAGGCCCATGCAGCTAAGCAAACTAAAGAGAAAAATCATTAAATGGGCTGGATTAATGGGCTCAGCCCATTTAAAACACCGAATTGGACCTTGCTAATTCTATGCCATGTCAGCTTGCCATGTCAGATCCGACGTGGCGTGGGCAGATTGCTAGTGACCAAAATAATTTCAATGCTTTCGTTTGGTCGTAAAATCCTACGACCAATCCAGCAAAAAGGTCGTTATAGTTCATTAGAGACCCTCAGGTTTTGACCGTTTGTTTTTTGTCGTAAAATGGTCGCAAATGAAAATCAATGACCATTCGGTGACCAATATTTAATGTCGTTAGTTGACATATTTCTTGTAGTGGATTTAGCTTAAGAAGAAGTATAACAGGAGGGGTAAAAGGGTGCTGCCAAGGTAAAAATGAAAGGTAGCTACATGGGTCATCCTCCAATAATTGAACAGTGGCCATGGAAAGGTTACTGGCGGTAAAAGGTAACAAGGAAAGGCTATGGTAAAAATCTAAGCCCAAGGAGATAAGTGGAAGAGGCCAAAGTAGCAACTTTGGTATATGCACACAAGGTGTTTGATGAGAGTCAGGGCTACCAGATGGACTTCAATTGATATGAAACTTAAGAGGATCACATAATAGATGAAAATAAGCTTGGACACCAAATTTGGGATTTGGTGGATAAAGTTTCCAATGTAGACTTGGAAACCCCATGAAATGGGCAGAAATGGCCTCCTTCTTACGAAACTATTTAAATCAATTCCCTCAAATCCAATATTTGGTGCGGGGGCTTTATTTGAGCATTATAGCATGACTAAGAAGTTTGGGATCAATTGGAGAATCTTTATAATGTAAAGTTTCCCAAAATCAGAAATCAACAAGGAGGGTTTTGAGGGGGTTGGGACAAGTTATTCTATTCTCCTTGATGCACCACTTGGTGTGGATGCATTATTGGACCATCAAAACATGTCTACCAAATTTGAGCACAATTGAAGACACTTGGCAATGTCGAGTTGATCAAACTTGGATCTGGACAGATAGGGTTTTAGAACTTGGATTGAGATGAAACCTAGCAAGGTCATCACATATATCGTGTGTGACACCCTAGAATTTTACACCAATTTATGGAGAATATTTCTTATAGAAATACTCCAAAAGCTTGAAATAGGCAGGGAGGGTTTTGAGGGGTTTTGCCCAGTATTTTGAACATGACCATGTGTTGAAACTCATATATATGGAATATATATGTCCACTGAGTATCCCCAAATTTTCTCATGTATTTGGAAAGCAATAAAAATAACTTTCTTCATAAAGGACCATTTCTAGCCTCATAGAAAGGCATTTAAATCAAATAGGGAAATAACTTTTCAAGTAATAATATTGTGGTTTTGGGAATCCATTTTGATAATGAGTTTTAAATAAAAAATTTAGTGAAAAATAGCTTCCCTAATTTGAGGACTTGTACTACAAATCCCAACTCAAGGGTTGAAAGCTTAAATCAAGGAAATGCTTTTTTGTTGAAAATAATATTTGGTAAAAATAGTTTTTGGTCCTAGACACATGGCATGGTTATTAGGCAAGGGTATGGGTCAAGGATGTGAGTTTGGAGAGTAGGAGGTGCAGTGGGTCCAACACAAGCAATAGACAAGCAAGCAACAATCACTTCAAGCATCACAACCATTCATAAAAAAATAATTGGTCCTAATTTTTTAGATAAATCAAATCATACTGGAGAGTTAAACACATGGTGTTGCAGACCTTACCCCCTTAAGAAAATCTCGTCCCCGAGATTTCTACACTAGGTGTTGGAGAGATACAAGATCTTGGGTCGGAGGTAGTCTTTATGTCCCCATGTTGCTTCTGTGAGTCTTGAGGTGCTTGACGATACAACTTCGAATGCTCTGCTCATCCTTGCCTGACTGTGAGTGGCTTCTGGCAATAAGTTAGGCTTGACTAAGGATCGACGGTTGGGTGAACTAAGTTCGTGCAAGGTTCTGGCTTGCATGTGCATTCCAAAGTCGGAATACGTAGCAAGATAATGTGTCTGGGTTCTGGTCCTGGGGTGCTCATGCCTGTTAGTGATATCTAGATGTCTCGCATTAGAACATATAGTCAAGGTCTTCGCATAGCTCCCTGCTGACGGGGAAGTCCTTGACTCCCTTAAGGCACGCGGTTTATGGCCGCACGTTGTGACAGCCCGAGACCGATGCTCCAGAAGATTCCCCTTTCCTTTCCGCTGTTGTCGGGTGAATTATTGTTTGTCGCACTCATCATCGCATCATTCACATCATCAACATTGCATCGACACTCCGTTGTCGCCGGTTTTCAAAAGGTGCATCCGTTATTTGTTGCCGGTTTTCTCGGTGTTCGTCGTTGACTGTTTTGAGCCCAACCACAAACGCACGTGCCCGCGACATTGTTAAAATATTATTTTTTAAAAGTGTGTATAAAACATTCTCGGATTAGTTTAAACTTGGCGTGCAACCTTTCTTTAATGTAGGTAGGCCGCCTACCATATTTTGTCGCAATCGGAGTTCGTTCGATACCCATACCGTTTATTATATAGCGGCACTATAGCCGGTTTAAATTGTCGGACGTTCGGTGTTTTGAAACTCTGTCATGGGCCGCACCATTTCCCTCTCATCCCTACATAGCCAGACTTCATAGCCCATTAGAGCCATCTATCCACTTCCTCCGTTGGTGGTCGTTGAATCGCGATCGGACGGACGAGGTTCGTCCCACCATATACCAAACCCTATATAAGAACCACCACATGGTGGAGCTCTATCACTCGACTAGGGTTTCCCCCTAGCCATTTTTGCAACCATCCCCTAGAAAACCCCACCTGTTAGGCCAAACCCTCTAAATCCTGTAGCCGTAGCCTCCCCAGCCCATCTCAGCCATCAGATCTTGATCTAAGGGCTCAGACCGCCCAGTTTCCCACCTACCGGACATGTCCGCGGTCAAACCAGACATGTCCGACGACCACAGTGCACCCGAGCAGCCCCGCTGCCCTGATCTCCTCCCGATCCAGAGACCGCTGCCGCCCGATGACCTCCCTTCGCCGGAGCCCCTAGAGGCCGCCACCTCGCCGGACGAGGCCAGGACCTCTCCTCCCTTCTATTCATCTTCCTTCCTCTCTCCCTTTCTCTCAGCCCTCCTGCCTCGTGATATCTTCCTGCAGGGAACAACCATGGATGGCCCCATGGATCTCCGCACGACCATACCACGCGTGGATCCGAGAGAGAACCGTCGGATCTGCAGGATCCTGCGCCGCCGGAGCATCCCCCGCCGGTAGCTCACCCTCCCCGCTGGCCCTGTTGCTTTGGTGGAGGCAGCGCCCTGGCCTCGCTCCAGCAGCGACAGGAGGGAGACGATGGCTCCCGGGGGCCAGCTGCCAGCCCTCGGCCCAGCCTTCGCCCCCGCCTGCCCGCGCTCCAGGCCAGCCCAGCAGCCTCGGCCCACCTCCTCTCCGACCTAGCCTCGGCCCACCAAAGTGAACCCCCCTCTGCCGCCCTATTTTGCGCACTAGGCACTCGATAGTATATTGCGCCACTGCCTAATTAGGCCTGATAGTAGATTAGGCCTGGTAGTTTTATTTTTTAAGGATTTGGATTTATTAATTTCAGAAAATCGGTATATTTTTAAACGCCCGTAGTTTTTTATCCGTGTGTCGGATTGCGACAAGTTATATATGTAACTTGGCTAGAATTTCGCATAGATCAATATTTTACAACTTTCATGCATGTTTAAGGCTGTTATCTGTGTTGTTTGCATCGATTTTCGTGTCTACATGATAGAAACGGTTTAGGTCATAAATAATTAACCGTAGCCCTCGTTGGATATGAGCCATATATGTAAATGGACTAGAACGACGAGTAGAATCACGTGAACCACTTTGTTTTGCCAGTTAACAAACATAAAATGTGATAGGGACAGATCTAGACAGATCTAGAATTTAACACATGGGATCATTTCGGAGACACTATATGTCGTTTCCGGCCTCATTTAAAATGCCTAGATAGGTAGATTAATTGGTGATTCACCCCTTGCCAAGTTAACAACATTTAATATTGTTGTGTAATTAAACGAGGGTGAACTAAATAATTAAACATGGAGTTTCGTCAATATGCAACCTGTTGCATATTGAGCTTCACTTAATGTGTAGTGTTTGCTTGTGTGAATATCCATGTCATGCCTTGCATATTAGAAAATGATCATGCATCATATGTGAACTGCATTATGTCGTGCATGTGCCATGGTGAATATCATGTGTTTATTATTGTTTCCAGTTTGCTTTGTCTCGGTAGAGTTCTGCAAGCGTGTCGGAATGTGAGGATCCGTTTGACTACATCGGTTCGTCTGCGTCATGGAGTCATTCTTCTTCCAAGCAGGATCAGAGGGAAGATGATTGTTTCCCTAGATACCGTTACTATCATTGCCATGCTAGTTGTTACGTTTCTATCGCTATATCTTGTTGCCTACCACATGTTAAATATCAGCCTCCCAACATTGCCATGGAACCTTCAACCTGATCACAACCTAGCCAACCAATGATTGGCTATGTTACCGCTTGCATAACCATTGGATAGAATTGCTAGTTGTAGGTGTAGTTGCTTCCATGTGATAAAATGGGTTCCTTGTTATATCACCCTATAATTGCTATTTAATTTAATGCACCTATATACTTGGTAAAAGGTGGAAGGCTTGGCTTTCTAGCCTGACGGTTTGTTCCACCTTTGCCGCCTTAGTTTCATCTATCGGTGTTGTGTTCCATAAATGAGCGCTCCTAACATGCTTGGGGTTGTTATGGGGACCCCCTTGACTTTCGTTTTGGGATAAAGCTCGTCTCGCAAGGCCCAACATTGGTACCATATTTTCCCAACATAATAATACTGATATTAATGTGACACATAGGGAGTTAGTGCTACTCGAGGAGTAATTCAACATAATACATGGAGGGCTACTGCTGATGGTGCTGGTCCAAAACAGAGCATTGTGTGGGGCCAACCTAGGGCAACTCAGGTGATGTCTATCAGGCCCTGTACACTAGCTTATCTGTCGTGTCTTGAAAACGAGATACGCGGCTCCTATCGGGATCGTCGACACGCTGGGCGGCCTTGCTGGACTTGTTTTACCTTTCTCGGGCGTCTTGTGCGAGGGATTTTTGAGGATGCCTTGGGTTATCTCGAGGTTGACTTTTTCCAATAGGAACCCGAGGAGATCATGGGTTTCCCTAGTCGGGGTCATTCCGTCGCATCGTGTGGTAGTTTGTGATGGACTAGTTGGAGCACCCATGCAAGGTTAAATCTTTCGGAAAGCTGTGCCCGCGGTTATGTGTCAACATGGAAACTTTGTTTAACATCCAGTTCTAGATAACTTGAAGTAAGCTTAATTAAAATATGCCAACTAAGTGCGTAACCGTGACTGTTTCTTTCATGAGCTCCTTCTCCGATCGAGGACACGGTGGGGTTATGTTTGACGTTAGTAGGTGTTCATGATCATTCTTTTAATCATTATTAGTTCACGTCCAATATGCGTAGATCTTCCCCCCACTATTATTCTTGTACTCGTAAGTTAGCCACCTCAAATAAATGCTAGTCGCTTGCTGCAACCTCACCACTTAACCATACCTCATCCACTAAGCTTTGCTAGTCTTGATAGCTGTAGAAATGAGATTGCTGGGTCCATGTGGCTCACAGATTACTACAATACGAGTTGCACGTATAGGTAGAGAGTTCTTTGACGTGAGCGCCCTGATTGTGCTATTTGGAGTTTCTTCTTCTTCTTCTTCTTCTTCGATCTAGGATGGGTTCTAGGCCGACATCCTGGGATAGCAAGGATGAACGTCATTCTTTTATCGTTTGTTTTCGTTCGTAGTCGGACCCTGTTCTTCTTCATGATGATTGTATGTATTGTACTGACGTGACTCTGATGTAGTTTGTGGCGAGTGTAAGCCAGCTCTTTATACTCATCTTTTCAGTACATGTACTTGTAATGATATCCATTCTTGCGAAATGACGAGATGCATTTTTATCCCCGTCGAGGCCCTTGCGCCAAAATAAGGATAGGATCACATCTTTGGCGTTACAAGTTGGTATGAGAGCAGTATTGACCTAGGAGCCCCTTTGATTGATCGAACTTTGCTGACTCGAGTCTAGTGTAAAACTACTTTGAGTCTAGTTATATATCGGAGAGTACGATTCTTTTTATCCTCTTCTATGCTCTGGTGAGGAATCTTTACGTAATAATTTTTATTCTACACCTCTTCTCACTCAAAAAAATTTAGGATCACGCGGATATTTTTGGAATCTATATGCTGTCGATGTCATGGAGTTCTGTCTTGGTGCCTCCTGCTGTGTTGATTTTATTTCGGGGAGTTGAGCTCCAAGGGATTCTTGAGCACATCGTTACCATTCAGATTTCTTAGTATCCCAGAACGGAGGATGTTCGAAATTGCTTCAATACTAGTAGTGGCGAGATAACCCCGGCATCCCCAGTACTGGTGCAGAGAGTTTGGGGGTACTGCCATACTTGGTATCGTTGTGATTACGAGGATCTGAGATAGATGAGTTTCCAAGATCTCTGGTTATGTGTTAACGGATGTGATACACTGGACGGGTAGTGTTATTTCGAGAGTTGAGTGATGGATTTTACTCCTTGTATCCGTGGACCCGATTGCATGACCAGAAAATTTCGGGAGTTCCTAAGTGGGAATTCATGTAGTTACTTATAGGACAATCTTCCAACAGATGCATGATGTGAGATTGGGGTTCGACATCTAGTAGATTCGTTTGTTCAGGTCGTATTACAGCGGTTCTCGTTGTGTCTTAAAGAGTCCTTGTAGCTTGCTACGACTCGGGGACGCTTCATGTGTCGTGTGCACTGCCTTGTACATGATGACTACTGTAGGATCGAGCCCATGCGATTCTATCCACGAAAATATTGAGCGAAATCTATGTCCTGAATTTGTTCCGGCTTGTGTTGTAATCCTCATCTGTTGTCTTGTTGGAGTATGGTAATTTGAGTTGCTTCTAGGTCAAGTGGTGATTTCTTATCTTTTCCAAGAGGCGTTCTCATATTTTTATGGGATTGCAAATTCTTTTGCTCAATCAAATTGTCTTATCAATTCTTTTAACCGGAGTCGTCATATCAATTCTTTTCAACCGGTGTGCTTCTCTTCAAGTGAATTCTATCTTCTTCAAGATTTACAAGATCAATCTCTCATTTCTTTCCGGAGTTCATCTCATCTGTCACAACTGGTATTTGTTTTTCCCCGCCCTCCCACCCTTTTCTTCAGTGATTAGATTATCATCCAAGTGCATTTCAATTCATTGTTGCTTCCTCTATTTCTTCTTGTGTTTCCTAACCGGTGATTCATTGGGAAGATTTTTAGAGGTTTCAGTTCATATTTTCTTATTTCTTGTTTTCTTCTCCGATGAATTCAATTCAAGCTCTCTCTGTTCATTATATCCTTTTCATCCTTTAAATTCTTTGCCATGTTTGTTATTCTTATCAAGTCTTTCCTCTTGTCATCTCTCTCTATTCTAGCTAGAGTGTTAAAGATATCTTAGAAGTTTCTTGTTTTTAATCCTTTCAATTATTTCGAGGGTCTCACCTCATCAAGTTTTCAGTTATACCGGTGCAATCTCTCTTCTCTAATCAATTGTTTAAACGGTGGTTTCTTTTGAGTGGGCCCATAACCCACAGGTTCTTTCCCAGGATCTTATCCGACTCTTGTAATCATTTCCCAGAGATCTCTAATTATTTTCAATCATGACGTAAGTATGGATTCCATCAATCATGTTCATTCTCCAAAATCTATTCGAATTTATTCTCATCTTTGGCTCAATCTTTCATTCATCATTATCTCGGAGTGTCTCAGTAATTCCTGGTGGTGTTCTCCTCATCATTTCAGCTTTGAAGAATGAAGAGGTATTTTCTCAAATCTTGGTCCATTCTGTGGAAGATTCATCATTTCAGCTTTGTGTTATCATGTTGAATTGTTCTCGGTCATGAGAAATCCCTTTCTTGCTATGAGGTGCATTTCAGATTCGTTTCATTCTTGATCCTCCAAAGGCCATCATTTTGGAAGATTTCTTCGTTCTTAGCTTTCAACTTTCATCCTCAAATTCTTCTCAATTGTTGTCTCTTCGGTCGCCTCTCAATTATTCCGGCGCCTTGTTCAAGTTTTTCTCTCAGGTGGCTCATGATCTCTTCATTCTCATGTATCTCCATTCATTCTTATTATCCCCATTCATTCTGATTCTTACTGGTGCTCCGTTGAAGACTTCTTCAAGTTTGTGCTCATATCTCCCCTCAATCTTTTCAACATGAATAAGTGGTATGCTAAATCCGTTGCTTGTCATCAATCTAACTTGATTACGGATAAGCATAACATAATTTTTATTCTTGTTTCATAGCGATTTCAGTTCTTCTTCTGGAGTGGCTTATGATATCAATTCTTTTCTCAAGGTGTTCTTCAAGGTTCTAGTCGAAGGTGCTGAAGTATTCTTTTCTTGCATTTCTAAGTGCAAGTATTTCTTGTTTATCTTTTGAGGTGGTGTTATAACATTCTTGTTAGTGGAAGAGTCTCGAAGAGAAGTTGTTTCAAGAATGAAATGTGTAAACCCACCAATTCCTTCAATGATGAGATGACCCCCTTCATTTCTTCATTTAGCTATCTTGGTTTGGATTTCACCTAAAGCTTTTCCTATGGATTGTGGCTATTATGGTGATTATTGTTGACCCAAGTTCTCAATGTTTCCTCTTCGTGTAAGAAGGTGTGCATGCTTTTTGCTCTCAGTCAATCCTTGTTTCTGTTAGTGGCTGCTTGTTACCTCATTATTTGGGATGGTTTTCATAAGTCCACAACAAGATTGTTCTTTTCGTTGTTGATTTGTGAACAACTCCGTTCAATTCTTCTTGTTAGACTGCTCTTCAATTCAATTGTGATAGTAGTTGCCATTCTCTTATTCATTCCTTCTTCCCAATGATCTAGTTTCTATTCTCTTGTTTCAGAGTTGTGGTGATGTTGCTCGCTTCAATCTATCATCTCGTTTTATCAAGACCATGTTCTCTCCTTGCTTGTTCAATTTAGTTAGTTTGTTGTGAATCTTCTCAAGATCTTTCTAATTTATCTAATTTTTGTCCCCTTTTCCTACCGAAGTGCTGCCGAAATTTTGTGTGAATTCTTGCTTGTTTCTCATATCATTCTTCATCTCTTTGCAACCTTCAAGGATCGTTAGTTTTACTCGTTTGTCAAAGAAGCAACTAAGTTTACCTCTTGTTTTCTCATCCTCTTCCCCTCTTCATTCTTAGATCTCGGGGCGAGATCTCTTGTTATTGTAGGAGAGTTGTGACAACCCGAGACCGACACTCCAGAAGATTCCCCTTTCTTTTCCGCTGTCATTTGGTTAATTATTGTTTCTCGCACTCATCATCGCATCATTCACATCACCAGCATTGCATCAGCACTCCGTTGCCGCCGGTTTTAAAAACCTGCATTCGTTATTAGTTGTTGGTTCTCTCCGTGTTCGTGGTTGACCGTTTTGAGCCCAACCACAAACGCACACGCCCGCGGCCTCGTTAATTAGTTTTTAAAGTGTGTATAAAACATTCCCAGATTGGGTCAAAACTTTGCGTGCGGCCTTGTTTTAATGTCGGTAGGCCGCCTGCCAAATTTCGTCGCAATCGGAGTTTGTTTGATACCCGTACCGTTTATTATAGAGCGGCACTATAGTAGGTTTAAATTGTCGGACGTTCGGTGTTTCAAAACCCTGTCACGGGCCGCACCATTTCCCTCTCATCCCTACATAGCCCAAGTACACATCCCATTAGAGCCATCTAGCCACTTCCTCCATTGGTGGTCACTGGATCGTGATCGGACGAACGAGGTCCATCCCACCATAGACCAAACCCTATATAAGAACCACCCCATGGTGGAGCTCTCTCACTCCACTAGGCTTCCCCCTAGCCATTTTTGCAGCCACCCCCTAAAAAGCCACCTACTAGGGCAAACCCTCTAAATCCCGCAGCCCTAGCCTCCCCAGCCCATCTTAGCCATCGGATCTTGATCTAAGGGCTCAGATCGCCCAGTTTTCCCACCTACCGGACATGTCCGCGGTCAAACTGGACACGTACGGCGACCATAGTGCACCCGAGCAGCCCCGCTGCCCCGATCTCCTCCCGATCAAGAGACCGCCGCCGCCCGATGCCCTCCCTTCGCCGGAGCCCCTGGAGGCCGCCACCTCGCCGGATGAGGCCAGGACCTCTCCTCCCTTTCCTTCCTTCTCTTCCTCCTCCTTCCTCTCTCCATTTCTGTGAACTCTCCTACCTCGTGATCTCTTCCTACACGGAACCACCATGGATGGCCCCATGGAGCTCCGCCCGACCCTACCACACGTCGATCCTACACGGGACCGCCGGATCTGCAGGACCCCGCGCCGCGAGAGCAGCCCCCTCCGGCAGCTCACCCTCTCGGCCAGCCATGTTGCTTCGCTCGAGGCAGCGTCGTGGCCTCGTTCCAGCAGCGACAGGAGGGAGACGAAGGCTCCCGTGGGCTAGCGGTCAGCCCTCGGCCCAGCCTGGACTCGCCTTCGCCCCGGCCTGCCCCGCTCTCCACGCCAGGCCAGCCCAGCAGGCTCTGCCCACCTCCTCTCCGACCTGGGCTCGGCCCACCAAGGTGAACCCCCCTTTGCCGCCCTATTTTGCGCACTAGGCGCTCGATAGTATATTGCACCGCTGCCTGATTCGGCCCGATAGTAGATTAGGTCCCGTAGTTTTATTTTTTTTAGCATTCGGATTTATTAATTTCAAAAAATCGGCATATTTTCAAACGCCCGTAGATATTTATCCGTGTGTCAGATTGTGACAAGTTATATATGTAACTTGGCTAGAATTTCATGTAGATCAATATTTTTGAAACTCTCATGCATGTTTAAAGCTGTTAGACGTGTTGTTTTCATCGGTTTGCGTGTCGACGTGATAGAAACGGTTTAGGTCATAATTAACTAACCGTAGCTCCATTGGAGATGAGCCATATATGTAAATGGACTAGAACGATGAGTAGAATCACGTGAACCACTTTGTTTTGCCAGTTAACAAACATAAAATGTGATTAGGACAGATCTAGACAGATTTAGAATGTAACACATGGGGTCATTTCAGTGACTTTATATGTCGTTTCCGGCCTCATTTAAAATGCCTAGATAGGTAGATTAATTAGTGCTTCACCCCTTGCCATGTTAACAACATTTTATATTGTCGTGTAATTAAACAAGGGCGAACTAAATAATTAAACATGGAGTTTCGTCAATATGCAACGTTGCATATTGAGCGTCACTTAATGTGTAGTGTTTGCTTGTGTGAATTGCCATGCCATGCCTTGAATAATTGAAACTGATCATGCATCATATGTGAACTGCATTATGTGGTATATGTGCCATGGTGAATATCATGTGTTTATTCTTGTTTCCGGTTTGCTTAGTCTCGATAGAGTTCCGCAAGCGTGTCGGAATGTGAGGATCCATTCGACTACGTCGATTCGTTTGCGTCACGGAGTCATTCTTCTTCCAAGCAGGATCACATGCAAGATGATCGTTTCCCTAGATACCATTACTATCATTGACATGCTAGTTGTTTCATTTTTATCACTATGTCACCTATTAAATATCAGCCTCCCAACATTGCCATGAAACCTTCAACCTGATCACAACCTAGCAAACCACTGATTGGCTATGTTACCGCTTGCTTATCCATTGGATAGCGTTGCTAGTTGTAGGTGCAGTTGCTTCCATGTAATAACATGGGTTCCTTGTTATATCACCCTATAATTGCTTTTTAATTTAATGCACCTATATACTTGGTAAAAGGTGGAAGCTTTGCTTTCTAGCCTAGTGTTTTGTTCCACCTTTGCCACCTTACTTTCGGCTACCGGTGTAATGTTCCATAAATGAGCGCTCCTAACATGCTTGGGGTTATTATGGGCACCCCCTTGACTTTTGTTTTGGGATAAAGCTCGTCCGGCAAGGCCCAACTTTGGTACTATATTTTCCCAACATAATAATACTGATATTAATGTGACCCAGAGGGAGTTAGCGCTACCCGAGGAGTAATTCAACATAATACAGGGAGGGCCAGTGCTGATGATGCTGGTCCAAAACAGAGCACTGTGCGGGGCCAACCCGGGTCAACTCGGGTGATGTGTATCAGGCCCTGCACACTAGCTTATCCGTCGTGTCCCGAGAACGAGATACGTGGCTCTTATCGGGAACGTCGACACGTCGGGCGGCCTTGCTGGACTTGTTTTACCTTTCTCGAGCGTCTTGTGCGAGGGATTCCGAGGATTCTTTGGGTTATGTCGAGGTTTAGGTTTTCCTATAGGAACCCGAGGAGATCATGGGTTTCCATGGTCGAGGTCATTCCGTCACAGCGTGTGATAGTTTGTGATGGACTAGTTGCAGCACCCCTGCTGTGTTAAATCTTTCGTAAAGTCGTGCCCGCGGTTATGTGGCAATGTGGAAACTTTGTTTAACATCCGGTTCTAGATAACTTCAAGTGAGCTGAATTAAAATATGACAACTGAGTGCGTAACCGTGACTGTCTCTTTCGTGAGCTCCTTCTCTGATCGAGGACACGGTGGGGTTATGTTTGACGTAAATAGGTGTTCAGGATCATTCTTTTGATCATTATTAGTTCAAGTCGATATGCGTAGATCTTCCCCCACTAATATTCTTTTACTCGTAAGTTAGCCACCTCAAATAAATGCTAGTCGCTTGCAGCAGCCTCACCACTTAACCATACCTCACCGATTAAGCTTTGCTAGTCTTGATACCTTTGGAGATGAGATTGTTGAGTCCCTGTGGCTCACAGATTACTACAACACGAGTTGCATGTATAGGTAAAGAGTTATTTGACGTGAGCGTGCTGATTGTGCTATTTGGAGTTTCTTCTTCTTCTTCTTCTTCTTCTTCTTCTTCTTCTTCTTCTTCTTCTTCTTCTTCTTCGTCAATCTAGGATGGGTTCCAGGCCGACATCCTAGGATAGCAAGGATCGACGTCGTTCTTTTATCTTTTGTTTTCATCCGTAGTCGGACCCTACTCTTCTTCATGATGATTGTATGTATTGTACTAATGTGACTCTGATGTAGTTTGTGGCGAGTGTAATCCAACTCTTTATACTCATCTTTTCAGTACATGTACTTGTAACAATATCCATTCTTGTGAAACGACGAGATGCGTTTCTATCCCCATCGAGGCCCTCGCGCCAAAATAAGGATAGGATCGCATCTTGGGCGTTACACACGTGGTCTTCATCCTCGAGGGTGTTGCAGTGGTCTTCGAAAGCTTCTCGTGAAAGGGTGTGGGTTGGGTCTCACCCATGAGTCTAAGCTCGGAGACTCAATGTTCAGAACAGGTTCTACCGTCTCGGAAGGTTCGCGAGGGGTTCTGGATGAGCTGGCTACCCAAGAGTATAGACCGGTCATTCACTTCCAAGGTTTGTGGCTCAGCAAGTGGTGAAACACCTTTAGTAAGCTTTCTCCTTGATATAATTTAGGCTCTTGTCTTGGTTTGGACCAAGAAGAGGCCTTCTGATTTTCTCTCGCTACCCATGGACTTCATCAGCTTGAATCGTCGAGGCTTCTTGACATCATTGGTGTAGTCTATGCAGGAGCGGTGATTGAATTCTATTGCTTCTTCTTCATTGTCATGGTTTCAACTATGGCGGTTCTTCGTCTTGTCTTGGGTAGGAAAGGCTTCGGTTGCTCGGAGATTGCTTCGAGAAATCCATCCTCTTTGAGATAACACCTTATTTCCAATGGGCATAGCGATCGGTGTTCCTGGGCCTCGTCCAAGGACTAAAGTGTTCCTCCTCTTACTTGTGGATTAGTATGTCATCCCTGAGGATAACAACATACTTCTTCAAGCATCACATAAGTATAGTGCTCATGAGACAGGTGAGGAGAGCGGGAACTTGCTATGTGCGGTCACTGGCCTAGGGGTTTGTGGTCCAACACGATCTAGTGCTTCATGCCCATGTCCGTCATAGACATGATGGGTGGTGGTCGGGCGGAGTACTGGCCATATTCCAACGACTTAGAGATGTTTTCGATGGTCGTAATCCGACCACGTTATGGCTCGATGAAGCTATGGGTTTTCAAGGAACTTAGGACGTGAGTGAACATCTATCATCTTATCCTAAGCACATCCTCGGATGCCAATAGTCTGACCTCAAACTCTAGAAAATCACCCTATTTCATCAAGGATATCATCTCACATAAGTCATCTCCACACCACTCATTCTAGTCAACTCCGGGGTTGAGAGAAGGATTAAACACAAACACCATAAGTATGATATATCTTCATTGCTCATGCAATTTTATGCAAGAATCTCGGGGAAGCATACATGCTGGTAAGCTTGAACTGAGATGCTACAAATTCAAGTGCTCAACTAGATTTCCCAATGGCCAGGATAGTGCATTCCTATATTAAAGGAAACACATAGTATACCAATCCAAGATCTGATTCCCTTTCTACGAATCCGATCAAGTGGCCCATCACTCTGGTTGGTCAACACTGGACCCATTACTCCTACGAATCCTATATTGACGAGGTTCTACATGATCACTTAGAGTTCCCACGATCCACATATTATTGCGAGAACTACGTCATGGTATACCCACCAACGTTCAGTATCATGGCCAACCAATCTCCAAGGTCAGCTTATATAGGTTCATAAATCGATTCGACGACTTCGGGTACTTGTACTTGTTATCCACCGAGAAACATGGTATCGTGATTGATCGTCAAGCTAAATCCAAGTTACTCCGAACCATGTGGTCGCATACATCATTAATACTCCATTAAGGTTACCTATTTAAGTCAGGAACTCAAATCCAACAAGATCTTTTACTTGCTACTCCAAGTCATCATGGTAAAATCATCAAACCATGTCAGCTACCTAATAAAGTCAATTATACCACCAAGAATTCCAGATCGTAATCAGAATTTTCCTACTGAATCCAAACTTACTCCAGGAATATGTAAGTTATGCTAGTATATCAACTTGTCCCACCAAGTTCACCTACCTTTATAAGGGTTTGATGATTCACCAAGATAGTCTAGCTATATCGTCAAGACACTTATCATCATCACAACAATCCTTAGTCTAATACTATTATATTTGAGAACAGTCCTTCTTATGGCATCAAGGTTAAGGTGCTAGCTTAAGAATGAAGGATACTCGTTCACCGTGATCACTTGTTCCATAGAGAACCCAGTGCTAATCACGGCTTTACCGGGGCCCTACGGTGCTCTAGCATACCATGTATTAGGCACGTGACCAGAGATTTGAGCCGGAAGGGCTTGCGGAGGTTAGCCCGGGCTAGGGAGGGATCTCCATTCTCAAGAAAAAGCATAACCTCTATAGGTTGTCCATGGTTGAGTATGTTGTCATCGGGGCCTTCCGCGCCAGTCTTCTTTCGGGGTGGATCCTCAGTGCATCTTGTCTTGCTGGTCCCCAGTTGTCGAAGAAGGTGCGGGAGAGAGAAAGTAACATAGAGGGGTGTGCCTAAGAGGTGGTACAGTGCTATTGCACTCAAACAAGTGTTGAAAAGTCAACTCAAACATCAAGATGAGACACGTGATATAATCGCGTGCTTGTGGCCTAAAGAAAAAGCGCGACCTATATCAAGGGCAAACAAACAAAAACAAGCAACACACAACATGGTACCATACGAACCATTTCACAGACTCGATTTTGTGTAGGGTATTTACGACTCATCCTACCCTAGGGTGCTCGAACTTGACAGTCGTGCTTGCTGCCTCCTCTGGATAGGAGTCCGCTCAATCTTCTCGGTCTTCTTATGGTGTTGCCACACGTCTTGTTGTTGTTTGCCGAGATGACTCGGGTTGGGCTGAAAAGAGTTCTTGATGACGTCTCGTGTGGTGAGCTGTCGACGAAGGTGGTTCCTCATGGTTGTTGCTGATAGGGTCTTCTCTTGTCTTCGTAATCTTGTCATTATCTTCTTTCTCCCGAGGCGTCGAGAGTTCCAAGTGGACAACCTTTATGCGATGACATCACAAGGCATGATAGAGTTCTGACCCATCAGTCACGTTGATCACAATATAGACACCTAGAGCAGGGAATGAAGAGAACCGTTTTCCTCCTTGCTAAGCTGAGCAGACCAAATGGCGAGGTTCTCATCCACCGGTGGTGGTCGACGCAACATTGATAATGATAGGGTTGGTCTATTAGCGATGCAGATCATGGTCTTGCACATATTATATCCTGATCATCGTAGGTGAAGGTGGCATCACTCCGGAACAGTGTCGAGGGTGTCGCCATCTTCTGGGTCTCGATGACCTTATTCCTCCTAGAGGTAGCTTTTGTTAGTGTCATCTAGTCGTAGCGTTGCCATCCTTGTCTTCCATGCACATGGGTGATTGCTTGGAAAGGTTGCTTCCTTCCAAGTTGCCCATGAGGATTTGTAATCCAGTGCTGAGAGGTCATAAGGGTGTTAGCGACCATTTGCATGTTTTGAAAAAGTAGCCAAGGAGTGTCATAGAATAAGGGTGCAAATGCTAAGGTTAACCCTAGCTTCCTTTGAAGATGTTGGAGAGGTGAGAAATATTTAGGTTTTGCAAGTATTTTTAATGGGTCTGGAAATTAGTTTTGTCCTAACTAACCTTCGTGCTAACTAAGGGCTTCCTACAGTCAGGATGGCTCTGATACCAGCTCTGTGGGGACCCTCACTTACGAGTCGAGATCGTCGAATGAACGTGCTAAGTGATCCATGACATCAATGCTCACCAAACACACAGAAACTGAATAACAGGAGTCTTACATTCATACATACCGTTTGATACAATAAATGACCATCGCGGTCAAGTCTTACATATATAAGCCTTGAGGGCTAACACACCAGGCTTGACCAATAGTGGAAATATCGGTCAAAAGCGTGAACCCATGCGATCAGCCTTAACCTACATGCATTCTGACTGGGAAGCGTCCTAGCTCGCACGAACATCACCAAGGTACTCTTCACCATTTCCTGTTCCCTCATACCTGGTCGATGAAATAACCAGTCGTAAGACAATGAATACTTTGAATGTACTTGCAAACAACTCATGATATGGATATGCAGTTGGTATGATACAAGTGATATGCAACCCTTGCGGAAAGCAAATCTTACTTAAGAATAAGCATGGACAAATACTTGTATGGATATGCATTACACACTAGATAATAATCTCAAGATTAGGCTACAGATATCAACATATCTGTTGAGGGTTGAACTCTTCGGGTTCACCCGATATGTCAAGTTACCAAACTTGACCATATCAACTTCTTCATAACACACTGTGAACACACACACACACACACACACACACACAGAGACACACACAGAGACACATACACACTTGGTTTATGTGGAAACAATTGGACGTAGTTTAAGCAGGATTACCCAACTATCCTTGACCATGGACATGGCTATTTGAATAGTTTTACACTTTGCATAGGTTGTATGATGTACCCACGAAATCCGGGAAACTTCCATGACATACACGACTCGCGGTATATATCATACCCGAGGTTAGTACCCGATCATTGCCTTTCCCCTAACGATACTAGACAAAGAGTTCCACTCGATTGGTACCCAGCCCACATGATGTACATCTTACAAGCACCGACTTTAGACAGTATCATCCATGCGGGGACCAACAGTGTGCCCGAAACACGTAAAAACGGCATAGTCTACCTACCTGGTACGACCCCGTCACGAGAGTGACCACATATCACTCCCTCCACTAGTAATGTGGATCTATGCTAGCACTGACAAAAGTAATGAACAAAGCCCTGTCCCATAAAGGGGTATCATGGTCGTACATGTAAGGTTGGGACGGTCGACACATAATAAATCTAATCCTGTTTCCTAAACCACTCACACAAAATATACCCGGTGCACCACTTCTTCATAAGTGGCCACCCAACTCATCATCACCCTCGGGCATTAGTGGCACCCGACGGGGTTTTCGTAAACCTTTGATATCAACTTTACCAACATCATGTTTATGTTTCTACTATGTGTAGCACTATTGTCTACTTGTCAACATAATATTAGCATGATCCTCATAGGTGGTAGGATCATGATCAAATGCAAGTGCTCCAGAGGAGCCATCTATAACACCATATCAAGGGTTTACCGAATACTCATGATCATATGCAACGGGATAATTATCCTGCTTGGCATGCAATAAATATTTTGCTCAACCATGGTCAAAGGGCTGCTTGCCTTGCTCACATAAGTCCTCGAGGTCTTTGTGGTCTCCCGGTTCAACTCTAAGTACTCTGTCTACCCGTCAACTATCGTCGGAAACAATCACTGTAAGCCACACAGCAAGCAGAACAAAATTGCTATATAAATGGAAGTTATATTTTCCTTGGACCACTCTGGTCATAAGAAAAATACCTGAAGCTTGCTAGAGGAGATTTGGACCATCAGGGATTTCTGAACGGATGAAAGGAGGAATAGTTGATCCTTTATGAAGCTTACAGAAGATATTCTAATTAAATTGAGTGGAGGCACTCATTTAACCAAACATGATTTTAGAAACATTTAGGAAGTTGTTTTACTGGATTTGGAGTTGATATGAATATTCTAGGGATTTTCTAATATTGGATAAATAGCAAAAGGAAGTTATTTATTTAATGCAACAGAATCATGCCACATAAAAATGTTGACTAAGGCTTCAAAAATAGAGCAATATATAAGGAGACTCTGGAAATTGGAATTACTACATTTAGAGTTGACTTGAACCCTCTAGGATTTTTGAAAGGTGGCGTTTGAAATATTCAAATGGGCATTTGAATATTAACCCCACAAAAAAGTCTTTGGAAAAATGTGCAATGCACATATATGGATAGGTCTTGATTTTAGGACCCTGCAGAAATTTGAATCATTAGGTTTGGAGCAAAAATGAATTTTGGTGGATTTTAAAAGTTTCTCATAAAATAAATATACAAGGGGGGGGGGGGTTATACTGGGACCGGCCCAGCTGCTCAGCCACGCGGGCAGGCCGGCCACTTCGAAGGCGTATTCTGCGGAATACGTCTCCCACACGGATAGGCGGTATCTGGCCGGAGGCGCGACCATTTAAGGTGAGGGGCCCCGGTCGGCGTGAGGCTGACGCGGGGGCCCCACCTGTCGGGCCTTTCTTCTTCCTCTCGCCACGGGAGAGAGCAGGGGAGTCCGACGGCGGCTCCGGGCGCTACAGGGCATGGTTCCTAGTGACCCAACCACCGGAGGGCTCAGGGGAGCGAGCTGCACCCGCTCCGATACTGAGTGCGTGTTGAGAAGGGTTGCGGTAGCAGCGCCTTGGACGACCGTGGAGGAGGCCTTCGGGACTTGCTGGCCTCGAGTTCTTGGCGCCCCAGGGTGGAATGGAGGTGACCGGGGGGTTTCAAAACGGAGGTGTGATGGCGTTGGAGGGGTGAGGGGAGAGGGGGAGCTCGGGGGAGCTCAAATTTAAGAGGAGGCCGAGGCTGCAATGCGAGCACGAGGAGGAGGAGGATGGGCACGGGGCGAGCCGTGGCTGGCCCAGGAAGCCTCTAGGGGAAGAGGGGCGAGAGAGGGCACAAGGGCGCTCATGGCTTGCTTCATATGGAGGGGGGTGGCAGGGAGATCTCGAGAGAGCTTCGGATGCTCTCTGTGCACTCTATGCAAAGTGGCCACGCGCACCTGAGCCACCTTGGCTGCTTCTTGGCGTTGGGGAGGGGTTGGACCGGTCAAGGAGGGGTCTATGGCGCTGAGATAAGTTGTGGTCGCTTGATTCGAGCTGTAGGGCATAGTTAAGGTGCAGAGCACCATTTTTGCATGTCAAGGTAATGGTCACCACCCCACTTAGTGTCTTGGGCCACCCCTTGGCGAATCCAAGGTGTCAAGCATGCAAGGCATGCGTGCTACAAAGTACTGGTGGAGTTTGGACCCAAGTGTACCAGCTTAGACTTGGGTTTGACTGCAATTAAGTTTGCAGCAGCAAACTTAAGGTGGAAAGTGAGGTTACTTAATGAAGAGATAATGGGGTGAAACCATGTCTAGCAGTCTTAGACATGGAAGGATTATAGTTCTGCCAAGTTTCAGCTCAAGAGGAGGTGTATAGCTAGCAGCTGCAGTACAAAGCAGCATTTCAGCCAGAAATCAAGTTCTAGATGTGCTGCTCAGTTTTCCCACATGAGCATGCTATATTTTGACTTGAAATGATGCATTGGCATGCTACAGGATCCCTGGAAAGAGTTGGGGCTTTAGCTTAAGCAGAAGTATAACAAGAGGGGTAAAAGGGTTCTGCCAAGGTAAAAACGAAAGGTAGCTACATGGGGTAATCCTCCAATAATTGACCAATGGCCATCGAAAGGTTACTCGAGTTAAAAGGTAACTAGGAAAAGATGTGGTAAAAATCTAAGCCCAAGGAGATAAGTGGAAGAGGCCAAAGTAGCAACTTTGGTATATGCACACAAGGTGTTTCCTGAGTGCCAGGGCTACTAGATGGACTTCAATAGATATGAAACTTAACAGGATCACATAATAGATGCAAATAAGATTGGACACCAAATTTGAGATTTGGTGGCGAAAGTTTCCAATGTAGACTCGCAAAACCCATGAAATTGGCAGAAATGGCCTTCTGCTTACAAAAGTATTCAAATCAATTCCCACAAATCCAATATTTGGTGTGGGGGAATTAGTTGAGCATTAAAGCATGCCCAAAATGTTTGGGATCAATTGGAGAAACTTTATAATGTAAAGTTTCCCAAAGTCAGAAATCAACAGGTAGGGTTTTGAGGGGGTTGGGACAAGTTCTTCTATTCTCCTTGATGCACCACTTGGTGTGGATACATTATTGGACCATGAGAACATGTTACCAAATTTGAGCACAATTGGAGACAGTTGTCAATGTAGAGTTTCTCAAACTTGGATATGGATAGATAGGATTTTAGAATAATTAGGGGAATCAAATCAACTTGGATTGAGATGAAACTTGGCAAGATCATCACATATATAATATGTGACATTCTAGAATTTTACACGAATATATGGAGAATATTTCTTATAGAAATGCTCCAAAAACTTGAAATAGGCAGGGTGGGTTTTGAGGGGTTTTGGCATATATTTTGAACATGACCATGTGTTGAAATATATATGTCCACTGAGTTTCCCTAAATTTTCTCAAATATTTTGAAAGCAATAAAAATAACTTTCTTCATAAAGGACCATTTCTGGCCTCACGGAAAGGCATTTAAATAAAATAGGAAAATAGCTTTTAAAATAATAATATTGTGGTTTTGGGAAGCCATTTTGATAATGATTTTTAAATAAAACATTTGGTCAAAAATAGCTTCCCTAATTTGAGGACTTGTAGTACAAATCCCAACTCATGGGTTGAAAGCTTAAATCAAGGAAATGCTTTTTTTGGTGAAAATAATATTTGGTAAAAATAGTTTTTGGTCCTACACACATGGCATGATCATTAGGCAAGGGTATGGGGTCAACGAGGTGAGTTTGGAGAATAGCAGGTGCAGTGGGTCCAACAGAAGCAATAGGCAAGCAAGCAACAATCACTTCAAGCATCACAAGCATTTATAAAAAAATTAATTCGTCCTAATTTTTGAGATAAATCAAATCAGTGAGGAGAGTCTAACACAAGGTGTTACATAGTGGTAATAGTTTTTTTCCTGGCCATTTGCAAATGCGGCTTTCACAAACTCCTTGGTTTTTATAAATCATTTTTTGGTCATCTCTTTCTGTCTAGTGTGACCGATGTACACCCACGCACGATCATTCATCTTGCCTAGCTGCTAAAGGCACTATATATAGGTAAATTATCTAGGGCATATATATTTCAGCATGTATATTCATCAGTTAATCTAGTTTGTCAATTTTCTTACGTCCATGCAACTTACACGCTAATAGGTAAAGATAGGTCATAATCCCATCTGTGTATGTGTAGAGTGAGTACGTTCTCCTTGCTCTACCCCATTCCGAGACAAAATTTCGGCAGCACCTCCCCACAGTTCTCCAAATACACGTCTCGGCAAAAAGCCGAGAGAATGTGCATCCGGAGAACAACGGGGAAGCGCTGCCGAAATTTTGTCTTGGAATGGTTTAGTGCATGGAGAACATACCCAATCTACACATCCTCGGGCTGTCCGTGGAAATCGCTGGACAATTCGAATGAGTTACGGTGATAAATATGCAATTGAATGCATATCGATGCAACCCTTTCGGACGGGAGACGCCTAGGTTACGCGACTTACATTGAAAATGAAATCTACTGACATGATTAAAAGACCATAGGAGGTGAAGGTGGATTCGTAGCTCACCCTTGCCTGTAGAAGTAGTCGAACAACAACGATGACACCAAAGCAGATAAAATAGCACAAAGCCTGTAAATTTTACCGAGTGAAATTTTTTTAGGACATCACATCACATAAAGCATTGACAGTTCAAACTATGAAAAAAATTATATTGCTAATGACATCTTCTCTTCTCCTCCTCTTCTTCTTCTTCTTCTTGTTCTTGTTCTTCTTTCCTTCTCCCTCTCTTCTTCTTCCCCTCCTCTTCTTCTACTTATTCTTCTTCTTATTTCCTTCTCCTCTTCTTCTTATTTTCTTCTTCTTCTTCTTCTTCTTCTTCTTCCTTCTTTTCCTTTTTCCTCCTCTTTCTTCTCTTCTTCTCCTCCTCCTCCTCCTCTTCTTCTTCTTCTCCTCTGATCTTCCTCTTCTTCTTCTTCTTCTTCTTCTTCTTCCTTTTCTTCCTCTTCTTCTTTTTCTTCTTCTTCTTCTTCTTCCTCTTCCTCTTCTTCTTCCTCTTCTTCTTCTTCTTCTTCTTCTTCTTCTTCTTCTTCTTCTTCTTCTTCTTCTTCTTCTTCTTCTTCTTCTTCTTGTTCATGTTCTTGTTCTTGTTCTTGTTCTTGTACTTCTTCTTCTTCTTCTTCTTCTTCTTCTTCTTCTTCTTCTTCTTCTTCTTCTTCTTCTTCTTTTCTTGTTCTTGTTCTTGTTCTTGTTCTTGTTCTTGTTCTTGTTCTTCTTCTTATTTCTCCTCCTCCTCTTCTTCTTCTTATTATTATTTTTTCTTCTCCTCCTACTATTCTTATTCTTCTTCTTCTTCTTTCTCCTCCTCCTCCTCCTCCTCCTCTTCTTATTTTCCTTTTTCATATTCTTCTTCTTATTATTATTACTATTATTATTATTATTATTATTATTATTATTATTATTATTATTATTTTCTCCTCCTACTCTTCTTCTTCTCCTTCTACTACTCTTCTCTTATTTTTCTTCTTCTTCTTCTTCTTTTTCTTCTACTTCTACTTAATTATTCTTCTTTTCTTATTTTTTTGAACTAACCTAATTACCCTAAACTAACAATAACCTATTTAACACTAATAGTGACCTAAACTAACCTAAACTAACAGTGACCTAAACTAACGTAATTAACCTAACGTATGCAAAGAAATGAGAAAAGAAAAAAAACAAAATAAAGAAGAACTCATCGGAGGTGGGGCATCGCGGTGGTGGAGGAGGGCCGTGGGGAGGGGTCTCATCGCGGGGGGGAGGGGGTGGCCGCGGGCTGGCTCTGGCGGGGGTCTCGCTGTAGGGAGGGGGTGGTGCTGGCGATGGGGAAGGGTGGTGGCGCCGACGGTAGGTAAGGGGGTGGCACCACGGGGATTGGGGCGCCATGATGGGGAAGGGGCTCCGACGATAGGGAAAGGGGGTGGCTCCGGCGGTTGGGGGAGGGCGTGGCACCGACGGTGGGGCAGGGGGTGGCACCACGGGGATGGGGGCACCGCGGTGGGGTAAGCGGGGTGGCTCCGGCGATGGGGGAATGGGGGTGGCTCCTGTGGTTGGGGTAGGGGGTGGGGGCAGGGGGTTGCGCCGGCGGTGGGGCAGGAGGTTGCAGCAGCGGAGCGATGTGGTTGAGGATTGTGGTAGGGGTGGGGTGGGGTGGGGAGAGAGAGATGGGGGAGAGAGAGATAGAGAGAGGGTGGGGTGGGGGTGACGGCCGTTAGATAGAAACGGCTTTGCCATCTGCCACCAATCGCCAATGCCCCTAAAGGGAGACGACAAATCCGCATCCGTTGATGAGCCAACCCCATAATGCAGTGGGGGCCTTTAGGGGCTCTTTGTCGTGAGCCTTTAGGGGATTTGCCATCACGTGGCTGATATAAAAGAAAAAGGGGCTCTTTGCCGTCTGCCTTTAGGGGTTTAATCGTCCGCTGGCTGATGGAAAAGAGAAAAAGGACGACAAAAATAGTCTTTGCCATGAGTCCTTTCTTTGTCATCTACTTATACCAAGCGGACGGCAAAGACAGTCTTTCCCGTCAGCTAGCATACGACAAAGATCTAAGACACGACAATCATGTGTTTCTAGTAGTGTATGAGATATTGCTTACAGATTGAAACTGAGAGACCGTCATTACTTGAGAGGAGGATAATAATCAGGATGTGAATATGACTGACGGTGATAATGGTAGCGCTGCCCAGGATAAGAAAGGGGATAATGGATCCAATAACGGTGGTGGGTGGGGGGGTTGCATAGTTGCCCTAGCAAGCCGGAGTGTGGCACGGATGGGAATATGTCGGTGCCGACATCTACGCCGGTCAACACTTTGAGGTTTGGGTCCTTCGGCGCTGCTTTTGCACTGAGTCACCTTTGGGGCCATCGAGTCGAGGCGGATGATCCCAGAAAAATGGAGTTACTGCCTAGCACATCTAGGGGTGGGGTGGCAACGATTCAGGAAGGTGTCATTTCTTTGGAGCAGACTTCGGCTCCTATGGCTCTCCCTTTGGAAATGAGTTTCACTAAGGTGGGTATGGCGAAAGACGGACAGGAGGCCAGGTCGAACGTCTCCCCTTCTAGGAGGTGTGCGCCTCCACACTCTGCTATCGGTGATGGTGTGGTCTCTCTCGGGTCGCCCATCTTGGGTTGCAGGCTGCCTGTTGAGACGCCACTCGTGGCCTTAACGGGGGCCTTACCAGGCTGTAGTGTGGCAGCTTGTAGCGACCCGACTCAAGACGAGTCAACCCTCTGTGTATCTGTGCCATCCCTGGATCAGTATGCTTGCACACACAATACATCAATGTATATATCAAAGTGCAATCACATGGAAATAGCGTAAAACTGATATATACCTTAAATATCTCAGCGGAAGCAGTCAAGGGAGTGGAGTCCCAATAAACAGCAACGGCAAGTTGAGTGTAGACCGTAACCCTGAATCGTACTCTTACTCACCGAAGAAAAATGTCTACAACATAAAACGTTGCAGCCGTGTAGGTCAGCATATTGAATATGCCGGCAAGTCACATAAGAGAGGGGTGAAAAGTAATCATCTATACTATATGCATATATGGCGGGTGGGGCTATAAGTTTTTAGCAAAAAGCAAGTTTTCTCCTACATCAAGAGAGGCTAAAAGCAAAATATTACTACGCTGTTGGTTGTTAATGAGATGGTTCCGCCAACCAGTTCTCATACCCAAGTTATCAATATTACCCTCATCAAGTATTTATAATGGTGTTGAGAATTTCAGATAACTTCAGTTCCTTTGGCTCAAGTTGTCCATGACCGTGGACACGGCTAATCGATTAGGTTTGAGTACTCTGCAGAGTTTTGCACACATTCCCCACAATATTTTATCGCCTCCGTGTATGTCCTCGCACTTCATGGTGTTTGAAGACCGGATGATCAAAACATGGTCTTTCAACGGGTCCCTCTGAATCCCTATCGGTGCCCATCCAATCCTACCGTTCTTCTACATCTGCTAGCACCGCCTATCCAGAGTCGCCGCATTGTCCAACCAAGCCAGAGCCCATAATGACTTGTGGCTGTGCAGGTAAGCCTTGGGTCTTGAAAATATCCGTCCGTCTATTTAAGCCTCGGTGAAGCTTTCCGCAAGATGTCATGGCCGTCTCCAGCATCCCGCGTCATCCACTGGTTTCTCTAGGGAGCCGATCAACCGTCCTTCACCCAGAGTTGCATTGCATCACGAGGTCTTGAAAAGTCTTGACTTAACCGGTCTTGGTTATTAAATTATTCTCGCATCACTCGTGGTAAACTCTCAACCAGAATCCTGTCTACTCAAACATAGCAATATGAAATTTGTCGTCCCGGGCCAAGTAACGGGGTTGTTGGGTGCCTACCACAAGATACTACAATATGTAACCATAATTTCCAAGTACCTAGTCAGCATGCAAATTGGGCATAGGATGGTAGAACTACGATGCATAAAACATCGGTGATACATGATCAAATGACTTGCCTGGTGATGTTGACGAAGAAGAATTTTCGTTCTCGGGAAATACGAGGTAGAACTATTCGTCACTCTCCGATGAAATCTATATAATCAAACATACTATTCACATAAGCACTCACACTAGAAATCATTCTAGCAATCAATTAACAAACAGCAATAAAAGTTGATGCAATCAAAAATCAATAAGAGAGAGCGGATAAAAATCCAAAGGAAACTTCAAAGAAGCTAGGAAGCCTTCTACTACATCAAACACTATATAGTTTTTGTTCTAACTGAAAATAAAACACTATAATAGAAAAAATAACAGAAAACAAAATATAAAATAACTAAGATAACAGAAGTAAAATTTACAAAACAATATTATTTTATAAGTATTTTCAAAATAGGAAATCAAACAAGCAATACAATCAATTCGCAAGTTAGTATAGAACTAGAATTGATTCAATGCAAACAAATAAGAATAAATAAAATAAAATTTTGTTGTTGTTGAAAAGTTACTGGTAAATATCAAAAACAAAATATAACTTGTCACAATTACAAAAAAAACAAATTAAGAACAATTAATACAAAAGAAATAGCAAGAAAACAAAAAAAAGGCTAAAACAGAATCTGTTTTGCTTAAAACCCTAAGTAAAAATATTTAAAAAAAATTGAAACTTAAACTACTGATAGATATGATCAATAGGAAACAATAGCAAAAAGAATTAATTTAAAAGCTATTTTTAAACTCCCGGTTTAAGCAAAACAACCTTTAAATCAAATCTGATCTAATTCAAATTTTATAAATCCAAACATAGACAAATTATATATCTTCTTAAACTACATAAAATTTGTGATCCAACTCAAAAAGAATCACCTAATTCGGAGTTATAGACTAATAGATATGAATTTTCTAAAATTGCAATTTTCTGAAAAAAACTGCAATACGGGATTTCGTGAATCTCACCATGGGTGACAGAGAGGAAGAACTCCGCCGAGGTAGCTGCTCCGGCGAGGTGGGGAGGTCGCCAGCGGGGGTGGGGGTGCGATGGAGGAGGGTGGCGGCGAGGTAGGGAAGTCGCGGGAGGTGGTGCAGGGGGGCTGGAGGTGGCGCAGGGGCGACAGGGGAGAGCTCCCTGGTGCGTTCTTGACAGGGAAAAGGGGAGGTGGTGGAGAGATGCTACGGGCATGGGAACGGGGCGTTACTCGAGGGGAATGGAACGAGGAGGACGAGGGGATCCTTTATAGGGGCGAGGGAGGTGCTGGAGGGAAGGAGCTTCACGAATCCCGGAGAAAAAAAATTGGGAGGAAGTTCCTGGTGCGTGGCCATGCCAGAGAAAGAAAGAACGAGGGGAGGAAGAAGAAGGTGAGTTATGGGCCTGATTCGTTTCCTAAAGTGGCTCAGGGACTTTCCTAAAACAAGGATCTCTTTCCATATTTATTAAAACGTTATTAAAACTAAAAAGTAAATGGAATATTCCTCGGAATATAGGGGTAATATATATTAAAATTTTCAGAAAAATAAATCCAAAAAGATGGGCATTTTTCCACTACCAAAATAAATACTTCTAAAAATGTTTTTTTAGAAAATCCCTAAATTGGTTTATTTTCTTTTCGCAAATATTTTTCAAATAAACCTTGGGTTTCATGGTCCAAATATTTCAAAGTAATATACCCGGTTTGGAGGGTGATGTTCCTCCTCTCTTTCTTGCTTGGCAAGGATTATTTTCGGGGTATTTCTCGAGGAAGAAAAATATAGAAGCGAGGGCAAATATTTGAAAGAATTCAAATGCAAAACTCCGTTGAAATTCTTTATAGTTGAAGAGGTCATGTCATCTTCTCTCATTGCTTTTAATTGGATAAATTTGAATTTACCGGAGAAGGGGAAAGTCATTTCATTCCCTCTCATTCAAAAGTTTTTGAAAAGTTTCAAACTCCACTCAAGTTTCAATCACTCAATCAAACAAACAAACAATCTAATAATTATTTTAACATTCCAAAATTTGGGATGTTACAAACCTACCACACTTAAAATGAATCTCGTCCTCGAGAATCGAAGAGGCTAGAAAGAAAGGTTAGGGTTTGGGGGTCTTCTAACAATTCCAACCTCCTCCAAACTGGGATGCTACCATACTTAAAATGAAGGTTACTGGTCCTCAAAATTTTAGACATCCTCTCGGGTTTTGACATCTGACTCCTCACAGTCTTCATATCTTCCGCTATATTCATAACATTTCCATTAAAACGAGGGTCCTTCTGTTGATATAAGCGTCTTCCTTTACTGGGTCTTCTTAACTCAGAGTCTCGTGATCAACTCTAATTAACCTATCGATGATTCTGATGGTGCTCTACCATTTGTGGTTATCCTGCAGAGAGAAGGTTCTTGGTTTCATCCTCACCGTAAAATTTCCTACGCGTGACAACAAGTGCCATGTACATGGTCTTTTCTTATACCATTCTAAGGCTTAAACAAAAGCTTCAAAGAACGTCGTCTCTCACTATGGGTAAGTCTCTCAGATTTACCATTCCGAATAGCAAGAGAATGATAATAGTAAGTCGTCATGGTGGCCAAGCCATGTCGCACTGAAATCATTACCTTGTATAAGGCTTAGTGAATCTCGTATTCTAACACTTGGGAATCCTCACAAGCATTGCAGAATTTCTCTTGTCCACGAACGAAGTTCGGATAATCCATTGGTTCTGCAAGCTGAACAAAACATCTATCGTATCTTCACAACTCTCAGGCTTTCGTATGCTCCTAAGAAAATGTTTGTTGATCCACCATAGCTTCTTCCATGTTTTTTCTCCAAAAAGTTAGTACTTGATCCTTATTAGTCCCGGGGTCTGTGGGTTGCAGGCATACTTGGAATTACTCCGCCTTTAAATTTCCATAGTGTTTCAATCCATCATATTCTTGGGGTAACCATCATATAATAATAATCCTTGGACTTATTTTTTGTACACACTCCATTCTGTGGGATACTTTCCATTGGTGTGTTTACCATAAAAGGTATTGCTTCATCCAAAAATCATATTCATTTTATAATCAATCCTTTATTACATCCTTACTTTCTTCAAAATTCTAACTCAAAAGTAATTTATTACAAATTCTGCCATCCACATTGTTCGGTATGGTCAAGCATTTCTGCCAACTTTATTCATCTGTCTCTCTTGGAGGTACTTTAGTTCCAGTGGAACTTTCTGAGGTGCTCCTTGAAATCATCCATCTTTTGCTTCATCATGGTGGCCATGAGCTTCATCTCCATCATCTCCGCATGCACTTCACTCAGGTATTCCTGGGTATGGCGGAGTCTTGCTTCAAGTATTTCTCCAATCTGACGTATGGCTTCCATGGCAGCTTCACGAACAGCATCAAAGAAGGTTGCTCGTGGTACACGTGAAATGAAAAAGTATTGCCCCATAGTCTTTGGACAAACTCCTTTCACATGATGGAGGTGTACTTCCACATACCAAAGTTCTACTCCACTTTCCATGAATGGGTAGCCTTTGTAGGCTACATCTCCTTCAAGATGAATGTGCTTCATCATGTCCTTCAGGATTTTCGGGTAATCATGCTCACTGGTTAGGGTCATGATTGTTTCTGGGCCCTTGAGGAATGACTCGTAGAGAGTTGTCATCTGCAGGTGTCAGTAAATAGGTACTCAGAGGAATGTATATGTCTCCTAGGTAGTTATGGCACATTCCTACTCAGTGGATCCTGTGGGGTTTACCGATTACTACCACACTTAAACGAATTATACACATGCCTGCATAGACCATATTTTCTCATAACCTCATAATTGGTCAGAGATCTTTGTTCGAAGAGAAACAACGCATACAGTTTCAACATAGGCAATCATGAGACAATAAATTCCATTTATTCATGATGTTATTTCAATCTCAGGCACTTCTGTTACAAAAATTTCAACTCCATGATCTCATGAAAAACAAGAGTGCTTCAGATTACACTTATTGCTATGGTCAAAACTTAACTACTCCATTCTACCTTTCTTCCCATGTGGACAATCATTAGCATAATGTCCCGCTTCCTTGCAACGAAAGCAAATGAGTTCTGACAAGTCTTGAGGCTTCTTAGTGTTTGCTTTTTCTCCTTGGGTTTCCGGGTTCCTTCCTGAACACATGTATTTGTAGTGGCCAAATTCCATACACCTGAAACATCTGACATGACTCAGGTCTTTATCTGCAGAGATTTGGCCCTTCCGAGGGTACTTTTCTTCTTTCCGGACTCCTTCATTTTGGCCAGTTCTTCTACTTCAAGTGGATCAAACTCCACTTTTTCTGTTGGGAAGTCTCCCAGATATTTATGGCTTTCCTTCGTGCATTCCTGTGAGAAATGTCCTTCTTCTCCACAAATCTTGCATGCACAAGTCTTCTTCTTCGGATTATCATAGCACTTCTGAATAAGACATGATCTTAACAAAGTGTTCTTGTATTCGTCCCAAGTTTCTGCTCCACTAAATCCTTGTATGGCATGGTGCATTTTCACCAGATAGCAGCACTTTGGGTAAAGTACTAGAGAGCGTGTTCCACTTCATACTTCCTTGAGATCAAGTTGCTCCCGAAGTGGTTCTCCATGTTCTGAATCCATATTTCAGCCTCCAGCTAGGTTATTGGTCCAGAGACTACAAGTCCAGCTTCATACTTCATCTGGTATGGTTGAGGTTTTGGGGATGACACAGGTAAGAGAGGGAGGAAGATACACACACTACAACCAATATTTTTGAGAATTGGTTTTATTTGTGGCCGTCGAAAAACACACACCAATGATGGCTCACAAATCATCGTATCTAACGTGGGTACATAAAAGGGGATTGGACTTCTAATGGTCATATAGTTATTCGAACACTTTAGGATCTTCGAGTTCTTCGGGTCTAGAGAGTCCTCTGTTGGTGTAGCTTCAATTCTTCAAACGCGTGGTGAAATCCTCTTTACTTTGAAGTAGAACTCCGTTGATTCTTCATGAGGTCGAAGGGGTAAGGGGATTGTATAACTATTTGAGGTGAGAGAGAACATTTGATGAAATCAGAAGAGATGAGAAGTGAAAGGTGTTTTTGAAAATAATATTTTTGAGAGATCATATCCTAAGAAGTTTCCCGTTTCTAGGGTCACGTCCTACAGTCAACATGTGCTCTGATACCTTTTCTGTAGCGACCCGACTCAAGACGAGTCAAGCCTCTGTGTATCTGTGCCATCCCTGGATCAGTATGCTGGCATACACAGTACATCAATGTATATATCAAAATGCAATCACATGGAAATAGCATAAAACTGATATATACCTTAAATATCTCAACGGAAGCAGTCAAGGGAGTGGAGTCCCAATAAACACCAACGGCAAGTTGAGTGTAGACCGTAACCCTGAATCGTACTCTCACTCGCCGAAGAAAAATGTCAGCAACATAGAACGTGGTAGCCGTGTAGGTCAGCATATTGAATATGCCGGCAAGTCATATAAGAGAGGGGTGAAAAGTAATCATCTATACTATATGCATATATGGCAGGTGGGGCTATAAGTTTTTAGCAAAAAGCAAGTTTTCTCCTACATCAAGAGAGGCTAAAAGCAAAATATTACTACGCTGTTGGTTGTTAATGAGATGGTTCCGCCAACCAGTTCTCATACCCAAGTTACCAATATTACCCTCATGAAGTATTTATAATGGTGTTGAGAATTTTAGATAACTTCAGTTCCTTTGGCTCAAGTTGTCCATGACCGTGGACATGGCTAATCGATTAGGTTCGAGTACTCTGCAGAGTTTTCCACACGTTCCCCACAAGATTTGATCGCCTCCGTGTATGTCCTCGCACTTCAGGGTGTTTGAAGATCGGATGATCAAAACATGGTGTTTCAACGGGTCCCTCTGAATCCCTGTCGGTGCCCATCCAATCCTACCGTTCTTCTACATCTACTAGCACCGCCTGTCCAGAGTCGCCGCATTGTCCAACCAAGCCAGAGCCCGTAATGACTTGTGGCTGTGCAGGTAAGCCTTGGGTCTTGAAAATATCCGTCCGTTTCTTTGAGCCCGGGTAAAGCTTTCCGCAAGATGTCATGGCCGTCTCCAGCATCCCGGGTCATCCACTGGTTTCTCCAGGGAGCCGATCAAGCGTCCTTCACCCAGAGTTGCATTGCATCACGAGGTATTGAAAAGTCTTGACTTAACTGGTCTTGGTTATTAAATTATTCTCGCATCACTCATGGTAAACTCTCAACTAGAATCCCGTCTACTCAAGCATAGCAATATGAAATTTGTCGTCCTGGGCCAAGTAACGGGGTTGTTGGGTGCCTAGCACATGATACTACAATATGTAACCATAATTTCCAAGTACCTAGTCAACATGCAAATTGGGCATAGGATGGTAGAACTACGATGCATAAAACATAGGTGATACATGAGCAAATGACTTGCCTGGTGATGTTGAAGAAGGAGAATTTTCTCGGGAAATACGTGATAGAACTATTCGTCACTCTCTGATGAAATCTATACAATCAAACATAGTATTCACATAAGCACTCACACTAGAAATCATTCTCGCAATCAATTAACAAACAGCAATAAAAGTTGATGCAATAAAAAATCAATAAAAGAGAGAACATAAAAATCCAAAGGAAACTTCAAAGAAGCTAGGAAGCCTTCTACTACATCAAACACTATATAGTTTTTGTTCTAACTGAAAATAAAACACTAAAATAGAAAAAAGAAAACAAAACAAAATATAAAATAACTAATATAACAGAAGTAAAATTTACAAAACAATATTATTTTATAAGTATTTTCAAAATAGGAAATCAAACTAGCAATGCAATCAATTCGCAAGTTAGTATAGAACTAGAATTGATTCAATGCAAACAAATAAGAATAAATAAAATAAAATTTTGTTGTTGTTGAACAGTTATTGGTAAATATCAAAAACAAAATATAGCTTGTCACAATTACAAATAAAAAACAAATTAAGAACAATTAATACAAAAGAAATAGCAAGAAAACAAAAAAAAGGCTAAAACAGAATCTGTTTTGCTTAAAACCCTAAGTAAAAATATTAAAAACAATTGAAACTTAAAATATTGAAATATATGATCAATAGGAAACAGTAGCAAAAATAATTAATTTAAAAGGTATTTTTAAACTCCCGGTATAAGCAAAACAAGCTTTAAATCAAATCTGATCTAATTCAAATTTTATAAATCCAAACATAGACAAATTATATATTTGCAGAAACTGCATAAAATTTTTGATCCAACGCAACAAGAATCACCTAATTCGGAGTTATATACTAATAGATATGAATTTTCTAAGATTGCAATTTTCTGAAAAAAACTGCATACGGGATTTCGTGAATCTCACCATGGGTGACAGAGAGGACGAACTCCGGCGAGGTAGCTGCTCCGGCGAGGTGGGGAGGTCGCCGGCGGGGTTGGGGGTGCGATGGAGGAGGGTGGCGGCGAGGTAGGGAAGTCGCGGGAGGTGGTGCAGGGGAGCTGGAGGTGGCGCAGGGGCGACATGGGAGAGCTCCCTGGTGCGTTCTTGACAGGGAAAAGGGGAGGTGGTGGAGAGATGCTACGGGCATGGGAACGGGGCGTTTCTCGAGGGGAATGGAACGAGGAGGACGAGGGGATCCTTTATAGGGGCGAGGGAGGTGCTGGGAGGGAAGGAGCTTCGTGAATACCGGAGAAAAAAATTTGGGAGGAAGCTTCCTCGTGCGTGGCCATGGCAGAGAAAGAAAGAACGAGGGGAGGAAGAAGAAGGTGAGTTATGGGTCTGATTTGTTTCCTAAAGTAGCCCAGGGACTTTCCTAAAACAAGGATCTCTTTCCATATTTATTAAAACAGAATTAAAACTATTAAAAGTAAATGGAATATTCCTCGGAATATAGGGGTAATATATATTAAAATTTTCAGAAAAATATATCCAAAAAGATGGGCATTTTTCCACTACCAAAATAAATACTTCAAAAAAATGTTTTTTTTAAAAAAATCCCTAAATTGGTTTATTTTCTTTTTGCAAATATTTTTCAAATAAACCTTGGGTTTTATGGTCCAAATATTTCAAAGGAATATCCCCGGTTTGGAGGGTCATGTTCCTCATCTCTTTCTTGCTTGGCAAGGATTATTTTCGGGGTATTTCTCGAGGAAGAAAAATATAGAAGCAAGGGCAAATATTTGAAAGAATTCAAATGCAAAACTCCGTTCAAATTCTTTATAGTTGAAGAGGTCATGTCATCTTCTCTCATTGCTTTTAATTGGATAAATTTGAATTTACCAGAGAAGGGGAAAGTCATTTCATTCCCTCTCATTCAAAAGTTTTTGAAAAGTTTCAAACTCCACTCAAGTTTCAATCACTCAATCAAACAAACAAACAATCTAATAATTATTTTAACATTCCAAAATTTGTGATGTTACACAGCTACTCCCCAGGGGCCCTAGCAGCGGGCATAGGTGGACACATGGGAGGTGGTCGGTTGCGAGCAATGCCTTCTTCTGACGATGTCATCGCATTTTGAGGAATTCTGGACCCAGTGACCGGGGATATGCTCAAGTCAGAGGATCCAGGCGCAGCGAGATGCTGACGACTTGCAGATGGGCCGAGCTATGCATGCGGCAAAGCTTCGTAACATGGAAAACACTACAGGTATGGCGTCAACACTAACGTTTCGATTTTAAATTTTTCGGAAGCTAAAATTATTAAAAATGCTGAGCTAGTTAGCATTAGCTTGGGGAATAGTGGGAAGGAGGTCTCAAAAACTATAAATGACTTGTTAGACCTCGAGGTTGATAAGGCCATGGACATCGTGAGCAATATTGTTGTAGTGAAAACAAGGAATGAGTGTTAAATTAATGCATTAGGGGTTCGATCACTGAATTCTTTGTGTGAGGATTTACTACCACTTGATAGACACCATAGTGAGGAGGGTGTGTGTGGTACACACGGGTATATGGCTCCTCTGTTATCCACTTCTCTTACTACTCCTAAAACCGGTTATATGGATCGGGATCAAGGAGAAGAGATGCCCAAGCACACTTTGAAGAGGATGGTTTATCCGGTCTATGCTGTGCGTAGAAGTGCTAGAGCTAGGACCGCTAAAAAATTTCATGATGAGAGATGAAAGGAATCTTTTGGAATAGCAGATATCTAGCAGACTTGTCTAAAAGAAGATTCCTTCCAGAAGCATAATTGAACATATGTTTGATTTCATTGCCCTACTTGGAACTGACAGAGATAATTTTACGTACCAGTTTCTCAATAACCTGTCACGTGGTATTGACTTCGACTGGCATTGCTTACCTCCAAGAGGAAGGTCTGGTGGGATCTTACTTGGAGTAAAGCGTGAATCTCTAGAAGTTCGCAGCATAGTACTCGGAGATTTTGCAGTGAAGTTTAGAGTTCGGTCTAGACTTGATGGGTTCCAATGGGCTCTCGTTGCTCTATATGTAGTAGCTCAACCTGAGCTTAAACCTGATTTCTTAGCAGATCTTGTGAGGATTTGAGACGAAAGGTTACCAATCTTGATCGGGGGCGACTTCAACATCATTAGGAGGAGAGAGGGAAAAAAAACAATAATTTTGATGGCAGATGGTGATTGATGCTCAATACCATTATAGAAAGTTTGGACATGAGAGAGATTGAGCTCTCAGGGAGGAAATTTACATGGTCAAACGATTTGCTAATTCCAAGATATGAGAAGGTAGATCGTGTTCTAACCAGTGTGGACTGGAAACAAAAATTTCCAGTAGTGACGGTTCAAGCTTTGTAGAGAGGAATCTCAGATCACACACCCCTGTTGGTTGATTCTGGAGAAGCATCACATGGAGGAAACAAGGGTGTGTTATCTTTTGAACTAGCTTGGTTCCAAAAAGAAGGATTTATGGACTTGATTGCCAAAGAATGGGAGATGGTTAAGGGAGGGAAGACGCATATGGATAGATGGCAAAACAAGATTAGGAATTTGAGACAGTTCTTGAGGGGCTGGGCTAAGAATCAGCATGGAATTTATAAGGTAGAGAAGGAGAGACTTCTAAATTTTATAAATGAGTTGGATGTTAAGGCTGAGACAACTGTGCTTGCATCACATGAGCGGGCCGCAAAGATGGATGCTGAGAAAAGATTGCCAGAGTTACTAAGAGAAGAAGAGATGAAGTGGGCACTAAGAGCGAAAGTTAACAACGTTGTGTACGGTAACGACAACACTAGGTTTTTCGATGTGATTTCAAATGTAAAACATAGGAAGACGAAAAGTTTCCAACTTGAGCAGGACGAGGGTACAATTCTAGGGCATGAGAACATAAAATTGTACATCTATGAATATTACAACTAGCTGTTTGGAGCACCGATGGAAAGTTTTGTGTCGATTGATGAGCGTATGGTGGCGGATATCCCGGAACTCAGGAGTGACGAGAATGAGGTTTTATCCGCACCTTTTCCGAGCAAGAGGTGTTTGAGGCTATATCACAACTAAAGAATTGTAAGGCGCCTGGACCGGATGGCTTTCTGGTAGAGTATTACAAAAAGTGTTGCAACATCATTAATCTTATACCTTTGTTCCATGATTTATTCAATGGATAGTTGCAATTATTTCACCTTAATTTTAGGACAATTACGCTATTAGCTAAGAACGAAGGTGCAATTCGTATTGAGCAGTTCTGTCCCATTTGCCTATTGAACGTGAGCTTTAAGATTTTTACCAAAGTTGGGACAGATAGGTTGACACGGGTTCCACACTCGGTAGTGGAGCCATCTCAAACAGATTTCATGTCAGGCCGAAACATACTAGAGGGTGTGGTGGTACTACATGAAACGATGCACGAAATCCATTCTAAGAAACTAGATGGAGTTATCTTCAAAGTGGATTTTGAGAAGGCGCATGATAAAGTAAAATGGCTTTTTCTACAGAAGCCTTGTGTATGAAGGGTTTCGACGAACTTTGGAGAAAACGTGTTGATTCTTTTGTACAAAAAGGCAGCGTCGGAGTTAAAGTTGATGATATATGTACTATTTCCAAATGCATAAGGGTCTAAGACAGGGAGACCCAATGTCTCCTATCATGTTTAGCATAGTAGCGGATATGTTAGCAGTCATGATAGGAAGAGCTAAAGAGGAGGGCCAAGTAGCGGGACTAGTCCCACATCTAGTTGATGGTGAAGTGTCCATTTTACAATACACTTATTACACCATTCTTTTCATGGAGCATGATTTGGATAAAGCTAGAAACATGAAACTTGTGTTATGCCTTTTTGAACAGTTGTCGGGTCTCAAGATAAACTTTACAAAAGCGAATTGTTTTGCTTTGGGAGAGCCAAAGATGAGGAAGATGCTTATAAACAACAGTTTGGGTGTGAATTGTGTGATTTACCTTTTACTTATATGGGAATACTGATTCATCACCATAGGTTAACTAATAAGGAATGGAAGTGCATCGAGGATCAATTCAAAAAAACTAAGTTGCTGGAAGGGCCTAATATTCATTAAATCATTGGGTCTGGCCCAATCCCAAATTCATTAGACATTTGGAAGGTCAAGGTCCCATTAAGGATCAAAGTCTTCATGTGGTGTGTTATCTCTTATATGGGGTTTGTACGGTGTTCAGCCCACACATTTGCTGAATGTGGCTGATCATCCACCGAAGCGATACACATTCCTTTGACGCTTCGAATAGTGCCATTATTTTTGAGTAATTCATGGAGGTAGACACAAGTGTTTTCTTGGTTGATCTCTAGGAGAACGCAGTTTCACCACAGAGGAAAACATATCCAGTCTGTGATTTACAATCATGCGGGTCTGACAGATACCGAGCATCGGCATAGCATATAAGGGATAGGTCTTGATTCCTTCTACAAAATAGGCCAAGATCTTGGGAACCTTGCAGGTAACGAAAGACGTCCGTAACACCTTTCCAATGTCTCTTGGTAGGTTCAGAATTGTACCTATCAGGCAAATTGACAGCGAAAGCAATGTTAGCCCGTGTACAATTTGCAAGGTACATGAGTGCTCCAATTACACTCGGGTAAGGAACCTCTCATCCCAGAGTCCCCCCTCCTCCTTAGGCCTGAACGGGTCCTTGTCTGGCTGTAAAGATCTCCCGACCATCAGGGTCTTAGAAGGATATGCCTTGTCAAATCCAAATCTTTCCAACACCTTCGGGGCGTAGGCCGACTAGTGCACTAGAATCCCATAGGGGAATGTTCAAGTTGCAGACCTAGAGAGAACTTGGTTTTACCCAAATCCGTCATTTCGAATTCACATCAGGTAGGAACTCGCTTCCTCAATATCCTTAGGTGTATCGATTATGTTTAAATCGTCCACGTACACCGAGATTATATAGAATTCTTCTTGGGATCGTTGTATAAAAATGCATGTGCAATCTGTATTGCTCGTGTAGCCCTTCTGATGAATGAAATTGCTTAGGAAATTATACCACATTCTACCAGACGTCTAAGTCCGTACAATGCCTCTTGAAGTTGAACACTGTATAGAGTCGTGTTTGCTCTATCATGGTTCAAAACAGGGATACCTTCAGGAACCTTCATGTATATGTTCGAATCCAAGTTACCATACAGGTAAGCAGTGACAACATCCATCAATTTCATATTCAAGCCCATTTTTACTACCATTGAGATCAAGTATCTAAAGGTAACTCCTTCATGATCGGGGAATAGGTCTCCTCAAAATCGACACCAGGTCGTTGAGTGAACCCTTGAGCAACGAGCCTTGCTTTGTACGGTACTACCTTATTATTTTCATCTATCCTTCGAACAAAAACCCACCTACGGACAACAGGGCAAATGTGGGGAGGAGTTCGACAAACTGGTCAAAACACCTTCCTTTTGTTGAGAGATAATAATTCGGCAGTAATTGCCTTCTGCCAATCATTCCAATCTGACATTTTCCTGCAATCAGCAAGCGTTTTAGGCTCAAGGTCAAGATCTATGATTGATGCAATTTTTGTAGCAAAGTTAATGTCGACAATCAACGTTGCTCGGTTTAGAGACTCCCCTGTATAAATATAATCTATGGCCATTTCGTCATGGAGCACATCTGGCGCTAACACTTGCTCTACCAAATTTCCCATTATGGGAGCAAAGTCCTTTAGACTTCCCGCACCGATGTGTGCGCACACATCTCCGCTGGGTGTTTCCCCTATGGGAAAGTTTATGTCCATAATTTCGTGCACTGAATTTTCCGTACTTGTGACCGGTCTCGACTGGCTCCCCGTTTCAGTTTGGGGCACTTTGGTGATAGTCTGTAATAAATCTCTTGTATCCTTTTTCGTCAGGCTTCCCCGAGTACTTGGGATTTGAGATGCCGGATCTCTCGTCCTTTTATACCTTTGGTAGGGAGCGGGTATACCATCATTCTTCCTTGGTATTTCGACCCATTCTGGTGCATTGCGTGCATGCACATGCGATTTTGTCACAGTCTTTTAAGTCACTAAAGTGGTCACGCAGTTGATTTGCTAATGACTACAAATCTATTATCTTTTGGACTTCTCTCTCAGTCTCAGCAGTGCGCGGGTCATGAGCGTGGATTCCCATGGCTTGCCACGTGATTTCTCGACTTCTACCATCAAGGGGTTGATTCTCTTCCCCTCAAGTCGGGAAAAATTCTCGTCAAAAACCCAGTCAGCAAAACAAGCCGTGTGGCAGTCACCTGTCATGGGGTCCAGATACCTGATTATGGACACAGTCTCATAACCAATGTATATCCCCGACTTACAGAGCGGACCCATTGCTAATCGCGGGGGTGGTGGTATTGGTACGTATACCTGGCAACCGAACCTACGAAGTTGGGAGATTTTCAGTGCCGACCCTTGCGCAAGCTGAACATGAGAGTGGATGTTGTAGGCCGACGGTCTCAAGTTGATGAGTTTGGCCGCATGTAACACTGTGTGGCCCCAACATGTAGTTGGTAAATTACAACCCTGAAGGAGCGGTCGGGCAATGAATTTAATTCTTTTAATCAATGCCTCGGGAAGTCCATTCTGTGTATGAACGTGCGGTACCGAGTGCGCAACTTTGATTCTCATTGCCATGCAATAATCATCGAACGCCTTTGAAGTAAATTCTCCGGCGTTGTCCATTCGAGTAGAGTTTATACGATGATCAGTGAAATTATTCCTCATTTGTATGATCTGAGAAATCAACTTTTCAAAGGCATGGTTCCTTGTTGACAGCAGGCAAACATTCGACCATTTAGAGAAAGCATCGATCAGCACCATGAAGTACCTAAACGACCCTTTGAGGGGTTGAATTGGACAGGATATGTGCCCTTCGATATGTTCCAAGAACGCGGGGATTTCATCCCTCACATTGAAGGGCGATGGCCTAATGACTATCTTCCCCGTGGCGCATGGGGAGCATACGAAATCATCGGGATTCGGGAAGTTCTGCATGTTAACATTATGGCCATGCGAGTTGGCAGAAATGTTTGGAGCTTCTAAAGACAGTCTGAAGGGTAGTGTACATGAGCGATGCTACTTTCTTGGTGTACTATAGCCCAGTGTCGAACGAAGGAAGCCTTTCGATAACATGTTTACGATTTGCACCCCGCTTTTTGATGAGGAGGCACTCCTTGCCATTGTCATCATCGGTCTCAATATGGAAACCATTAGCGCGGATGTCTTTAAAGCACAAAAGAGTGTGAGTCGACTACGGGTACAACAATGCATCATGAATGATCAAATTTGTTCTAATAGGAAGAATGATAGTAGCTCGTCCGGAGCCAACTATGTTCGAACCGCGGTGGGGATTGTCATAATACTTCCCGGAGATTTTTTAATAGACTCAAAGTACTTGGTTTCTCGTAAAATGGTATGTGTAGTGGCACTATCGGCAAGGCACGTTTCTGCCATTCGGGCGCCACACGCATTCTAACATATAACATCTAATTAATGTAATGAGGAAGAAGATACATTAATAATAAATGCACACACTTCAGAACACAACATACTATCATGTATAAATAATGAAATAAATGAATGATATAAATGTCATCCAACTGTCATGAAATAAAGAATAAGTTTGTGCTCTCATAGAGCTTACAAGCCAATCGAATATATTTGAATGCATTGTCTCAAATCACGGAATCATGATCACTAACGAGGTAGGCTAAGTAGACACGACAAAGAAGCCATTGACTTCAGCTTGAATCTCCAGACTGGTGATCCCCTCTTTGATAGACATCATCTTGCTAGTAGCATCAACATCCAGTGGCGACAACGTAGGGGCGACCGTGTGCGCAATCTCCATGGAGACGTCGACGTCGTTAGAGACCGCCAAGGCTGCCGCCATGGGCACAGCTGAGGTCACCACTATGGGCGCAGGAGGAGGCGTAGGGATCATCATGAGAGCCGCTGGTGGCGCCAGTGGTGATTCCTTCTGAACCAAGGCAAGGTGTGTCTCATGCTCCTTCCGAGCCTTGTACGCAGAAATCACCTCTTGTGGTGCACGGCACTGGCAGGAGAAATGCTCCAATGATCCACACCAAAAGCAGTCCTGAGGCCTCTGCCCCCTTGCCCGGCTTTAGCTGCTTAGCTGGAGCGGTTGGTGAGGGCCCTTCTTCTTGCCCTTGCGGCCCCACTTCTTCTTGAGCAGCTTGCGGACCTTGAGAGCGTTCACCTCGTGACGAGAACTCCCCCAAGTGGTTGCGCGACAAAATTCTTCTTCAGAACCTCGTCCTGCGCCTCTGCCACCTAGAGGATATCAATCAACTCTGAATACCTCGTGTAGTTCCCCTGGCGGTAGTTCCATGAGGACTGGACCGCGTGAGGATGGAAAGTGGATAGGGTTTTCTCAATCTTCTAATTGTCGATAACCTAAGTACCGCACAGCTAAAGAGTTGTACAAATCCGGTGCAACACCGAATTATACTCCCCAACCGTCTTGAAGTCTACGAACCTCAGACGGATCCACTCCGCCTTTGCACGTGGCTTGACGGTGTACTTCAGCCTCTCAAACCGCTGCTTAAGAGCGGTCCGAAGGCCAGAAGCACTCCGCTCAACCATATACTCGTCTTTCAGAGTAGGGCAGATGTGATGACGGAGGAAATGCAGAGCTTGGGCATTTTTTGGCACGAACATCGGGTCAGTGGGGGCCAGCAGGGTCCCCTTACCGATCGCCCTCAGAAGGTTCTTGCCCTCGAACCAGATCTCATAGTCCAAAGACCGCGTCAGATAGTTTAGCCGTGTCTAGGCCAACTCAGAAAGCTCCTTGTTGACGATTCCGCCCATCTCCAATTTATGCAAAAATAATGAGATTACAGTAGGTAATCTTTTTCATAAATGTGATGTAGATAAACTTATTCAATAAAAATGATGTTTCATTATTTAATACATTTTTATTATATGGTTTACCTCATGATTAAAAGTGCTAAGCAATTAATCTACAATAGTAAAAACATATAATAAAATCATGTTGCATGAGACAGTATATTAGACGTATCTAATACGTGAAAAATAGCCCAAAAAAATGAATTCCCTAGCTCTTTTAAAGCCAGAATATACATTTTTTTAACGAAAAACTAGGCAACCAACCCAATTCATCCACCGGCAGCCCGTCCACTCATTTTTTTCTTTAGCGAACCGGAAAGCCCAAAATAAAAGGGCTACAGCTCAAAGGCCCACCCGCGGTGGCCCATGAGGCCTTCCAGCCAGCTCAGCGGGTCGCTAGGTTTTCCTAGCGCCCGAGCCACGGCGGTGGTTGTGCGTGGCGAGCCCGAGCCGGCCAGCAGGGCACGTCGGGGCAAGAGGCATGGCAGTCGACAGCGCAGCAGGTGCGGCCTGCAGCCACGCACGACAGCCAGGGCGCCTCGCAGCGGGTGGCCAGCGAGTGGCTCTGCCACGGGCCTACGCGGCAGCAGCCATAGCGAGCAGTCGGGGCGAGCAGCTGGCTCGGCCACAGGCCTGCGCTGCTGCAACCGGAGCGAGGAGCTGGCTCGGCCATAGGCCCGCACTACGGCAGCCGGAGCGAGCAGCCATGGCAGGCTGCTGGTTCGGCCACGGGCCTGTGTTGCGGCCGCACCGGGGGGAGCGGCTGGCTCGGGCGAGGCGGTCGGCCAGCTCGGCCAGGCGGCCGACGCGGCGGGCGTGGCGACCAACAGGGCCAAGGCCAGCGGCCTATGCGACCAGTGTGAGCGTGGCTGACGCTGCGGGCGTGGTGGCTAGGTAAAGGTGAGGCGACGCAGCGGCCGCGGCAGGCGGCGGCTCGGTTGACTAGCAGGATCGGGGCCAGGCATGGCAGTGTGCACTGGCACGCCGATCGTGGCAGCACGGCCCGGTGATGACTGCAGCACTGTAGTAGGTCGAGAAAAACAGATCGTGCGTCAGTGGGACGTCACGACGCGTGTACCTCCGGTACATCGCGGCGGTGTCATGCTCATCTGGAGTAGGTATAATCACCGTCTCGCTAGGGTATAGTCAACAAATCTCTTGTAATCCATGAACATCGACATTGGTCGGCGACGTGTTCGTCTTCAAGTTCATGAAAAAGAATTCCATACCGTAGGTAGATTAAGTTCGAAAAATAAACTAATCGCAAAAATGGAATGGTGATAACGTGGTGAATCCATTTTTGCAAAGAGAGGGATCATATCTTATACCTCCGTGGGATCGACGAGAGCCTGCTTGGTGCAGGCTTGACGCAAGCTCGATGCAGAGTTGGTGGAGCATGCTGATAACATGTTCCGCTACTCCTGCCGGCGAGTCCGGTCCAAGGATGCAGATTGGAGCAGCGTCATAGACAAAGTAGTCGAACACAGAGAGTAGATGACACAATAAGTAGGTAGGAATCAAGCTTTATTAATGATCATCTCTCTGTTACAATGATTACCTCTCCTCTGCTTATATAGGGGTATGGGGTCAAGGGATAAGTACCCATCTAACGTGAGATTAAGAAACGACAGGGGCTGGCTGCGTGCCTGGCACGCGTGCCAGCCCCGCTACCGACGCGCGAGCCCTTGGGCCAGGCCCAATTTCCCAACAGTAGCCTCGCGCTGGGTTAGTTTACTTATGCCAGATGGGTCGTTCGTTGCGGTTGGCACCACATTGGTACCTGTTGCGACGCAGACGTGCGTAGGCTTTGTGCGTCTATGTGAAAGGACAAACATGGCCATTTACCTGGTTGTGCGCCCCCGTCGCCCCATGTCGGATCGGTCCGGCGCACCAAGCGGGTTATTTGTTGCGGCCTCATGTTTCTCAATATGCATGGGAGGCAAGGGCCATAGCTTAGTTGCATGCTTGAGGCCCCAAGACTGGATCAAGTGATGCATGTGAGCTTCAACTGATGCTGGATCAACAAGGCCATCAAACACCATGACTGAGGCCCCAAGAAAATTTCCCGTCTTGTCCCACCAAACCGCAACTACCGTGCCCCGAGAACCATTTTGAGACATTCCTCCATCATCATTAATTTTTGTGACCTGGTCGGGTGGAGAAAGTCGCAATGTTCACGAAGGGATGGTTCGTGCATGCATGCCCCTGCTAGCTGCATGCAGGTCCTTAGATGTTGTGGACATACATGGCAGGACCTGCTCCAGATCCTCCAAGAATCGGTTGATGAAACAGAATGTACTCATTGGACTGTGAAATTGCACGTCATGGATTACGCGCCGACGCACCCACCAAATTGCCCACATTATGACAAGAACTTGGGTGAGCTCGGCATACGAAAGTGTGTCAATTAACAAGACAATGCACATTTTTGCATCATCCGTTTCGTTCGAAGCAATGACCTTCGTAAGCTCCTCATCCGCTAGCGCCCAAACGCAGTAAGACATCTTGCACTCAAACAGAGAGTGACACCAAGAATCGACACCCGAATGGCACAAACTGCAAGCCGGAGTATCCGCCATCTTGCAGTGATTTCTCACCTCACCAGTAGGGAGAAATGTATGCGCAACACCTTGATCTTTGATGGAAGTTTCACACACCATACCTTAGCCCAGGATTTTTGATCAACCTCTACCGAGAATGGCCTGGAACCTGCTCCCACAAAGTTGTGTGTTGTTCTTTTGTTGCAGACAAACCCCAGTAAGCCAACTTGATAGAAAACACCCTGTTCGTCTCGTAGTGCCATGCTCAAAAGTCCTCCTGCATTCTCAAAACTAAGAGGTATATTCAGGATCACCGCCTTATCTGCAAGTAAGTACTCCTCCAGCTTCGCCACATCCCAGGTCGCCAAGGTTTGGTCAATCAGCACAGCTACCCTCAGAGGGGCACTTGCTGTGTTTCGACATATCAGGCTTAGCTTCTGATCCCGTGGGATCCAATTGTTGTGCCATATGCGGGTGTTTTCTCCATTTCCAATACGCTTTATACGTCCCAGCTTGAGAGTGTCCTGCCCTCCAGGATAGATCACCATACTTGTGAAGGGTAGCTGCCTAGTTCAGCCTCAAGAATGGAGCACGTGGGGTAGTAGACCGCCTTCAGGATGCGAGCACTCAGGGAATGGGGTTCCTGCAGAAGGTGTCATGCTTACCGGGCAATAAGTGCCAAGTTGAACACCTCAATATCATGGAAACCCATTCCTCCAATAAACTTAGGCTATGTCATTACTTCCCATGAAACACATGCAGTTTTCCGCTCGCCCTTCTTGGATCCCCACCAAAACTTGCGTAAGAGGCCATTTATATGAGGGCACAACCCTCGGGGGGATTTGAAGAACGCTACCGAATAAGTTGGAATTCTTGTACCACAGACTTGATGAGAACTTATTGTTCGAATTATGCCCTAGAGGCAATAATAAATATAGTTACCATTATAATTCCTGTATCAAGATAATCATTTATTATCGATGCTATAATTGTATTGAATCAAGACTTATATACATGTGTGGATACATAGACAAAACACTATCCCTAGCAAGCCTCTAGTTGGCTAGCAAGTTGATCAAAGATAGTCAGGGTATTCTGATTATATACAAGGTGTTGTTGCTTGATAACTGGATCACGTCATTAGAAGAATCACGTGATGTACTAGACCCAAACTAATAGACGTAGCATGTTGATCGTGTCATTTTGTTGCTACTGTTTTATGCGTGTCAAGTATTTGTTCCTATGACCATGAGATCATATAACTCACTGACACCGGAGGAATGCTTTGTGTGTATCAAACATCGCAACGTAACTAGATGACTATAAAGATGCTCTACAGGTACCTCCGAAGGTGTTCGTCGAGTTAGTATGGTTCGAGACTAGGATTTGTCACTCCGTGTGACGGAGAGGTATGTCTAGGCCCACTCGGTAATACAACATCACACACAAGCCTTGCAAGCAATGTGACTTAGTGTAAGTTGCGGGATCTTGTATTAAGGAACGAGTAAAGAGACTTGCCGGTAAACGAGATTGAAATAGGTATGCGGATACTGACGATCGAATCTCGGGCAAGTAACATACCGAAAGACAAAGGGAGTGACATACGGGATTATATGAATCCTTGGCACTGAGGTTCAAAGGATAAGAACTTCGTAGAATATGTGGGATCCAATATGGGCATCCAGGACCCGCTATTGGATATTGACCGAGGAGTCACTCGGGTCATGTCTACATAGTTCTTGAACCCGCAGGGTCTGCACACTTAAGGTTTGACGTTGTTTTATGCGTATTTGAGTTATATGGTTGGTTACGGAATGTTGTTCGGAGTCCCGGATGAGATCACGGACGTCACGAGGGTTTCCGGAATGGTCCGGAAACGAAGATTGATATATAGGATGACCTCATTTGATTACGGGAAGGTTTTCGCAGTTATCGGGAATGTACCGGGAATGACGAATGGGTTCCGGGTGTTCACCAGGGGGCAACCCACCCCGGGGAAGCCCATAGGCCTTGGGGGTGGCGCACCAGCCCTTGGTGGGCTGGTGGGACAGCCCAAGAGGGCCCTATGCGCCAAGGACAGAAAATCAAAGAGAAAGAAAAAAAATGGAGGTGGGAAAGGAGAGAAGGACTCCACTTTCCAATCCTAGTTGGACTAGGATTGGAGGAGGACTCCTCCTCCCCTTGGTGCGTAGCCCTTAGGGCTCCTTGAGCCTCAAGGCAAGCCTCCCCTCCCTCCTCCTATATATATATGGAGCAATTAGGGCTGATTTGAGACAACTTTTCAAAGGCAGCCCGACCACATACCTCCACGGTTTTACCTCTATATCGAGTTTCTGAGGAGCTCGGGCGGAGCCCTGCCGAGATCAGATCACCACCAACCTCCGGAGCGCCGTCACGCTGCCGGAGAACTCATCTACCTCTCCGTCTCTCTTGCTGGATCAAGAAGGCCGAGATCATCGTCGAGCTGTACGTGTGCTGAACGCGGAGGTGCCGTCCGTTCGGCACTAGATCGTGGGACGGATCGCGGGACGGTTCATGGGACGGTTCGCGAGGCGGATCAAGGGACGTGAGGACGTTCCACTACATCAACCGCGTTCACTAATTCTTCTGCTTCGCGATCTACAAGGGTACGTAGATCGGAAATCCCCTCTCGTAGTTGAACATCACCACGATAGGTCTTCGTGCGCGTAGGAAATTTTTTGTTTCCCATGCGACGTTCCCCAAAAGTGGCATCATGAGCTAGGTTCATGCGTAGATGTCTTCTCGAGTAGAACACAAAAGTTTTTGTGTGCGGTGATGTGTGTTTTGCTGCCCTCCTTAGTATTTTCTTGATTCCGCGGTATTGTTGGATTGAAGCGGCTTGGACCGACATTACTCGTACGCTTACGAGAGACTAGTTTCATCGCTACGAGTAACCCTCTTTGCTCAAAGATGACTGGCAAGTGTCGGTTTCTCCAACTTTAGTTGAATCGGATTTGACCGAGGAGGTCCTTGTATAAGGTTAAATAGCAATTCATATATATCCGTTGTGGTGTTTGCGTAAGTAAGATGCGATCCTACTAAATACCTATGGTCACCACGTAAAACATGCAACAACAAAATTAGAGGACGTCTAACTTGTTTTTGCAGGGTATGCTTGTGATGTGATATGGCCAACGATGTGATGTGATATATTGGATGTATGAGATGATCATGTTGTAATAGATAATATCGACTTGCACGTCGATGGTACGGCAACCGGCAGGAGCCATAGGGTTTTCTTTTAACTAACGTTTGTGCTTGTAGATGCGTTTACTATTTTGCTAGGATGTAGCTTTAGTAGTAATAGCATGAGTAGCATGACAACCCCGATGGCGACACGTTGATGGAGATCATGGTGTGGCGCCAGTGACAAGAAGATCGTGCCGGTGCTTTGGTGATGGAGATCAAGGAGCACGTGATGATGGCCATATCATGTCACTTATGAATTGCATTTGATGTTAATCCTTTTATGCACCTTATTTTTCTTAGAACGACGGTAGCATTATGAGGTGATCTCTCACTAAAATTTCAAGACGAAATTGTGTTCTCCCCGACTGTGCACCGTTGCTACAGTTCGTCGTTTCGAGACACCACGTGATGATCGGGTGTGATAGACTCAACGTTCACATACAACGGGTGCAAAACAGTTGCACACGCGGAACACTCGGGTTAAGCTTGACGAGCCTAGCATGTGCAGACATGGCCTCGGAACACATGAGACCGAAAGGTCGATCATGAATCATATAGTTGATATGATTAGCATAGGGATGCTTACCACTGAAACTATACTCAACTCACGTGATGATCGGACTTGAGCTAGTGTAAGTGGGTCATGAACCACTCAAATGACTAGAGAGATGTACTTTTTGAGTGGGAGTTTAGCAAGTAATTTGATTAAGTTAAACTCTAATTATCTTGAACATAGACTAAGTCCACTTTGAATATATTTGTGTTGTAGATCATGGCTCACGCGACAGTCACCCTGAATTTTAATAAGTTCCTAGAGAAAGCTAAGTTGAAAGATGATGGAAGCAACTTTGTAGACTGGGCTCGTAATCTTAAGTTGATCCTACAAGCTGGGAAGAAGGATTATGTCCTTAATGCTGCACTAGGAGATGAACCACCCGCTACGGCTGACCAGGATGCTAAGAACGCTTGGTTAACGCGTAAAGAGGACTACTCAGTAGTTCAATGTGCAGTCTTGTATGGCTTAGAACCGGGACTTCAACGTTGCTTTGAGCATCATGGAGCATATGAGATGTTCCAGGAGTTGAAGTTTATCTTTCAGAAGAACGCCTGGATCGAGAGGTATGAGAACATGTGTTGTGCAATCTACAAGGGTACGTAGATCGGAAATCCCCTCTCGTAGATGAACATGACCATGATAGGTGTTCGTGCGCGTAGGAAAAATTTTGTTTCCCATGCGACGTTCCCCAACACTTATTTACCTGCTGGTGAAAGTGCCTTCTCCATCCAGCCCTCAAGTTGCTTCCAAATCTTGTCTTTCAAGTACTTGAAAGACCCCTCTTTTGCTCTCCCTATGTCACTAGGGATCCTGAGGTACTTCTTTGTCAGTTTCTCATTTTGTACATTCAAAACATGTTTTATCTCATGTCTTAATGATTCCGCGCATCCCTTGTTGAAGAAGATAGAGGATTTATCCCTCTTGATGTGTTGTCCTCAGGCCCCACAATATCTTTGAAGGAGAGAGTCGACGCATCTAGCCATGTCTGGACTAGCACTGAGAAACAAAAAGCTATCATCAGCAAAAAGGAGGTGGTTCACTCTTGGAGCGTTGGGCGCCACTTTAATTCCATATATCCTCGCATCGGCAAGATTAGACTTGAGCAGGCAAGATAGTCCCTCTATGGCCAGTAGGAATATGTAATGGGAGATAGGGTCCCCCTGTCGGATACTCCTGGTGGGTTTGAACTGCTCCAACTTTCCACCATTAAGCATGACTGAAAAAGATACACATGCCACACACCTCATGACTGCCTTGGTAAACCATGGGCTTATCCCAAGCTTCAACATAACGGCTCGTATGTATGGCCGCTCAAGATGATCGTAAGCTTTCATCATATCCAGCTTTAGTGCACAAAATCGGTTACTCTTTAGTTTCTTTCTTTTCATGTAGTGTACACACTCAAATGCAGAGATGAAATTGTCAGTAATCAGACGGCCCGTCACAAATGTCGACTGCTCTTTGGAAATGATATCGGGGAGAATTCATTTCATACGGTTAGCCAGTACCTTTGATGCAATCTTAAAGATCACATTGCAGACGCTAATAGGTCAAAATTGTCCTAGATTCTTTGGGCTTGCTATCTTGGTAATTAATATGATTAACATTTTGTTGATATCCTCCTGGGAATCAATTCCATTAAGAACACGAAGAACAATATCAGTCACCTCATCACCACATAGCTCCCAGTGTCTGTGGAAAAAATGCGCCGGAAAGCCATCCGACCCACGGGCCTTTGGAGGAATCATTTCAAAGAGGGCGTTTTTTGCCTCCTCATTATAGTATGATGCGTTTAGCTTGCTATTCATGGCACCATCCACTTTCACAGGTATGTGCAAAAGAACCTCCTCCATACCAATAGTATTTTTAGATGCATAAAGCTTCTCATACAAACTCGACGTGAGGGTTGCCACCTCTACTGGGTCGGTGCACATGGTGCCATCCTCTCGCTGCAACTCTGTAATGCGGTTTTTGGCCATCCTTGCACTTGCCTTCCGATGAAAGAACTTAGTATTGTTTTCCCCCTTGGAGAGCCACTGGATCCTAGACCGCTAGCTCCACATGATTTCCTCCAGGAAGCACAGCTCCACCATGCGTTCTTTAATCTGTTTTTCCTCAATGCTAGGTTCCGATCGGGAGGGCTCAACACAGAGCACCTCTAACCGGGCCCGTAGCTGCCGCAACTCGCCGCAGATGAAGTCAAAGGTCCTCCCACCCCAGCGTTGTATGCAGCCAACTATAGTAGACAACTTGTATGCTAAGTCGGTCACGGAATTCACCCGACCTGCCGATCTCCATGCGTCTTCGATCATGTCACCAAAGCAGGGGTCTCTTTCCCACATACACTCGTACCTGAAGGGTTGTTGGCTAGCTCGAAGAGATGCATCTACAAGTGCAGTCTCAAGCAGTATTGGGCAATGATCCCACTTGACTATCATTAAGTGCTCCACATTTGCAAAAGGAAATAGTGCAGACCAGCATGCTATAGCCAAGGCTCTGTCAAAACATACCCGACAAAAAATGCCTGCGGTGACCTTCTTTTCCCATGTCAGTCCAAGGCCCGATACCCTAAGTCCGGAAGTCCACAAACATCAACTGCTTCCTGGAACACATCAATCTAAGAGCTGTCGCATTCGTTATGACCAATGTGCTCTTCTTTCCGAAGGACCTCGTTAAAGTCCCCAATGCACAACCATGGTAGGGTGCTTTCCCGCCTTAGTCTCTTCATGGTGTACCAAGTTTTGAACTGTAGGCTTCTATTGGCTTCACCATAGAAGCACGTCATGCGCCATTTCTCACTACCTACCGTGTCCATATGTCGATATGATAGTGGGAAAAATTCTTTATTGAAACATCAACTAAGTTGTTCCAAAAAATACAGAGTCCGCCACTACGGCCAGTACTTCCTACCCCAAAACTAGAATCATAACCAAGAGATAAACACAGACCTTCAAACCGGTTCTTTGCCAGTTGGGTTTCAACTCAGCACATAATCGGTGGCGCTCTTAACTTCGCGATATCACAGAGTTCTTGAATCTTCGCGGGATCGCCAATCCCCCGACAGTTCCAACATAAGATTTTCATTGGGCTCGGCGACGCTCACTCCCGGAGCCCGCCGTTATTGCCAGATTTTGTTTGCCCGGGGATGACCTTTTCCTTTCCTTCTTGAGATTGCTGGGAGAAACATACCCATGGGGTAGTGGTGGGGTGCTATCAGGTTTCCCATCAGGGGTACACCCCAGCATAGTAACTAGTGCCTTCCTACTAGATCTGACGATTTCCGTCGAGAGTGCTAAGTTTAGACTCCGGCGTGCATCGGGCTCCTCCCATGGATGAACCACTTCTCCCTGGTCGGACTTCAATGTGCTTGTCACCTCTCACCCTCCTCCTCGCCACCATCTAGATGAGCGTCCTGAGATGATCGTTTGCGTGATGCTGGCTCTCCTTGCCAGCCCTTCCTTGTGCTCCGTGTCTTCTGCCTCTCATGGGCCTACCTCCCCATTGTGGCACATGAGGTGCTCCTTTGCGGTTGGCAAGCATCCAGGACCCAAACTTCTTGTGCTTCTGCCCCCAAACACCAACACTGCACTCCTCATGGTTATGGCCCATAAATCCACAAACCTGGCAGAAGTAGGGTATCTTCTCAAACCTAACAGGTAGAAGATTATGCTCTCCCTTGACGGTTAGAGGTGTGAATCTGGTGAGGGCATTGCTCCCAAGCATGCTAGCACGCACACACACATATTCCCCTTCATAGTAAAGTTTTTGTGCAAGTTGAACCTCCATCACCCTTCCAATCCGAGCAGCCAACTAATCAACAATCTCCGCATGATGGTATAGCTCTGGGATTTTGTGAATCTACACCCAAACATACAACCCGTTAAAGGTTAAGGATGTGGGATCACTTTTACCATCATAATCTTGCACAAGCAGCCCCATGCCCTTAAATAGCCATGGGACACCATGAACAACCTTCTTTCAGTCACCTAATAAGAACGTCTGGAATACAAAGAGATTGTCACCTGCTTCCTTGTACTTTGGCGCTTGCACAAGTCCCCAAACTAACTTCAGGATCTCAAACATGGCAACTGAGCTAAATGGACAGGATGTATTCAGTTTCCCGATCGCTATCCATCTAGCATCAACTTGGAATCGCTGCACCTCCTCGTCCCCAACAATCACATCATCCAATTCATCATCTTTCAGGTCCAGAAACTCCATCATATGCTCTAGATTTTTGCCACTCCAGCTAGCCGACGGATCCGAGCCAGCCGGCGCCACCATCGAAGATCGGAAGCTCCGGGATTCTCGCACATATACAGGGAGACCCTCCCACACCGTTGGAGACCTCGTGGCCACCTTTGTGACATTAGGAAGGGTAGGAAAACATCAATCCCCACACGAGCGGACAGACCACCGTCGGAGGCCTGAAACCCTAAACCAGAGGGTACTCGTTGAGGCATCATGTGGGTGCGCGTGATGCGTGTTAAACATGTTATATGTTGGCCCATGTTGGCCCGGCTGGCTTCCTTGTGTGCCACTATTAGATTCATAGAGTTAAGAGTCCTTTTATATTTAAGTTGTATCTATCTCTATCAAAACCTCTCTCTAATCCCTCTCCCTCTCTCTCGGTTAAACTCCTAACCGAACATGTTGTATTCCCATCGAGAGTAATCGCTCTCTCGTTCAATATAACAGTGAAGGGCTCCCTTCCAGGGAGACACTACGCATCATTGTTCCTTACATGGTATACAGAGAAGACCCTTCCCAACACATCTAGATCGCCCCCTTCAACCTCCATCGACCATCTTCAACCTCCATTGACCATCCCCACCGCAACCATGTCCACCTCCGCTATTATTCCCTCCACCGGACTTAACTACAACATCTCTGAGCACCTCACCGAGACGAATTATGTCCTTTGACGAGCTCAAGCACGATCCCAAATAATGGGCCTCATCTTGTATGGCTACATCGACATAACCATAGATGAGCCTCCCAAGAACATCGTCGCAAAGGACAAAGAGGACAAGGATCACGTACCTGCTACTTGTAAACTGCATTGGTATTTTTTCTGGAGAGAAGGGAGATGCAGCACAATAGATATAAGTATTTCCCTTAGTGAAAACCAAGGTTGTCAAACCCATAGGAGAACCACACAAATTCCCGTCTTCAGCGCCTATACACAAACGAGCACATATTTGAAACCAACACGGGCAAGAGGTTTGGCAATCCCCTTGAACTCGTTATTTGCAAGAGATAAGTAGTGAAAGATAGATAAATAGATAAATAAAAATTGAAAATAAAAATAAAAAATAATGGCAGAAATATTTTAGAAGTTTTTATAATAATATTTATGAAGATCTCGGGGCCATAGTTTTCGCTAGAGGCTTCTCTCTCAAAGATAGCATACGGTGGGTAGACATATTACTCTTGGGCAATTCATAAAAGTGCATAGTTATGTAATATTTATTAACAGCAATGATCATGTATATAGGCATCATGTCCATAAGCAAATAGACCTGCTCCTGCCAACATCTACTATTATTACTCCACCCATCGACCGCTATCCACCATTCATCTAGAGTATTTAGTAAAAATAGAATAATGCTTGAAGGATGATGACATGATGTAGACAAAGTAAATCCAATCAATATGAATAAACCCATCGTTTTATCCTTAATGACAACAATACAATATCTATCATGTCCGTATTTTTCACTGGGTTTGAGCACCGCAAGATCGAACCCATCACAACACACCTCTCCCACTGAAGATAAATTAATCTAATTGGCCAAACCAAAGTGATAGATCAGACAGAATTACCACTACAAGGAATATGCTAATACACGACGCTATTTTTTCGTCGCTACATCGTCACAGTTTTTAATTTACGACGATCTCACGACGAAAAACCAAGCGTCGAAAATGGAGCGTCACAAATGAACAGCAACGACGTTTTGAACGAAATCGTCATAAGTTTTACGACGATTCCTGGATCGTTGTAACCTTTACGACGACCCTAAATCGTCGTTGGCAATCAAACCCAGTCCTACGTGGCAAAATTACGACGAAATCAAAACGTCATGGTTGAAATCAGCCCAACCCATTTCAATTGATCACATGGGCTCATTTTATTTTTTGGGATTTTTTCTTATTGGGCTTCTTTTTGGGCCTTAGCCTATTTACAACCACTTTAGTATATTTTTTCAAAATTTTTTGTATCATTATAATTTGGGCCCTGGCCTTTTAGTGCCCAAATATATTTGGTCTAGTTTCAGTTTTGGCCTTTTTCATTTTTGAATTCAGCAACTCTTTGTTCTAGAACTTGGTTTCATTTCTATTTGTTGGGCGTTTTCAACCCAATTATTTGTCCAATATAAAATGAAACACTATTTCATATTAAAATTAAGAAAACTCCAAGTCGAACTAAAATCATCCATCATATAACATCACATAATACATCTCCCAAGTTTACATAACACAATACATCTCCCATGTTCACATAATACATCTGCCACGTTCACATAATACATCTTCCAGCTTTACATAATACATCCAAACTCCAAGTCGTTCTCCTCCTTGAGCTAGATGGCGCCTGCAGGAGCAACCTGCTTCTGCATCTCCTCGGCGATCCTCTTTAGGTGCTCCATGTTGTCAGGGCCTGCAACAAATAGACAGATTTTAGAACCATGCTGGTGTTTCTTTTATGCTACCTACAGTACATAACAAGAAATAAACAAGCATCAATGTGTCAAAGCTAGAGAAAGAACAATACAAGAGGGTAATAAACAGGATGACTATGAATTGCGAATTGACGAGCATAAAAACACTAACCGTCAGCTCATGTAAACTGAGTTGAGCAAAGGAAGGAGAAGTATAATGTAAGAACTAGCAGGCAGAGGCATGCAACTGTTAAGAGCTACATGGAGATACATGGGAGTGCATTGCGCTAGCCACCAAATCTCAGAGAAAAATATTGAAGTAGCTCAAGTTTACAGCAAAGAAAATGTAAAATTCATAAATATTCAGTGGCATACATTTTTAAAATCATCATCTATTCCTTTGAAGAAAAAGTATAGTAACAATGTGCATGCTAATTGAATTAGCTTATTGATAATGAGATCATGCTTTATTAGTTGGCATAGAAATTTGCAGAAATTTAATCATACAGACAATACATTTATGCGATGTAGGAGCTAAATTAGAACTTCCTTGTGTATAACTAACAAAGCCCTACATGATAAAGCAGAGGTTTGTGATCCTACAGGATTCCATTTCTTACATAACAACCTCAGACAACATCCATGGAAATAGAAGAGGCAACCTGAACTAACAAATCTCACCTCCTATTATTTTTTTGCATGAAACTGAAGTGTTCTCCTCAAATACATTAAGCCAACAATGATTTGAACACTAAAGGGAATAAGCAAGCGCCTTATCTACGGATGAATCCTGCCATACAATCTGCACATGAATGAATGTGAGAGTGGAGTGAGGTCTTACTTGTGGACGTTGGTGTCGATGACCTGGTAGGCGGAGAGGGAGATCATGGAGGTCTTGCCGATGCCGGACTGGGCCTGGGCGACGACGTCGCGGCCAGAGATGATGGGGATGACGGCCCGCTGCTGGATGGCGGAGGGCTTCTCGAAGCTGTAGCCCAATGTTGTGCCGCCCTCCTGTTGTGCCCGTCCGATGACGGCACTACTTGATTCAGATTTCTCCTGTTGGTGTGCATGGTTGGTGTCTCAAACACCTCAGGTTCGTCGTCGAGGTCGACGGGGTTTGAAGCTGAAGCCCCCATATGAAGCAGCTCACTACGAGTAGGAGGCGCTGCCCAGCACATTGGATTCGCTGAAACAAAGGATAGCCATACATACAGAATTATGTCAGGAAACAGCTTGATTGGGAAAAGAATATGTATGCATCACATTGCCAAGTCAGTAAAGAAACATTATAGATCGTACGAAGACCAAGAATGATGAATGTAGAACATAGTAAGTAGTCCAACTGATGCACTCGTTCATTGCTCCATGCTCATTTAACAATTTTCGTTGAAAGATGCATATTAGCACCACACATGTTCACAAATGGCCTGAACTGCTGGTGCTGGAGGTTTCTCTGTGCGTGCAAAGACGAGCTGCTACCTGTGCTGCTGCAAGATGTTTGTGATGCAAAGACGAGCTCTTGAGGCAAATCAAGATATGCAAAGAAGAGTAGGAGGACCTCCGAACTGAAAGTGATGTTAGGTATTCTCTATACCGTACTGCTACAAGAAATTTACTTGATGTTTCAATGGATGACAGGTGTGAAGCTACACTATGCTTTGCTGCAAAAAATTCTTCACTGAAGCTGTGATCATCTCCAATAAGGAAAAGGATGTGTCCATCGAATGAAAAGAAAATCGGAAGTTAAAGGAGAAGCTAGGAACGCTAGAGAAAGAGTGTTTGTTCCAAAAGCATCAGGAAGACCCAAAAGTCATTAAGCAAGAGAGTGCTGAAATGGTTTTGTGTGATATCCAGGTGAAGCCTAACAACACATCACCATGAAGATCCCATATGAGTCCAAAGCAAGATCTGCGGTATGACAAACTTCTCAAACTGAATAGTTCAATTATGGATTGTGATGGTGCTCCCACTAAGAACGGACAAGAAAAGCAATTCAAGTGCATTTCGGTATCTATTATGAAGTTGTCAAAGGAGTTTATGGAGATTGAGCAATAAAATTAAGACAAAACTGAAAACAGGTCTGTCCATCTTGCTTTTAAAATGCAAATCCAGTCTAACATATTTATTTTTTTAGTATTATTCTCATGAATGTTTAATAAATATTAAATTATGTAAGATCGGTTAAAATTTTAATCTATAAAATTTAATATTTATGGTGGAGCTGATGTTGTGTTCTTTCTATATGTATTTAATCTGTAAAATTTGATGTTGCCTGCTGGGAGTTCATGCAATTTTTCTTTCTCATGTGTAGTTATAAGTTGTCTCTTCACAAACGTCCAGCTGCTGCAGATGATGCTTGGTTATTGCAGTACATATTTTAACTGTAGACTGGACCATTGATTTGGTACACTACTTTTTGTTTGGTTGTATCTTCAGGAAGGGTACTCTTATTTCATGATGTTATACTAAACCACTGGTTTGTTGCTCGAGCTGTACTATAGACTTTTAGTTGTGATTTTTTGGGTAGAACATGCAAAGCTTCAAGTGCTCAAGAAGATAAGCTACTTCAGTATGCGCATCCCTGGCAAGCAAATGATTTGCTTACGTTTGAGGGTACCTATTGGTGAGAAGCTCTTCATAGGAGGAGACCTCAATGGCCATGTGGGTACATCTAACACAGGTTTTGATAGGGTGCATGGGGGGCTTTGGCTATGGCATCAGGAACCAAGAAGGAGAAGATGTCCTGAGCTTCACTCTAGCCTACGACATGGTTGTAGCTAACACTCTCTTTAGGAAGAGAGAATCCCATCTAGTGACGTTCAGTACTGGTCTACACTCTAGCCAGATTGATTTTGTCCTCTCTAGAAGAGAAGACAGATGCGCTTGCATTGATTGTAAAGCGATACCTGGAGAGAGTGTTGTCCCTCAACATAAGCTTGTGATTGCTGACTTCCGCTTTAGGATTCGTGTCCAACGGGATAAGCACGCCAAAGTCGCTAGAACAAAGTGGTGGAAGCTCAAGGGGGAGGCATCCCAGGCTTTCAGGGAGAGGGTCATTAAGGAGGGCCCTTGGGAGGAAGGAGGCAATGCAAACTTGATGTGGACGAGTATGGCGACCTTCTTGCGGAAGGTCGCTGTAGAGGAGTTTGGGGTGACCAAGGGAAGTAGAAGGGAAGGTAAGGACACCTAGTGGTGGAACGATGAGGTCCAGAAGGTTATTAGGGAGAAGAAGGACTGTTTCAGATGCCTATATCTAGACAGGAGTGCAGCTAACATGGAGAAGTATAAGGTGGCGAGGAAGGCTGCAAAGCGGGTGGTGAGTGAAGCGAGAGGTCGGGCGTATGAGGACCTCTACCAACATTTAAACACTAAGGAAGACGGAAGGGACATCTATTAGATGGCCAAGATTAGGGAGAGGAAGACGAGGGATGTCGGCGAAGTCAAATGCATCAAGGATGGAGATGATCAGCTTCTTGTGAAGGATGAGGCGATCAAGCGTAGATGGAAGGTGTACTTTGAAAACCTTTACAATGGAGAGGTTGACAGCTCTACCATTGAGCTAGACGACTCCTTTGATGATACCAACATGTGCTTTGTGCGACGTATCAGGAGTGCGAGGTTAAGGTGGCGTTAAAAAGGATGAAAGTAGGCAAGGCGATGGGTCCTGATGGTATCCCCATCGACGTGTGGACAGGCCTTGGAGACATAGCGATAGTATGTCTAACTAAGCTTTTCAACCTCATTTTTCGGTCAAACAAGATGCCCAAAGAATGGAGGCGGAGTATTTTAGTACCAATCTTTAAGAACAAGGGGGATGTTCAAAGTTGTACTAATTACCGTGGAATGAAGCTGATGAGCCATACTATGAAGCTATGGGAGAGAGTCATTGAACACCGCTTAAGAAGGTTGACAAGCGTGACCAAAAACCAATTTGGTTTCATGCGTGGGAGGTCTACCATGGAAGCCATCTTCTTGGTACGACAGCTGATGGAGAGATATAGGGAGCAAAAGAAGGACCTTCATATGGTGTTCATTGATTTGCAGAAGGCCTATGATATGATACCTCGGAATGTCATGTGGTGGGCCTTGGAGAAACACAAAGTCCCAATAAAGTACATTACCCTCATTAAGGATATGTATGATAATGTTGTGAGAAGTGTTCGAACAAGTGATGGCGACACCGATGACTTTCCGATTCGAATAGGGCTACACCAAGGGTCAGCTTTGAGCCCTTATCTTTTTGATTTGGTGATGGATGAGGTCACAAGGGATATACAAGGAGATATCCCATGGTGTATGCTCTTTGCGGATGATGTGGTGCTAGTCGATGATAGCCGAAGGGGGGTTAATAGAAAGTTAGAGTTATGGAGGCGGACTCTATAATCGAAAGGTTTTGGGCTTAGTAGAACTAAAACTGAATACATGAGCTGCAGTTTTAGTGCTACTAAACACGAGGATGGAGAGGTTAGCCTTGGTGGGCAGGTGGTACCGGAGAGAGACACGTTTCAATATTTGGGGTCCATGTTGCAGAAGGATGGCGATATTGATGAAGACGTGGGCCACCGAATCCAGGCTGGGTGGATGAAGTGGCGCCAAGCTTCTGGCGTACTCTGTGACAAGAGAGTGCCACAAAAGCTAAAAGGCAGGTTTTATAGGACAGCTATCCGACCTGCAATGTTGTATGGCGCGGAGTGTTGGCCAACCAAGAGATGACATATCCAACAGTTAGGTGTAGAAGAGATGAGCATGTTGAGATGGATATGTGGCCACAGAAGGAAGGATCGGGTATGGAATGACGATATACGAGAGAGACTTGGGGTACCACCGATTGAAGAAAAGCTGGTCCAGCATCATCTTAGATGGTTTGGACATATTCAACGGAGGCCACCGGAAGCGCCGGTGCATAGCGGACGGATAAAGCGTGCTGAGAATGTTAAGAGGGGTCGTGGTAGACCAAACTTGACATGGGAGGAGTCCGTTAAGAGAGATCTGAAGGTTTGGAATATCGACAAAGACTTAGCCATGGACATGGGTGCGTGGAAGTTAGCTATCCACGTTCCAGAGCCATGACTTGGCTTCGAGATCTTATGGGTTTCAACTCTAGCCTACCCCAACTTGTTTGGGACTGAAAGGCTTGGTTGTTGTTGTTGTTGTTGTTGAGGAATCGTGGTGCAGACCCACCTTTGTCAGCGGCTTGACATCCCTATTGCTGGCCCTTGCGGACTCGGCGGTGGCGAAGGCGGGTTGTTGTTGCTGGTGCTGCAGGTGGAGGTGGTGATCCTGCTGCTGCCTCCTGCTCCCCGCCGCCAACTCCTCCATGGCTGCGGCAGCTGTGTGCTGCTGGTGGTGGTGGTGATGGTGGTCCGGCGATGACCTGCCGCTCGACATCTTGGACCCCACGGGCGCCGGTGACAGGACCAGACCAAGCCCCCACTGTCGCGCGGCATGCAGAAGGTGCGAGCGCACACCGGCAACCGCGGCAACCAGTGGGACCTCATGCACTTCTACCTCCAGGTCCCTCCCCTCCGCCCTCCTCCTCCTCCTCCTCCTCCTCGTGTGCATCGCGCGGATTTGCTTGTCTGATCCGGATGGATTTCGTTCTTCACATCCTCGAGCTGGAGGAGCCCATCGCGCGGATGAAGGTCATCCATGTCGTCGGCATCCCTCATGCCCCGGCCCCGGCATCGCACGGATTAGCAAGGAGAGCAGGCCCAGCACCTCCTCGTACTCCACCTCAACCGCGCCACCTTCTGCGTGCCGTGCGACAGTAGTGGCGGTGGAGGAGGACTCCATGGCGCGGGGGAGGAGGCGACGGGTACGGGAGGAGGCGAGCGGCGAGGAGAGGAGGAGGCGGTGGAGGGCTGCGAGAGGGTGGTGAGGCATGGGCGGCGCGCGGTGCCTGAGGGGAGAGAGCGTGGGAGAGAGAGATTTCCCCTCGTAGATGGGGTGGCGGCATGGGGTGGCAGCGTGGGGTTAGGCTGTGGGTGGATATAGGGTTAGATGGGGGTTAAATACCCCCGATTAGGTGGGCTGGCTGGGCCGGCCCAGTTTGAGCCAAGGGGTGTTTCTTTCTCTCTTTTTATTATTTGTTTCTGTTTTTATTTCAGTATTAAACAACTTTAGTTTTATGAGGGTGATCAAAGAAATATAAATAACACTTCCTTCATAAAGTGCTATTCTGAACAGAATAGGAAAATGAATATTGCAGAATTATTTTTGAACTATGGAAGGAAGGGTTTCACATATTTGAGGAATATATGATCCAAAGTATTTATGAGCACTTTTCGAGAATTTTTGGAATGATAGAATAGTAGGTTGCTTCACAAACTAGGATGATGTAGGATAGAATGGACCCACGAGTGACATGTCAACATAGTTAGAACATGTTACGACATTTTTATAATCGTCGTAAAATTTACGACGATCTCATCTTATGCGGTTACAACATTTTTGACTCACATCGTTATAATTTATATGTAGATTTGATCCCCTCAAACGGTTTACGACGATCTCGGATGAAATCGTCATAGATTTATGACGAATTCATCAACGACATCTTAAAAAACGTCATGTGTGAGCATATTTGTTGTAGTGTATGAAGTTATAACAATCATGCATATAATAATTCAGAAAATATTAAAATATTATTCATGAATAATCTGAACATAAACCCACAATTCATCGGATCCCAAGAAACACATTGCAAGGATGATTACATATGATAGATCACTACAGGAACTGCGGTAATCTTTGCATTGAAGAAAATAAAGGTGGAGAGAGAGATATATCCATCTAGGTACTAACTATGGACCCGTAGGTCTATAGTGAACTACTTACACATCACCATGGGTGCAACAAGGTTGATGTAGAGGCCCTTTGTGATCGATCCCCCCTTCGACATGGCACCAGAACAAGGCTCTAGATGGGCACACGACGGAATAGACTTGCGGTGGCGAAAAAATTATTTCGACACGCTATCAATGGTTTTCCCAATATATATGAATTTATAGGCCAGAAAATAAGGCTAGAGGCCGTGAGATGTGGCTCAAGCCATCAGGACGTGACCCCCCTAGGCATGCCTTGTTGGCTTGGTGCCATCAAGTGTGGCCTCCGGTCTGCCTCCGAAACTTCAATGTCTTTGTTTTGCGAGGAAAATTTATCAAAAAGTTTCGGGTATTTGGATTTCGTTTCGTACAATATTCTAAAAGGCCAATAACAAGCAAAAATAAAGACTAGCACTGGGCACTGGGTTAATAGGCTAGTGCTAAAAAATAATATGAATCGACAAGTAGATGGTTGAATAGTATCCTAGAATGATAATAGAATAGTGTTGAACAATCAAAAATTATAGATACGCACTCGGCACTGGACACTTTGTTAATAGGTTAGTGCTCAAAATAATATGAAACAACAAGTAAATGGGTAAAAAGTATCCTAGAATGGTAATATAATATAGAACAATCAAAAATTATAGATACATTAGAAACGTATGGGGACTGAACACTTCCTAGGCCCCCTAGCTTTACCACGACCAGCAAATCGTCGCCTACCTCCTTCGAAACCGCTCCAAAGAATTCCTTGTTCAGTGTAATGCCCCAAGTGTCATGCTACAATAAATTCATGATAATGGTGTCATGTCATCACAATTAATTTTGCTAAACTTCATTTTGATCTAAACCCATTCCAATTTCAAAATTTTTTAAAAAAGTCAAATCATTATTTCTTCAAACATAAAAAAATGTTCATAGTGTTGTAAATAATCCCTGAGTAATTGTCCGGTAGAAACCAACATTTTATAAAGTGATTGAGTGACCTGAAATAATTAAAACACATGCCAAAACAATAAACTAAATGCTTTTTAAAATAATGAAAACTAGCGGTGTAACTCGTGCATTTGCGAGGCTAGATATCCTATATGCGTTTACATCCATACCGGCATTGATATGTTGGTAAGAGATACACAAATACCAAAAATACAATACACATTGGTCAACAAAAGCAAAGTATTGTATATATCAACGAACTCTATTGAATTTGTTTTATTGTGTTGGTAGTACTGTATTTTGCATGTGACAATAGAAAATCATAGGATTGTGCTACCGCATGCCATGTTAATCTACTTGGAGTTTTTTATTTCTTTTCCTTTTCCTCTTCTTCTAATCAATTGGGTTTCACCTTTTTATATGATGGCTCTTTTATTATTATTTTATATTTTACTGACTATTTTTAAAAGACTCTCCAATAGCTTATTATATAACATCAATGTCTATTAGAACTGCCTCTCATTATTGCGGTTGTATTGTGCAATATCATGTGCAGAGATGCTTCTACTATTCTACAAATGGAAATATAGTTTTGCTCTAATTATCTCTACTGCTTAGCCGTATAATACAATATAAAATTATTCATGTGTATTAAAATAAATTGGTAAATTACCTGGCACTTTAAATCTTGACATATCTATGTGTATTTGACGAAGGAACTAAATAATACATGTGGGAGGGGCTCTATTTTTAATAAGTGTCTATTTCTTCTAGTTTTAAACTGATATGTGGGTGGTCCTCTTCCAGGGGCCCTTTCGTTTCCTCGAAGAATCACATTGGCTCGTTCCATCACTTATATTTGTATTTTTGTTTCTTCTTTTGTAACCGTTATCAATCTATCCTTACTTCTAATGAAACATGTCCGATCACCATGTAGTTGCTAGTTGTGTTTTTTATTTGTGAGTCTCACTGCTTGGAGATTTTCTATGTGTTCCTAAAATATTTTCCTCCTCATTGTATAGTGAATCCGTCTTGTGCCAAATGTTCTCACGCCTAGACAAAAGATAAATATGGTGGATATATCTCAAGATCATAAGAAGACAAAAGATGAGCAGAAACATTAATATCTATGTATAAGACAATGTGTTGTCTAGATCTATCAAGAGAATCAACAGACCTATAAATCAAGAGAAAGTAACATACATATATAATGTTTGTCTAGCTCCAGCCTCTTGGATGTCTAAATGCATCAGGTCTTCCCTTCTTACCCAATTTGATGAATGAACTTGATCCACTTAGCCACTGATGTGATCTGCCGCAAGAGGTCGCCGACGGCAGCCGTGGGATTGGGAGTGTCTAGTTGCGGCCTCTTGGATGTGTATGTGCATCAAGTCTTCACTTCTAACCCTAAAACATATTAAGTCTTCACTTCTTTGTAAATTTTCATGCAGGGATTAGATCCCATCTATCACCGAATGTCATCTGCCGCTCGAGGTGGCCGAAGGCTGCCGTACGCTTGTGGTCCGAATATCTAGCTCCAGTCTTTTGGATGTGTATGTGCATCAAGTAGTTGCCTTCCTACTCAATTTACATGCAGAGATTGTATCCACCGGCCATTGACGCATCTAGACATGGCCGACGTGTGCTTGCGAGCCGAACGGGAGATGTCGCAAGATGATACAATATATTGCTTGCGTTGTGTTGATAACTAAATCTCAACCATATTACGTAATACTCCTTCCCATCCTGTTATACTATTCCAATCGTAGGGGCTTCTTAAGCGTGTCCCGGTACTTATTTTTCTAGGAAAAAACGTGTCCTAGTAGGACATGCCTTTATTGTTACCGTGTAGATAGGTGACAGGTTAGACCTATTTAGGGCCTGTTTGGGACAGCTTCACTTCATCAAAATCAGCTCCGCTTCATCAAATCCACTTTAGAGCAGTTTCATATAGGAGTTGCAACCATTTCAAGAGAATGTTTGGCTCTCATTTAGCTCCAGCTTCACGGATGGAAAATTTGGTGAAAAGGATCTATTTGATTGGATGAGAGGTAAGAAACGAAGGGGTATCCATTTACTGGTGGCAGTGGTGGGTAATTTTCTTCCAACTCCAGCTTCTATAATTTTATGGAGCACCTCCTAGGGAGCTTCACAAAAAACAAGGAGTTGGACCCCAGATTCTAGTTTTTTTGCGGAGCGGTATATCGTGGAGCTACCCCGTTTGGCTTACGCTTTCTAGAGCAGAGCTGAATTTTCTGAAGCAGAGCAGTCCCAAACAGGCTCTTATGAGTTTCCTTGTTGTAGTGTCCTAGTAGTATATTCCGGTTGTACATCGGCTGTACATGGGACCTGGCCGTGTCATAAATTTTTTATTTGAGAATCCCGGTTCATAAGTTTCTATTTGATAAATATCAACCGTTCAATATGTTAACTTTGCATAGATGAATCTTAGCCATTCGTTTTCTATCGTTTTAAGTATATAATAGAAGATTCCAAACTACTTTGAGTACATCTTTAACTTTTTCTGACGTTGTAATTAATTACATTTCCAATTTTAGGCTAAGGTCCAATTTTGACTTAACCTATTTGCTACTTAAAATAAATACAAAATAGAACAAGTATAGGAAAACAGAAATAAAAATAAAAAATAAAAGAGCACATGCCACTATGTGCCAACTGCGCGGTGCCTGGCCCAAGCAGGCCCAGCCCACTCCGTGGGTCACCCCCAACCTAGCTACACGAGGTGGACGACCGAGGCGCTCGCGTGCACACGTCGCCGCCGGTGATAGATCTTGATAGAGATGAGGGATCTTTATAGACTCGAGGGTGTCCCGATCTTTCGGTGAGACGATAACTATCAATTTGGTGGAGGTGACTTTGACGATTCGACTACAAACGTGCACAACATCGCGCCTTAGCAATCGCTAAACCAATCTCCAAGAGGTTATTGACCACGCTGGAGCACGATCAACCTGACCACGAAGGTATATTCCTGCAAGCAGTCGAAGAACAAGCAAGAATATGATATTGCAATCTGAATATTGCGAATATATATGAAGTATTGATAAGGGTGGGGATCCGAAAGCGGTCTTATTCTGGTCGTTGGACACAAACGAAGTACACGAAGTTGCAATGGCTAACTTTTTACTAAACAAATCCCCAACCAAAAAGCTACTAGGTTGATCTACTTATCAAGGAACAAGGGGAGGCGGCCAAGGAAGTGGGAGGTCATCCCAAGGTAGCCTAAAACTAACCCTAGGTCGTACAAGGACTATGGGCCCAAGTGGAGGTGGTGCAACACCTTTGGACTTGTTGTTTGACTCGGATTCTAGTGCAACGTCATTTCGTTTGGTCGATATCTCCATGATCCGGACGATATTGAAGGTGATTTTAATTGGGCCTGATAGCCAGTAAAATCTACTTTCCAGCGCAAAAATAATAATGCAATTTGGAGTCCGCATGAAAACGTTAAAGGCGTTTTGGTATAGGTATGTCTGTGAAGTCCGAATCTGAGTGCAGAACGTGAAAGACTTGGACTCTATCTTCTCTTGGGCTAAAAGTGACGTGAGAGAACTTATTGAACAACAACTAATTATTTCCTTTGACATGATAGGACCTCTTCAATAGAATCCAACCATTTCCTCTTCCCTTGTCATCACACGTGATTCATACAAGTGTTCGGCCATTCTGCATTTAGGCACAAAATAAAAACATGTGAAGTATTTTTGTTCCGGATAACAAAAATAAATTATTGCATGAGTTTTATCAGAAATCACCTCAAATAAATACGCATATGCAATTTTGTGATAATATCAAAGGTAGTCATGTCCTCATCATCCTCCCCTTTTTGAAAATAAAGTCGTCCTCGACGCTACTTGATCCGAAATTTGGCTAACAAAAGAGACAAGGTGTACATGTTGTATATGTATATGTCATCCATTTTTACTTGCCTTGGTTTTTGCACATATGACACATGTATACATGACTAACTTTCATATGTTATGAAATATAAAGCCAAAATATTATCAGAAGAAGTAGAAATCATGAGAATATTGTAACTCAGTTTGCACATATAAGTGAAGCTCTTATTTATATCAAAAAGGTTGACAATGCTCATCACTATACCATCCCAACATTTGTGAAGAAAATTGAATTGTTTCAAATGTATATGCTACAACATGCTGAACTAAGCAAACATGCAACATGTCATTTGACATAGAATCATCAACAAGATTGGAAGTCATATCAAAATGATTAAGCATTGGCACAATTATTTTCAAACATATTTGATCCAAATTTGATTTATTCCCTTTTTCACATGGTTCTTTCTCAACAATAGTTAATTCAATGGGTGCACTCAAAATTGTTGATGTTGTAGTTGTTTGAGCACACGGAAAAGTCAAATCATCAACGTAGTTCTCTAAAATAGGTGGTGTGATCAAAGTAATAGTTCGCTCATCACATGGTACATTGCAATTTACAAGGCATTCATCATACTTATGTGGAGGTGGAAGATAGGTACCTTTTTCATTACCTCTTATGATCAACCTAGATGATGTAGGCACTCTCGATGGTAACATGTCACATGGTGAAGGTGATGTATACCTCACAAAAATTAATGTGGTTGTCATCGTACGCCAGTAGTTGAAGGAACAACCATATCAACTCTTGGAATAAGCACCTTGCACTCGTTCTCCTTGTGGGCAATACGTCGTTTTATTTCCTGTTCAACTTTGCAAGCAAGACGAAACGAACAATCCATAGGATAACACTTTTCATGAATTAGTATATCCTAAATATCATGGTTTAACCCTCCCCAAAATCTATCCATAAAATCTTCTTCACTTTCTTGTAATGAGGAACGCAACAAGGTTGTTTGTAAATCATCATAATATTTTGTTACGGTGTCACTACCTTGTTTTAAATGTTGTAGCTTTTTAATCATTCAACAAGTATAATAAGTAGGAACGAATGCGTGTCTCATGGAAAGTTTCAAATCATACCAAGTAGTAGGTCTATAATCAGGGTGTAACCGACAATATTCGCTCCACCAAACTGAAGCATAACCAGTGAAAGAACCAACCGCGACCTTAACTTTCTTATGTTCAGCAAAATTATGGGAAGAAAATATATCATTTATTTAAAATTCTTATTCAATATATAAAGCAGGTCTAAAACGGTCATTGAATGATGGTATAGAAACATTAACCTCATGATGTGCATTTGTATCTCTCTACACCTCTCGTAATAGTTGTTGTGGTGGCACGTCTCCCACGATCGAAGAAGACCATGAACTAACAAGTCTGGATCCTGTCATGACTAGTAGAAACAAGAAACAAAATTCCAAGAAAATTGTTCCTATGAACTACGAGGATGTGGTGGTAAAACGCTCACAGTAAAGCAAATATCAATGTCTTACAAATTCTTACCATGCAGCAGGCGGTGACCGGCAACCGACGGTGTCAATATCTCCGAAGATTGAGTAAAGCGATTACCAGGTAAGCGTATGTACACAGTGTAGAAATATGTGGAGCTAGGAAGGCTTAATGTATGGTAGCAAAACATTACCAATAATCAATTCAGATATGCCATGCTGAATAAAAGCTCAACGACGGTACTGTGCTGGTCCTAGGCTAGAAAGTACTAGAGACACGAGCATAGAACACTAATGGAGTCACGTCAAAGCACAAATAGCAGCAATGGATGATATGAAGTAGCTCTAGATAGGAAGATATAAGTGAAGATCACAACGACAGTAAAGATACTAATGATAAATGACCCCAAGCAGGATAAACCAAAACTATCTCTAGAACTTCCCTCTTGAAAATATTATGTGAATTTTCTGATATTTTTTTTCAAGAATGCTAATTAATCAAGCTTTCGAATGCAGAAAGAATCACTCAATTCCGAGATCGTATGACGACTCAAAAAATTTGGGAATGGACGTGAAAAATATTAACAAACTGTGTTCCTCACGTTCGGAGGAAAAAAGTCATATTTAGAAGCCGATTTGGAGATGACAATAATGAAACTTTTTTGATGAACTATTCAGATGCGGCTCGTCGATAGCTCGAATTTGAGTACTCGTGGAGCTAAAACGGACATCGTATGAGAAAGATACACCTGTTTTACTGAACAGTGCACAAAAGAGTTTTCAATGCGAATTCATATACGGGATTGACTCTAGATAGATCCGAAATTTGGTACAGGTATGTCTGTTTAGTCCAAATCTGAGTCAAGAACGTGAAAGACTTGGACTCTATCTTCTCTTGGGGTAAAAGTGACGCGAGAGAATTTCTTGAACAACAACTAATTATTTCCTTTGACATGAGAGGACGTCTTGAATAGCATACAACCATTTCCTCTTTCCTTGTCATCACACGTGATTCATACAAGTGTTCGGCCATTCTGCATTTAGGCATAAAATAAAAACAGGTGAAGTATTTTTGTTTCGGATAACATAAATAAATTATTGCATGAGTTTTATTAGAAATCACCTCAAATAAATACGCATATGCAATGATTGTGATAATAACAAAGGTAGTCATGTCCTCATAAGCCGGACCACCTCACCGCCCCGCCGCTACAGCACCACGGGGGTGGATTATACCACCCCCATCTGTTCCCCCTCTCCCGAGGAAGCCTGGCCCCCACTTCTACATATCCTCACATCGCCCCCTTCTTTTCTATTGTGCCCGAGCTCTGCTTTCCATGGCCATTGCAACAGTCGCGACCAGTGCCCGCCCCGCTTCCTAAGACCATGGCCGAGAGCTTCGTCATGGTCGGATTCATCACCACGCCGAAGGATTCGAGCTAGGAATGCCCGTACGCTCTGCATCGAGCACATCTTCGTCTGTACGTCGTTGGCGTCCGACATTGTTTGCCGTGGCTCCGGTCCACCTCCGGTATCGCCGACCACACCTTCGAGCTCGCGCTGAAACCCTCTTCCTGTTCCCCATTCCCCCCTTCGATCCATCGCCCGTGGTCGTGCCTTGGCCGCGCACTGCATGCCCCCACGCTCCTCGTCGTGCGTGTGCGACCGTGCTTGGCCGCCTGCCTCTGACCAGGGCCGGGCCCCTCCTGGCCACGCGCGCGTGCTCGCCCCTGCTCGTCCACTTGCCTACGAGTTGCGCTGCTGCTTGTTACTGCCACTGCTACTTTGCTCTGTTGCCGCTACTGGTGCTCTTAGAGCAAGGACAATAGTAGAGCCGGCTGTAAGCTCATTCCATGTCACCTATAACCCATCTTATAGCTAACATGTACACTAGTTGTTTAGAAAAGTGTACTACTTATTTACTACATGGCCCATCTTTCATTCTCACAAAGTGTCTAGGAGCATGTGCAAGAGCTGGCTCTTAACTAAGAGCCCGTTTATCTTCTCTCTCTTCCAACTAAGAAAAAATATACTATTTTATTTCTTATAGTTAGCTGACTCATCTCTATTGTACTTGCTCTTACCGCTGCTGTACGCTGTTGCTCCCGCTATTGGCCATGGCCGAGTGTGTGGCTGTGTTGTGTGTGTGCAGCATCTGTGTGTGTGGCCGGTGTGCCATTGACACATGGGTCGGCCCTGTTCTAATTAGTTAGTAGTACTAGTTAGATTAGATAAGGTTAGTTGATTAGCTGTTTAGACTAATGTGCATATGACATGCGGACCCCATTAACTAAGTTAGTTCATATTAATTTGGCTACGTGTAGTCTATACCATGTGGGCTACATACCCTGTGTCGACCAGTGAAAGTGACTGGTTCAATCCAACCCCGTGGCCCCACTATCATACACACTGGCTAGGGTAGCACAAGGTGACGACAGAATATTCTGTTTTTAATTTCTGACTAGTTAAACGCCCGTGAGTTGCCACGGAATAGAAAATAAATGTTTTTTCTCAGTATCTTCAAAGGAAAATAAGAGATAAATAAACCTAATTTTGTGCTAGCTCTGTATCTCAATATAATGGGAGGTGGGGAGCAAAAAGGAGGCCATTTTTTCTATGCGATGACAATACCAGCTACAAAATCATCTTACAATATTGTTTACATTCGGAGATAAAAGTTGTGGTGAAACCTACATCCGTTGTTCTGATGCATCAGACATTCAACTATTATTTTACTATTGTTGTTCTCGATTTTCGCTCATTCACCTAATGTCATACCCGTGCCTTGCTACGGAATATCACATTCTTTTTCTCCGACGACCACTATGATACCCAACTATTTTATAACCCCGTCAAGGTGAAATACAATGTGCATTAAAAAATGTCCTTTTGCTCTAGAGCTCAAATGAGCTTAATGAACAGTAAAACCGGAATAAATTAAAAAAACAGAATTTTGTTTGTGAACAATGTTGAAAAAAGTTTTAGGTGTGTGCATTTTGAGTGTATCAATTTTCTTTTTGCCATGCCTTGTAGGAAGGTTATTTCATGCCGAACTTTTACATGCACTTAAAACTTTTGTCAATGTTATTCACAAAAAAAATTCAGATTTGTTTGAATATATTTATTTTTTCCTTCAAATTTTACTGTTCGTCGAGCTAATTTGAGCTCGAGAGCAGAAATTATTCATCCATGCACATTGCCCTTCTTTTTCATCTTTGCATGTTCATGGAAGTTCTCCGCAACTCCATCTATTATGTGCCATCGCTTCTGAGGATGGCTCCAACTACCCGCCCCTCACCTCCACCACCTGCACTCTCTATTGCACAAATGTAACTGCAAAGAAAAAAATTCTTGTAGTAATATTGTAAACATATATTTTATGTTCATTTGCAGCACCACCACTATTGCATAATATGTTGGGGAACGTATTAATAATTCAAAAATTTCCTACATCTCACCAATATCAATCTAGGAGATGCTAGCAACGAGAGAGAGTGGGTGCATCTTCATACCCTTGAAGATCCCTAAGCGGAAGCGTTGCAAAGAACGCGGTTGATGGAGTCATACTCACGGTGATTCAAATCGCGGAATATCCAATCCAAGCGCCGAACGGACGGCGCCTCCGTGTTCAACACACGTACAACCCGGGCACGTCTCCTCCTTCTTAATCGAGCAAGGGGAGAGGAGAATTTGAGGGAGAGCTCTGGCAGCACGAGGGCGTGGTGGCGGTGGAGCTCATGGTTCTCCGACACAGCTTCACTAAGCACTACAGAGGAGAAGGGGTGTAGGAGGGGGAGGGCTGCGCCAGGGGCTAGGGTAAATCTCCCATGCGCCTCTCCACTATATATAGGGGTGGAGGGGGATGGTTTCTTGCCCTCCAAGTCCATTGGGGCGTTGGCAAAGGTGGGAGGAAAGAAATCCTATCCTATCCCGTCCCCACCGATTGTTATCCCCCTTTTTTAGGAATCTTGATCTTATCCCTTCGGGATATGATCTTATTCCTTCTAAGGGGGGATCTTGGTGCGCCTTGACCAGGGGTGTGAGGCCTTGCCCCCACTACCCACGTTCATGTGGGTCCCCATGCAGGTGGGCCCCACTCCGGAACCTTCTAGAACCTTCCCGGTACAATACCGAAAAATCGCCAACATTTTCTGCTGGCGAAAATAGGACTTCCCATACATAAATATTTACCCGCGGACCATTCCGGAACTCCTCGTGACGTCCGATATCTCATTCGGGACTCCGGACAATTTTCGGTGACTACATACGATTCCCATTACAACTCTAGCATCATCGAACCTTAAGTGTGTAGACACTACGGGTTCAGGAACCATGCTGACATGACCGAGACACCTCTCTGGCCTATAACCAATAACGGGATCTGGATACACATATTGGCTCCCACATGTTCCACAATGATCTCATCGGATGAACCATGATGTCGGGGATTCACTTAATCCCGTATACAATTCCCTTTGTCCATTGGTTTATTATTTTCCCGAGATTCGATCGTCGGTATCCCTACACCTTGCTCAATCTCGTTACCGGCAGGTCTCTTTACTCGTTCCATAACACATGATCCCGTGACTAACTCCTTAGTCACATTGAGCTCATTATGATGATGTATTACCGAGTGGGCCCAGAGATACCTCTCCGTCACACGGAATGACAAATCCCAGTCTCGATTCGTACCAAGCCAACAGACACTTTCGAGATACATGTAGTGCACCTTTATAGTCACCCAGTTATGTTGTGACGTTTGATAAACCCAAAGCATTCCTATGGTATCCGGGAGTTGCACAATCTCATGGTCTAAGGAAATGATACTTGACATTAGAAAAGCTCTAGCAAACGAACTACACGATCTTGTGCTATGCTTAGGATTGGGTCTTGTCCATCACATCATTCTCCTAATGATGTGATCCCGTTATCAACGACATCCCATGTCCATGGTCAGGAAACCATGACCATCTATTGATCAACGATCTAGTCAACTAGAGGCTCACTAGGGACACGGTGTGGTCTATGTATGCACACATGTATTATAGTTTCTGGATAATACAATTATGGCATGAACAATAGACAATTATCATGAACAAGGAAATATAATAATAACCAATCTATTATTGCCTCTATGTGATATTCCCAACAGTCTCCCACTTGCACTAGAGTCAATAATTTAGTTGACATCTCTATGTGATTGTAATGAATCTAACACCCATGGGGTTTGATCATATCTTGCTTGTGAGAGAGGTTTTTAGTCAACGGGTCTGAACCTTTCAGATCTGTGTGTGCTTTACAAATCTCTATGTCATCCTGTAGATGTTGCTACCACGCGCCATTTGGAACCATTCCAAATGACTACTCCACTATACGAATCCAGTTTACTACTCAGAGTCCACTAGTTACTAAGGATAACTTTGACCGCTGTCAAGTGATCCATTTCTGGTTCACTCTTGTACCCCTTGACTGACTCATGGCAAAGGCACACTTGAGGTGCGGTACACAACATAACATACTATAGAGCCTACGACTAATGCATAGGGGACGACCTTCGTCCTTTCTCTCTCTTCTACCGTGGTGAGGTTTTGAGTCTTACTCAATATTCACACCTTATAAGAGAGCCAAGAAATCTTTCTTTGCCGATCTATTTTGAACTCGTTCAAAATCTTGTCATGGTATGTATTCATTGAAAGTACTATGAAGCGTTTTGATCTATCTTTATAGATCTTGATGCTCAATGTTAATGTAGCTCAATCCAGGTTTTCCTTTGAAAAACACTTTTCAAACAACCTTATATGCTTTCCAGAATTTCTACATCATTGCTGATCAACTCATCAGAAATTCGATAGTGCTCCCACTCACGTCTTTGGAAATACAAGTTTCACATAAACTTTCTATAAAACCAAAATCTTTGATCACCTCATTAAAGCGTATATTTTAGCTCCGAGATGCTTACTCTAGTCCTTAGGAGGATCGCTGGAGCTTTGCATACTTGTTAGCATCCTTTAGGATCGAGAAAACCTTCTGGTTGTATCACATACGACCTTTCCTCAAGGAAACCTTCGAGGAAACAAAAATTTGACATCCTATCTGCAAGATTTCATAAATGATGCAGCAACTGCTAACATAATTCCAACAGACTTTCAACATCGCTACGAGTGAGAAAGTCTCATCATAGTCAACTCTTTGAACTTGTCGGAAACATCTTTGCGACAAGTCGAGCTTTCTTAATGGTGATATTTCACCATCATCGTCTGTCTTCCTTTTAAAGATCCATCTGTAGTTAACAGTCTTACAACCATCAAGTAGTTCCTCCAAAATCTACACTTTGTTTTCATACATGGATCCTCTCTCGGATTTCATGGCCTCTTGCCATTTGTCGGGATTCAGGCCCACCATTGCTTCTCCATAGCTCATAGGTTGATTGTTGTCTAGCAACATGACCATCAAGACATGATTGCCATACCACTCTGGAGTAGTACGCGTCCTTGTCGAACTACGAGGTTTGGTAGTGACTTGATCTGAAGCTTCATGATCACTATCATCAGCTTCCACTTCAATTGGTGTAGGCGCCACAGGAACAACTTCTTGTGCCCTGCTACACACTGGTTTGAGTGATGGTTCAATAACCTCATCAAGTTTCCACCATCCTCCCACTCAATGCTTTCGAGAGAAACTTTTCCTCGAGAAAGGACCCGTTTCTAGAAACAATCACTTTGCTTCCGAATTTGAGATAGGAGGTATACCCAAGTGCTTTGGGTGTCCTATGAAGATGCATTTATCTGCTTTGGGTTCGAGCTTATCATGCTGAAACTCTTTCACATAAGCATCGCAGCCCAAAACTTTTAAGAAACGACAGCTTAGGTTTCTCCAAATCATAGTTCATGCGGTGTTATCTCAATGGAATTACGTGGTGCCCTATATAAAGTGAATGTGGTTGTCTCTAATTCCTAACCCAAAAAGAATAGTGGTAATTTGATAAGAGACATCATAGTATGCACCACATCCAATAGGGCGCGGCTATGATGTTCGGACACACCATCACACTATGGTGTTCCAGGTGGTATTAGTTGTGAAAAAATTTCCATAATGTCTTAATTGTACCAAACTCGCAACTCAGATATTCATCTATATGATCATATCATAGAAATTTTATCATCTTGTCACAACGACCTTCAACTTCACTCTAAAATTACTTGAACCTTCCAATAATTCAGACTTGTGTTTTATCAAGTAAATATACTAGTATCTACTCAAATCATCTATGAAGTAAGAACATAACGATATCCACTGCGTGCCTCAGCACTCATTGAACAACACACATCAAAATGTATTACTTCCAACAAGTTACTTTCTTGTTCCATCTCACTGGAAAACGATGTCTTCAGTCATCTTTCCCATGTGGTATGATTTGCATGTATCAAGTGATTCAAAATCAAGTGAGTCCAAAGGATCCATCTGCATGGAGTTTCTTCATGCGTTTATACCTATAGACATGGTTCACATGTCTCAAAATTTTCAATAACGAGTGAGTCCAAAGATCCATCAGCATGGAGATTCTTCATGCGTTTTATACCAATATGACTCAAGTGGCAGTGCCACAAGTAAGTGGTACTATCAATACTACTTTATATCTTTTGGCATCAATATTATGAACATGTGTATCACTACGACCGACATTCAATAAACCATTCATTTTAGGTGCAACACCATTGAAGGTCTTGTTGAAATAAACAAAGTAACCATTGTTCTCTTTAAATGAACAACCATATTGCGATAAACACAATCTAATCATGTCTATGCTCAACGCAAACACCAAATAACAATTATATAGGTTCAACACTAATCCCAATGGTAGAGGGGGCGTGCGATGTTTGATCACATCAACCTTGGAAACACTTCCCAACACATATCGTCATCTCGCCTTTAGCTAGTCTCCGTTTATTCCATAGGTTTTATTTCGAGTTACTAATACTTAGCAACCGAACTGGTATCTAATACCCTAGTGCTACTAGGAGTACTAGTAAAGTACATATCAATATCATGTATATCCAATATAATTTTGTCGACTTTGCCAGCCTTCTCATCTACCAAATATCTAGGGTAGTTCTTCTTCAGTGATTGTTCCCCTCATTACAGAAGCACTTAGTCTGGGGTTTGGGTTCAACCTTGAGGCTCTTCACTAGAGCAGCAACTGGTTTGCAATTTCATTAAGTATCCCTTCTTGCCCTTGCCCTTCTTGAACTAGTGGTTTTACTAACCATCAACAATTGATGCTCCTTTTGATTATCTACTTTCGTGGTGTCAAACATCGTGAACAGCTCAAGAATCATCATATCTATCCCTGATATGTTATAGTTCATCACGAAGCTCTCGGAGCTTGGTGGCGATGACTCTGGAGAACCATCACTATCTCATCTGGAAGATTGACTCCCACTCGATTCAAGCGATTGTAGCACTCAGACAATCTGAGCACATGCTCAACGATTGCTTTTTTCTCCCTTACTACGGAGGCCAAGAATCTTGTCGGAGGTCTCATACCTTTTAACATGGGCACGAGCCTGAAATGCCAATTTCAACTCTTGGAACATCTCATATGTTCTGTGACCCTCAAAACGTCTTTGGTGCCTCAATTGTAAGTCGTTAAGTATTACGTACTGAACTATCACATAGTCTTCAAAAACTTGTATTTTAGATATTTGCAACATCCACAAACGACGTTCGGGGTTCAGCACACCGAGCGGTACATTAAGGACATAAGCCTTCTATGCAGAAATGAGGACAATTCTTAGTATACGGACCCAGTCTGCATAATTGCTCCTATCATCTTTCAACTAAATTTTCTCTACGAACACATCAAAAACAGTAGAGCTACGGCGCAAGCTACAAAATAATTTGCAAAGACCTTTTGACTATGTTCATGATAATGAGTTCAATTAATCATATTACTTATGAACTCCCACTCAAATTGACATCCCTCTAGTCATTTGAGTGATACATGATCCATATCGACTATGCCTTGTTCGATCATCACGTGAGACAGACTAGTCATCAATGGTGAACATCACCATGTTGATCGCATCTATTATACGACTCATGTTCGACCTTTTGGTCTCTCTTGTTCCGAGGCCATGTCTGTACATGCTAGGCTCATGAAGTCAACCTAAGTGTTTCGCGTGTGTAAATCTGGCTTACACCTGTTGTATGCAGACATTAGAATCTATCACACCCGATCATCACGTGGTGCTTCGAAACAACGATCAATCGCAATAGTGCACACTTAGGGGGAACACATTTCTCGAAATTGTAGTGAGGGATCATCTTATTTACTACCGTCGTTCTAAGCAAAAAAAGATGTAAAAACATGATAAACATCACATGCAAAACATAAAGTGACATGATATGGCCAATATCATCTTGCGCCTTTGATCTCCATCTTCGGGGTGCGGCATCATCACCATTGTCACCGACACGACACCATGATCTCCATCATTGTGTCTTCACAAAGTTGTCTCGCCAACTGTTACTTCTACTACTATGGCTACCAGTTAGCAATAAAGTAAAGTAATCATATGGCGTTTTGGATTGACACGCAGGTCATACAATGAATTAAGACAACTCCTATGGCTCCTACCGGTTGTCATACTCATTGACATGCAAGTCGTGATTCCTATTACAAGAACATGATCAATCTCATGCATCACATATATTTCATCACATCCTTTTGGCCAAATCACATCACATAGTATACCCTGCAAAAGCAAGTTAGGCGTCCTCTAATTGTTGTTGCAAGTTTTACGCGGCTGATATGGGTTTCTAGCAAGAACGTTTCTCACCTACGTAACTACCACAACGGTGATATGCCAATTGCTATTTACCCTTCGTAACGACCCTCTTCATCGAATCTGATTCGACTAAAGTGGGAGAGACAGACACCCGCTAGCCACCTTATGGAACAAGTGCATGTCAGGCGGTGGAACCAGTCTCACGTAGGCGTACGTGTAAGGTCGGTCCAGGCCTCTTCATCCCACAATACCGCCGAATCAAGATAGGACTAGTAGCGGTAAGCAATTTGACCAAATCATCTCCCACAACTACGTGTGTTCTACTCGTGCATAGAATCTTCACATAGACCTAGCTCATGATGCCACTGTTGGGGAATGTATTAATAATCCAAAAATTTCCTACGTATCACCAAAATTAATCTAGGAGATGCTAGCAACGAGAGAGAGGGGGTGCATCTTCATACCATTGAAGATCTCTAAGCGGAAGCGTTGCAAAGAACGTGGTTCATGGAGTCGTACTCACGGCGATTCAAATCGCGGAAGATCCGATCCAAGCGCCGAACGGACGGCGCCTCCGCATTTAACACACGTACAACCCGGGGACGTTTCCTCCTTCTTGATCCAAGAAGGGGAGAGGAGAATTTGAGGGAGAGCTCCGACAACATGAGGGCATGGTGGCGGTGGAGCTCGCGATTCTCCGGGAGAGCTTCGCTAAGCACTACAGAGGAGGAGGAGGTGTAGGAGGGGGGAGGGCTGCGCCAGGGGCTAGGGTAAAGCTCCCATGCGCATCTCCACTATATATAGGGGTGGAGGGGGATGGTTTCTTGCCCTCCAAGTCCATTGGGGCGTTGCCAAAGGTGGGAGGAAAAATCCCATCCTTTCCCTTCCCCGCTGATTGTTATCCCCCTTTTTTAGGAATCTTGATCTTATCTGTCGGGACCCCGATCCTAAGCCATAGGAATCCAGCCTGTAACACATCGCATCGCTTTGTGGTCTCACGCACGGTTAACTCCATGGCTGCAGCCTTACCTTAGCCGGGACCGTTTGCGTCTTTTGACTCACGTATGCGATAGTGTCGCTAGCAATCCAATGTCAAAGAACCCGAATCGACATGTCTAGTCATAAACCAAAGTGGCAGTACCGCACAAGGACAGGCATACATGACCCAACAAAGCAGGTGTCGGTCATCAGCCAATGTAGACGAGTCGTAGCAAGCTACAAGGACTCCATTACATCGCGTGACATTTCCCCAAAGGGGACAGACACAGCAGCTAAGAAGGACACAGTCCGGTCAACCAGTGTGTCCGGAGCAGTAGCGAACTACCAAGGCTCGTTGGATCACAAAGGGGCATTTCCTTGTAAGGAGTGCTACTAAAGTTCACGACTAGGTAATCGAACCCCATACATATCAAGTACGACATACGTATGCATGGCATACCGATATGTATAGATACATCGATGGCATCACAACATAACCATAAACATACAAACTTTATTTAAGAGGCTCGGAAGAGCCACACACATAATATTACACATCAAGGGTCTCACGACCCATGATAGTAGTCATTCAATTACAAGCCAGCGGAAGAGTTATAATCTGTCAGGGTACAGACAGGGCAACTAGAAGGCACATGGCCTGACTATACTACAGAGCCGACGTAGGGCCAGATCGTAGCTGGGACACCAGCTAGTCGTCGTCGTCGATGTCTACGAAGAACCCTCCATTAGGGTCATTAGCAACCTCTGCAACATTTATTAAGCAAACATGAGTACGAAGGTACTCAGCAAGACTTTAGGATGACTAACTACTCATGCAAGGTATCAAAAGGGTATTGTGGGCTTTCATGCGGAAAGCCAGCATTTGACTCGTGGCTAGACAACTTGCATTTTTAAATAATTTTGACAACTTGATTTCTCGCACACGAGTCCACTAACACCACAACAATACACTATCGTGGAATCATTCCGTCTCCGTACGGAAATGCCGTCCACGACACTCACGCTTATATTGACAATTTTATGAGTAGCCATTGAAGTTATCTATGAACTACATATGTCTCCAAGTAGTCCATAACAGCGGACGCGGCTATTCGAATAGATCATAACCCTGCAGGGGTGTACTTCGTCACACACGCTCTCGCCACTTATCGCCATGTGCACGTCATGCACCTCGGCAACCTTCAAGCGGAAGCCCAGCGAGGGAGTCGGCCACGACCGTTAACCACACTAGTACCTAGTCCAGGTTTATCGCCTATCTGAGAGTAACCCGTACGAAAGTCCGGCCGAGGTTTCCGCCACGGCCTCAAACGATGTACGCAGGGTTCCCAAGCCCACCATCCGGGTGCCACTTGGTACACCGTGCCACTGCCTACCGCATCACGGCCCACCTCTCAGGTCAGCACCATGCACGGCCTCCAGCATTACTATAAACACCAGAAACTACTTGCAACTCCTGGACCGGGTACTACGCGATTAATAGGCCGAGCGCGGTCATATTTCAGGGCCCAGCATGTGGTAGTATCTAGTCTTGGAGTACATACACGGAACTCAGTTCCTAAGGACGGTTCCAATGAAACAACCCGCCATGTACTCCTACACAGCCTTTCACCGGTACCTTTACCAAATCAAGTTCAACACACAACCTTTGCTCACCGAACACATTCCACATTTCTGTTCATCTCCCAGATGACAGACCATACACAACTCTAAGCAAAGCATGCATACCAGGATAAGGCACATCATAGTTCAAGCAACTATCAGGTATGCTAGGTTGCAAGGTTCGGCTATTTACTGTGACAAGGTTAAGTCATGCAAAGGAAGTGGGTTCAACTATCGTGGCAAAAGCAGTTGAAGCATTTGATCTTAAATGCAATAAATAGGTGCAGGAGCGAGAACATGGGATTTATCGAGATGATCAAAAGGGTTGCTTGCCTTGTTGCTCAGAGGAGGAACGATATCCGTCAGACGGATATTCGGTGGAATCCGGGGGTGCGGAGCCTACCGAAATGAATGGCAACATTCAATAACAATCATATGCACTCAAAATAATGCATGAGCATGGCATGAGAATGCAAGGTGATAAGTTATTATTTTCAACATGTATTAGGTTTAGAGTTGATTTGAATCACATTCGAATAGCAATTCAAACGGGGTATTCTCGGATACCGGTTTAATTGATTCGACCTGATGCTCAGATCAACTTGATGTTAGCATGCATGAAATGTCATGTTATGGTACTGATTTGTAATTAGGACAGTGGTGAACATTGTATATATAATGAAATTTGAATATTTTTGCAAATTCCGTTTAAAAAGTAATTATAAGAATTGAATTATTCCTTATTCCACAATTTAGGGTTCTGTAACTTTTTCAAACATAGTTGAAAATAGCATAATCAGAATCCTTGAATTTTTCTGATACTTTTTCATATATGAATTATTTTCATTGGAGTTACAGATTAATTTCTATGATTTTTTACAATTTTTAGCAATTTCCTGAATTAGTTTTATACTGGAAATTCTAATTATTGCATCAGACTGACGTCAGCAGGTCAGCCGACCTGTTCAGGTCAAACCTGACAGGGGGGCCCCACTGGTCAGCCTCTCTGGGACTAATCCCGCGCTGACCAGCCCTAACTGAGGTTTGACTTGGCCTTCTGGCAGGACCATCTGGGGAGGCTAGGGTCGCCGGAAGAGGCGTCGGCGACGAGCCGGAGCGGCGGCTGAAGCTCGGCCTTCTATGAGTGGCGGTTCTAGGGTACGGGGAGGGCAGCTCGAGGGCTCGGCATGCTCCTGGAGGCTCCAGGAGCTCGAATCCTAGCTCGGGCGTGTGGATCGGTCATCACAGCGACGGCAGCGACATGGCCGGCGGCAAGAAGCTCTCGGCCTTGGTGGGGAACTAGGATACGATGCACGGGAGAGCGTGGGGCGAGAGGGAAAACGACGACGAGCTCACGGCGGTTCCGATGGCGCTGAAGAGGGGCTCGGGGATGCGCCGGAGGAAGCGAATCGACGAGAGAGGTCCGGCGGCCGGAGGTGGAAGACGACGGCGTTGCGGGCGTTGCAGGGCTCGAGGAAGCTTCGGCTTCTGCAGAGATGACCAGGGCGACGAGGCAGAGCTAATGACGTGCTCTGGGAGGGAATCCTATGGCCAGGGGCACGGGCAGCTCGAGCTCGAGCTCGGCTCTAATGGCGGCAGCAAGGAGGAGAAGGAGATCCGGGAGGAGGAAGAGAACCGAGGCGGGGAATGGATAGGGGAGGCTCTGGGGAGCTTATCCCCGTCGTCGCCAGCGCGAGGCGGCGGCCAGGCAGGCACGCAGGTGCGTGGCCACGCCGGAGGGGGCGGCGGCCACCTCCTGCTGCCTACTGGCGCGAGGGAGGGGACGAGCCAGGGATGGGCCGGGCCAGGCTTAGGCGACAGGTAAGGTTTTTCCATTTTTTTCTGTTTTTGTTTTTCTGTTTTGCTAATTATTGTTTTGCTAATTAATTCAGCTCCAAAACAAAAAGTAAAAACTATTTTAGACCTCCTGAAATATTTGTTATAATATCCCCAACCATTTCCAAGCTTTTCAACATTTTTGGAAATTTATAGTTTCTGATTTCAAATTTCAAATTTGAAACCAGTAGCCTTTTTCATTTATTCAAAAAGCTTAAGGTGTCAAGAAAATAGTTTTCTCCAATGCTCATTTACTTTCATGATTTATCAGAAAGTTTGAACATTTCTTAAGGCCATTTTGGGTTCATTGATTTTGAACTAGTTTGAGATTTCCTTTAATTGAAATGGTGGCTAGGGTTTTGAGTTTTTTCCTTTGCCACTTTGTTGCTTTTGTTGAAACTTCTTAGATGCAAATGCAAAGAAGACATGAGCACAATGCTATCTTGCTTAAGGGTTAGGGATGTAACAGCTCACCCCCACTCAAAAGAATCTCGTCCCGAGATTTAGAAGTCGTCGGGAATAACGCAGGATACTCAAGTCGGAGACGATCCTCTCTTTCCTAAGTTGCCTCCTTTTCATAATGATTTGACCATTGAACTTTAAGAAACTTGAGGTTTCAACGTCGAGTGGTACGCTCAGCTTGATCAAGAATACGCACGGGGTATTCTCGGTAAGAAAGGTTATCTTGGAGATCAAGCGTTTCGTGGTCCACTTCACGGATAGGATCCGAGAAGCAACGCCTGAGTTGCGAGACGTGGAAAACATCATGAACCTAGGAAAGATGCGGAGGAAGTTCCAACTGGTAGGCAACTTCTCCTCGTTTGGCAAGAATGCGAAAAGGACCAATGTAACGAGGAGCCAATTTGCCCTTGATACCGAAACGATGGGTACCCTTAAAAGGTGTAACCTGAAGGTAAGCCTTCTCGTCAACTTCAAAGCTCACAGCCTTATGATGACGATCATATTGGCTCTTTTGACGAGACTGGGCTGTTTTCAACTTTTCACGAATAATGCGAACCTGCTCTTCTGCATCCTGGATCATATCCGGGCCAAAGAGTTGCCTCTCTCCGGTTTCTGACCAATTAAGAGGGGTTCGACATCTTCGTCCATAGAGAACTTCAAAAGGGCCTTTGCCCAAGCTTGATTGATAACTATTGTTATAAGCGAATTCGGCGAATGGAAGGCACTTCTCCCAATTCATACCGAACGAAATAACACAAGCTCGGAGCATATCTTCTAGGATTTGATTCACTCTTTCTACTTGACCACTTGATTGAGGATGGAAAGCAGTGCTAAAAGATAAGTGAGTCCCCATGGCATTCTGAAAACTTTCCCAGAAGCGAGAAGTAAAGATACTTCCACGGTCCGAGTTAATTTCCAGGGGAACACCATGAAGAGACACTATTTGAGAGATATATAACTCTGCTAGCTGGCTAGCTGTTATACTCTCACGAACAGGAAGAAAATGAGCCACTTTGGAAAGACGGTCAATGACCACAAAGATAGCATTATTTCCTTTCTTGGTCTTGGGAAATCCGGTAATGAAATCCATGCTAACTTTATCCCATTTCCATTCAGGAATAGCTAGAGGTTGAAGGGTGCCAGCAGGCCTTTGATGTTCTGCCTTAACTCGACGACAAACGTCGCAGTTAGCAACGAACTCAACAATTTCTCTCTTCATCCTAGTCCACCAGAACCTCTGGCGTAGGTCCTGATACATCTTAGTACTACCGGGATGAATGGTGAGAGGAGAATCATGAGCCTCCTTAAGGATTAACTGCCTTAGATGTGGGTTCTTAGGAACCACTAAACGATTCTGGAAGAACACAACACCTTGATCATTCATGGAAAATTCTTTAGCGTTTCCGCTAAAAACATTCCCCTTGATCCGTGATATACCCTTGTCACGCTTTTGGCAGCTATAATTTGATCCTTAAGAGTAGGCTTCGCCACCAGGGTAGAAAGGAATCCTTGAGGAACAATATGAAGATTCAACTTCCGAAAGTCCTCATGGAGATGTGGTTGACCTTGTTGTAGCATCAAATTGTTACAATAAGATTTACGACTTAGTGCATCGGCCATAACATTGGCCTTCCCCGGGGTGTAAGTTATCCCTAAGTCGTAATCCGAGATCAACTCAACCCACCGTCTTTGCCTGAGATTCAAATCCGGCTGGGTGAAAATATATTTCAGACTTTGGTGATCAGTGAATATTTCGCAACGATTACCCAGAAGGTAATGTCGCCAGGTTTTTAGTGCATGGACCACAGCTGCAAGCTCAAGGTCATGTGTGGGATAATTATCCTCATGCGGACGCAACTGTCGAGATGCGTATGTGATCACATGACGATCTTGCATGAGAATGCAACCTAATCCTTGTCGCGAGGCGTCGCAATAGATAACAAAGTCCTTAGAAAAATCTGGTGGTAGCAACACAGGTGCGGAAGTCAGGCGTCTTTTCAGTTCCTGAAAACTATGCTCACACTGTGGTGTCCACTCGAACTTTTTATCTTTCTTGAGGAGTTCAGTTAGAGGCTTTGCAACCTTGGAGAAATTCTCGACAAAGCGGCGACAATAGCTCGCTAGACCAAGAAAACTCCTAACTTGCTTAACCGATTCAGGTTGAGTCCAGTCAATGACAGCTTGAACTCTCTCGGGATTGACAACAATACCCTTACCAGAGATTACGTGGCCTAGATAGGTCACTTCTGGTAACCAAAATTCACATTTTGAAAATTTGGCATAAAGGCGATGCTCTCGAAGTTTCATCAATACCAGCCTTAGATGCTCGACATGTTCTTGTTCATTCTTTGAGTAGATGAGAATATCATCGAGTTATACCACGACGAATTTATCCAAATACTCCATGAAGATTGAGTTCATCAGCCGAGAGAAGGTGGCTGGGGCATTGGTTAAACCGAAGGACATAACGGTGTACTCATATTGGCCATAACGAGTAACAAAAGCCGTTTTTGGAATGTCCCCGTTCTTAATCTTGATTTGATGGTATCCCAACCTCAAATCCATTTTGGAGAAGACTGAGGATCCAGTGAGCTGATCGTACAGATCGTTGATCCTGGGGAGCGGATACTTGTTCTTAATGGTGACCAAATTAACTGGTCGGTAATCTACAACCATCCGATCCGTTCCGTCTTTCTTCTTGACGAAGAGGACGGGACAAGCCCAAGGAGAAGAGCTAGGACGAATGAAACCTTTGTTCAAAGCCTCATCTAATTGCTTCTTAAGTTCGGCTAGCTCTAGGGGTGCCATCTTATAAGGTCTTCTGGCTATTGGGACAGTTCCCAGGACAAGATCTATCACAAACTCTACATCTCTGTCAGGTGGAATTCCTGGCAGTTCCTCTGGAAAAACATCCGGGAAGTCACGGACTACCGGAATGTCTTCAAGTTCCGGAAGAGGGTTGGCATTTAGGGAATAGAGTTGGCATTTGGCAACTCGAGTGGAGACATTTACTATCTCACCCGAGGGATGGGTAAGCTGGACATTTCTAGAGTGAGTATCAATCTTGGCATAGTGAGCTGACATCCAGTCCATGCCCAAGATGATATTAATATCCGAAGATTTCAAAGCTATCAAAGAGGCTAGAAAAACTAGCCTGTCTACTAGAATTTCATTGTCATAGGTTATCCTAGAGGTTTGCCATTTACTACTAGGGGTTTGGACAACCAATGGGATTGGCATATCACAAAATGACAGGTTATGCAACTGTGCATAACTTTCTGAAATGAAGGAATGAGAAGACCCAGTTTCAAAGAGAACGGACGCTGGGTGATGATTAACAAGAAGCGTACCCAGCATGACGTCGGGATCCTCTGCAGCTTCTTCTGCTGACACATAGTTCACACGGCCACGTGCGGGAGTTGGCTTCACATAATAAGCTTTGCCCGACTTGGCCTGCCCGACGGACTTTCCGGGTTGCTTGGCACCCACATTCTGAGGACACTCACGGGAATAGTGCCCTGGTTCTCCACACTTGTAGCATATCACCTGGTTGGCACGTGGTGCAACATTGCTAGCTGGACCACCATAAGCTTTTGCTGGAGGGTTGGCCTGATTCGTCTGAGGCGCCACGTAGGATGGCCTCAGAGTGTATCTTGGCGGCAGAGAACTGTTTGGAACCCACAGCCTGCGTTTTGGAAACGCGGAACCAGAAGACGAGCCAAAGTCACGGGAGTGCTTCCTTGTGGCTTCGAAGTCAGTATGACCAGTCTCCGCACTGATCACTTTGTTGACCAGGGCTTGAAAACTTGCACACTCATGGAGGCGCAGGTCTCGATGCAACTCAGGGCTCAGACCCTTACGAAACCTTGCTTGCTTCTTGGCGTCAGTAGACACCTCCTCTGTTGCATAGCGGGCGAGGTTACCGAACTCGCGGCTATAGGCATCCACAGACAACTTGCCCTGAGTGAAGGCACAGAACTCCTCTCTCTTTCTGTCCATCAGGCCCTCTGGAATATGGTGCAGACGAAAAGCTGCACTGAAGTCCGCCCACGTGGCCACTGGTTCAGCAGGACGCATAGCTTCAAAATTCTCCCACCACAGATTAGCGGGTCCCTCCAGGAAATATGTTGCAAAGGTCACCTTGTCGGCCTCAGACACATTCGCAGAGCGAATCTTGCGTGAGATGCTGCACAGCCAGTCATCAGCGTCGAGGGGATCGACGGAATGATGAAACTTTGGAGGATTCAACTTCACAAAGTCATTGAGGGACACTATAGCATTCCTAGGCTATCGAGCCGTATTCTGCTCAATACTCTCTAGCAGTCGGTTGGTCTCCCTTTTGTTTCTTTCTGCCTCAAGCATCACTTCCACCAGAGATGGTGGGTGAGGCAGGTCTTCCTGCGACGCTTGACTACCCTCACCTTGCTCATGAGTAGGGGCACGGTTCAACGTGGTGAACACCATCCTCACAAACAAACTCATAGCTTAGACCAATATCATATCAATACTAGCTATGGATTAAGAATGTACTGAACACACGGAATGCGGAAATGAATATCCGAATAGCATGGTAACAAGCAACCGCTATATATACACCATGGTTCATACACACCCTTAAATAGTTCAGTACACCCTTAACCGAAGAGCAAACTACTGAAATTGTGAAACTACTCATCAGAGGCTTACAAGCTGCCTATACATTATTTATCTAGGCCTCCGGAATTCATTTCACATTACAACCATACTTCACAAGTCACACAGGACTGTGAACGTACGACTACTACCATACTATCCTTCCGCTCACAGCTCAGGCATCCGCATAGAACATCTCGTAGAGATTACCTCCATGATCTGGAAGCTCAACCTGCGGATCAGGAAACACTCTAGCCTGAGATCCCTGGGATCCATAAGGACATGGATGTGGCCTTGGTCCCCTGATTGGTGGTAAGAGGGGTCCCCGAAGAGGTGAGACTCCTCCTATAGCTGGCCAGTCAACGTGGGCCGGAAGATGGTTCCTAACAGGGTTCAACATCTCCATCTCTCCATACCCTGTCTGGACTACCGGTGCCAGCTGCGTCAAAGCCGTCCACAGACGGGCACGGGTAGCATAAAGCTCCATACTGAGAGCACGAGCATCCCTGTTTCTGTTCTCTAGCATCTCAACAGTGGACTGCAGAAGTGGATCCTCCATAGAAGAATCAAAATAGACTCCACTGAGGTATCCCTCTTCACCAGACTAAGAGGCTGGAACATAGCAGAACTCTGAATTCTGCAGCAGTGCATGTCTTGCTCTCATAATAGTCAGCATTGAATAGGCAGCATCCTGAACTGCCATGTCAACGGTGACCCCCAACCCATAGGACCAATGGATTGGCTTCTCAGCTCCAGGGTAGTCTGGAAATACCCTAACAGTGCAGATGTACTGGCTCTGGTTGAAGTCTCGGTACTGTTCCTCCACTGTGTACTCGGGGTACCAGCGGTAACCGCACACCGACATCACCCTGACCAGCATGGCCGTATGACCCGGTACATCAATGCACCTGGTCAGACGTACCACCTGACGAGAAGGACGGCCAGGCATCCGTAAATAGAGAGTAATGCAAAAGCATTAGAGCTCTGAATGCAAAATTGGGCAGCATAACGGCTGTAAATGCTCAAAACAAATTTGAGACAACCCAACATGGAATAGCGTAACCACTCAACTATCAAGTTCAACTCTCTGATCATCAAACTTACTTCCTGCTTCCTAGGAATAAAAGAAACCCAATATCTCTCGACCCGTAGTCCTATAATCTACCGATCAGAAACACGAGCCTAGAAGAAGATGAGTAACCTAGTCCTTAATTCCCGCAGAAAAGACAAGGATGACCAGAATAGAATGACTTGAGAAGAGAACAAGAGTCTTACGTTCCCTTCCACAAACAATTCCCTTATATATAACTAAAGCAATTCTAGACTCAACTTCGACCAGTTTGGCTTAGTAATCCTACAGTCAGTCAGGCTCTGATACCAACGCTGTTGGGACCCCGATCCTAAGCCATAGGAATCCAGCCTGTAACACATCGCATCGCTTTGTGGTCTCACGCACGGTTAACTCCACGGCTGCAGCCTTACCTTAGCTGGGACCGTTTGCGTCTTTTGACTCACGTATGCGATAGTGTCGCTAGCAATCCAATGTCAAAGAACCCGGATCGACATGTCTAGTCATAAACCAAAGTGGCAGTACCGCACAAGGACAGGCATACATGACCCAACAAAGCAGGTGTCGGTCATCAGCGAATGTAGACGAGTCGTAGCAAGCTACAAGGACTCCATTACATCGCGTGACATTTCCCCAAAGGGGACAGACACAGCAGCTAAGAAGGACACATGCCGGTCAACCAGTGTGTCCGGAGCAGTAGCGAACTACCAAGGCTCGTTGGATCACAAAGGGGCATTTCCTTGTAAGGAGTGCTACTAAAGTTCACGACTAGGTAATCGAACCCCATACATATCAAGTACGACACACGTACGCATGGCATACCGATATGTATAGATACATCGATGGCATCACAACATAACCATAAACATACAAACTTTATTTAAGAGGCTCGGAAGAGCCACACACATAATATTACACATCAAGGGTCTCACGACCTATGATAGCAGTCATTCAATTACAAGCCAGCGGAAGATTTATAAACTGTATGGGTACAGACAGGGCAACTAGAAGGCACATGGCCTGACTATACTACAGAGCCGACGTAGGGCCAGATCGTAGCTGAGACACCAGCTACTCGTCGTCGTCGATGTCTACGAAGAACCCTCCATTAGGGTCATTAGCAACCTCTCCAACATTTATTAAGCAAACATGAGTACGAAGGTACTCAGCAAGACTTTAGGATGACTAACTACTCATGCAAGGTATCAAAAGGGGTATTGTGGGGTTTCATGCGGAAAGCCAGCATTTGACTCGTGGCTAGACAACTTGCATTTTTAAATAATTTTGACAACTTGATTTCTCGAACACGAGTCCACTAACACCACAACAATACACTATCGTGGAATCATTCCGTCTCCGTACGAAAATGCCGTCCACGACACTCACGCTTATCTTGACAATTTTATGAGTAGGCGTTGAAGTTATCTATGAACAACATATGTCTCCAAGTAGTCCATAACCACGGACGCGGCTATTCGAATAGATCATAACTCTGCAGGGGTGAACTTCGTCACACACACTCTCTCCACTTATCGCCATGTGCATGTCATTCACCTCGGCAACCTTCAAGCGGAAGCCCAGCGAGGGAGTCGGCCACGACCGTTAACCACACTAGTACCTAGTCCAGGTTTATCGCCTATCTGAGAGTAACCCGTACGGAAGTCCGGCCGAGGTTTCCGCCATGGCCTCAAACGATGTGCGCAGGGTTCCCAAGCCCACCATCTGGGTACCACTTGGTACACCGTGCCACTGCCTACCGCATCACGGCCCACCTCTCAGGTCAGCACCATGCACGGCCTCCAGCATTACTATAAACACCAGAAACTACTTGCAACTCCTGGACCGGGTACTACGCGATTAATAGGCCGAGCAGGGTCATATTTCAGGGCCCAGCATGTGGTAGTATCTAGTCTTGGAGTACATACACGGAACTCAGTTCCTAAGGACGGTTCCAATGAAACAACCCGCCATGTACTCCTACACAGCCTTTCACCGGTACCTTTACCAAATCAAGTTCAACACACAACCTTTGCTCACCGAACACATTCCACATTTCTGTTCATCTCCCAGATGACAGACCATACACAACTCTAAGCATAGCATGCATAGCAGGATAAGGCACATCATAGTTCAAGCAACTATCAGGTATGCTAGGTTGCAAGGTTCGGCTATTTACTGTGACAAGGTTAAGTCATGCAAAGGAAGTGGGTTCAACTATCGTGGCAAAAGCAGTTGAAGCATTTGATCTTAAATGCAATAAATAGGTGCAGGAGCGAGAACATGGGATTTATCGGGATGATCAAAAGGGTTGCTTGCCTTGTTGCTCAGAGGAGGAACGATATCCGTCAGACGGATATTCGGTGGAATCCGGGGGTGCGGAGCCTACCGAAATGAATGGCAACATTCAATAACAATCATATGCACTCAAAATAATGCATGAGCATGGCATGAGAATGCAAGGTGATAAGTTATTATTTTCAACATGTATTAGGTTTAGAGTTGATTTGAATCACATTCGAATAGCAATTCAAACGGGGTATTCTCGGATACCGGTTTAATTGATTCGACCTGATGCTCAGATCAACTTGATGTTAGCATGCATGAAATGTCATGTTATGGTACTGATTTGTAATTAGGACAGTGGTGAACATTGTATATATAATGAAATTTGAATATTTTTGCAAATTCCGTTTAAAAAGTAATTATAAGAATTGAATTATTCCTTATTCCACAATTTAGGGTTCTGTAACTTTTTCAAACATAGTTGAAAATAGCATAATCAGAATCCTTGAATTTTTCTGATACTTTTTCATATATGAATTATTTTCATTGGAGTTACAGATTAATTTCTATGATTTTTTACAATTTTTAGCAATTTCCTGAATTAGTTTTATACTGGAAATTCTAAGTATTGCATCAGACTGACGTCAGCAGGTTAGCCGACCTGTTCAGGTCGAACCTGACAGGGGGGCCCCACTGGTCAGCCTCTCTGGGAGTAATCCCGCGCTGACCAGCCCTAACTGAGGTTTGACTTGGCCTTGGGCCCACTTGTCAGCGAGTGATTAGGTCACTAAGCTGTTGGGTTAGCTTGCCACGGCGACCCCCACCGGAGGGTGGTCGCCGGCGACCAGGCCCGCGGCGGAGGGCTCGCCGGAGGCGACCTAGACGGCGCTTCACAACACCAAAACGCACGCGGTTTGCAGCTACAACATGCTCGCGAAGTGGCCGATCTGGCACGACCATCTGGGGAGGCTAGGGTCGCCGGAAGAGGCGTCGGCGACGAGCCGGAGCGGCGGCCGAAGCTCGGCCTTCTATGAGTGACGGTTCTAGGGCATGGGGAGGGCAGCTTGAGGGCTGGGCACGCTCCTGGAGGCTCCAGGAGCTCGAATCCTAGCTCGGGCGCGTGGATCGGTCATCACAGCGACGGCAGCGACATGGCCGGCGGCGAGAAGCTCTCGGCCTTGGTGGGGAACTAGGATACGATGCACGGGAGAGCGTGGGCCGAGAGGGAAAACGACGACGAGCTCACGGCGGTTCCGATGGCGCTGAAGAGGGGCTCGGGCATGCGCCGGAGGAAGCGAATCGATGGGAGAGGTCCGGCGGCCGGAGGTCGAAGACGACGGCGTTGCCGGCGTTGCAGGGCTCGAGGAAGCTTCGGCTTCTGCAGAGATGACCAGGGCGACGAGGCGGAGCTAATGGCGTGCTCTGGGAGGGAATCCTATGGCCAGGGGCACGGGCAGCTCGAGCTCGAGCTCGGCTCTAATGGCGGCAGCAAGGAGGAGAAGGAGATCCGGGAGGAGGAAGAGAACCGAGGCGGGGAATGGATAGGGGAGGCTCTGGGGAGCTTATCCCCGTCGTCGCCAGTGGGAGGCGGCGGCCAGGCAGGCACGTAGGTGCGTGGCCGCGCCAGAGGGGGCGGCGGCCACCTCCTGCTGCCTACTAGCGCGAGGGAGGGGACGAGCCAGGGATGGGCCGGGCCAGGCTTAGGCGACAGGTAAGGTTTTTCCGTTTTTTTCTGTTTTTGTTTTTCTGTTTTGCTAATTATTGTTTTGCTAATTAATTCAGCTCCAAAACAAAAAGTAAAAACTATTTTAGACCTCCTGAAATATTTGTTATAATATCCCCAACCATTTCCAAGCTTTTCAACATTTTTGGAAATTTATAGTTTCTGATTTCAAATTTCAAATTTGAAACCAGTAGCCTTTTTCATTTATTCAAAAAGCTTAAGGTGTCAAGAAAATAGTTTTCTCCAATGCTCATTTACTTTCATGATTTATCAGAAAGTTTGAACATTTCTTGAGGCCATTTTGGGTTCATTGATTTTGAACTAGTTTGAGATTTCCTTTAATTGAAATGGTGGCTACGGTTTTGAGTTTTTTCCTTTGCCACTTTGTTGCTTTTCTTGAAACTTCTTAGATGCAAATGCAAAGAAGACATGAGCACAATGCTATCTTGCTTAAGGGTTAGGGATGTGACATTATCCCTTCGGCATATGATCTTATTCCTTATAAGGGGGATCTTGGTGTGCCTTTACGAGGGGTGTCAGGCCTTGCGCCCACTACCCACGTTCATGTGGATCCCCCATGCAGGTTGGCCCCACTCCGGAACCTACTAGAACCTTCCCCGTACAATACCGAAAAATCCCAAACATTTTCCGGTGGCCAAAATAGGACTTCCCATACATAAATATTTACCTGCGGACCATTCGGGTACTCCTCGTGATGTCCAGGATCTCATCCGGGACTCCGAACAACTTTAGGTCACCACATACAATTCCCATTACAACTCTAGCATCACCGAACCTTACGTGTGTAGATCCTACAGGTTCGGGAACCATGTAGACATGACCGAGACACCTATCCAGCCTATAAGCAATAGCGGGATCTGGATACACATATCGGCTTCCACATGTTCCATGACGATCTCATCGGATGAACCACGATGTCGAGGATTCACTTAATCCCGTATTCAATTCCCTTAGTCCATCGCTATATTATTTGCGCGAGATTCGATCGTCGGTATCCCTATACCTTGTGCTATGCTTAGTATTAGGTCTGGTCCATCACATCATTCTCCTAATGATGTGATCCCGTTATCAAAGACATCGAATGTCCATGGTCAGGAAACCATGACCATCTATTGATCAACGAGCTAGTCAACTAGAGGCTCACTAGGGATACGGTGTGGTCTATGTATTTACACATGTATTACGGTTTTCGGTTAATACAATTATAGCATGAACAATAGACAATTATCATGAACAAGGAAATATAATAATAGCCAATTTATTATTGCCTCTAGGGCATATTTCTAACAAAATGATGTTAAATTAAAATTCTATGTTTTAATTTTCACATCATCTAATGCAACATGTTGAATGAAGGATAATCTAGTAGGCCACCCTATAACTACTTTTTTATGCAACTCCATCTATGATATGTCATCGCTTTGCTCACCATTGTCTATATAAAATAAATTGTCAAGATAGTAACTATAAAATGTAGCATTTCCTTCTCCATTGCTCCAACTATTCACCGCTCGCCTCCACCACCCTCACTATATTGCACAAATGTAAGTGCAGCCAAAAATATCTATAGTAAAATTATAAACATAGAATATATTTTCATTTACACAACCATGACTATTGTAAAATGATTAACATCAAATTCTATGCATCATTTTCATATCATATAATACAACATGTTAAATGAAGGTTAATATAGACAAGACTCAGCACGCAGCCGACATTTATTGTGAACAAATTAAAATAATTTCACTTTACAATTTTTTTCATAATCCATACACATGTCCATGATCTTACTGTAGACTTGTTCGGAATAGATCGTGTGTATGCTACCCATGCTTGATGCCAGGTCCAAAAAATCAGTGTTGAGTCTCAAAAGCATACATAATGTAAAACTCAGATGGTCAAAATACTTCATTTCTTCCATAAAGAACTTCATTTATGAAATCATGAAGTGCTGGTAACTTCATAGCTCAACAATCGCCATAGGAGTATATGGCGTCACGCACTTGCAGATTTGTGCACGGACATGCTCAAAGATACACACAACACAAAAGAAACATCAGGAACTTCTTAAAGGACTAACAAGAGTGTGCAAAGGACTGAAGGGGTAAGGTTCAAATACATCATTGCTTATTTGTTGTCAGGATTGTAGTAACTGCCAATAGAAAGGTGAAGACTAAAGTCAAAAAGGAATCAGTACATAACACGTCTAGTGCAGAAATTATAGATCAACATATTGGTTTTGGTCTATAGTTACTACACATTATGAAGGTAAGGATTTCTTGTTATGAACCTAGTGAAATAATTGTAGTTAGTAATGCTCAAATTACGATTTGGACCAGACATGCTCCGGTGGATGGCCCAAATAAATGAAATCTATCCGAGAACAACAAAAATATAGTTGAATCACATGTCTAGAAGAAGAGATCATGTCAGATAGTGCAATATTATGTTGCCATCTAAATAATAGTAAGCCACAAAACTCCTGAAAGGCTTAGAGCACCCAGTTAGCCATAACCCAAAGTCCATTAATTCATTTTGTGGCAAAGCAAAGTCTATTAAGTAGTTACCGGATGAGCAAAACATCATGCTACATGAATTAAACTCCAAAGTAGAGTATTATCATACTCAATAGGAGGACACAATCCTGCAAGATTTCAAAGGATGAAGTCATGTGAATGGACCACCTATATAGAATATGAAGCATTAACCGTCAACATATCAATTTAGTATACCACAAAAAGATACACATCCACCAGTATGGGCTCATGTATCAGGAAGTTATATATCCTAAACTTTTACAGTATATGTTGACTATAGGCATGAACAGACATTACAAATGCAAAATTTAATTACTAAAAAACAAAGAGCTCCAAATTAGATTACATGGTCTTCTGTAGAGAAAAATAAAATGCTAAACCAAACTTCCCTAGAATAGCAAGAGGTCCATGTAGTCGGCCTAAATAGTTGATCATTTGTACCATTATAAGAATAATACTTGATGCAAACTGAATATGCTAAGATGTTTGATGCTAAAGACAGAAGGATTTTATCAAACATAAGTTAGGTCCCTTTCACCATCATTGTCAATGTGATGTCGATCCATTAATGCCATAAGGGCACTATCATCCATTACTATTATTACCATAACACCACGTAGTGACATCATGCTGGTGTTGTCGGCTTTTCCTATTTCCATGGCCAGATGTTATCTCTTTACATCCATCGTCATCCCTTGTTCTCCCTCGCTCATAAGCAGGCTTTTCCACCAATAGTAGAACACCTAAGGTGGTGTAAAATCTAGGACAACAAGCTCCAGCGATGTTCATATCGTCAAACAAACGTTAGTGGAATTTGGTTGGAGCAAATGTTTTCTGGGAATCATGTGCTAACTTAATTGTGTTTCGAAGATTTTATATTGCTTATGTCTCTCCCATCTATCTCTCATAAAAATTAGCATTAGATCGGCACTTCCACAAATACCCATTCTCTCTACCTATCTGTATTTCTCTCCCGGCCAAATCAAGAAGCAACTACCAACAAATGTTCTCACGCTCCTTCCTCTCATCTCCCTCATGCCCCCTTCCTTTAGACGAACAAAAAAAAATGAGACGCACCTTTCGTCCATAAAAGTTTACCTCTCACATCTAAGAACATACGTTGCCAAACAAGCATCAATAGACATGAAATATATTCCTATTTGTGTGTAACATCCATTCTTAGTTTTGACTAACTATTGCAATATAAACATTGTTGAGTACCCATGGGGGGCTATGCCTATTTGAAACTACGCAAGGGAGCCCAATGACTATCTCAATTCATGACCAATGAGAAGTCCAAATCATTGCTATGGTTGTGCCTCATCTTCATGCCAATATATTTGATTGAAAGAATATTATTTTCAAACATGCCCACTGTTCAAAACAGAGAGAAAAAGAACAAAACATGTACCTCGTATGATCTGCAATGGAGGTTGCAACCCAACAAGGAACAATCTATAGGCACATAAAACATAAAATAACTCATAATTAATCCAATTCATGCAACAGTTAGCATTGCGATTACATCTATAGCTTGTAAATAATACAATTATTTGATTTTGTTAACACGGAAAAACTGAAATGATTATCAAGCTCGTGAGTACAACCTTCTATTTCCAACAGTACATGACCGTCTTCTGCTTCCATACAATTCGAACAGAAGGTTGTACTCATACGTCATCGCCAACAATACATGCCATCATGACCAAGGTGTACATGGTCCCCGCCTGTCATCGCTGCAGACTCCGAGTCATCTTTTCTTCATCACCACATATACAACTTCTGTCTACTATGTACTGTGTAAAGAAAAGGAAAAATAGGGAAAATTAGCTTGATTGGTTAGGAGCGGGCGGGGCGGCAGGAGTAGGGGAGCCGGCCGGCGCTCCGAATGGGGTGAGATACGATTGGAGGTAGCAGCAGCAGCAACTGATTTTTTTAGGCAGGCATGTGGCAGCGTGTGGCGGACGGAGGAAGAGATGCTGATGGGTGATGTGGGGATCATTTGTTCTACCCCTCGACGAGCAACAAATGGAGAGATATAGAGATGGGGCCGGACGCCTCAAGTGACGGTGACCTGGGGCCCGTTTGTATGTCCCCTCGACGAGCAACAGAGTGAGAGAGACAGAGCTGGGGGCGGCGCCATTCGATGGGATGCCAGGTCTGGGTGGGGAGGCGAGCAAAGGAAGTGCAGCCCATTGCAGGAGATGGATCTGGTCTACACCAGTAACAGAAATCAACTTTGCTGCTTTGTGCCAAAGGTGGGGAATAGAGATGGACGTGTGGGAGTGAATCTGAACGAACCAATACACAAAAGTCTGAATTTAATCGTATGGAAATTAACCAATCCTGGATCTTTTTTTCATTCATTGTTTCTTCCCTTTTTGAGATAAACCAAGCCTTAATCTAAACGTATATGTAACCAGGCCTGAATCTGAAGGTATATATAACCAAACCTGAATCTAAATGTATGCATACTCAAAATCTGCATCCTATAGCACGACATGGTCATGGTACAAAGGCCAACACCCAAAGCAAATGGGAAGAAGAACATAAGGACGAAAGAGACCTCATCTGTGTTGGCTGTATTTCAGGCCGAAGCACACCTTCGCCACTACATGCTGAGGGAAGACCAACAATCAAGGCCAGGAGAACCGGTGGTAGAGTCGACCGTAGAACCGCACGGCCATGTCGTCGCCCGAGGAGAACTACACAAGGCTCTCATCCCGGCGCGCGGCTGTGGGGAAGGAGCAGACCTCGAGAGCCTCCATACCGTAGCCATCCAGATCGAAGCCCTTGACAGCGGAGGAGGCAGCGCTACGGCCGTGGCGGATCTGGGAGCACCATGGCCGCGTAGGTGACTTTTCCCTAGAAAGAGATGGGATCGGGAGCGCGTTGGTAGCTGGTGAGAAACGACGACGTGTGTGCTTGTGTAGAGACAGTTTTTTCTCTGTGATCGATCGATCGATGATGGAAGGAAGTCTGGGCTCGTTTTCAGGCCGCGTCTTATGGGCCATGCTACTCCTTTTACGCACTGGTGGAAGGGAATCCAATCATACAAGGGTGGAAAGAGGTTGAACCATCACGACGACAGATTCCCCTTTAATAGTAAAGATTATTATAGATTTCAGAAAATTCAAAAAATCATTAAAACTTCAGAAATTCATATAAAATAAATCGTAAGTCAGATTAAAATAATTTATACATGAAAGTTGTTCAGAAAATTATAACGAACCTGAATATGTCATTCACATACGCGCCACACCCCTTTAGCATATTGAACATGGGGATTTTGCATCTGGATCCACTACTGGAAAACAATTTTTTGTCATCTGCCTAGTCTTTGCCGTCTGCTAGCTGATGGCAAAGAGTATCTTTGCCGTTAGCTTCAGCAAAACAGACGGCAAAGCACATGCTGATGGCATAAAGTCTTTTTGCCATCTGTCACATCTTTGCCGTCTGCTAGTGGACGGCAAAGAGTCCAGAGGCAGACGGCAAAGATATAGATAGGCCCACCTGACCGCGGGGTGGCTAGGTCAAACTGGAGTCGGACCTTTGCCGTCTGCTAGCGGACGGCAAAGAGTCGGGAGGCAGACGACAATGCTCTAACACCGTTAACGGCTCCTTCCCCCCCACCCCGCCCCTCTCTCTCTGTGTAACGGTCACCCCACGCGCCCCTCTCTCTCTCCCCACCCCACGCGCCCCTCTCTCTCTCCCCACCCCGCGCGCCCCTCTCTCTCTCCCCACCCCACGCGCCCCTCTCTCTGTAACGGCCGCCGCCACCACCGTCGCGCCGCCGCCCCATCGCGTCGCCGCCCCTGTCGCCCCCGCCGCCGCCCCTGTCGCCCCCACTGCCGCCCCTGTCGCCCCTGTCTCCCCCGCCGCCGCCCCTCTCTCTCTCCCCACCTCGCCCCCGCTGCCGCTGCCCCAGCACCGTCGCGCCGCCGCCCCTGGCGCCCCCGGCGCCGCCCCGCCACCCCCAACACCCCATCCCCTGCACAGCTGCCTCTCCCGGTGAGCCCCCACACCCCCACCCCCACCCCCAACCCGCATTATTTTTTAGTAGTTTTATTATTTTTTAGTAGTTTTAGTAGTTGTTATTGTTAGTTGTTTTAGTGGTAGATTTAGTTAGGTTAGTAGTTTTAGTTAGGTTAGTTAGTTAGCTTGGTTAGTTAGGTGGAGGAGGAGAAGAGGAGAAGAGGAGCAGGAGGAGGACAAGAAGAGGAGAAGAAGAAGAGAAGTAGTAGTAGTAGTAGTAGGAGAAGAAGAAGAAGAAGAAGAAGAAGAAGAGGAGAAGAAAAAAAATAAGAAGGAGAAGAAGAAGAAGAAGAAGAAGAAGAAGAGAAGAAAAAAATAAGAAGGAGAAGAAGTAAAGAAGAGAAGAACAAGAAGAGAAGAAGAGAAGAAGAAAAAAATAAGAAGGAGAAGAAGAGAAAAAGGAAGAAGAAGTTGATTTTTATTGTTTGGTATTTAGTGGTAGCTAGATTCTTTTTTAGTTACTTAGTGGTAGATTCTGTTTTTGTTATAGTGGTAGATTCTGTTTTTGTTATTTTTTTGCTGTTTAGTGCTATCTAGGTTTAGTGATAGGTTTAGTTAGCTTGGTTAGTTAGGTTAGTTAGTTAGTTAGCTTAATAGAAAGAATAGGAAGAAGAAGAAGAGGAGGAGGAGAAGAAGAGGAGAAGAGGAGGAGGAGGAGGAGGAGGAGAAGAAGAAGAAGAAGAAGAAGAAGAAGAAGAATAGGAGGAGGAGAAGACAAAAATAAGAAGGAGAAGCAGAAACGAAGAGAAGAAGAAGAGAAGAAGAAGAGAAGAAGAATACCTTCTCCTCCTCCTTCTTCTCCTCCTTCTTCTCCTCCTCCTCCTTCTCCTTCTTCTTGATTTCTTCTTCTTCTTCTCCTCCTCCTCTTTCTTCTCCTTTATCTTATTCTCCTGACCTTATTTTCCCCAACAATGAGATAATTAGCCCATTTAGCTACAAAATGGCAGAAAAACCTAGGTTAGATCGTGAATATTATATTCTTAACTTGTTTTCCTCTAAAATGACATAATTAGAATATTTGTGTTGATCGGGTGTATTTACATGTGATAGTTGTCTCGTCGCTGTGAGGTCTGGTGTGCGAAGACCTGCCCGTGCGTTGTACGAGCTCCGCCCCTGCATTCGTGGGTCAGTACAAATTTCATCTCCTCCTCGCCCCTTCATTTACTGTGGCTCGGTTTCCGGATGAAACTTTCTAGATTTTGGTAATTCAATTAATTTATCAGTATGCGTGACCAGTATGCGTCTCCCGTTCGAAAGGGCGACATCTATAAATATGCATGTCTTTGCATATTTATAACCGCCATCCTTTCGAATTGTCCAACATTATCCATGGACAGCCCGAGTATGTGTAGATTGGGTTCGTTTTCCCATATGCTGTGCTCTGGATCCGATGCAAAATTTCATCAGTGCCTCCCTGTTGTTCTCCGGATGCACATCCTCTCTGTTTATTGCGGAGACGTGTATCAGGAGAACAACGGGGAGGTGCTGCCGAAATTTTGCGTTGGATCCGGAGTAGAGCATTGAAAAACGAACCCAATCTACACATACTCGGGTGGGATTAGGACCTATCTTTACCTATTAGCGTGTAGGTTGCCTGGACGTAATAAAAATGGCGAACCTGATTAACCGATGAATATAAATGCTAAATTATATATAAATATATTTCTTCTGTCTTTAGTAGCTACGCAAGATGAGTGATCGTGCGTGGTTGTACACCGGTCACCCTAGTCAGAAAGAGATGACGAAAGAATGGTTTGTAAAAACAAAGGAATTTGTGAAAGCCGCATTCGCAAATGGCCAGGAAAGAAACTATTGCCCCTGTCCTAGATGCGACAACTATAAAAAGACGACAGAGGCTGTAATGATTAAACACCTGCAGAGGAGGGGTTTTAAGCCTAATTATACGGTGTGGTCATTTCATGGTGAGATTATACAACGCACAAGAGCTGAGGTGGTCCATCGTCGCACGGACGAGCATGGTACCGGGATCGAAGACATGGTGCAAGACTTTGATGATGCTCGGGATTCGGAAGATGAGATGGAGGAATCTGCAAAGGCCTTTTATGAAATGTTGGAGTCTTCAAAACGTCCTCTCCATGAGCACACTGAGCTCTGTCAGCTGGATGCAATTGCACAAGTAATGGCTCTGAAGGCTCAGTTCAACTTGGGAAGAGAATGCTACGACGCGATGATGACACTATTTGGACGTTTCCTACCCAAAGGCCATGTCATGCCTGCAAACATGTACCAGTCGGACAAAATACTTCGTGTACTTATGATGCCCTATGAGAAGATAGATGCATGTGCGAAAGGATGTGTCTTATTTAGGAAGGAGTATGCACACTTGGACTATTGTCCCAATTGCGAGTCCTGCAGGTTGTCGGGACCCCGGTCCTAAGCCATAGGAATCCAGCCTTTAACACATCGTATCCCTTTGTGGTCTCACGCACGGTTAACTCCATGGCTGCAGCCTTACCTTAGCCGGGACCGTTTGCGTCTTTTGACTCACGTATGCGAAGGTGTCGCTAGCAATCCAATGTCAAAGAACCCGGATCGACAAGTCTAGTCATAAACCAAAGTGGCAGTACCGCACAAGGACAGGCATACATGACCCAACAAAGTAGGTGTCGGTCATCAGCGAATGTAGACGAGTTGTAGCAAGCTACAAGGACTCCATTACATCGCGTGACATTTCCCGAAAGGGGACAGACACAGCAGCTAAGAAGGACACATGCCGGTCAACCATTGTGTCCGGAGCAGTAGCGAACTACCAAGGCTCGTTGGATCACAAAGAGGCATTTCCTTGTAAGGAGTGCTACTAAAGTTCACGACTAAGTAATCGAACCCCATACATATCAAGTACGACACACGTACGCATGGCATACCGATATGTATAGATACATCGATGGCATCATAACATAACCATAAACATACAACCTTTATTTAAGAGGCTCGGAAGAGCCACACACATAATATTACACATTAAGGGTCTCACGACCCATAATAGCAGTCATACAATTACAAGCCAGCGGAAGAGTTATAAAATGTGTGGGTACAAACAGGGCAACTAGAAGGCACATGGCCTGACTATACTACAGAGCTGACGTAGGGCCAGATCGTAGCTGGGACACCAGCTACTCGTCGTCGTCGATGTCTACGAAGAACCCTCCATTAGGGTCATTAGCAACCTCTGCAACATTTATTAAGCAAACATGAGTACGAAGGTACTCAGCAAGACTTTAGGATGACTAACTACTCATGCAAGGTATCAAAAGGTATTGTGGGGTTTCATGCGGAAAGCCAGCATTTGACTCGTGGCTAGACAACTTGCATTTTTAAATAATTTTGACAACTTGATTTCTCGCACACGAGTCCACTAACACCACAACAATACACTATCGTGGAATCATTCCGTCTCCGTACGGAAATGCCGTCCACGACACTCACGCTTATCTTGGCAATTTTATGAGTAGCCGTTGAAGTTATCTATGAACAACATATGTCTCCAAGTAGTCCATATCCGCGGACGCGGCTATTCGAATAGATCATAACCCTGCAGGGGTGTACTTCTTCACACACGCTCTCGCCACTTATCTCCATGTGCACATCATGCACCTCGGCAACCTTCAAGCGGAAGCCCAGCGAGGGAGTCGGCCACGACCGTTAACCACACTAGTACCTAGTCTAGGTTTATCGCCTATCTGAGAGTAACCCGTACGGAAGTCCGGCCGAGGTTTCCGCCACGGCCTCAAACGATGTGTGCAGGGTTCCCAAGCCCACCATCCGGGTGCCACTTGGTACACCGTGCCACTGCCTACCGCATCACGGTCCACCTCTCAGGTCAGCACCATGCACGGCCTCCAGCATTACTATAAACACCAGAAACTACTTGCAACTCCTGGACCGAGTACTACGCGGTTAATAGGCCGAGCGGGGTCATATTTCAGGGCCCAGCATGTGGTAGTATCTAGTCTTGGATTACATACACGGAACTCAGTTCCTAAGTACGGTTCCAATGAAACAACCCGCCATGTACTCCTACACAGCCTTTCACCAGTACCTTTACCAAATCAAGTTCAACACACAACCTTTGCTCACCGAACACATTCCACATTTCTGTTCATCTCCCAGATGACACACCATACACAACTCTAAGCATAGCATGCATAGCAGGATAAGGCACATCATAGCTCAAGCAACTATCAGGTATGCTAGGTTGCAAGGTTCGGCTATTTACTGTGACAAAGTTAGGTCATGCAAAGGAAGTGGGTTCAGCTAACGTGGCAAAAGCAGTTGAAGCATTTGATCCTAATGCAATAAATAAGTGCAGGAGCAAGAACATGGGAATTATCGGATGATCAAAGGGGTTGCTTGCCTTGTTGCTCAGAGGAGGAACGATATCCGTCAGACGGATATTCGGTGGAATCCGGGGTTGCGGAGCCTACCGAAATAAATGGCAACATTCAATAACAATCATATGCAATCAAAATGATGCATGAGCATGGCATGAGAATGCAAGGTGATAAGTTATTATAATCTACATGTATTAGGTTTAGAGTTGATTTGAATCATATTCGGTATCACTTCAAACGGGGTAGTCACGGTTACCGATTTAATTGATTCGACCTGATGCTCAGATCAACTTGATGTTAGCTTGCATGAGATGTCATGTTATGGTACTGATTCGTAACTAGGACAGTGTGTGATCATTGCAATCATAATGAAATTTGAATATTTTTGCAAATTCCATTTAAAAAGTGATTATAAGAATTGAATTATTCCTTATTCCACAATTTAGGGTTCTGTAACTTTTTCAAACATAGTTTAAAATAGCATAATCAGAATCCTTGAATTTTTCTGATACTTTTTCATATATAAATTATTTTCATTGGAGTTACAGATTAATTTCTATGATTTTTACAAGTTTTAGCAATTTCGTGGAATTAGTTTTATACTGGAAATTCTATTTATTGCATCAGACTAACGTCAGCAGGTCAGCCGACCTGTTCAGGTCAAACCTGACAGGGGGGACCCACTGGTCAGCCTCTGTGTTACTAATCCCGCGCTGACCAGTCCTAATTGGGGTTTGACTTGGCCTTGGGCCCACTTGTCAGCGAGTGATTAAGCCCTGAGCTGCTGGTTTAGCTTTGCCACGTCGACCCCTACCGGAGGGTGGTCGCCGGCGACCAGGCCTGCGGCGGAGGGCTCACCGGAGGCGACCTAAACGGCGCTGCACAGCACCAATTCGAACGCGGTTTGCAACTACGGCACGCTGGCGAAGTGGCCGATCTGGCAGGGGCATCAGGGGAGGCTAGGGTCGTTGGAAGAGGCGCCGGCGATGAGCCGGAGCGGCGGCCGAAGCTCGGCCTTCTATGAGAGACGGCTCTAGGGCACGGGGAGGGCGGCTGAGGGGCTCATCACGCTCCTGGAGGCTCCAGGAGCTCGAACCCTAGCTCGAGCGTGTGGATCGGACACCACAGCGACGGCGACGACATGGCCGGCGGCGAGGAGCTCTCGTCCTTGGTGGGGAACTAGGCTACGATGCACGGGAGAGCGTGGGGCGAGAGGGGAAACGACGACGAGCTCACGACGGTTCCGATGGTGCTGTTGAAGGGCTCGGGGATGCGCCGGAGGGAGCGAATCGACGGGAGAGGTCCGGCGGCCGGAGGTGGAAGACGACGGCGTTGGGGACGATGCAGAGCTTGGGGAGACTTCGGCTTCTGCAGGGATGACCGGGGCGACGAGGCGGAGCTAACAGACTACTCGGAGGAGGGTTCCCATGGCTAGAGGTGCTGCGGCTCGAGCTCGGGCTCGGCTCCAATGGCGGCAGCAGGAGGGAGGGCAAGATCCGAGAGGAGAGGAAGAACGGTGCTGGGGAATGGATAGAGGAGACCCTGGGGAGCTTATCCCCGGCCTTGCCAGCGCGTGGCGGCGGCCAGGCAGGTGCGTGGCCGCGCCGGAGGAGGCGGCGGCCACCTCCTGCTCCTACTGGCGCGAGGGAGGGGACGAGCCAGGGAGATGGGCCGGGCCAGGCTAGGCGACAGGTAAGGGTTTCCCATTTTTTTTTTCTGTTTTTGTTTTTCTATTTTGCTAACTGTTGTTTTACTATTTATTTCAGCTCCAAAACAAAAAGTAAAAACTATTTTAGACCTCGTGAAATATTGTTATAATATTCCCAACCATTTCCAAAGTTTTCAACATTTTTGAAAATTTATAGTTTCTGATTTCAAATTTAAAGTTTGAAACCAGTGGCTTTTGCATTAATTTAAAATGCTTAAGGTGTCAAGAAAATAGTTTTCTCCAATGCTCATTTACTTTCATGATTTATCAGAAAGTTTGAACATTTCTTGAGGCCATTTTGGGTTCATTGATTTTAACTAGTTTGAGATTTTCTTTATTTAAAGTAGTGACTAGGGTTTTGAGTTTTTCCTTTGCCACTTTCTTGTTCTTGTTGAAAAATTCTTAGATGCAAATGCAAAGAAGACATGAGAACAAGACTAACTTGCTTAAAGTGTCAGGGATGTGACAACTCACCCCCACTCAAAAGAATCTCGTCCCGAGATTTAGAAGTCGTCGGGAATAACGGAGGATACTCAAGTCGGAGACGATCCTCTCTTTCCCAAGTTGCCTCCTTTTCAGAATGATTTAACCATTGAACTTTAAGAAACTTGAGGTTTCGACGTCGAGTGGTACGCTCAGCTTGATCAAGAATACGCACGGGGTATTCTCGGTATGAAAGGTTATCTTGGAGATCAAGCGTTTCGTGGTCCACTTCACGGATAGGATCCGAAAAGCAACGAGTGAGTTGCGAGACGTGGAAAACATCATGAACCTTGGAAAGATGCGGAGGAAGTTCCAACTGGTAGTCAACTTCTCCTCGTTTGGCAAGAATGCGAAAAGGACCAATGTAACGAGGAGCCAACTTGCCCTTGATACCGAAACGATGGGTACCCTTCAAAGGTGTAACCCGAAGGTAAGCCTTCTCGTCAACTTCAAAGGTCACAGCCTTATGATGACGATCATATTGTCTCTTTTGACGAGACTGGGCTGTTTTCAACTTTTCACGAATAATGCGAACCTGCTCTTCTGCATCCTGGATCATATCCGGGCCAAAGAGTTGCCTCTCTCCGGTTTCTGACCAATTAAGAGGTGTTCGACATCTTCGTCCATAGAGAACTTCAAAAGGGGCTTTGCCCAAGCTTGATTGATAACTATTGTTATAAGCGAATTCGGTGAATGGAAGGCACTTCTTCCAATTCATACCGAACGAAATAACACAAGCTCGGAGCATATCTTCTAGGATTTGATTCACTCTTTCTACGTGACCACTTGATTGAGGATGGAAAGCAATGCTAAAAGATAAGTGAGTCCCCATGGCATTCTGAAAACTTTCCCAGAAGCGAGAAGTAAAGATACTTCCACGGTCCGAGTTAATTTCCGGGGGAACACCATGAAGAGACACTATTCGAGAGATATATAACTCTGCTAGCTGGCTAGCTGTTATACTCTCACGAACAGGAAGAAAATGAGCCACTTTGGAAAGACGGTCAATGACCACAAAGATAGCATTATTTCCTTTCTTGGTCTTGGGAAATCCGGTAATGAAATCCATGCTAACTTTATCCCATTTCCATTCAGGAATAGCTAGAGGCTGAAGGGTGCCAGCAGGCCTTTGATGTTCAGCCTTAACTCGACGACAAACGTCGCAGTTAGCAACGAACTCAACAATTTCTCTCTTCATCCTAGTCCACTAGAACCTCTGGCGTAGGTCCTGATACATCTTAGTACTACAGGGATGAATGGTGAGAGGAGAATCATGAGCCTCCTTAAGGATTAACTGCCTTAGATGTGGGTTCTTAGGAACCACTAAACGATTCTGGAAGAACACAACACCTTGATCGTTCATGGAAAATTCTTTAGCGTTTCCGCGAAAAATATTCTCCTTGATCCGTGATATACCCTTGTCACGCTTTTGGCCAGCTATAATTTGATACTTAAGAGTAGGCTTCGCCACCAGGGTAGAAAGGAATCCTTGAGGAACAATATGAAGATTCAACTTCCAAAAGTCCTCATGGAGATGTGGTTGACCTTGTTGTAGCATCAAATTGTTACAATAAGATTTACGACTTAGCGCATCGGCCATGACATTGGCCTTCCTCGGGGTGTAAGTTATCCCTAAGTCGTAATCCGAGATCAACTCAACCCACCGTCTTTGCCTGAGATTCAAATCCGGCTGGGTGAAAATATATTTCAGACATTGGTGATCGGTGAATATTTCGCAACGATTACCCAGAAGGTAATGTCGCCAGGTTTTTAGTGCATGGACCACAGCTGCAAGCTCAAGGTCATGTGTGGGATAATTATCCTCATGTGGACACAACTGACGAGATGCGTATGCGATCACATGACGATCTTGCATGAGAATGCAACCTAATCCTTGTCGCGAGGCGTTGCAATAGATAACAAAGTCCTTAGAAAAATCTGGTGGTAGCAACACAGGTGCGGAAATCAGGCGTGTTTTCAGTTCCTGAAAACTATGCTCACACTGTGGTGTCCACTCGAACTTTTTATCTTTCTTGAGGATTTCAGTTAGAGGCTTTGCAACCTTGGAGAAATTCTCGACAAAGCGGCGACAATAGCTCGCTAGACCAAGAAAACTCCTAACTTGCTTAACCGATTCAGGTTGAGTCCAATCAAGGACAGCTTGAACTCTCTCGAGATTGACAGCAATACCCTTACCAGAGATTACGTGGCCTAGGTAGGTCACTTCTGGTAACCAGAATTCACATTTTGAAAACTTGGCATAAAGGCGATGCTCTCGAAGTTTCATCAATACCAGCCTTAGATGCTCGGCATGTTCTTGTTCATTCTTCGAGTAGATGAGAATATCATCGAGGTATACCACGACGAATTTATCCAAATATCCATGAAGATTGAATTCATCAGCCGAGAGAAGGTGGCTGGGGCATTGGTCAAACCGAAGGACATGACGGTGTACTCATATTGGCCATAACGAGTAACAGAAGCCGTTTTGGGAATGTCCCCGTTCTTAATCTTGATTTGATGGTATCCCAACCTCAAATCCATTTTGGAGAAGACTGAGGATCCAGCGAGCTGATCGTACAGATCGTTGATCCTGGGGAGCGGATACTTGTTCTTAATGGTGACCAGATTAACTGGTCGGTAATCTACAACCATCTGATCCGTTCCGTCTTTCTTCTTAACGAAGAGGATGGGGCAAGCCCAAGGAGAAGAGCTAGGACGAATGAAACCTTTGTTCAAGGCCTCATCCAGTTGCTTCTTAAGTTGGGCTAGCTCCAGGGGTGCCATCTTATACGGTCTTCTGGCTATTGGGACAGTTCCCGGAACAATATCTATCACAAACTCTACATCTCTGTCAGCTGGAATTCCTGGCAGTTCCTTTGGAAAAACATCCGGGAAGTCACGGACTACCGGAATGTCTTCAAGTTCTAGAAGAGGGTTGGCATTTAGGGAATAGAGTTGGCATTTGGCAACTTGAGTGGAGACATTTACTATCTCACTCGAGGGATGGGTAAGCTGGACATTTCTAGAGTGAGTATCAATCTTGGCATAGTGAGCTGACATCCAGTCCATGCCCAAGATGATATTAATATCCGAAGATTTCAATGCTATCAATGAGGCTAGAAAAACTAGCATGTCTACTAGAATTTCACTGTCATAGGTTATCCTAGAGGTTTGCCATTTACTACGAGGGGTTTGGACAACCAATGGGATTGGCATATCACAAAAAGACATGTTATGCAACTGTGCATAACTTTCTGAAATGAAGGAATGAGAAGACCCAGTGTCAAAGAGAACGAACGCTGGGTGATGATTAACAAGAAGGGTACCCAGCATGACGTCGGGATCCTCTGCAGCTTCTTCTGCTGACACATAGTTCACACGGCCACGTGCAGGAGTTGGCTTCACATAGAACGCTTTGCCCGACTTGGCCTGCCCGACGGACTTTCCGGGTTGCTTGGCACCCACATTCTGAGGACACGCACGGGAATAGTGCCCTGGTTCTCCACACTTGTAGCATATCACCTGGTTGGTACGTGGTGCAGCATTGCTAGCTGGACCACCATAAGCTTTTGCTAGAGGGTTGGCCTGATTCGTCTGAGGCGCCACGTAGGATGGCCTCGGAGTGTATCTTGGCGGCAGAGAACTGTTTGGAACCCACAGCCTGCGTTTTGGAAACGCGGAACCAGAAGACGAGCCAAAGTCACGGGAGTGCTTCCTTGTGGCTTCGAAGTCAGTATGACCAGGCTCGGCACTGATCGCTTTGTTGACCAGGGCTTGAAAGCTTGCACACTCATGGAGGCGCAGGTCACGACGGAACTCAGGGCTCAGACCCTTACGGAATCTTGCTTGCCTCTTGGCGTCAGTAGACACCTCCTCTGTTGCATAGCGGGCGAGGTTACTGAACTCGCGGCTATAGGCATCCACAGACAACTTGCCCTGAGTGAAGGCACATAACTCCTCTCTCTTTCTGTCCATCAGGCCCTCTGGAATATGGTGGAGACGAAAAGCTGCACTGAAGTCTGCCCATGTGGCCACTGGTTTAGCGGGACGCATAGCTTCAAAATTCTCCCACCACAGATTGGCGGGTCCTTCCAGGAAATACGCCGCAAAGGTCACCTTGTCGGCCTCAGACACATTTGCAGAGCGAATCTTGTGTGAGATGCTGCACAGCCAGTCATCAGCGTCGAGGGGATCGACGGAATGATGAAACTTTGGAGGATTCAGCTTCACAAAGTCATTGAGGAACACTGCAGCATTCCTAGGCTGTCGAGCCGTATTCTACTCAATACGCTCTAGCAATTCGTTGGTCTCTCTTTTGTTTCTTTCTGCCTCAAGCATCACTTCTACCACAGAAGGTGGGTGAGGCAGGTCTTCCTGCGACGCTTGACTACCCTCACCTTGCTCATGAGCAGGGGCACGGTTCAACCTGGTGAACACCATCCTGACAAACAAACTCATAGCTTAGACCAATATAATATCAATACTAGCTATGGATTAAGAATGTACTGAACACACGGAATGCGGAAATGAATATCCGAACAGCATGGTAACAAGCAACTGCTATATATACACCATGGTTCATACACACCCTTACATAGTTCAGTACAACCTTAACCGAAGAGCAAACTACTGAAATTATGAAACTACTCATCGGAGGCTTACAAGCTTCCTATACATTATTTATCTAGGCCTCCGGAATTCATTTCACATTACAGGCATACTTCACAAGTCACGCAGGACTGTGAACGTACGGCTACTACCATACTATCCTTCCGCTCACAGCTCAGGCATCCGCATAGAACATCTCATAGAGATTACCTCCATGGCCTGGAAGCTCAACCTGCGGATCAGGAAACACTCCAGCCTGAGATCCCTGGGATCCATAAGGACACGGATGTGGCCTTGGTCCCCTGACTGGTGGTAAGAGGGGTCCCCGAAGAGGTGTGACTCCTCCTATAGCTGGCCAGTCAACGTGGGCCGGAAGATGGGTTCTAACAGGGTTCAGCATCTCCATCTCTCCATACCCTGTCTGGACTACCGGTGCCAGCTGCGTCAAAGCTGTCCACAGACGGGCACGGGTAGCATAAAGCTCCATGCGGAGAGCACGAGCATCCGTGTCTCTGTTCTCTAGCATCTCAACAGTGGACTGCAGTAGTGGATCCTCCATAGAAGAATCAAAATAGACTCCACTGAGGTATCCCTCTTCACCAGGCTGAGAGGCCGGAACATAACAGAACTCTGAATTCTGCACCAGTGCATGTCTCGCTGTCATAATGGTCAGCATTGAATAGGCAGCATCCTGTACTGCCATGTCAACGGTGACCCCCAACCCATAGTACCAATGGATTGGCTTCTCAGCTCCAGGGTAGTCTGGAAATACCCTAATAGTGCAGATGTACTGGCTCTGGTTGAAGTCTCGGTATTGTTCCTCCACTGTGTACTCGGGGTACCAGCGGTAACCGCACACCAACATCACCCTGACCAGCATGGCCGTATGACCCGGTACATCAATGCACCTGGTCAGACGTACCACCTGATGAGAAGGATGGCCAGGCATCTGTAAATAGAGAGTAATGCAAAAGCATTAGAGCTCCGAATGCAAAATTGGGCAGCATAACGGCTGTAAATGCTCAAAACAAATTTGAGACAACCCAAAATGGAATAGCGTAAGCACTCAACTATCAAGTTCAACTCTCTGATCATCAACTTACTTCCTTTTTTCTAGGAATAGAAGAAACCCAATGTCTCATGACCCGTAGTCCTATAATCTACCAATCAGAACACGAGCCTAGAAGAAGATGAGTAACCTAGTCCTTAATTACCGCAGAAAAGACGAGGATGACCAGAATAGAATAACTTGAGAAGAGAACAAGAATCTTACGTTCCCTTCCACAAACAATTCCCTTATATATAACTAAAGCAATTCTAGACTCAACTTCGACCAGTTTGGCTTAGTAATCCTACAGTCAGTCAGGCTCTGATACCAACGCTGTCGGGACCCCGATCCTAAGCCATAGGAATCCAGCGTGTAACACATCGCATCCCTTTGTGGTCTCACGCACGGTTAACTCCACGGCTGCAGCCTTACCTTAGCCGGGACCGTTTGCGTCTTTTGACTCACGTATGTGAAGGTGTCGCTAGCAATCCAATGTCAAAGAACCCGGATCGACATGTCTAGTCATAAACCAAAGTGGCAGTACCGCACAAGGACAGGCATACATGACCCAACAAAGCAGGTGTCGGTCATCAGCGAATGTACACGAGTCGTAGCAAGCTACAAGGACTCCATTACATCGCGTGACATTTCCCGAAAGGGGACAGACACAGCAGCTAAGAAGGACACATGCCGGTCAACCATTGTGTCCGGAGCAGTAGCGAACTACCAAGGCTCGTTGGATCACACAGGGGCATTTCCTTGTAAGGAGTGCTACTAAAGTTCGCGACTAAGTAATCGAACCCCATACATATCAAGTACGACACACATATGCATGGCATACCGATATGTATAGATACATCGATGGCATCACAACATAACCATAAACATACAACCTTTATTTAAGAGGCTCGGAAGAGCCACACACATAATATTACACATTAAGGGTCTCACGACCCATAATAGCAGTCATACAATTACAAGCCAGTGGAAGAGTTATAAACTGTCTGGGTACATACAGGGCAACTAGAAGGCACATGGCCTGACTATACTACAGAGCCGACGTAGGACCAGATCGTAGCTGGGACACCAGCTACTCGTCATCGTCAATGTCTACGAAGAACCCTCCATTAGGGTCATTAGCAACCTCTGCAACATTTATTAAGCAAACATGAGTACGAAGGTACTCAGCAAGACTTTAGGATGACTAACTACTCATGCAAGGTATCAAAAGGTATTGTGGGGTTTCATGCGGAAAGCCAGCATTTGACTCGTGGCTAGACAACTTGCATTTTTAAATAATTTTGACAACTTGATTTCTCGCACACGAGTCCACTAACACCACAACAATACACTATCGTGGAAACATTCTGTCTCCGTACGGAAATGCCGTCCACGACACTCACGCTTATCTTGGCAATTTTATGAGTAGCCGTTGAAGTTATCTATGAACAACATATGTCTCCAAGTAATCCATATCCGCGGACGCGGCTATTCGAATAGATCATAACCCTGCAAGGGTGTACTTCTTCACACACGCTCTCGCCACTTATCGCCATGTGCACGTCATGCACCTCGGTAACCTTCAAGCGGAAGCCCAGCGAGGGAGTCGGCCACGACCGTTAACCACACTAGTACCTAGTCTAGGTTTATCGCCTATCTCAGAGTAACCCGACGGAAGTCCGGCCGAGGTTTCCGCCACGGCCTCAAACGATGTGCGCAGGGTTCCCAAGCCCACCATCCGGGTGCCACTTGGTACACCGTGCCACTGCCTACCGCATCACGGTCCACCTCTCAGGTCAGCACCATGCACGGCCTCTAACATTACTATAAACACCAGAAACTACTTGCAACTCCTAGACCGAGTACTACGCGGTTAATAGGCCGAGCGGGGTCATATTTCAGGGCCCAGCATGTGGTAGTATCTAGTCTTGGATTACATACACGGAACTCAGTTCCTAAGTACGGTTCCAATGAAACAACCCGCCATGTACTCCTACACAGCCTTTCACCGGTACCTTTACCAAATCAAGTTCAACACACAACCTTTGCTCACCGAACACATTCCACATTTCTGTTCATCTCCCAGATGACAGACCATACACAACTCTAAGCATAGCATGCATAGCAGGATAAGGCACATCATAGCTCAAGCAACTATCAGGTATGCTAGGTTGCAAGGTTCGGCTATTTACTGTGACAAAGTTAGGTCATGCAAAGGAAGTAGGTTCAGCTAACGTGGCAAAACCAGTTGAAGCATTTGATCCTAATGCAATAAATAAGTGCAGGAGCAAGAACATGGGAATTATCGGGATGATCAAAGGGGTTGCTTGCCTTGTTGCTCAGAGGAGGAACGATATCCGTCAGACGGATATCCGGTGGAATCCGCGGTTGCACTCGGCGGCGGCGAGGAGCTCTCGGCCTTGGTGGGGAACTAGGCTACGATGCACGGGAGAGCGTGGGGCGAGAGGGGAAATGACGACGAGCTCACGGCGTTTCCGATGGTGCTGTTGAAGGGCTCGGGGATGCGCCAGAGGGAGCGAATCGACGGGAGAGGTCCGGCGGCCGGAGGTGGAAGACGACGGCGTTGGGGATGATGCAGAGCTTGGGGAGACTTCGGCTTCTGCAGGGATGACCGGGGCGACGAGGCGGAGCTAACAGACTACTCGGAGGAGGGTTCCCATGGCTAGAGGTGCTGCGGCTCGAGCTCGAGCTCGGCTCCAATGGCGGCAGCAGGAGGGAGGGCAAGATCCGAGAGGAGAGGAAGAACGGTGCTGGGGAATGGATAGAGGAGACCCTGGGGAGCTTATCCCCGGCCTTGCCAGCGCGTGGCGGTGGCCAGGCAGGCGCACAGGTGCGTGGCCGCGCCGGAGGAGGCGGCGGCCACCTCCTGCTCCTACTGGCGCGAGGGAGGGGACGAGCCAGGGAGATGGGCCGGGCCAGGCTAGGCGACAGGTAAGGGTTCCCCTTTTTTTCTGTTTTTGTTTTTCTGTTTTGCTAACTGTTGTTTTACTATTTATTTCAGCTCCAAAACAAAAAGTAAAAACTATTTTAGACCTCCTGAAATATTGTTATAATATTCCCAACCATTTCCAAAGTTTTCAACATTTTTGAAAATTTATAGTTTCTGATTTCAAATTTAAAGTTTGAAACCAGTGGCTTTTGCATTAATTTAAAATGCTTAAGGTGTCAAGAAAATAGTTTTCTCCAATGCTCATTTACTTTCATGATTTATCAGAAAGTTTGAACATTTCTTGAGGCCATTTTGGGTTCATTGATTTTAACTAGTTTGAGATTTTCTTTATTTAAAGTAGTGGCTAGGGTTTTGAGTTTTTCCTTTGCCACTTTCTTGTTCTTGTTGAAAAATTCTTAGATGCAAATGCAAAGAAGACATGAGCACAAGACTAACTTGCTTAAAGTGTCAGGGATGTGACACAGGTATCTTGTGGTAGACAACGGTATGGGTGAGAAGAGGCAGACCAAAATCGCAGTTAGTGTTCTTTGGTATATGCCAATCGTACCAAGACTTCAACGTATTTTCATGGTCGAAGAGACAGCCAGACAGATGACATGGCACAAATTGGGCAAAAGAACCGAACTAGATGAGGATGGGAATAAGATTATGGTACACACATCGGATGGGGAAGCATGGAAACATTTCGATGGATTGCATCAGGATAAAGCGGCAGATCGAAGGAACCCTCGAGTCTGCGCCGCCACGGATGGTTTTAATCCCTTCGGCATGACGGCAACCCAATACAGTTGTTGGCATGTATTTGTCATTCCACTCAATCTCCCCCCTGGGCAGATTATGCAAAGAATGAACATATTTCTGACGTTGATAATTCCAGGGCCCAATTATCTGGGGAAGAATATGAATGTGTACCTGCAACCACTTAAGGATGAATTGGAAGAAGCTTGGGATAATGGGGTCAAGACATACGATGCCGCTAGAAAAGAAAACTTCAAAATGCATGTGTGGTACATGTACTCTATGCATGACTTGCCAGCGTATGCGCTATTCTCTAGATGGTGTGTGCATGGAAGGTTCCCGTGCCCCCAATGCAAGGCAGCTCTTCAGTTGCATTGGTTGCAGGAGGGTCGGAAGTATTCTTGCTTTGACTTGCATAGACAGTTCCTGGATCGTGACCATCAGTTCAGAAAAGACAAGAAGAACTTTACGAAAAGTAAAGTTGTCAAAAACTTGGCACCACCTGCGTTCACATGCCAACAGATCCTGGATCAGTTAAACGCCCTCGAGCCTGATCCAGAGCGTCCAGGGTATTTCAAGGGGTATAATTCAAAACACGCCTGGACGGTTGGTATGTTGTTTATGAAGTGCCGCCACATGTCAGACCACCTGTCCCAAATGAACAGGATTATGAACCTCACATTAACCCACACACATATGATGGAGAATTCTTCCAAGAAACACGTCTTTCCAAGAAACGTTTCAAGAACCGCCGTGCTTCACACAAGAACATGGAAGTAGACAACGACAATGAATCCGACTCCAACCCTGAGGCGGAACCAGAAGACCTGGAACTCGTAGAGGATACTAATGCGGATGACCTGTCAATGCTTCAACGATTAAAGGAAGGCCTTTCACAACTTCACGCCGTTGAACCCGACGAGCACGTCATTCATGAAGACATGCGTGATAGTGATGATGATGATGCATTTATTGATGATGATTATTAGTTTGTAAGATTCACAACTTAAATTATATATATTTTAATCTTTATTATTCATGTACATATTATTATTCATGTCAGTTATTCAATTTTTTTATGTTGTACTAATTTCTTTTAATCTTTATCATGGCAGGTCACCAGGTGTGGAAAGATGGTGGGCGCTGGTCCAGATCTCTCGACGGGTTCTTCCCAGGCGCCCCGCACGAGGGGTGGTACTTCCCTTCCACCCCTATCTCTCTATAGAGCCTTGGCAGACAGTCTGTCAACACCACCCGTGGGTTCTTCTTCATCGGCGGCATTGCCCACTGGGAGAGGTGCTGGTCGGGTAGGGAAGAAGGGGAAGGGTATAGGGAGAGGTGGTGGCCGCGAAAGATCCAGGAGGACTATTGAGCCGTCCTCGCCACCACCACCAGCTCATTCACACGAGCATAGGACTAGTATGGTCAACCCGTTTGCGGAGCAGGCTACGGGGACTCCGTTCCAGGAGCTTGTTGTTGACGGGCATTCGTCCCATGAGACTCCGGTCCAGGAGAAGCCTCGGGTCGAGGTGCATTCGGCCCAGGCGCAACCGGAGGAGACTACGGTTCCGGAGGCTTCACCCGACGTGGAGAGTCCCGGATGGGAGACCTGGCCGGATCGTACCGAGTTGCCGGATTGGACCGAGGGTCCGGGTTGCTCAGGGGGCGGGGATGGCGGGGATGAGCTTACGGATAGTGAGCGCGATGTGCAGGTGGACGGGGCCACCGTGTACAAGCGTGGTAGTACACGTCTCCCGGTCGCGCCGGCTACCCGCGAGCAGAGGCCGGTGAATAAACCTGAAGGAGATAGGTAAGTACATTTACTCTTTTTTAGCTTTTGCCTTCAAGTTTGCTCAAATATCTAATGTGTTGACCTTATCATACTGCAGGGGATGGGTACACCCTATTGGAGTCCGCAGGCCGAACTCCGTCCTTGTTGTGCTTTGCCGGACAAATTTCCCGGGGTTTGTCACGTTGCCTCGTGAGGGTCAGTTTCCTACACTAGGATTTTCCTGGGAGCACTACCAGGCTGCGCAGGCCCCGCCGGAGGAGATTATAGATGGTGTCTTGTGCCACACGAGGGCCGAGATGGTGATCAGGAGATTTTGGGTAAATTATCCTTTTACAGAATCTAAAATTAACAATATAGCTAATTATTGCACTAATCGGTGTTTTCACGTTTGATTGCAGACCTTCTATAGGTGTGAGGATGGATATGAGGAGGAGGCGGCCAGGGTTCTCGAGGCCGAGTGTAGGCGGTTACTACAGAACTTGCGCCACGAGGCTCGGCCGCAGGCTATTCGAGATTACTACGCCACACGTGGTATTAAGAAGCAGAAGGATTGCCGCGGAAAGTTTCTGAAGAAGGAGCAATACATGAAGGTAATTACCTATTCTTAAGTCCTTCTACGTAGTTTTCTTGATTTTATTCATAGGCGTAGCGCTGAAAATTCTTTCTAATAACTTATAGGTGCCCCCGAGATGGTGTGCACATAAGATGGATTGTTGGGAGGCGTTGGTTGATGAGTGGTGCATAGGCAGCTGGCGAGACGTCCACAAGAATGCGAAGGATCGGCGTAGCCAAATGGTTGGTGTGCCACATCATCAAGGCAGCGCCAACTTACGTCAGTTTGGACGAAACTGGGTATGTGATTTGCTTCATGATTCATGCAATTCATTCTTGATGCTAATATTTTGTTCCTCTCTTTTAGGCGCATCACAATAAGACGGAGATGCCACACTTGTACGACCTTTATGGCATGGCCCATATTGCCTCGTACAAGAAGGCGAAGGCATTCTCTGAGTCTGACCTGGATGATCCCAATAACTTCACCAACATATCATCCCACCAGAAGCTCGTGGCATACAGGGACGTGGGGAAGGCTACAAAAGGGGATGAATTTAACCCTAGCCAGGAACCTTTGGATCCAGAGCTGGTGATGATATCTGGTGGCGGGAGGCCCCATGGCTCGATAGCCATTGGAGATGGGATAATACGTTGTCCACTCACTCTTCCGGAGATCAAGGCGCGCCAGTCGAGCAACTGTCCTGAGATAACGCGTCGTCCACGGCCAGTCGAACTTGCCATCGAGGTTAGTTGTACGGACTAAGAACACTTTCATCCATTTCATTATGTGTGTAACCATAGATCATTACTGTGGTAACGAGGAATGGTGTTTCAGGCTGCTCTTCAGAAAGAGAGAGCGGCAAACCAGGCTGCTCTTGAGAAAGAGAGATTGGCAAGCCAGGCTGCTCTTGATGAGAGGGACCAGACCACGACACGATTGATTGAGGAGGAGAGGGCCCGGAGTGAGGTGGGTTAACGGGCCCTGTACGACAAATCATGTGTGTAATGTCTGTTTCATTACTAACTAATACGACCCACTCTTCAAGGTCTGTGCGAGAAGAGCGGTCAAGTCCCTCCGCCGATGCCCGTCTTCTCTTCGATTGGCACGGTGAGTTTCATTATAAACTAGTATTAATAATTGAGTGTCATCATGCTAACTGAGTCATTGCAAAATATCTTTTCTGCAGAATAACTCCCGAGCGGCATCGCACGACCCTTCTCCAGGGCAACCGTCTCCAAACGAAGCCGCCGCGAGCAACCGTGGTGTTTCTCCTCCTTGATGACCACTACGGTAAGTTTCTCTTCTCCTCTTTCATATTATCCTTGCTTTAATTTCCCCAAAACGACATAATTAGCCCATTTAGCTCCAAAATGTCATAATAACCTCAAAATGGCATACGAACCTTGGTTAGCTCATGAATATTATATACTTAGCTTCTTTTCCTCTAAAATGAGATAATTAGCCCATTGAGCTCCAAAAAGACATAATTAGGTAATTGAGCTCCAAGAAGAGGAGAAGAGGAGAAGAGGAGAAGAATAGGAAAAATGAAAAGAAAGAAGAAGAAGAAGAAGAAGAGAAGAAGGAGAAGGAGGAGGAGGAGGAGGACGAGGAGGAGAAGGGCAAGGACCTTCTAGTCCTTCTCCTCCTCCTCCTTCTCCTCCTTCTCCTCCTTCTTCTTGATTTCTTCTTCTTCTCCTCCTCCTCCTCTTTCTTCTCCTCTTTCATATTATCCTTGCTTTAATTTCCCCCAAAAGACATAATTAGCCCATTTAGCTCCAAAATGCCATAATAACCTCAAAATGGCATAAGAACCTTGGTTAGCTCATGAATATTATATACTTAGCTTGTTTTCCTCTAAAATGAGATAATTAGCCCATTTAGCTCCAAAAAGACATAATTAGGTCATTTAGCTCCAAGAAGAGGAGAATAAATAGGAAAAATGAAAAGAAAGAAGAAGAAGAAGAAGAAGGAGAAGGAGGAGGAGGAGGAGGAAGAGGAGGAGAAGGAGGAGAAGGCCAAGGACCTTCTAGTCCTTCTCCTCCTCCTCCTTCTCCTCCTTCTCCTCCTTCTTTATTTCTTCTTCTTCTCCTACTCCTCCTCTTTCTTATCCTCTTTCATATTATCCTTGCTTTAATTTCCCCAACAATGACATAATTAGCCCATTTAGCTCCAAAATGCCATAATAAGCTCAAAATGGCATAAGAACCTTGGTTAGCTCATGAATATTATAGACTTAGCTTGTTTTCCTCTAAAATGGGATAATTAGCACATTTAGCTCCAAAAAGAGATAGTTAGGTAATTTAGCTCCAACAAGAGGAGAAGAGGAGAAGAAATAGGAAAAATGAAAAGAAAGAAAAAGAAGAAGAAGAAGAAGAGAAGAAGGAGAAGGAGGAGGAGAATGCCAAGGACCTTCTAGTCCTTCTCCTCCTCCTCCTTCTCCTCCTTATCCTCCTTCTTGATTTCTTCTTCTTCTCCTCCTCCTCCTCTTTCTTCTCCTCTTTCATATTATCCTTGCTTTAATTTCCCCAACAATGACATAATTAGCCCATTTACCTCCAAAATACCATAATAAGCTTAAAATGGCATAATAACCTTGGTTAGCTCATGAATATTATATACTTAGCTTGTTTTCCTCTAAAATGGGATAATTAGCCCATTTAGCTCCAAAAAGACATAATTAGGTAATTTATCTCCAACAAGAGGAGAAGAGGAGAAGAAATAGGAAAAATGAAAAGAAAGAAGAAGAAGAAGAAGAAGAAGAAGAAGAGAAGAAGGAGAAGGAGGAGGAGGAGGAGAAGGAGAAGGCCAAGGACCTTCTAGTCCTTCTCCTCCTCCTCCTTCTCCTCCTTCTCCTCCTTCTTGATTTATTCTTCTTCTCCTCCTCCTCCTCTTTCTTATCCTCTTTCATGTTATCCTTGCTTTAATTTCCCCAACAATGACATAATTAGCCCATTTAGCTCCAAAATACCATAATAAGCTCAAAATGGCATAAGAACCTTGGGTAGCTCATGAATCTTATATACTTAGCTTGTTTTCCCCTAAAATGGGATAATTAGCCCATTAAGCTCCAAAAAGACATAATTAGGTAATTTATCTCCTACAAGAGGAGAAGAAATAGGAAAAATGAAAAGAAATAATAATAATAATAAGAAGAAGAAGAAGAAGAGAAGAAGGAGAAGGAGGAGGAGGAGGAGGAGAAGGAGAAGGCCAAGGACCTTCTAGTCCTTCTCCTCCTCCTCCTTCTCCTCCTTCTCCTCCTTCTTCTTGATTTCTTCTTCTTCTCCTCCTCCTCCTCTTTCTTCTCCTCTTTCATATTATCCTTGCTTTAGTTTCCCCAATAATGACATAATTAGCACATTTAGCTCCAAAATACCGTAATAAGCTCAAAATGGCATAAGAACCTTGTCTAGCTCATGAATATTATATACTTAGCTTGTTTTCCTCTAAAATGGGATAATTAACCCATTTAGCTCCAAAAGACATAATTAGGTAATTTAGCTCCAACAATAGGAGAAGAGGAGAAGAAATAGGCAAAATGAAAAGAAAGAAGAAGAAGAAGAAGAAGAAGAGAAGAAGGAGAAGCAGGAGGAGGACAAGGAGAAGGAGAAGGCCAAGGACCTTCTAGTCCTTCTCCTCCTCCTCCTTCTCCTCCTTCTCCTCCTTCTTCTTGATTTCTTATTCTTCTCCTCCTCCTCCTCTTTCTTCTCCTCTTTCATATTATCCTTGCTTTAATTTCCCCAACAATGACATAATTAGCCCATTTAGCTCCAAATACCATAATAAGCTCAAAATGGCATAAGAACCTTGGTTAGCTTATGAATCTTATATACTTAGCTTGTTTTCCTCTAAAATGGGATAATTAACCCATTTAGCTCCAAAAAGACATAATTAGGTAATTTAGCTCCAACAAGAGGAGAAGAGGAGAAGAAATAGGCAAAATGAAAAGAAAGAAAAAGAAGAAGAAGAAGAAGAAGAGAAGGAGAAGGAGGAGGAGGAGGAGGAGAAGGAGAAAGCCAAGGACCTTCTAGTCCTTCTCCTCCTTCTTCTTGATTTTTCTTCTTCTCCTCCTCCTCCTCTTTATTCTACTCTTTCATATTATCCTTGCTTTAATTTCCCCAACAATGACATAATTAGCCCATTTAACTCCAAAATACCATAATAAGCTCAAAATGGCATAAGAACCTTGGTTAGCTCATGAATGTTATATACTTAGCTTGTTTTCCTCTAAAATGGGATAATTAACCCATTTAACTCCAAAAATACATATCTAGGTAATTTAACTCCAAAAGTTGGAGAAGAGGAGAAGAAATAGGCAAAATGAAAAGAAAGAAGAAGAAGAAGAAGAGGAAGAAAAAGAGAAGAAGGAGAAGGAGGAGGAGGAGGAGGAGAAGGCCAAGGACCTTCTAGTCCTTCTCCTCCTTCTCCTCCTTCTTCTTGATTTCTTCTTCTTCTCCTCCTCCTCCTCTTTCTTCTCCTTTTCATATTATCCTTGCTTTAATTAACCCATTTAGCTCCAAAATGCCATAATAAGCTAAAAATGGCATAAGAACCTTGGTTAGCTCATGAATTTTATATTCTTAGCTTGTTTTCCGCTAAAAATGACATAATTAGCTGAAAAACATCATATTTTGTTCTTCTTCTGACTTTCTTATTCACATTTTTGCAGATTGGATATACTACATGCATGGAAGCTGGCATTCTTGGAGTTGAGCAATGTCGATGGATGAACTTTATATGTATATCAGCTAGGTTTCATTTGAGTTGATGAACAATGTCGAACTATATGTATATGTATATATGGATAAACAGGGCAATACTTTGTATGTTGGATCTTTCGATATATGGGTATGTACATTGATTTATATGTATATCATATATGTGTGGTGAATTATATATATGTGTTGGCAAGTATATGTGTGGTGAACTATATATCATATATGTGTGGTGAATTATATAAATGTGATGTCAAATATATATATATATGTGCTGTGAAATAATATAAAACAAAAAATAGGTACTATATGGGCTCTTTGCCGTCTGCCAGCTGATGGCAAAGACCTATGCCATCAGCTGGCAGATGGCAAAGGTGCCACATGGCACCCAGCTGTGCATCCTGGGGTGTCTATATAGGCTCTTTGCCGTCTGCCCCCAGGGTGGGCAGACGACAAAGAAGAGGGCACAGAGGAGGAGGGAGGAGGAGACAGACGACAAAGAGTGGAGGGGGGAGGAGGAGGCAGACGACAAAGAATAAGGGGGAGGCAGACGACAAAGAATAAGGGGGAGGCAGACGACAAAGAATAAGGGGGAGGCAGATGGCAAAGAATAAGGGGGAGGCAGACGGAAAAGCCTCCGTTAACCCCTAACGGAGGCAACGCCTGTCGGCTGCCGTCTCGAGCACTTTGCCGACTGCTCCTAAGGAAAGCTGACGGCAAAGAGCTTTGCCGTCCGCTTTGGGGGGGGCAGACGACAAAGGAGGTCCTATGCCGTCGTAGGCTGACGCAGAAATTTTGCCGGCCGTGAGATTCTTTGCCGTCTGTTGTTTTGTCTTTGTCGTCCGGGATTTAGTCTTTGCCGTCTGTGATGGCAGATGGGAAAGAAGATGCTTCCTGTAGTGATCATTTGTCCGAAAAAAAATACCTCGGGCTAGGAAATTTTACAAGATACTTTCCTTCTTATTTTAAAATTCTTAGTGATGCATTAGAGCATATCATCAACACATATTGTCAAGACATGCATCTGTGTTGTATTTGTGTGCGTGTTATTTATCTGTTTTCCCCCTCTCCTCTATTATTTCGGTAGACCCCGAGATTGTTGTTGACCCCCAAGTACGACTATGTCTATGTTGACCCATCCTTCCCGGCGGAGCATCCAGGCAAGCGAAACCTCCTTGATCATTCCTATATCGCCCATTCTATCTCTCTCATGCTTGCATTAGATTTTGCTACTACTGTCGATAGCTCCTATTGTGATACATAGCCTGCTTTTGTAACCCGTTGTTGTACTTTACATGTTGTCCTATATGCTTAGTATATGTTTGTTAGTGACCCATGAGTGACCCTCCCCCTTGTCCTTTTTCATACTTTATTACTAGAAGATTTGATCCAGATGATCGGCGTGCCAAGTCTGACACATCAACGCACACCCCCTTAGTTGTACGACTCTGCATAGCTACTATCGGGTGCCAAGGGTGGAACCTCCTACCTCGCTCAAGATGATAAATCTATAGTGTAGCTAGTCGGTCATGGATTACCGACGGTGATTCCTCCTTCACCACTCCCGATAATGACTCTCTCGTGCATCACCTCAAGTGTGGACCCTCAAGGGTGATTCCTCCCCGGTCACCTTGACGGTTACATCGAGTGGAAATGCATCAAGGGTTATTCCTTGGATTTCCCCTTGACGACAAGGACACGATGTTACCTTTACTTTTTGCCCGTGTTATTGGTATTGTGGGACTGAAGGGACGAGTGGTAGCACCCCGGCTGAAGTGGACCTGACTTCCTAACAGTATCTTGTGAGTCGGGTTGACCTGGAGGGTACCCACAAGACGATTACGCGCCACGACTTGGCATTCTTTGCCTTTGTCGTAAGTCCGTGAGGTGGGGCGACATGATCGGTAGGATCACTGATCGTTTCCACAAGCTCACAAGATACTAATGGGTTTGGATATGTGATTTGAGTAGGCGTGTGGCCTTTATCGCACTAACCACCATGTGGGAATAAGTATGTGCACTCTTCTCCGTACATCCTCCCGAAAGCTCTTCACGTGTCACAGTGAGCGGCACGTGCCTGGGTGGTCCGCGTAGGCACCTTCTTTGGTTTAAGAGGTAGCTAGGACTTCTCCTGACTATCCTCATAACATGCAAGAGTGCAAAGGGTGATGGGTCCAAGACACCTGAGCACTTAAGAGTTAGACTAGCGTGTTTTCCTATTTGTTGAGCCTAGGTTGGACTACAACGTGTCAATTAGCCGAGGCAGGACATGACCCAGCAAAGTATGTCCGACCGGAGTTACTCGAGCGTGTTGGCTAAGTTGGTGCACCCATGCAGGGAAGTATATCTATTCAAATAGTTATGTCCACGGTAACTAACGCTTAGAGAGTATCATGATCTTCTACAACTAGAACTTGATACTTGTGGTACTTAAAATGAAATGATGGCTCCGGGATCGCTTCCTCGCAATGAGTCGAGGAAGGATCTCTAGGCCTTGATAGTACATGCTTGTATATGTTTTAATAATGTGAACTCTTGTAATGCTGCAAGACACTAAAGATGCTAGTCTTCGATAGGACTAGGTCTTTCCCCTCTCTTATGGCATTTCTGCAGTTCAACCCAAAGATATAGCCCCATTCCTTTGATACAGATGCATGAAGAACACGAACCCCAGATCAAATTCCTCAAGTGGACCAAAGTCTTTACAAGGATCAAATTCCTCAAGTGGACCAAAGTCTTCACGAGGATCAAATTCCTCATATGGTAAAAATTCTACTCATACTCGTGCTAATGCTTCTGGTATGCAGGTAAACTATAAGGGTCATGAATATGTGCATTATTCCTCAAATAATTATGTTCATAAATCCTCAAAGAATTTCTCTGCATAAGCATTCGAGTACACTAACCCCCGTGTTGTGAAATGAAGTGCATTAGATTCAATGCCTAAGTTTTCGTATGGTCCTCGCGGAATGATGAACTCTTTGCCACCCCTTCACATGTGGGTGGTGAAGAAATTGAACTAACCATTTATGCAGGTCAGGTCTCGAGACGAACTTAATTGTCTAAAGAATTTGCTACAGACCTGAGGAAATTCTTGAAAGGATGCAAGTTAATCATGATGAAAGGGTAATCATTTCACACATCCTCATATTATCTTAATTCTACACTATTTAATGAAATTCAAGTCTGATGAATTTGATATCATATTATTCACTCTGAAGCATATGACATGATAATCTGTACTAATTCATCCACAGGATGCAACCCCTAAAGCCACAGAGTGGGTTCTTGACAGTGGATGCACTAATCACATGAGTGGTGACAAGAGTCTATTGATGAACATTCCATTAACTCCATCACCACTGAAGCATATCACCTACACAAACAAAGGAAAAAAGCAAGGTATTGGGTCTTGGTAAGGTTGCTATCTCCAAGCACTGACACATGGACAAATTCATGCTTGTCGAATCCCTTAGGTTCAACATCATGCCAGTCTCAATGCTTTGTGATCTTGACATGATTGTCACATTTGGCAAATACCGTTGTGTAGTCATCATGGAATCTAACAAACCCAATGTCTTTAGGAGAGGAGATCTGTATATTGTTGATTTATCTACAGGTCCACAACCGGCCACGTGTTTACTTGCAGAAGCCTCAGAGGGTTGGCTATGGCATCGACGACTTGCTCATGCTGCCATGAGGAACTTGCACACTCTTGTGAAGAACAAGCATGTCATTGGCATCGAGGGTGTCAAATTCCTCAAGGATCATTGATAAGTCTCCAACGTATCTATAATTTTTTATTGGTCCATGTTATTATATTATCTCTTTTGGATTTTTTATATGCATTTATATGTTGTTTTATATTATTTTTGGGACTAGCCTATTAATCTAGTGCCTAGTGCCAGTTTCTGTTTTTTCTATGTTTTTGAGTATTGCAGATAAGGAATATTAAATGGAGTCCAAATGGAGTAAAATATCCGGAAAGATTTTTCTTGGACCAGAAGACACGCGACAGACTTGGAGTAGGGGGAAAGACTGTTGTGTGACAGCCCGAGACCGACACTCCAAAAGATTCCCCTTTTATCCCATTCTCGTCGTGTGATTTGTTTGGGTGTCGCATTCATCATCGCATCATTCGCATCATTCGCATTGCATCGGCACTCGGTTGTCGCCAGTTTTCAAACTTGCATCCCTTAGTAGTTGTTGGTTCTCTCCGTTTTCGTCGTTGACCGTTTTGAGACCAACCACACAGGCATGCGCCTACGACATCTTTAAAATATTTCTTTTTAAAGCTGTGTATAAAACTTTCTCGAATTGGGTCGAAAGTTGGCATGCGGTCTTAATATGTTGTAGGTAAGCTGTCTGCCAAATTTTGTCGCGATAGGAGTCCGTTTGATACCCGAACAGTCAACCGCAGCGGCATCATCGTCAGACGTTTTTGATGTTTGTAAATATCGTACCGGGCCACAAACTCATCTCTTCTCTTAGCCCATCATGGTTACACACCCCACATATCCCACTAATACCATCCCCACGTCCGGAGTCATCCGATCGAGGTCGTACGGCTCGAAAACGGGCTAATTTCCCTAACCCTAACCCCCTTCCCTATTTAAACAAGCCCCCATGCCCAATTTAGACAACAGCCAGCCCCTGCCTTGAAAATCATGCCCTGCCAAATCCTAGCCTGCATCTCCTCCTCCCACCTCTAGCCGTCGGGCCCGCCCGAGCCCGGGTCAGGCCCGCGAAGCCCATCTGGCAAGCTCCTCCTGAGCCAGCCAGAGCCCGAGCCAGCAAGCGCCTCCTGGAGCTCGTGTCTCCGTGCCGCAGCCTCGATCTCCCCAGCGTGTGCCCTATCAGGCCGCCACCGGCCGGCCACCGGAGTACGCCGGAGCGCGGCACTCACTTCCCCACACGGGAGCCCGAGCTCCCCTGTGGAGAGCTTCGCTCCTGCTGGTCCCTGCACCCGAGCCCCGGGCTCCCCCCGAGCGCCACCCCTGCCTCATCCCGTCGTTGCACCGGTGCCCTGCCGCCAAATCTGCCCCGCCAGTCGCGGGCCCTCCTCGCCGTACCCGTCCTCGCTGTCCCCGCCGCCAGATCACCCAGCGTAGCCTCCCTGTGTTCTGCCTCGCCGGATCGAGCGGAGAGACTCGGGCAGTGACCCGCTCCAGCCTCGCCAGCGCCCTAGGCCCGAGCCGGCCCAGCTACCGTCGGCCCGCTTTGGCCTTGCCCTCCCGCAGGAACGCAACCGACCCATCTCGCTCCCACCGGCCTCCCAAGCCCGAGGTGAGCAGTCTCCCACTATCCTACGCCCTCGGCATAGCATAAAAATGTTGTGCTCGGTGCTCTGCTACGACCGTGGCATATTCGGCCCATTTGTTTTTTAACCCCGTGGTGGATTTATCCATTTACCACGACATTCTAATTTTGAGAAAAACATGCATATTTCAAATTCCCGTAGCTTTTAAACCGTTCGCCGGATCGGAGCAAATTAGATATGTAGAACTTGTAGAATTTTGTGTAGATTAATATTTTCAAACTCTCATGCATATTTAGAATTGTTAGGTGTGTTGTTTGAATTGGTTTGCGTGACAACGTGTTAAAAACGGTTTAGGTCATAGTTAATTAACCGTAGCTCCGCTAGAGATGAGCCATATATGTAAATGGACTAGAACAATGAGTAGAATCATGTGAACCACTTTGTTTTGCTGCTTAACAAACATAAAATGTAGTTAGGACAAATCTGGACAGATTACAAAGTTAGTGCGTGGGGTCATTTCGGAGATGCTATATGTCATTTCAGGCCACATTTAAAATGCCTAGATAGGTAGTTTAATTTGTGCTTCACCCCTTGCCATGTTTAAAAACATTTAATATTTCCATGTAAATAAATGGGAGTGAACTAAATAATTAAACGTGAAGTTCTGACAATATGCAACTCGTTGCATATTGAGCTTCTCTTAATGTGTAGCGTTTGACTGTTTGAATTGCCATGCCATGCCTTAGATATTTGAAACTGATCATGCATCATATGTGAATTGCATTATGTCATGCATGTGCCGTGGTAAATATCGTGTGTTGATTCTTCTTTCTGGTTTGCTTCGTCTCGTTAGAGTTCCGCAAGCGTGTCGGAATGTGAGGACCCGTTCGACTACGTCGGTTCGTGTGCTTCACGGAGTCGATCTTCTTCCAAGAGGGATCTAAGGCAAGATGATCATCTCCCTAGATACCATTAATATCAATGCCATGCTAGTTGTCTCGTTTCTATCCCTATGTCTCACTGCCTACTGATACGTCCCAAACGTATCTATAATTTCTGCTTGTTCCATGATCTTTTGGGTGACAATGTTATATGTTTTGCTACATTTTTATATAATTTTACACATATTTGGCTAACCTACAAACTCAGTGCACCCAGTGCCAGTTTCTGTCTGCTGATGTCTATTTTGCAAGGGCCTTTACCCAATTTTACGAAGTCCGAAAAATCTAGAAAAAAGATGTAAAAAATAAGCGAAACAGAAGCTTCTGGATCACCGAAGATGTGCCAGAGGGGGGCCAGGGGCCTCCCAGGCGAACTGCTGGCGCGGTTAGGCCCTAGGCCGTGCCAGGAGGCCGCCTGGGTGGGTCCCACCTCCTCCGGTGCCCTCCTTTGGCCTATATTTAGAGTCCCGCGAGGAAACCCCTCCACAACATTCAGAATCGCGAATTTCTCCATCGTTCCGCCGACGCAGCGCTTCCGAGATCGAGAGCATGAGGAGACCTCTTCCTGACACCCTGTCGGAGGGAGGGTTGACCTCCGGGAGCTTCTCCACCGCCATGGACGCTTCCCGGACGTGCCGTCAGTAGTCCTCCTTGGACCATGAGACCATGACCAATAGTTGTGTGATGTCTTCTCTCCAATCTTGTGCTTCAATGGTTAGTCCTTGTGAGCTGCCCTACATGATCAAGGCATCTATGTAATAATCTTGCTATTGCTATGCTCGGTTTGCTGGGATCCGATGGATTATGATATTATGTTCAGATTGTTCTGAGTTATATATTTGATTATCCTTTTATATTGTGTTCCTTAGTGATTCATGCATGTTCTCCGTTGCTATTTATTGCTTTGGCCAAGTAGTAGATTGTAACTTCAAGAGGGAGCGTTATGCATGATTGTGGGTTCATGCCCCTCAATGTATAGCTTGAGTGACATAATCATGAGACTAGGTGATGTGCTTGTTGCCACCAGGGAGAAACAACGGTGCTTGTGACCACGGTTGCAAGGATTGTTTACCTTACGCATAGTTAGCTAATGCAGAGCTCCCTTGCTTTGAGTTTACACTTTGGGTGGGGCTCGCAACTTAATACCGGCAAGATGTTCTAGATAGATATCTCAAGGTGGATGATTAGTAAGTAGATGCTGATGAATGAATGGTCTACTTGTCTTGGTGTACTGCCCATTACTATTGAACCTCTAACTACCAAGTAGCATAATTAGCATTGCGATGCGTTCATAATTCTGTCAATTGCCCAATATTGTTAAACTTAAGCCTTTTCATTTCTCCTTGAGAGGAGGAGCTAAAGTGTGGCTTCAATCTTTGCCTAGGAATAGCATAGATTCTTGGGATAAGTGCAAAGATGCTTTTATTGGGAAGTATTACCCGCCTGCTAAGATTATCCAGTTGAGGAGTAACATTATGAACTTTGGACAATTGGATAATGAACATGTTTCCCAAGCTTGGGAACGTATGAAATCTCTTGTTAAGAATTGCCCTACACATGGTTTGACTACTTGGATGGTTATCCAAACTTTTTATGCAGGATTGAACTTTACCTCACGAAATTTGTTAGACTCGACCGCGGAGGAACCTTTATGTCAACTACACTTGGGGCTGCCACAAAGCTATTGTATGAAATGATGACAAATTATTCTCAATGGCACACCGAGAGAGCTCCAACAGGTAGGAAGGTAAACTCTGTTGAGGAGATCTCCTCCCTTAATGATAAGGTTCACAAGATCATGACTCTACTTACTAAGCAAGCTCCTATTGATCCTCATGATGTTCCTTTAAATTCTTTGGTTGCTCAAGAAAGAGACCAAGTTGATGTTAATTTTATCTCTAAGAACAACTTTAATAACAATGCCTATAGGAGTAATTTTGGTAGCAATCCTAGACCGTTCCCATCCAATAACTGTGGTAACAACAACAATTATCCTAGCACCACTAACTCCACTTATGAATTAGAGAGCTTGCTTAAGGATTTTATCATTTCTCAAAAAGCCTTCAACAAGAGAGTAGAAGAGAAACTAGAAAAATTAGATAGTCTCTCTTTGAAGGTGGACAATATAGCACATGATGTAGAGATGCTTAAAATTAGAACCTCCCCCCTTGAGGAAAGGAACACCACACCCATGAATGCTATCCAAGTCCAAATTAATGAGAACATAAGAATGCTAGCCAAACTTAAAGAAGATGGGCTAGAGAAAAAGAAGAACAAGATAGAATTAAGAGCCTTCCTACACACACTACCATTGCTACTATACAAGTTGTTGAGGACCTCAAAACTTTTAACACCCATTGCACTCCTAGTCCCAATGGACCTATTAATGGTGATGCTAATACCTCAACTATAGGAAAAGAAGGTCCTTTGAATTTAGAGACTACCAAAAGAATGAGCTTAGATGACAATTGTAGTCTTTCCGAAGTCATCACCTTTTTGCAAAGAATGGCTAAAGACCCCCACACTTGTACACTCAATATTGCCTTCACCGAGCATATTACCAATGCTCTTATCAAAGCTAGGGAGGATAAGCTCAATCTAGAGAATTCTATTCCTAGGAAACTAGAAGATGGTTGGGATCCTATGGTCAAGATTAAATTGAATAATATATATTGCTTTGCATTATGTGATGGTGGAGCTAGTGCCTCCGTTATGCCCAAAAGAATGTATGATATGCTTGATTGGAAACCTTATGATCCATGTTCTTTTGGTGTTCGTCTTGTTGACTCTTCCATAAAGAAACCTTTAGGGAGAATTGATGGTGTGCTTATTATTGTCAATGATAATTATGTGCCCGCTGATTTTCCTACTATGGACATTGAATGTGGTCCTTCATGTCCAATTATTTTGGGACGTCCTTTTCTTCGCACCGTTGGTGCTCTCATTGACATGAAAGAGCGAATTATTAAATTTCAATTTCCTATTAAAAAGGGAATGGAACACTTCGCTAGAAAGAAGATTAAGTTACCTTATGAGTCCGTTACTCGGGCAAGTTATTCTTTTGGAGTTGATAACACTTCATCTTCTTGTATTATGCCTAGCTCAAAGGCACAAAAGAAAACGCTTGTTGGGAGGCAACCCAAGTTGTTTTTACTTTCAGTTTTAGTGGTCTTGATGCTTGTTACTACTGTAGAAACATCATTGTATCTTTATTTTTAATTTTGTGCCAAGTTATAGCCTCCGATTGCAAAAAGTTCAAAAAATGTGACATGCTATCCAGAAACAGATTTTGTCTACTTGACGGAAAAATTCGCCAAAATCACCAGATCATCTTTTTGATCTGAATTGTTTTGACAACATTATCTATATAATTTCCTTTCTGGTCAGTTTTGAATTTTTTGATTTGAGTTACAGAAGTGCCCCGAATAAATTATTTACTACCTGTTGTTTTGTTTTTCACACATTCTGTCATGTTTTGCGTTTCCATTGTTTTGCAAATCCTAAGCTTAGTTTTTATTTGCAAAAACGTTTTGGCAATTATAAGAAGCAGTAGCTTTGCATGAAAATCTTTATTTCCAGTAGGTAATGAATTATTTTATTAAGGGTACTAACCACTCTAATCAGCTTTTCTGAGTTTCGTATGAAGGGAGTTTTCAAGTATGCGATGTGAGATGATGAAATAAGATACAGGAGTGTCAAGCGCTCAAGCTTGGGGATGCCCCCATGCACCCCAAGAAATATTCAAGGAGACTCAAGCGTCTAAGCTTGGGGATGCCGTGTGCATCCCCTTCTCTATCAACAATCATTAGTTCGTCCATCTCCATGCTATATTTTTATCACTTCATATGTTATGTGCTATGCTTGGAGCGTCCCGCTATTTACTTTTTAGTTTGTTTTCGTTTTTCTTCCTGTTCATAACAAGTTAAAACCTAGCCTACCTTGGTTGCGAGAGATACACGCTCCATTACACTCTAGAACACAACATAGGTTTTCATTCTTATCCTTTTTGTGTGTTCTTCATCTTTTCATAGCTACTGTCATGTTTAGCTCTTAGTTTTCATGCTTATCTTTTTAAGAGCTTTTATTTAGGTTGCTTTTAGAACTCTCTTGAGTTATCATGCTTATCTTGTTTAGAGAGTTGGCTCGTTGCACTGAGTTGTGTGTCTTGCATGAGTAGGTAACTTAGGTTGCTATTTAAGTATAGTAGTAACTTGCAATAGTTTTGAGGTATTGATTTGAGTAATGTTTGGACTATTGGTGCCAAGAGCTTGAGCCTATTAGTGATAGGTGTCGTATTTTGTCAAATCCGTGTGTTTTTCAAAAACTAAAATTAGTTGAGAACTCTAGCCACTAAATTGATCGCTAACCTCTGGAGAGGTTGGAATATATAGAGTACCCTCCCGTTACCATGAGTCGAGGATGCGCAAGGATAACCAAACCCCCAAACACTCCTCCTCGGGGTACTTGTCTCTTCGTGAATTTCCTAACTAGATAGAGAGTTACCGATAATAAGTGTATGAGTTCTTCGGACTACTGTGAGTATTCGATTGTTGGCAACGCCACCATCCATATTTTGTTAGCCTCTTCGGTATCGTGCATTGCCCTTTCTCACATTGAGAGTTGGTGCAAACTTCGCCGGTGCATCCAAACCCATGACATGATACGCTTTGTCATACATAAGCCTCATTATATCTTTCCTCAAAACAGCCACCATACCTACCTATTAAGGCATTTCCATAGCCTTTCCGAGATACATTGCCATGCAACATCCACCATCTCATGAATTGATATTCATGTCATACATGCTTTTGCTTGATTATAGAGCCGCATGATAGTTGGGACTAGCTCCAATTATTGTTACATGACGCGCTAGTATCATTGCATATCCTGCTACACTGGTAGAGGCATAGGTTTGCATACATCATGATAGTTTTCACTTGTATTTATGTTGAGTACTTCTTATAAAGTTTGATGATTTTTCTTTTTGTTCATGTAAAACATAGAGTGTTGCCCTTAAGACAGGAAAATATCCCAAAGAGGACAAACAAAAGATCCCAAAGAGGACAAATGAGAGATAAAAAGAAAGAGCCAAAGAGGCCACACAAAAATAAAAAAAAATAAAAAAAAATAAAAAAGAGAGAAGGAGGCAACACTACTATTCCTTTTGAAAGATCTACACTCGTACCCCATTGAATTATTGGTACTACATAGAGATTATCATTCATGCATAACTATGTGGGGACCCTTACACTATTGAACTTGGTATGCATATCCAATGATGAGCCTCCTCAAATGAGCTCTAGGTCTTCATGAACAAACAAGTTGGGTGCACTTCTACTAGTTCCATTGGAGAGCCTACTTAGCTCATATGTGCATCCGTTACATGGCAATCCCTACTCCTCACATCATATCTATCATTTGGCTTTCGCTTGTCCTCATTGATGTGAGCCTATCACACCTTTTTGTCTTCCTTCCCAATCATTATTCTATTTGCCATCCTAAGTGCCAACATATATTGCTTACGCTCATCCATTGCATGAGTGCTCAAAGTCGAAAGGGAGAGGATCATTTTGACTTGTGCTTGACTAGTGGTCTCAGGATGAGTCAAAATAAGATTCCGAAGGAGACCAAGTGTGAAATTTTAGTAGATTGAGTTCTCAATTAAAAAATATTTGATGATATCAACCCATCTCCCACTTATTTCACACAAACACCATTTGGAAGCATTCGAGTCACGGACAGCGAGAGCTCTTGCACCTTTATGTTCTTACTTTTCAAACTCAATACTAGATATAGACTCTTGCTTGTTATTGCCTTGACTTGAATTGCATATCTCACTTGCTTTACCTTGAAGTTCTTATATGTGTGTTAGCATGTCACCACATAAATTATTATGTTATCATTTATCTACTCGAGGACGAGCAGAAATTAAGCTTGGGGATGTTGATACGTCCCAAACGTATCTATAATTTCTGCTTGTCCCATGATCTTTTGGGTGACATTGTTATAGGTTTTGCTACACTTTTATATCATTTTACACATATTTGGACTAACCTACAAAATTAGTGCATCGAGTGCCAATTTCTGTCTGTTGATGTCTATTTTGCAGGGACTTTTACCCAATTTTTCGAAGCCTGAAAGAAAAAATATATAAAAAATCAGTGAAACAGAAGCTTCCGGATCAGCTAAGATGGGCCAGAGGGGGGGAGGGGCCTCCCAGGCGACCTGCTGGCGCGACCAGGCACTAGGCCGTGCAAGGAGGCCGCCTGGGTGCGTCCCACCTCCTCCGGTGCCCTCCTTTGGCCTATATTTAGAGTCCCGAGAGGAAACCCTTCCACAACTTCGAGAATTAGGAATTTCTCCATCGTTCCACTGCCGCAGCACTTCCAAGATCGGGAGCCTCACGAGACCTCTTCCCGGCACCGTGCCGGAGGGAGGATTAACCTCCGGGAGCTTCTCCACCTCCATGGACGCTTCTCGGACGTGCCGTGAGTAGTCCTCCTTGGACCATGAGTCCATCACCAGTAGCTATGTGATGTCTTCTCTCCAATATTGTGCTTCAATGGTTAGTCCTTGTGAGATGCCCTACATGATCAAGGCATCTATGTAACTCTCTTGCTATTGCTATGCTCGGTTTCTTGGGATCCGATGGATTATGAGATTATGTTCAGATTGTTATGAGTTATATATTTGATTATCCTTTTATATTATGTTCCTTAGTGATTCATGCATGTTCTTCGTTGCTATTTATTGCTTTAGCCAAGTAGTAAATTGTAACTCCAAGAGGGAGCGTTATGCATGATTGTGGGCTCATGCCCCTCGATGTCTAGGTTGAGTGACAAAAACATGTGCTTGGGGATGTGCTTGTTGCAACTAGGGAGAAAACAACAGTGCTTGTGACCACGGTTGCAAGGATTGTTTAACTTACGCATAGTTCGTTCATGCAGTTGTCCGTTGCTTTGAGTTTACACTTTGGGTGTGGCTCGCAACTTAATACCGGCGAGATGTTCTGGATAGATATCTCAAGGTGGATGATTAGTAAGTAGATGCTGATGAATAAACAGTCTACTTGTCTTGACGTACTGCCCATTACTATTGAACATCTAACTATCAAGTAGCATAATTAGCATTGCAGTGCGTTCATAATTATGTCAATTTCCCAAGTATTATTTGTTTACCCAATCATAATTGTTTATCGTCTTTTGGGAGAGAGACATCACTAGTGAACATCATGTGACTCCGGTCCATATCACCATCATTGTTTACACCTCCATCATTTACTTTTCCGTTGCAATCACTACTACCTTCTCGCTTGTGTTTTGATCCTTTGCAAACTACAAGGCCGGAGAGATTGACAGTCTCTCTCTACTCATTGGGAGCAAAGTTATTTGTGTGTGTGCAGGTCCACGTCTTCTGCTGACCAGGACAGGAGACACCTACTTGTTGATCCTAGGAGTCCTCCTGGTTCGATAAAGCTTACAGTCTCCGTGTAACGGAAACCTTGTTGCTCACTACATCTCAACCTTCCAATTGGGGTAACCAACGAGGCGCGAGAAGTATATACATCATCTCATCATCACCTACCACATGTTTAATATGCCTCCCAACATTGCCATGAAAACCTTCAAACTGTTCACAACCTAGCAAACCACTGATTTGCTATGTTACCGCTTGCTTAACCATGTGTTAGCGTTGCTAGTTGTAGGTGCAGTTGCTTCCATGTGATAACATGGGTTCCTTGTTATATCATCCTATTAAATGCTATTTAATTTAATGCCCCTATATACTTGGTAAAAGGTGGAAGGCTCGTCTTTCTAGCGTGGTGTTTTGTTCCACCTTTGCCGCCTTAGTTTCGGCTACCGGTGTTATATTCCATAATTGAGCGCTCCTAACACGATCGGGGTTGTTATGGGGACCCCCTTGATAATTCCTCTTAGATTAAAACTGGTTCGGCAATGCCCAACTTTGGTACTACATTTGCCTAATAACCTAATAAAATTGCATAGGGACTTTCCGAACCGCATGGAAAATAAATCAACCCCCGGGCAAGTGCTTCGCATGAGTGTTGGTCCAAATCGGGCGATGTCGGGCACCCCCTGGTCACCCGGGGTTTCATCCAACCCGACCTCTTTCCCATCCGGTCGTTCCCTGAGAACGAGATACGCGGCTCCTATCGGGACTATCGGCACACCGGGCGGCCTTGCTGGATTAAGTTTACCTTTTACGAAATATCTTGTGCGTCGGGATTCCATTGATGCTTTGGGTTATCTAAGAGTTGAGATTTTCCACTAAGGAGTCCGATGAGATCGCGAGTTTCGTGATGGAGGATTTCTATGCAGCTTGTCGTAATTTGTGATGGACTAGTTGGAGCACCCCTCCAGGGTTAACACTTTCGGAAAGCCGTGCCCGCGGTATGTGGCAACGTGGAAACTTTGTTTATCATCCGGTTCTAAATAACTTAAAGTAAACTTATTTAATACTTGCCAACTGAGTGCGTAACCGTGACTGTCTCTTTCATGAGACCCTTCTTTGATTGAGGACACGGCGGGGTTATGTATGATGTAAGTAGGTGTTCAAGATCATTTATTTGATCATTATTAGTTCACGTCCGATTATGCGTAGATCACCCCCCCTCTTATTCGTGTACTCGTAAGTTAGCCACCTCAAATAAATGCTTAGTCGCTTGCTGCAGCCTCACCACTTAACCATACCTCGCCCATTAAGCTTTGCTAGTCTTGATACCTTTGGGTTACAACAACACTAGTTGCAGGTACAGGTAAAAAGTTACTTTGACGTGAGTGCGCTGCTTGTCCCATTTGTAGTTTCTTCTTCCTCTTCCTCATCGATCTAGGATGGGTTCTAGGCCGGTAGCCTGGGATAGAAAGGATGGGCATCGTTCTTTTATCATTTGTTTTCGTCTGTAGTCGGACCCTGCTCTTCTTTATGATGATTGTATGTATTGTACTAATGTGACTCTGATGTAGCTTGTGACAAGTGTAATACAACTCCTAATATTCATATTTTCAATACATGTACTTGTAACGATATCCATTCTTGCAAAACGACGAGATGCGTTTCTATCCCTGTCGAGGCCCTCGCGCCAAAATAAGGATAGGACCGCATCTTGGGCGTTACAAGTTGCCGGGAGGCCACAAGCCTGCAGGGCGCGCCCTAGGGGGTGGGCGCGCCCCTGGCTTGTGGGCCCCCTACAGGTCTCCTAACCCTAATTAGTGGCCTATAAATTCCCAAATATTCCCGTATGACCAAAAAGAGCCACGAACATACTTTCATGCCGCCTGGAGCCTCTGTTCCCGAGAGATCCAATCTATGAGCCTTTCTCGGTAATCTATCGGAGAGGGAATTGATCACGGAGGGCATCTACATCAACTCCATTGCCCCTCCGATGATGTGTGAGTAGTTTACCACAGACCTATGGGTCCATAGCTAGTAGCTAGATGGCTTCTTCTCTCTCTTTGATCTTCAATACCATGTTCTTCATGATCTTCATGGAGATCTATCTGATGCAATACTCTTTTTCGGTGTGTTTGTCGAGATTCGATGAGTTGTGAGTTTCTGTTTAGATTATCCATGAATATTATATGAGTCTCTTATGAATTCTTATATGCATGATTTCATATCTTTGCAAGTATCTTCAAATTATTTGTTTGGTTTGGCCAACTAGATTGGTAATTCTTGCAATGGGAGAAGTCCTTAGTTTTGGGTTCAATCTTGTGATGTCCTCACCCAATTACATAGTAGGGGTAGCGAGGCACGTATTGTATTATTGCCATCGAGGACAAAAAGATGGGGTTTTGACCATATTGCTTGAGTTTATCCCTCTACATCATGTCATCTTACTTAATGTGTTACTCTGTTCTTCATGAACTTAATTCTCTAGATGCAGGCAGGAGTCGGTCGATGTGTGGACTAATAGTAGTAGATGCAGAATCGTTTCGGTCTACTTGACACAGACTTGATGCCTATATGCATAATCATTGCCTTGGATATCTTCATAATTATTTGCTTTTCTATCAATTGCTCGACAGTAATTTGTTCACCCGCCATATTATTTTTATTTATGAGAGAAGCCTCTAGTAAAACCTATGCCCCCAAGTCTATTTGCCATATTATAATTTCAGATCTATAAACCAAAAATACCAAAAATATATTCCTGCAATATATTTACTTTTGTTTCTGCAATATTCTATATCTATCTCTATCAGATCTCATCCTTGCAAATAACTCTGAAGGGATTGACGACCCCTTTATAGCATTGGGTGCAAGTGTTTGATTATTTGTGTAGGTACTACTATTGGAGCCTTGCTTGTTCCTCCTACTGGATTGATACCTTGGTTCTCAACAAACTGAGGGAACTACTTATCTACTTCATTGCATCACCCTTTCCTCTTCAAGGGAAAACCAATGCAAGCTCAAGCGGTAGCAAGAAGGATTTCTGGCACCGTTGCCGGGGAGGATACATATCAAGATCATGCTTACCAAGTACCCATCACAAACTCATCTCTTGCATTTACTTTATTTTCCATTTTCCTCTCGTTTTCCTCTCCCCCACTTCTAAAACAATTTTCAAAAAATACCAAAAAGAATTGCCTTTTTTCGCCCTTTTTCCGTTTGTCTTTTTGTTTGCTCGCTTGTGTGTTAGATTGCTTGCTTTGTCACAATGACTCAAGAGAATACCAAGTTACAAAAATAATTTGCTACCCATGGTGGTAGCTACACATAATAATGATTTTATTAGCTACCAAGTTATGTGATTTTTCCACTACTAATAATAATGATTTTATTAGTACTCTGATTGCTCCCACCACTAGTGCGGAATCTTGTGAAATTAATGTCGCTTTGCTCAATCTTGTTATGAATGAACAATTTTCTAGCCTTCCTAGTGAAGATGTTGCATCCCATCTAAATACTTTCGTTGAGTTGTGTGATATGCAAAAGAAGAAAGATGTGGAAGAGGAAATTGTTAAATTAAAGCTATTTCCTTTCTCATTACGAGATCATGCCAAAACTTGGTTTTCATCTTTACCTAAAAATAGTACTAATTCATGGAATAAGTGTAAAGATGCCTTTATTTCCAAGTACTTTCCGCCCGCTAAGATCATCTCCCTTAGGAACGATATAATGAATTTTAAGCAACTTCATCATGCGCATGTTGTACAATCTTGGGAGAGGATGAAACTAATGATTAGGAATTGCCCCGCTCATGATTTGAGTTTATGGATGATTATACAATTTTTTATGCGGGATTGAATTTTCCTTCTAGAAATATTTTATATTCAGCCGTGGGTGGTACCTTTATGGAAATCACATTAGGAGAAGCTACTAAACTCCTAGATAATTGTCACACCCTATTTTCACTTTGTCTCAACTATAGTCCTTCCAAATTTGGAGTTAATTAAAAAAAATTTAAGCAAAAGCTATGAGTGACATGATTGTCACTGATTGTGTGTATGTTTGAGTGTGTGGATCTAAAAATAAATTTTTATAACATAATGTTCCCATAAAAATCCTTTTTCTCATTTTCTTAATTCAAAACCTTGATTTGGGGTTTGCACTACAAGTCCCTCATTTCAAGGGGGTGCCTTCACCCAAAGATTGTATTCTCCTTTTAGCACTATTATAACTTTCCAAAATCATAAAATGATTATTTTATAAAATATTTTTCTATTTTATTTGCATGTCCTTTTCTGAGCCAAAAATGATATTTCTCGGCGGAAATTTATTTTTCTACCTTAGAAAAATCTGAGAAAATTTAGAGATACTCAAAGGACATATATTTTCCATACATAAGATTTTCAACCCCTCTTTATGTTCAAAATTTTGGAGAAACCCTTTCAAAACCTATTCTGTCTGTTTTGACCTTTTGAAGTATTTCCAAAGAAAATATTCTCAATAAATTCCCAGAAAATTCTAGCATGTCTCCCAAGCTATATTTGGTGATCATGCCAAGTTTCACCTCATTCCAAGGTGGTTCGGTTCACCAAATAGTCCTAAAACCTTTGTTTTCCAGATTCAATTTGAAGCAACTCTACATTGCAAAGTTTGTCCTAATTGCCTAAAACATTGCAGGAGTGCTCAATACCCCAAATGAGGAGACCCGGCTAATAATTGGATTTGTGGGTATTTATTTGCTCACATTCTCTTTTAATAAGGCACAACTGTCCATTTGGGGGTGTTTTCAAGTTTACACTATCAAACTTGTCCAATGGAGCTCGTATTTGGTAGATCGTCCTAATATTGCCTAAAATCCAATCATGTTAAGTTTCAGCATCATTGGTGAAGGCTAGCTTCCCCAAACCCAGATCAAACACCTTCAGCTAGATTGGTCAAACAACATCTAGCGCCCTCTATAGGTTTCTAGCACAGGTTGCGAACACCACTCCTCAACTGCAGACGAGTGGCCCCTCATTAGTTTGATGTGAGTAAGCCAAAATCATTAATTTAGTTTCTGGTTGAAAGCTGACAACATCTCTTTAAGCCTCTCCCTTTGACCAGCATTTCTTCTCTCGGTTCCTAGTAACCGAGGGGCATCTAAGCTAACCCTTAGACAAGCCAGAGAGTGCCAAAGCACGCAAGAGCGAGCTAGCAGGCCGTGAATGCCAAAGCTGCGTTCTGGCGCGCTATAGGGTGCACCCGAGGCAAGGGAGGCTAACCCCATCCGGTTCTCACCTCCCCTCAGTGTCTCTCCACGTCCCCGACAACCATTCGACAAAGGGCAGCCTCATGGCCCCCCTTCTCCCCCTCTCTTCTGACTCTGGCGACGCTTGCCCGCGCGCGCCCGATTCGGTTAGTAGGACGCGGCCCCGCATCACGCATGCACAAAGGCCCCGCTCCCTCCCGTTGAGTCTCTCGAGTCTCAAACCACGTCCACGAAACTGTGGTTTCGACCCCTAAGTTCTCTATCCCTCTCCTGTAGCCGTGGTAAAACCACCGGCGCTACCCCGCTCGGTGCATCGCTGCTGGCCTATTAATAGGCGCTCCCCCTTCACTCTAGCACCTCACCCCTCCCCTCGAGACTCTCAATCGAGCCCCTAGCCACTTCATTTGTGCAAGGAGAGCTTCGGTGCTCGAGATCGACCGAGGCCCGGCCGCTCCGGAGCTCCGTGGATCTCGGGCTATGGTCCAGCTCTCACACTCTTCTCACCTCCTCCGTGACCGTAGTAAGCTCAAGAAGCTTCTCCACCTCTTCCCCGAGCGTTTCCCGACCCATAGCACCCATCTCCACCACCACGTGAATCATCTCAACCGCGGGAACGTCGTCGCCGGTGACTCAAGTCCTCCCCGTTGGTGTTTCGACCCCCATGAGGTAGGCGGCGATGCCACGGTGTTGTTTCTACCTTCACATGGCCACCAGGGTGTGCCTCCCCTCCCCTCTGTCCAGAGGTCGAAGACGACCCCGAAAGGGAGGCTCCACCTGTCGGTGGCCTGTCTCACCCTCTCTCCCCTCTCTGCCACTGATCGCATGGGCCCGGGCGTCAGGTTTAAACCAGACGGCGCGCGCGCCTGGGCTGGCGGTTGGCTAGCTCACCGGTTGGCCAGTTGGGCCGGCCCAGCTGCTGGCCGAGCCAGGCCAGGGGCTGAGGCCCTTTCCTATTTTCTGTTAAACTGGTTTTTTAATACTTTTCACTAGATTAAATATTTAGTTAAAAGCAAATATTTTTCCACCATAATTTCTCTAAAAATGTGTAGAGTTTATTAGTGATGTTGTGCTAATTTTTGCAAAGACTTTTATGCACAACATTAATTAAATACCTAGTTTGAGTATTTTTAGCTTCTGTTATAATGACTTTAAAATGTCTTTTTACTTCACAAATAGAAACAAACATTTTTAAAACTAAAGATAGGATTTCTAAGAATATGTTAAAAAAATTAAAATGAGTTTGTGTTTTGTTTTTTGAGTGTGCTTATTATTATTATTACGACGATAGATCACGCGTTTGACGAAGGATTTGGACCCGAAGACCCGAGATACCTTGCTGATCAAGGCAAGCAGCCCTTTGACCATGTCTGAGAAAATGTTTTATGCATGACATGTTGATTATTTTATTCCGATGCATGTAGTCAGGATTAATCAGTACACCCCGGCATGGTGTTACCTAAGGCTCCTCCGGAGCACTTGCATAGAGCATGACCCTACCATCCATGAGGGTCACGCTGATAAAAAGTTGACAAGTAGTAGTAGTGCTAGGCATAGGATGAGAATATGCATGATGATGGTAACACAGAGTTGATATCAAAGGTGTTACAAAAACCCCACCAGGTGCCACTAATACCTGAGGGTGGTGGTGTTGAGCGGGATGACCACTTGAGAAAGAAGTGGTGTACCGGAAAGGTTTTGTGTGAGTGGTTACGGTAATGGGATTAGATTTATGATGTGTCGATCATCCCAACCTTACATGTGCGACCACGATACCCCTTTACGGGACGGGGCTTTGTTGATTACTTTGGTTGGTGCTAGCAAAGAGCCCGCATTACTAGTGGCAGGAGTGATATGTTCACTCTCGTGACGGGGTCTTACGAGATAGGTCCACTATGCCGTTTTTACGTGTTCCGGGCACACCGTTGGTCCCCACATGGATGATACGGTGCATAGTTGGTGCTTGTAAGACGTACATCATGTCGGCTGGGTATCAATCGACTGGAATCTTTGTCTAGTGTCATTAGGGGAAGGAAATGATCAGGCACTTACCTTGGGTATGTTATATACGGCGAGTTGTGGATGACACGGAAGTTTCCCGAATCTTGTGGGTACATCGTACAACCTCTATAGAGTGTAAAACTATTCGAATAGTCGTGTCCACGATCAAGGACAGTTGGGTGGTGCTGCTACAATTACGTCCACTCGTTTCCACATAAACCAAGTGTGTGTGTGAGTGTTTAAAGGTGTTATCTGAGAAAGACGATATGACAAGTTCAGTGATTTGGCATATAGGGTGAACCTGAGGTCTTCAGTCCTCAGCAGATATGTTGATATCTGCAACTTGTTCTGAAGATTACCATCTAGTTTATGATGCATATCCATACAAGTAATTGACCATGCTTACTCTTAAGTAAAACTTGCTTTCCGCAAAGGTTGCATATTACTTTATTACTGTACCAACTGCATTATCCATATCATGGGCTATTTGCGAGTACATTCAAAGTACTCATTGGCTTGCCACTAGTTATTTTATTGACCAGACATGGAGGAACCAAATTATGGAGAAGAATTCGATGTCGGAGACGGACATGCGAACTAGGATGCTACTCGATCAGAATGCCTGTTGGTTAAGGCTGATGGCATGGGTTCCCGTTTATTACCAAGTATTCCGCTAGTAGTTGTGATGGTGTGATTCGCCCTTTAGGCCCTATCTATGTAAGACTTGAGCATGTTGGTCCCTTTATTGTATCAGACGTTAAATTCGGATGTAAGACTCTTGTTATTCAGTCTCTATGTGTTCAGTTAGTATTGATCTATGGGATCACTATACATGTGCATTCGGCGATCTCGGCACGTAAGTCGGGGTTCCCACAGAGCTGGTATCAGAGCCATCCTGACTGTAGGAAGCCTTAGGTAGCATGGACGATAGCCGAGATGAATGACACACTCAACCCTTACACTTGAGATTTTCTACACTCAACTACCTCTTCATACCACCCACAAATTTCTAACCCTCTCATACAAACCTTGTAGATGGCCGTCGTACCTGAGACGCTTCTGGAATCCGGCTTTCCCCTACTCTTGGGAGACAGCTTGGAGAAGTGTCAAGTACGCCGCACGCCCATTTTTCTCTACCATGAGCACTAGGTCAATGTCGACACAAAGGAATATCAGGTAGAGTGATTGTGAAGGCAAACAACTCCCCAGCTAGTTGGTTCTTTGAAGGACCACAAATGGTGACCCTGGTGTTGGCAGTGAAGACAGCAGCACGAGAGACGCTCGTGCATCTTCACGAATTCCTTCTCGTGAGTTGTCTACTCGTCACCTGCCTTTTGTTAAGGACGAATTTGACGGGAGCTGGACAATCAACCCACCTTGAGGGGATAGAACGCCGCTTAGGTTTCGGTCCTACTACAGCCTCTCCGCCAACACTCTAGCTCACCTTCTTTATCAAGGAATCCGTGATGCTCTGCCGAGAACTTCACCAAGTCAAAGGCCTACTCCGCCTACAGAAGATGAAGATACACAAGGTTAAGAAGGACAGAACAGCCGGAGGGCAATCTACCGTCGCCTTCCAAGGAGGAGTACCACCACTCAAGGCCACTCCTATACAAAGTCGTCGTCTGACCGCAGAAGAATACACTGAGCTCCTCACCGCTTCACTGATGAAACATCGTTGTGATGGACCTTTTCCTTCCCCCACACCCCTGAAGGAAGAAGATACCCACATAGATGAGGATGAAGAGGAAGACCCTGAAAAACCTGTGTACGAGACCGACCAATCCGTCGCTTAGATGGATGTCTTAGGGCAAGTTAGGAGTCCCCCATGCGAAGTCGAGTCCATGTAGTGGTTCATATGAAACCATGCATGTTTGTTGTGTGTGTGCTTATGTTTGTGTCTAGACGCGAGCCGCGTTTTTTCCTTAGGCAACATGTAAGCAACTGCATCACCTACCTTAATTAATGTATTGCATAGGGTTCTTCGGCCCTTCTTTTTTGACACACTTGCACTATACCAAAGCCCCCTTATATAGGCACGTCATCCGTTTATGATTTCCTCTCGACCACTTCGGAGTATTGAACTGTCTGCTCCAAACAGGATGGTGATTTCTACTCTCACCAGTACCTTCGGCAACCCCGGCACTAGCACTTCTAGCCAGTAGCCAGGAGCCGGTGGGTCTGCCCAAGCTGGAGATCACCCCGAGCAGCAGCAAGGCGACATTCCCCCACCACCGCCTCCTCCGGAGAGCATGTCTGTGGCTCAGTTCCTCCAAGCTCTCCAAGAGGAACGCCAAGCCAACAACACCACCATCCCGTAGATAGCTCAGACCCTAGTGAACAACCCACCGCAAGCTGGAAATGACAATGGTTGCTCCACTCTATCTGAGTCCATGAGGACTACGCCCCCAATATTCATTGAGAGAACTGAGCCCCTGTATGCCGATGACTGGATCCGCACCATTGAATACCTCCTCATGCTGGTTAAGTGCATCGATGATCGCGAGAAAGTCCTTTATGCTTCTCACTGTCTCGGAGGCACATCCAGGGCTTGGTGGGACGGATTCCAGATTATGCGAGACACGCATGCTATCACTGGGGCTGTCTTCAAGGACGGGTTCCGCGGCTGCTCACATTCCCCCTGGAATTATGACTATCAAGAAGCGGGAGCTCCGTGCTTTGAAGCAAGGCAGTGGAACAGTCAAGGAATACCTGCAGAAGTTTAACCTCTTGTCGAGGTATGCGCGAGAAGATATCAACACTAAAGCCGATAAGGTGGAACGCTTCAGGGTAGGACTTCAGCAGTCGCTACAATATCAGATTGTTGTGGGTGACTGCCGGACCTTCTGTGATCTGGTGAACAAGGCCCTCATGCTGGAAGACAAGCGTCGTGCAATGGATGATACTCGCAAGCAAAAGCTGATGGGCAATTGAGGTTCCAGCAACCACAAGGCACGTCCGTGGCAATCCGCCCCGGCAAGGCCTAGCTATCAGTAGCAGTAGTACAACACTCATGCATTTCGCCTGAACTTGCAGCCTCAGCAGCATGCCAACCCCAAGCCAACAATCAACCCGCCCAACAATAGTGGGGTCAAGCCCAACATCCCAGGGTAGGTCACCTGCTTTAGATGTGGTTAGACTGGACACTACTCCAGGCAATGCCCCAACAAGAAGCCCGATGCACCGCGCCCCAATACGCCAAATCAAGGACAAGGTCATGAAGCGCCAAGCAGGAATCAGGCTCCCCGCAAACAGCAGTACCACAACAGGGGACATGTGAATCACATATCCACCGAGGAAGCCCAAGAAGAGCCGGACTGCATTCTGGGTACGTTCCTCGTCAACTCCACCCCAGCAACAGTATTGTTAGATTTTGGTGCCTCGCATTCTTTTGTCACCCAAAAGTTTGCTGCGAAGTGTGGTTTGAAGCCTACCCTCCTTAATGGGAAAACGACATTACATACCTCGGGAGCAGGGCCAAGAACCAACCTAGGATGTAGAGGAGTTGGGATCAGCATTAATGGGATATACTTCATAGCAGATCTCATCGTCCTTAAGTCGCAAGGCTTGGACGTGGTCCATGGTATGGATTGGTTGGCCAGGCACCAAAGCATACTGGAGTGCACCAAGAGGACTATTGCCATGAAAAGTGACCAAGGGGTCAAAGTCAAATTTGTCCCTGAGCCTACTTCCACTCAAGTCTCTCGGGTTAATTGCCTTTCGGAAAAAGAGTTGGACCGAGTACGAGTAGTATGTGAATACCCGAACGTCTTTCGTGATGAGCTGCCTGGGATGCCTCTTGTCCGAGACATCGATTTCAGCATCGAGCTCATGCCCGGATCAAGGCTTATCTATAAGAAGCCCTATAGGATGGGATTCGAAGAGCTGGTAGAGTTAAAAAAAGCAGCTGGATGAGCAACTCAGGAAGGGATTCATCCGTCCAAGCGCATCACCTTGGGGATCACCTATTCTATTCATGTCCAAGAAGGATGGGACTATCACGCTCTGCGTTGATTACCATTCCCTCAATGAAGTCACGATAAAGAACAAGTACCCACTCCCCAAGCTTGAACACCTATTCGACCAGTTAAACGGTGCCAAGGTATTCTCCAAGATCCATCTCAGGTCTGGTTATTACCAACTAAAGATTCGGCCTGAGGACATACCTAAGACGGCATTCGTGACCAGGTACGGTCTGTACGAGTGCACGATCATGCCGTTTGGGTTGACCAATGCCCCAGCCAACTTCATGTACCTCATGAACAAAGTCTTCATGGAATGTCTGGATAAGTTTGTTGTCGTCTTCATCGATGACATATTAATCTTCTCCAAGTCCGAAGAAGAACATGAGCAACACTTGAGGCTAGTGTCGGAAAAACTTCCAGAGCACCAACTTTATGCCAAGTTTAGCAAATGCGAATTATCGCTGCACGAAGTTGGATTCTTGGGTCATACCATGACGGCAGATGCATTGGCAGTCGATCCTTCCAAGATTACCACTGTAACCAACTAGAAGTCGCCAATCGACGTGAAGGAAGTTAGAAGCTTCCTCGGCTCACGGGATACTACCACAAGTTCATGGAGGGGTTCTCCCACATCGCCCGACCAATGACTCAGCTCTTGAAGAAGGGAAAAAAAGTTTGAATGGACGCCCGAGTGTGAAGAAAGCTTCCAAGAACTGAAGAAGAGACTGACCATCGCCCCAGTACTGGCCACTCCAGATATCAACAAGGAGTTTGTGATATACTGTGATGCCTCAAGAATTGAGATCGGTGGCGTCCTGATGCAAGACGGCAGGGTCGTGGCTTGTCTGTCACGGTAATTGCGCCCGCATGAAGAGAACTACGCCACTCATGACCTCGAATTGGCAGCTGCAGTGCATGCCTTGAAGACGTGGCGACATTACCTTTTAGGGAAGCGATTTGAAATATACACTCACCACAAGAGTCTCAAGTATATTTTTACCCAAAGGGAGTTGAATATGTGGCAGCGAAGATGGTGGGAGCTGATCAAAGACTATGACCTCAGCATTCAATACCACCCCGGTAAGGCCAACGTGGTGGCCAATGCCTTGAGCCGGAAGGCTTGCACCTTGAATGCGATCAAGGAAAGGCTACCCGCCCTATATGATGAGCTGGAGAGCTTCGGGTTAGAGATGGCTGAACCAGGATTCCGGGCTAACCTCGAAGTCAAACCCACGCTAGCAGACGACATTAAAGAAGCCCAAAAGGGACACGAGAGCATTGAAGGCATCAAGAAGAAGATCAAGGAAGGCAAGGCCCCACGATTCTCAGTTGATGAACAAGGAGTTGTGTGGTTTGGGAAAGATTTATGCGTACTGCTTCCAGTTGCTCAACAATTAGCAATTGTCTTGCAATGACCCACCAGCGTGTGGGATCGCGACATTTTCGAGGGTACATTATTTAACCCAAATTTGTTGGTTCGACACGATGGGAGTGAAAGGATATTCTCCAGTATTAGCAGTTGAGTTGTCGGCTCAACCACACCTGAAAGATTAGTATCTGCACGCAGGATATAAGCAGCAAAGGTAGTATGATAGCAACGGTGCTAGGAAAGAATCTGTTGACGGTAGATTATTCCTAACTGAAGTATCAATGGCGCCAGAAAAGTATTGTAGCAGGTAGCAGCAGTGTAACGAGTAACAGTAGTGGCAAGGAACAGCAGTAGTGACAGCAGTAGCAAGTAGCAACAGTAGCAAGTAACAGCAACATCAAGTAACAGTAGTAGAAACAGTAGTGGCAGCAGCAGCAGGACAAAGCAAGTAACAGTAGCAGCAACAGTAGTAACGGCAGAGCAAGTAACAGTGGCAGTGGGACAAACTCGTAGGCAATGGATCGGTGATTTTTTGGATGACATTCATCATGCAATAGTTATAACACGAAGAGATATGTGGCTAGCTCCTGTTCGTCAATGTGATGTAGGCATGCATTCCATGTGTAGTCATACGTGCTTAGGGAAAGGAACTTGCATGACATCTATTGTCCATCCCTCCCGTGGCAGCGGGGTCCAAATGGATACTACGGGATATTAAGGTTCTCCTTTTAATAAAGAACCGGACCAACGCATTAGCACTTGGTGAACACATGAACTCCTCAAACTATGGTCATCACCGGGAGTGGTTCCGGTTATTGTCACTCTAGGGTTGCCGGATCATAACACATAGTAGGTAACTACAACTTACAAGATCTGATCTAAAACACACATATATTGGTGACAACATAATAATTTCAGATCTGAATTCATGGCAATCGGGCCCTAGTGTAAAGCATTAAGCATGGCAAAGTAGTAGCAACATCAATATGAGAACATAGTGGATACTAGGGATCAATCCCCGTCAAAACTAACTCGATTACATGATAGATCTCATCCTACTCATTACCGCCCAGCGAGCCTACGAATAGATTACTCACGAACGATGAAGAGCTTCATAGAATTGGAGAGGGAAGAAGGTTGATGATGACGATGGCGACGATCTCCTTGATCCGGAGCCCAAAACGGACTCCAGATCTGCCCTCCAAGGCAAGAACGAGATGTGGCGGTGCCTCTGGATCATGAAACGTGATGAACTCTTCTATCTTGATTTTTTCCGGGACGAAAGGGAATAAATAGCACTGGAATTGGGGGCGGCAGAGCCACGTGGGCCCCACAAGCCTGGTAGCCGCGACCAGGGGGGAGGCCGCGGCTATAGGGCTTGTGGCCCACTGGCTCACCCCCTCCGGTGGATCTTTGCGCAGGTATTTTTCATATTTTCCAAAAATATTCTCCGTAAATTTTCAGGACGTTCCGAGAACTTTCATTTCTGCACAAAAACAACACCATGGCAATTCTGCTGAAAACAGCGTCATTCCGGGTTAGTTCCATTCAAATCATGCAAGTTAGAGTCCAAAACAAGGGCAAAAGAGTTTGGAAAAGTAGATACGATGGAGACGTATCACGTACCCAACAAGGCTGAACTCGGTAACTTAATCTTACAAGAAGCCCATGACACACCCTACTCAATCCAACCTGGTGGAACCAAGATGTATCAAGACCTCAAGGGAAGATTCTGGTGGCATGGCATGAAGCGGGAAATAGCTTCCTATGTCGCCAAGTGTGACATATTCTAGCGGGTCCAGGTAGAGTACCACCGACCTGCTGGGCTGCTACAACCTCTCCAGGTGCCTGAATAGAAATGGGACAAGGTTGGTATGGACTTCATCATCGGTCTGTCCAAGTCAGGCAAAGGACACGACTCCATATGGGTCATTATTGACCACCTAACCAAGGTGGCTCATTTTGTTCCGGTCAACACCACGTACGATGGTAGCCAGCTGGCCAACCTATACATCGATCACATTGTGAGCCTCCATGGAGTTCCCATGGAAATTGTGTCCGGCTGAGGTAGGCAGTTCACCTCAAGATTCTGGAAGAAGTTCCAAGAAGCTCTGGAAACCAAGCTCTCTTTCAGCACCGCCTTCCACCCACAGACGGGGCAGACAGACGGAGTGAGTGAACCAGATACTTGAGGATATGCTCCGCGCTTGTGTCTTGGCACATGGGTCCAAATGGGAAGACTGCCTGCCATTCACTGAGTTCTCTTACAACAACAGGTATCAGTCCAGTCTCGAAATGGCCCCATTCGAAGTGTTACATGCACGTAAGTGCCGCACCCCGCTCAATTAATCCGAAACTGGCGAAGGATTTAATTTCGGGCCTGACGTTCTCCGTGAAGCCGAAGAAAAGGTGCAACTTGTCACAGAGCACCTAAAGGCAGCCAAGTCACGACAAAAGAGCCTTGGCGATTCCCACCGCAGAGAAGTGGAGTTCAACCCCGTAGACCAGATGTACCTCCACGTCACACCTCTAAAGGGGACTAAGCATTTCCACGTCAAGGCGAAACTTGCTCCAAGGTTCATTGGACCTTTTAAGATCTCGGCAAGGCATGCAGAAGTTGCTTGCCAGTTGGAGCTACCTGTGGAACTTTCAGGTGTGCACAACGTCTTCCATGTGTCACAACTTCACAAGCGCCTTCAAGCACCAAATCGTCCAGATATTTAGAAGGAAGTCGACCATCAAGCCATTGACTTTCAAACTGACCTCACTTATCGTGAGAGACCAATCCGCATCCTGGACGAAGCCAAGCGTTGTACCAGAAGCAGTACCATCAAGTACTTCAAGGTTCAGTGGAGCAACCACACCGAAGCAGAAGCAACATGGGAGCATGAAGACCATCTCCGATACGAATTTCCGTACCTTTTTAGCACCTAGCTTAGGAATCTCGGGGGCGATATTCTTGTAAGGTGGATAGGTGTGTCACACCCTATTTTCACTTTGTCTCGACTGTAGTCTTTTCAAATTTGGAGTTAATTAAAACTTTTTTTTAAGAAAAATCTATGACTGCCATGATTATCATTGATTGTGTGTATGCTTGAGTGTGTGGATCTAAAAATACTTTTATAACATAATATTTCCATAAAAATCCTTTTTCTCATTTTGTTAATTCAAAACCTTGCTTTGGGGTTTGCACTACAAGTCCTTGATTTCAAGGGGGTGCCTTCACCCAAAGATTGTATTCTGATTTTAGCACTATTATGACTTTCCAAAATCATAAAATTATTATTTTATAAAATATTTTCCTATTTTATTTGCGTGTCCTTTTTTGAGGCCAAAAATGATATTTCTAGGTGGAAAATTATTTTTCTACCTTAGAAAAATATGAGAAAATTTGGAGATCTTCAGAGGACATATATTTTCCATACATAAGATTTTCAACCCCTATTTATGTTCTAAATTTTGGAGCAAACCTTTGAAAACCAATTCTCTCTGTTTTGACCTTTTGAAATATTTCCAAAGGAAATATTCTCGATAAATTCCCATAAAATTATAACTTGTCTCTCAAGCTATATTTGGTAATCATGCCAAGTTTCACCTCATTCCAAGGTGGTTTGGTTCACCAAATAGTCCCAAAACCTTTCTTGTCCAGATTCAAGTTGAAGCAACTCTACATTGCAAAGTTTGTCCAACTGGCCTAAAACATTGCAGGAGTGATCAATACCCCAAATGAGGAGACCTTCCCAAGAATTGGATTTGTGGGGATTTATTTTCTCACATTCTCTTCTAATAAGGCAGAACTGTCCATTTGGGGGTGTTTTCAAGTTTATAGTGTCAAACTTGTCCAATGGAGCTCATATTTGGTAGAGCATCCTAATATTGCCTAAACTCCAATCCTGTTAACTTTCAGCATCATTGGTGAAGGATAGCTACCCCAAACCTAGATCAAACACCTTCAGCCAGATTGGTCAAACAACATCTAGCACCCTCTATACCCATACCAATCTCTCCAAACTCCCAACACAGGTTGCTAGCACCACTCCTAAACTGCAGATGAGTCGCCCCTCATTAGTTTGATGTGAGTAAGCCAAAATCACCAATTTTGTTTCTGGTTCAAAGCTGACAGCATGTCTTTAGACCTCTCCCTTTGACCATCATTGCTTCTCTCGGTTCCTAGTAACCGAGGGGCATCTAAGGCAACCCTCAGACAAGCCAGGCAGGCCAAAGCATGCCAGAATTGCGCCAGCATGCCGTGGCATGCCAAAGTTGCGCTCTGGGCGCGCAACAGGGTGCACCCAAGGCAAGGGAGGCTAACCCCGACCAGTTCTCACCTCCCCTCGATGTCTCTCCACGTCCCCGACAACCACCCGACTCAGGACAGACTCAGGGCCCCCTTCTCCCCCTCTCTTATGACTCTGGCGAAGCGTGCTCGTGCGCACCCGGTTCGGTCAGTAGGACGCTATCCCGCAGCACGCGCGCACAAAGGCCTCGCTCCCTCCAGTTGAGTCTCTAGAGTCTCAAACCATGTCCAAGAAATCGTGGTTTCGACCCCAAGCTCTCTCTCACTCTTCTCCAGCCGTGGTGAAACCACCGGCGCTCACCCGCTCGGTGCACCGCTGCTGGCCTATAAATAGGCCTTCCCCCTTCACTCCAACACCTCACCACTCCCCTCTAGACTATAAATCGAGCCCCTAGCCACTCCACTTGAGCAAGGAGAGCTCCAGTCCTCGAGATCGACCGAGTCCCTGTCGCATTAGAGCTCCGTCGATCTCGGGCAACGGGCCAGCTCTTGCGCTCCTCTCACCTCCTCCATGACCGTAGTAAGCTCATGAAGCTTCTCCACCTCTTCCCCGAGCGTTTCCCTGCCCGTAGCACCCATCTCCACCACCACGTGAATCATCTCCACCACAGACACGTCGACGCTGGTGACTCGGGTCCTCCCCGTCGGTCTTTCGACCCCCATCAGGTAGGCAGCGATGCCATGGTGCCGTTTCTGCCTTCACCTGACCACGAGGGTGTCGGAGCCGCCTCCGGCGTGCTGATACGTCTCAAACATATCTATAATTTTTGATGGTTTCATGATGTTATCTTGTCAACTTTGGATGTTTTATATACCTTTTATATCTTTTTTGGGACTAACTTATTAATTCAATGCCAAGTGCCAGTTTCTGTTTTTTTCTGTGTTTTTGACTCTTTTCAGATCTGATTTTGGAACGGATTCCAAACGGAATAAAATCCCCGAAATGAATTTTTCCAGAACAGAAGAAGATCGGGGGACTTAAGGGCCAAGGCAGGAGGCCCACAGGGAGCCCACAAGCCCTATAGCCGCGGCCAGGGGGGACCACGGCTACTAGGCTTGTGGCCTCCCTGGAGCTCCCCTGCCCTAGCTCTTTGGCCTATATATTCCCTAAAATCCTACAAAAATGAGGGCGTCCACGAAACCACTTTTCCGCCGCCGCAATCTTCCGTTTCCGTGAGATCTCATCTGGAGACCCTTCCCGGTGCCCTTCCGGAGGGAACTTTGGAGCTGGAGGGCTTTACATCAACATCATTGCCTCTCCAATGACTCGTGAGTAGTCTACTTCAGACCTACGGGTCCGTAGTTAGTAGCTAGATGGCTTCTTCTCTCTCTTGGATCTTCAATACAAAGTTCTCCATGATCTTCATGGACATCTATCTGATGTAATCCTCTTTGGCGATGTGTTTTCGAGATCCGATGAATTGTGGATTTGTGATCAGATTATCTATGAATTATATTTGAGACTTTGCTGATTTCTTATATGCATGATTTGATATCCTTGTAAGTGTCTCCGAGTCTTGGGTTTTGTTTGGCCAACTAGATCTATGATTCTTGCAATGGGAGAAGTGCTTGGTTTTGGGTTCATACCGTGCGGTGACCTTTCCCAGTGATAGAAGGGGCAGCAAGGCACGCATCGTGTTGTTGCCATCAAGGGTAACAAGATAAGCTTTCATCATAGATTTGAGATTGTCCATCTACATCATGTCATCTTGCTTAAGGCGTTACTCTGTTCTTATGAACTCAATACACTAGATGCATGCTAGACAGCGGTCGACGTGTGGAGTAATAGTAGTAGATGCAGAAAGTATCGGTCTACTTGTTTTGGACGTGATGCCTATATGTATGATCATTGCCATAGATAGCATCACGACTTTGCGCGGTTCTATCAATTGCTCGACAGTAATTCATTCACCCACCGTCTACTTGCTTTCATGAGAGAAGCCACTAGTGAACACTATGGCCCCCGGGTCTACTCACAATTATCGTCTCTGCTTTTAGTTTTACTCTGCTTTGTTTACTTTTTGCTTTCAGTTCTCACTTTGCAAACAATCTATAAGAGATTGACAACCCCTTCATAGTGTTGGGTGCAATCTCTTTGTGTTTGTGCAGGTACTTGTGGCTTGACGCGTTCCTCCTACTGGATTGATACATTGGTTCTCAAACTCAGGAAAATACTTACCGCCGCTGTGCTACATCACCCTTTCCTCTTCAAGGGAACACCAATGCACGGCTCCAAGGCCGCGGGGAATCCTTTGCATATTTGCCAAGGAAATCCCTATAGGCGTAGCCAGCAGCAGAAGGATTTCTGGCGCCCTTGTCGGGGAGAGATCAAGTCAAGATCTATCCAAGTAAGTGTCACAAACTCATCTCTTGCATTTAACTTTTTTGTCAGTTGCCTCTCGTTTTCCTCTCCCCCACTTCACCAATTTGCCTTTTTCGTGTTTCTTTTTCGTTTCCCTTTTTCATTTGCCCTTTTCTCTCGCTTGCTTTCTGTTCGCTTGTGTGCCATGTGCCTTCAATATGCTTGCATCTTCGCTTGCTGAAAATCTAGTGATATGGATCCTCATCCACTTGCTAATCTCTTTAAGAGATCCAATTATGTTGATCCAATTGCTAGTGAGTTGAGTGCACTTGACTTTCTCTATGGAGTTTTTCTTGAGATGCGTGAATCTGAAAATTGCGAGGAAGAAATTTATAAAGTGATTCACGAGGGCTCCTTGGATGAAAAGCATGATTGCAATGGTTTCACTATAAATTCTATTAGTGACAATCATGCTAAAAATATGCAAAACCCTAAGCTTTGGGATGCTACTTTTGCTATGACCACTACTTGTTGCAATGATATTTGCAATAATATTGAAAGTGGGTTTGGAGAAGTCATGAGTTTAGTTGATGATAATCCCACTATTTTTGAAGAGCGTCAACTTTGCATGCATGTGGATCATGAAAAGAATATCCTATGGGATAGCTATATTGCTGAATTTGAATATGATCCCACATGTAATTGCTATTAGAGAGGAAAATATTGTGGTAGAAACTTTCATGTTACCAAATTACCTCTCGTTATGTTGAGGTTGCTACTGTCTCTTTCTTCTTCCTTGCATTTGGTAACAATTGGTTGTCTTGACAATCTGTTTTCCTATAAAATGTCTATGCATAGGAAGTATGTTAGACTTAGATGTGATTTTCACATGCTTCATGATGCTCTCATTGTGCTTCAATTCTTGTCTTTTGTGTGCGCATCATTGATTTATCAATGCCTAGCTAAGGGCGTTAAACAATAGCGCTTGTTGGGAGGCAAACCAACGAATCTATCCTTTTTCTTTCTATTTTGTGTTTTCCACACTTTCATAATTCTGTTATGATTGTGTTTTTAGTGTTTCTTTTGCGTTTGTGCCAAGTGAAACCGTTATGATTAGTCTTGGGGATGATCGTTTGATCATGCTGGAAAAGACAGAAACTTTCTGCTCACGAAAAGAATTTTCGTTTTTGTTCTGTGAGAGCTTTTGAGTTGATTCTCTTTGCTTCTGATTTCTAAGCAAATTCTTCAGACTGTCGTAATTTTGCAGAATTTTTGAAGTAACAGAAGTATACGAAGCATACAGATTGCTACAGACTGGTCTGCAGTTAACAGATTCTGTTTTTGTTGAGTTGGTTGCTTATTTTGATGAAACTATGGATAGTATCGGGGGGTATTAGCCATGGAATATTGAAAATACAGTAAACCAACATCAACATAAGTAGAATTTAAGTTTGCTACAGTACCTAAGGAAGTGGTGATTTGCTTTCTTATACTAATGATATCATGAGTTTCTGTTTAAGTTTCGTGTTGTGAAGTTTTCAAGTTTTGGGTGAAGTTCTTATGGACAAAGAGATAAAGAGTGCCAAGATCTCAAGCTTGGGGATGCCCAAGGCACCCCAAATTGATTCAAGGATGCCGAAAAAGCCTAAGCTTGGGGATGCCCCGGGAAGGCATCCCCTCTTTTGTCTTCAATCCATCTGTAACGTTACTTGGGGCTATATTTTTACTCACCACATGTTATGTGTTTTGCTTGGAGCATCTTGTATGGTAGGAGTCTTTTATTTTTTTATGTCACAATCTTCCTTGCTCCACACCTAGAGAGAGAGACATGCACTCACCGTGATTTTGTCGAGATTCACTTATATCCTTTGGTTAGACAATTCAGCTCACATGTGTTTCACTTATATCTTTTGAGCTAGTTGATTTTGCTCTTTGTGTTTCACTTCTATCTTTTAGAGCACGGAAGCGTGTGGCGTGGTAGTTGATCTATGCTATGAAAGTAGTCTCAAAAGGGGTGGTTATCCAAAGGGATATGAAAACTTCCACCTTCATGTGCGTTGAGTAGTTAGAGAAGTTTGATTCATCTCAATTAGTTTTGAGTTGTGGTTGTGGTAATATTGAAGTTATACTAGTAAGGTGTTGTCGATCTAGGAATACTTGTGTTGAAGTTAGTGATTCCCGTAGCATGCACGTATGGTCAAACGCTATGTGATGAAGTCTGAGCATGATTAGTTTATTGATTGTCATCCTTTGTGTAGCGGTCGGGATCGCGCGATGGTTTATACCTACCAACCCTTCCCCTAGGAGTATGCGTTGAATGCTTTGTTTCGACTACTACTAAAACTTTTGCAACAAGTATATGAGTTCTTCATGACTAATGTTGAGTCCATGGTTTAGACGCACTTTCGCCTTCCACCATCACTATCTTCTTTAGTGTCGTGCAACTTTCGCCGGTTCACAAAACCCACCATATAGCCTCCCTCAAAACAGCCACCATACCTACCTACTATGGCATTTTCAAAGCCATTCCGAGATATATTGCCATGCAACTACCACCATGACATGTTCCACCACTTCTACATTGCCATTGCATGATCATAACATAGCTAGCATGATGTTTCCATTGATGTCTATGCCATGCTAGATCATTGTCACGGTACACTACCGAAGGCATTCCATATAGAGTCATCATTGCTCTAAGTTTTGAGTTGTAAGTGTGATGATCATCATTTATGGAGCATTGTCCCATGCGAGGAAATAAAAGAGGCCAGCGAAGCCCATTTACAAAAAGAGGCCAAAGATGCCCACAAAAATAAATATATATATATATATATATATATATATAAAGAGGCCAAAGAGCCCACCAAAAAAATGAGAGAAAAAGAGAGAAGGGACAATGCTACTATCTTATTTCCACACTTGTGCTTCATATTAAGCACCATTATCTTCATGATTGAGAGTCTCTCGTTTTGTCACCACCATATAGCTAGTGGGAATTTTCATTATATAACTTGGCTTGTATATTCCAATGATGGGCTTCCTCAAAATTGCCTTAGGTCTTCGTGAGCAAGCAAGTTGGATGCACACCCACCAGTTTTCTTCAAGAGCTTTCACATACTCTTAGCTCTAGTGCATCATTTGTATGGAAATCCCTACTCATTCACATTGATATCTATTGATGAGCATCTCCATAGCTCATTGATATGCCTAGTCAATGTGACCATCTTCTCCTTGTTTGCCGTGCAACCTCCACCACACTCCATTCCACTTATAGTGCTAAAACCATGGCTCACGCTCATGTATTGCGTGAGAGTTGAAAAGGTTTGAGAAAGTAAAGGTGTGAAAACAATTACTTCGCCAATACCGAGGTTGTGCATGATTTAAATTCGTTGTGCAAGGATGATAGAGCATAGCCACACTATATGATTTTGTAGGGATAATATTCTTTTGGCCTTGTTATTTTGAAAGTTCATGATTACATTGCTAGTTTGCTTGAAGTATTATTGTCTCCACGTCAATAGCAAACTATTGTTTTGAATCTAACGGATCTGAACATTCAAGTCACATAAGAGGAGTTACAAAGAACATCTATGCTAGGTAGCATGAAAGCATCAAAAATTCATTCTTTATCACTTCCATACTCGAGGATGACCAGGAGTTAAGCTTGGGGATGCTTGATACGTCTCAAACGTATCTATAATTTTTTATGGTTTCATGCTCTTATCTTGTCAACTTTGGATGTTTTATATACCTTTTATATCTTTTTTGGGACTAACTTATTAATTCAGTGCCAAGTGCCAGTTCCTGTTTGTTCTGTGTTTTTCACTCTATTCAAATCTGATTTTGGAACGGAGTCTAAACGAAATAAAATCCCCGAAATGAATTTTTCCATAACAGAAGAAGATCGGGGGACTTGAGGGCCAAGGTAGGAGGCCCACAGGGAGCCCACAAGCCCTGTAGCCGCGGCCACGGGGCGTGGCTACCAGGCTTGTGGCCTCCCAGGAGCTCCCCTGCCCTAGCACTTTGGCCTATGTATTCCCTAATATCCCCAAAAAATGAGGGCGTCCACGAAACCACTTTTCCGCCGCCGCAAGCTTCCGTTTCCGCGAGATCTCATCTGGAGACCCTTCCCGGTGCCCTACCGGAGGGGACTTTGGAGCTGGAGGGCTTCTACATCAACATCATTGCCTCTCCAATGACTCGTGAGTAGTCTACTTCAGACCTACGTGTCTGTAGTTAGTAGCTAGATGGCTTCTTCTCTCTCTTGGATCTTCAATACAAAGTTCTCCATGATCTTCATGGAGATCTATCCGATGTATTCCTCTTTGGCGGTGTGTTTGTCGAGATCCGATGAATTGTGGATTTGTGATCAGATTATCTACGAATTATATTTGAGTCTTTGCTGATTTCTTATATGCATGATTTGATATCCTTATAAGTCTCTCCGAGTCTTGGGTTTTGTTTGGCCAACTAGATCTATGCTTGCAATGGGATAAATGCTTGGTTTTGGGTTCATACCGTGCGATGACCTTTCCCAGTGACAGAAGGGGCAGCAAGGCACGCATCATGTTGTTGCCATCAAGGGTAACAAGATGGGCTTTCATCATAGGTTTGAGATTGTCCATCTACATCATGTCATCTTGCTTAACGCGTTACTCTGCTCTTATGAACTCAATACACAAGATGCATGCTGGATAGCAGTCGACGTGTGAAGTAATAGTAGTAGATGCAGAAAGTATCGGTCTACTTGTTTTGGATGGGATGCCTATATGTATGATCATTGCCATAGATAACCTCACGACTTTGCGCGGTTCTATCAATTGCTCGACAGTAATTCGTTCACCCACCGTCTACTTGCTTTCACGAGAGAAGCCACTAGTGAACACTACGGCCCCCGGGTCTACTCACAATTATCGTCTCCGCTTTTACTTTTACTCTGCTTTGTTTACTTTTTTGCTTTGAGTTCTCAGTTTGCAAACAATCTATAAGGGATTGACAACCCCTTCATAGCGTTGGGTGCAAGCTCTTTGTGTTTGTGCAGGTACTTGTGACTTGACGTGATCCTCCTACTGGATTGGTACCTTGGTTCTCAAACTGAGGGAAATACTTACCGCCGTTGTGCTACATCACCCTTTCCTCTTCAAGGGAACACCAACGCAAGGCTCCAAGTCCACGGGGGAATCCTTTGCATATTTGCCAAGGAAATCCCGATAGGCGTAGCCAGCAGCACGTGCCTCCCCTCCCCTCTGTCCATAGGTGGAAGACGACCCTGAGAGGCAGGCCCCACCTGTCGGCGGCCTGTCTCACCCTCTCTCTCCCCTCTCTACCGCAGACCACATGTGCCCGCGCGTCAGGTTTAAACCTGATGGTCCGCGCGCGCTTGGTCTCGCGGTTGGCTAGCTGGCTGAACCAGGCCAGGAGCTGAGGCCCTTTCCTATTTTCTTTTAAACCGGTTTTAAAATAATTTTCACTGGATTAAATATTTAGTTAATATCAAATATTTTTCCACCATAATTTCTCTAAAAATGTGTAGAGACTATTAGTGCTGTTGCGCAGATCTTTGCCAAGACTTTTATGCACAACTTTAATTGAATACCTAGTTTGAGTATTTTTAGCGTGTGTTAAAATGACTTTAAAAATATATTTTTACTTCACAAATAAAAATAAACTTTTTTAAAACTAGAGGTACGATTTGTAAGAATTGGTTAACATTTTTAAAATGAGTTTGTGCTCTCTTTTTGAGTGTGCTTATTATTATTATTATTATTACAAGATAGATCACGCGTTTGATGAAGGATTTGGACCCGAAGACCACGAAGACCCCGGATACCTAGCTGATCAAGGCAAGCAGCCCTTTGACCATGTTTGAGAAAATATTTTATGCATGACATGTTTATTATTTTATTTCGATGCATGTAGTCACGATTAATCGGTACACCCCGGCATGGTCTTACCGAAGGCTCCTCCGGAGCCCTTGCATAGAGCATGACCTACCATCCATGAGGGTCACGCTGATAAAAAGTTGACAAGTAGTAGTACTGCTACGCATAGGATGAGAATATGCATGATGATGGTAACACAGAGTTGATATCAAAGGTTTTACGAAAACCCCATCGGGTGCCACTAATGCCCGAGGGTGATGGTGTTGAGCGGGATGACCACTTGAGAAAGAAGTGGTGTACCGGAAAGGTTTTGTGTGAGTCATTTCGGAAATGGGATTAGATTTATGATGTGTTGGTCGTCCCAACCTTACATGTGCGACCACGATACCCCTTTACGGGACGGGGCTTTCTTGATTACTTTGGTCGGTGCTAGCAAAGAGCCCGCATTACTAGTGGCGTGAGTGATATGTTCACTCTCATGATGGGGTCGTAGCAGGTAGGTCAACTATGCCATTTTTACGTATTCTGGGCACACCGTTGGTCCCCGCACGGATGATACTATCCCGAGTTGGTGCTCGTAAGACGTACATCATGTGGGGTGGGTACTGATACGTCTCCAACGTTTTTGTAATTTTTGATGGTTCCATGCTATTATCTTGTCAAACTTTGGATGTTTTGTATGCCTTTTATATCTTTTTTGGGACTAACTTATTAACTCAGTGCCAAGTGCCAGTTCCTGTTTTTACTGTGTTTTTAACCTTTTTAGGAGGAGAATATTAAACGGTGTCCAAACGGAATAAAACCTCCCAAAAGATTTTTTCTGGAACAGAAGATACGCAGCGAGCTTGAGAACCAAGGAAGAGGGGCCCTGGGGAGACCACAAGCCCCCTAGCCGCGACCAGGGGGGCCCGCGCCTTGCAGGCTTGTGGGCCCCCTGGGGCTCCTCTGCCCTACTTCTTCCGCCTATAAATCCCCGAAAATTCTGAAACCATGGGAGAGAGCCACGAAAATACTTTTCCGCCGTCGCAAGCTTCTGTCTTCGCAAGATCCCATCTGGGGCATGTTCTGGTGCCCTGCCGGAGGGGAGATTCGAACACGAAGGGCTTCTTCATCAAAACCATTACCTCTCCGATGATGCGTGAGTAGTTCACCATAGACCTTTGGGTCCATAGCTAGTAGCTAGATGGCTTCTTCTCTCTCTTGGATCTTCAATACAAAGTTCTCCATGATCTTCATGGAGATCTATCCGATGTAATCCACTTTTGCGGTGTGTTTGTCGAGATCAGATGAATTGTGGATTTATGATCAGATTATCTATGAATCTTATTTGAGTTTCTTCTGATCTCTTATATGCATGATTTCATATCCTTGTAATTCTCTTCGAGTTGTGGGTTTCGTTTGGCCAACTTGATCTACAGTTCCTGCAATGGGAGAAGTGCTTCGTTTTGGGTTCATGCCGTGCGGTGACCTCACCCAGTGATAGAAGGGGTAGCGAGGCACGCATCGTGTTGTTCCCATCAAGGGTAAAAAGATGGGGTTTATATCTATTGCATGAATTTATCCCTCTACATCATGTCATCTTGCTTAAGGCGTTACTCTGTTTGTCATGAACTCAATACACTAGATGCATGCTGGATAGCGGTCGATGTGTGGAGTAATAGTAGTAGATGCAGAAAGTATCGGTCTACTTGTCTCGGACGTGATGCCTATATGTATGATCATTGCCTTAGATATCGTCATGACTTTGTGCGGTTCTATCAATTGCTCGACGGTAACTCTTTCACCCACCGTAATATTTGCTATCTTGAGAGAAGCCTCAAGTGAACACTATGGCCCCCGGGTCTACTTCACATCATATTTTCAGCCCTACACTTTTACTTTGTTCACTTTCCGCCTTCAGATCTCACCTTGCAGTTAACCGTGAAGGGATTGACAACCCCTTTGTAGCGTTGGGTGCAAGTTTGCTCTTTCTGCGCAGGTACTTTGGAGACTTGGATTGATCCTCCTACTAGATTGATACCTTGGTTCTCAAACTGAGGAAAATACTTACTGCTACTCTGCTGCATCACCCTTTCCTCTTCAAGGGAAAAACCAACGCAAGCTCAGGAGGTAGCAGGTACCAATCGAGTGGACTCTTTGTCTAGTGTTGTCAGGGGAAAGGCAATGATCGGGTACTTACCTCGGGTATGTTATATACCGCGAGTCGTGGATGAGACGGAAGTATCTCGGATCTCGTGGGTACAACATACAACCTCTGCAGAGTGTAAAACTATTTGAATAGTCGTGTCCACGGTCAAGGACAGTTGGATGGTGCTGCTTAAACTATGTACAGTCGTTTCTGCATAAACCAAGTGTGTGTGAGCGAGTGTTTAAAGGTGTTATCTGATGACGATATGAAAAGTTCGATGACTTGGCATATAGGGTGAACCTGAGGTGTTCAGCCCTAAGCAGATATGTTGATATCTGCAACTTATTCTTAAGATTACCATCTAGTTTATGATGCATATCCATACAAGTAATTGACCATGCTTATTCTTAAGTAAAACTTGCTTTCCACAAAGGCTCCATATTACTTTATCATACAAACTGCATTTTCCATATCATGGGCTGATTGCGAGTACATTCAAAGTACTCATTGGCTTGCCACTGGTTATTTTATTGACCAAACATGGAGAAACCAGAGTATGGAGAAGAATTCATCGTCGGAGATGGACACACGAACTAGGATGCTACCCAGTCAGAATGCATGTCGGTTAAGGCTGATGGAATGGGTTCCCGTTTACTACCAAGTTTTACATTAGTAGTTGTGATGGTGTGATTGGCCCTTTAGGCCCTATCTATGTAAGACTTGACCATGTTGGTCCCTTTATTGTATCAGACGTTAAATTCGGATGTAAGACTCTTGTTATTCAGTATCTCTGTGTTCAGTGAGCATTGATCTCTGGGATCACCGTACACGTGCATTCGGCAATCTCGACGCGTAAGTTGCGGTCCCCACAATAATATTATGGCAAATTACACTCAATGGCATACCGAAAGATCTCCTACTAGTAAAAAAGTGCATGCTATGGAGGAAATAAATACTTTGAGTGGAAAGATGGATGAATTAATGAAATTGTTTGCTAGTAAGAGTGTTCCTATTGATCCCAATGATATGCCTTTGTCTTTTCTGACTGTACATAATAATGAATCTATGAATGTGAATTTTGTTGGTAGGAACAATTTTGGCAATAACACGTATAGAGGTAATTTCAATCCTAGGCCGTTTCCAAGTAATTCCTCTAATAATTTTAGTAATTCCTACAACAATTCTTATGGAAATTATTATAAGAAGCCCTCTGATCTTGAGAATAATATTAAAGAATGCATTAGCTCTCAAAAAGGTTTCACTATGATTGAAGAAGAATTGCTCAACATTGAAGATTTGGCTAGGAACGTTGATAGAATTTCTCTTGAAATTGATTCTTTGAAAATTAGATCTATTCCACCCAAGCATGATATTAACGAGTCTTTAAAATCTATGAGAATTTCTATTGATGAGTGCAAGGAAAGAACTGCTAGAATACGTGCTAAGTGTGAATGGCTTGAAAAAGTGTTCTCTTGTGATAATATTGATGAAGATCTAAAAGTGATTGGTGTTACACCTATTGAATCTTTGTTTTCTAGCATGAATCTTGAAAAATATGGGACTGGAGATGAGTCAACTTTAGCTAAAGGGCGTCCGAGTTATTCGGAGTTCATAGATCTTAGTGATAAGATTGATAAAAGTGGGATGGAAGAGGTCAAAACATTAAATAGCAATGAGCCCACTCTTTTGGATTTCAAGGATTTTAATTATGATAGTTTCTCTTTAGGTGATTTTGTTTCCTTATTGCAATCCATGTTAAATTCTCCGCATGCTTATAGTCAAAATAAAGCTTTTACTAAACATATTGTGGATGCCATGATGAAATCTTTTGAAGAGAAACTTAAGTTGGAGGTCTCTATACCTAGGAAACTTTATGATGAGTGGGAACCCAATATTAAGATTAAAATCAAAGATTATGAGTGCCATGCTTTGTGCGATTTGGGTGCTAGCATTTCCACAATTCCAAAAACTTTATGTGATGTATTAGGATTCCGTGAATTTGATGATTGTTCTCTAAATTTGCATCTAGCGGATTCTACAATTAAGAAACCTAAGAGAAGGATTAATGATGTTCTTATTGTTGCTAATAAGAATTATGTGCCCATAGATTTCATTGTTCTTAATATAGAATGCAATCCTACATGTCCTATTATTCTTGGTAGACCCTTCCTTAGAACGATGGGTGCAATTATTGACATGAAAGAATGTAATATTAGATTCCAATTTCCATTAAGGAAAGGCAAGGATCAATTTCCTAGAAATAAAATAAGATTACCTTATGAATCTATTACGAGATATACCTATGGATTGCATACCAAAGATGATAATACCTAGATCTATTGCATTATGCCTAGCTAGGGGCGTTAAACAATAGCGCTTGTTGGGAGGTAACCTAATTTCATTTTTTTGTTTTAGTTTTTGTTTACGTTTTTTAGTGCTGCACATATTATTACCACTGTAATAATTGTGTTTTCTTGTTTTAATTAGTGTTTGAGCCAAGAAAGACCTTTGGGATGGTCTACGGTGTTTGCAAGTTGATTTTGCTGAAAACAGAAACTTTCGCACTCAGTCCAGGAATTTTATAAATTCACTGGAACGTGCTTTTGATCTGAATTTTGTACACAAGATTGTTTTACAAATTTCCTAGATTTTCCTAATATTTGAGAATTGTTGGAGTTATGGAAGTATTCGAAGTAAGCATATTGCTACAGACTATTCTGTTTTTGACAGTTTCTGTTTACTTTGTGTTGTTTGCTCATTTTGATGAATCTATTGATTGTATCGGGGGATATGAACCGTGTAGAAGTTTGAATACAGTAAATATTACATCAGCATAAATAAATAATGATTTCACAACAGTACCAAAAGTGGTGATTTAATTTTCTTATACTAACGGATCTGATGAGTTTTCTGTTGAGTTTTGTGTTGTGAAGTTTTCAAGTTTTGGGTAAAGATTCGATGGACTATGGAATAAGGAGTGGCAAGAGCCTAAGATTGGGGATGCCAAATGCACCCCAAGTCATATTAAAGGATACTAAAGAGCCTAAGCTTTGGGATGCCCGGGAAGGCATCCCCTCTTTCGTCTTCAATCCATCGGTAAATTTAGTTGAGGCTATATTTTTATTCACCACATGATATGTGTTTTGCTTGGAGCGTCTTGTATGATATGAGTCTTTATTTTTTTAGTTTGCCGCAATCATCCTTGCTGCACACATCTTTTGAGATATACAGACACACTTATATCTTTTGAGCTAGGCAATGTTGCTCTAGTACTTCACTTATATCTTTTAGAGCACGACGGTGTCGTTGAATTATTAAACTCTCGTACCTCACTTCTATTATTTTGAGAGTTCTGTAAACAGCATGGTAATTGGTGTAGATTATGAATTTAGTCCTAATATAATAGGCATCCGAGAGGTATATAATAAAAACTTCCATATTAAGTGCATTGAATATGATGAGAAGTTTGATTCCTTGCATATAGTTTTGAGATGTGAAGATGGTAATATGAGAGTCATGCTAGTAAGTAATTGTGAATTAGAAAAAAATACTTGTGTTGAATCTTGTGATTCCCGTAACATGCACGTATGGTGAACCGTGATGTGATGAACTTGGAGCATGACTTGTTTAATGATTGTCAACCTTTGTGTGGAGGTCGGGATCGCGCGATGGTTAACTCCTACCAACCCTTCCCCTCGGAGCATGCGTCTAATACTTTGCTTCGATAACTAATAGGCTTTTCCAATAAGTATATGAATTCTTTATGACTAATGTTGAGTTCATGGATTATACGCACTCTCAACCTTCCACCTTTGCTAGCCTCTCTAGTACCGCGCAACTTCCGCCAGAACATTAAACCCACCTACCTCAAGACACCCACCATATATTTTCCTCAAAACAACCACCATACCTACCTATTATGGCATTTTCATAGCCATTCCGAGATATATTTCCATGCAACACCACCGTCCCGTTTTTATGACACGCACCATCACTTCCATATTTTATTATAGAGTCATACTTTGTTCTAGCTATCGAGTTGTAATCTTTGAGTTGTAAGTAAATAAAAGTGTGATGATTTGCACTATTAGAGCATTGTATCGTGTGAGAAAAGGGTGATGGAAGCTATGATTACCTCACAAGTTGGGATGGGTATCCGGACTTTACAAAAAAAGAGGCCAGCGAAGAAAAATAAAAGAGGCCAAAGAAGCCCACCAAAAATAAAAAAAAGAGAGAGAAAAAAATGAGAGAAAGAGAGAAGGGACAATGCTACTATCTTTTACACACTTGTGCTTCAAAGTAGCACCATGTTCTTCATAGAGAGTCTCCTATTTTGTCACTTACATATAACTAGTAGAAGTACATCTTTTGCACGTCCACTTAGTTTTCTTTTTTGAGCTTTCATACACTTATAGCTCTAGTGCTTTTGTTGCATGGCAATACCTACTCACTCACATTAATATCTATTGATGGGCATCTCCATAGCCCGTTGATATGCCTAGTTGATGTGAGACCATCTTCCTCTTTCTTTTTGCAACCTCCACCACATTCTGTTCCACCTATAGTGCTATATCTATGGCTCATGCTCAAATATTGCGTGAGAGTTGAAAAGGTTTGAGAACATAAAAAGTGTGAAACAATTGCTTGATTTTCAACGGTGTTGTGCATGATTTAGATACTTTGTGTGGTGAAGATGGAGCATAGCCAGACCATATGATTTTGTAGGAATAACTTTCTAAGACCATGCTATTTCGAAAGGAAGCAATTACCTTATTAGTATGCTTGAAGTATTATTGTTTTTATGTCAATATAGACTTTTGTTTTGAGTCTTATGGATCTGAATATTCATGCCACAATAGAGAATATTACATGGATAAATATGTTAGGTAGCATTCCACATCAGAAATTCTGTTTTTATCATTTACCTACTCGAGGATGAGCAGGAATTAAGCTTGGGGATGCTTGATACGTCTCCAATGTATCTATAATTTTTGATTGTTGCATGCTATTTTATTATTTGTTTTGGATGTTTTATATACATTTATATGTCGTTTTATATTATTTTTGGGATTAACCTATTAATCTAGAGCCTAGTGCCAGATTCAGTTTTTTCCATGTTTTTTATTATTGCAGATAAGGAATATTAAACGGAGTCCAAACGGAATAAAATCTCCTGAAAGATTTTTCTTGGACTAGAAGACATGCAATAGACTTGGAGTAGGGGGCAAGGCAGTTGCCGGGAGGCCACAAGCATGCAGGGCGCCCCCCTAGCTTGTGGGTCCCCTACAGGTGTCCTAACCCTAATTTTTGGCATATAAATTCCCAAATATTCCTGTATCACCAAAAAGAGACACGAAAATACTTTTACGCCGCCGGGAGCCTCTATTCCCAAGAGATCCAATCTGGGAGCCTTTTCCGGTAATCTGCCGGAGAGGGAATTGATCACGGAGGGCATCCACATCAACTCCATTGCCCCTCCGATGATGTAAGTAGTTTACCACAGACCTACCGGTCCATAGCTAGTAGCTAGATGGTTTCTTCTCTCTCTTTGATCTTCAATACCATGTTCTTCATGATCTTCATGGACATCTATCTGATGTAATACTCGTTTACGGTGTATCTGTCGAGATCCGATGAATTGTGAGTTTATGTTCAGATTATCCATGAATTTTATTTGAGTCTCTTCCGAATTAATATATGCATGATTTCATATCTTTGCGAGTCTCTTCGAATTATTTGTTTGGTTTGACCAACTAGATTGGTAATTCTTGCAATGGGAGAAGTGCTCAGTTTTTTGTTCAATCTCGCGGTGTCCTCACGCGGTGGCATAGTAGGGGTAGCGAGGCCCGTATTGTATTGTTGACATCGAGGATAAAAAGATGTGGTGTTCATCATATTGCTTGAGTTTATCCCTCTACATCATGTCATCTTACTTAATGCGTTACTCTGTTCTTCATTAACTTAATACTCTAGATGCAGGCAGGAGTCGGTTGATGTGTGGAGTAATAGTAGTAGATGAAGAATCGTTTCGGTCTACTTGACAAGGACGTGATACCTATATGCATAATCATTGCCTTGGATATCTTCATAATTATTCACTTTTCTATCAACTGCTCGACAGTAATTTGTTCACCCACTGTATTATTTTCATTTATGAGAGAAGCCTCTAATGAAACCTATGGCCCTGGGTCTATTTTCCATATTATATTTTAAGATCTATAAACCAAAAATACCAAAAAAAATCCTGCAATTTATTTACTTTTGTTTCTGCAATATTTTGTATCTATCTCTATCAGATCTCATCCTTGCAAATAACTCTGAAGGGATTGACAACCCCTTTATAACGTTGGGTGCAAGGGTTTGATTATTTGTGTAGGTAGTACTATTGGAGCTGTGCTTGTTCCTCCAACTGGATTGATACCTTGGTTCTGAACAAACTGAGGGAAATACGTATCTACTTTGCTGCATCACCCTTTCCTCTTAAAAGGAAAACCAACGCAAGCTCAAGAGGTAGCAATCATATCTGTGGGGCTTGTGAGTCTAGAAAGATGATCAGATCCAAGTACCCCTCAAAGACTATCGTGACTACCACTCATCATTTTGAATTGCTTCACATGGAACTCTTTGGATCTACTCATTATGCCATACTAACCAATGGAGCATCTCTATATGTCTTTGTCATGGTTGATGATTATTAACGTTACGCTTGGGTGCATATTATGTGTTACAAAACTGAAGTGGAGGAAGTCTTCAAACGATTTTCCTCAAGGGTCTCAACGAACTACGGTGTCAAGATCAAGCACATCAAGAGTGGTAATGCTACAGAGTTCAAAAACACTAGTCTTGATGATTACATTGATGAACTTGGTATTAATCATGAGTTGTGTGCCCCATATACTCCTCAGCAGAATGGCGTCGTGGAGCGCAAGAACAAAACTATTATTGAGATGGCTTGCACTATGCTTGAAGAATATCATACCCCTCATTGTATCTGGAATGAGGCGATCAACACTGCCTGCCACATCATCCAGGGTATATCTTCACAATTTCCTCAAAAAGACCTCATAGGAACTCCTCACTCACAAGAAACCCAATGTAAGTTATTTCAAAGTCTTCGGTGCAAGATGTTGGATTAGAGATCCTCACCATAGTTCTAAATTTACACCGAAAGCACATGTGGGTTTTATGCTTGGTTACACAAAGGACTTGCATACCTACACAGTCTTCAACAACTACCACAACAAAGTTGTTGAAACTGTATATGTGTTGTTCGATGAAATTAACGGCTCGCAAAGAGAGCACCTGCCTCCTGTGCTAGATGAATTGCCTCCTGAGGAATCCATTAGGTTCAAGGCTACTCAAGATATATTTCCCACTGAAGAACCTCCACCTGTTGAAGAATTCATCCCAAAAAAGGAAGAAATCCGTGCTAGTGCACCAGAGGAAATTGCTATTGATCAAATTCCTCAACCCCAACAAAGTCATCAACCTGCACATCCAAGGGTTACAAATGAAGTGCAAATTGACAAAATCCTCGATGACATCAATGCACCAGGTCCCCTCACTCTCTCAAAAGCTTCACATTTAACTAATTTTTGTGGGAACTCTTCCTCTGTGTCTATCATAGAACCCTCAAAGGTTGATGAAGACTTTATGGAGCCTAAGTGGATTCAAGCAATGCTAGAGGAAATATATCAATTCAAGCTTAACAATGTCTCGGAACTTGTCAAGTGGCCTGATCCTCGCAAGCACAATATCATCGGTACCAAGTGGATCTACTGAAACAAGGAACGCAAAGATGGTCAAGTAATGAGGAATAAGGCTCAACTCGTAACACGAGGCTACACACAGGTTGAAGGAATTGACTTTGATGGAACTTTTGCACATGTTTCTATACTTGAAGCTATTCGTATTTTGCTTGCTTATGCTAACCATCACAATATCACCTTATATCAAATGGATGTGAAAAGTGCATTCCTCAATGGTAAGCTTGAGGAAAAGTATATGTTGCTCGCGCCCCAGGTTTTGAAGACCCAAAGCATCCTCACAAGATCTTAAGACTCAACAAGGCTCTCTATGGCCTCAAGCAGGCCCCTCGAGTGTGGTATGACATGTTCAAGGAATTTCTCATGAAGAAAGGCTCCAAACACGGTTCACTTGATCCAACTCTTTTCACAAAATCCTATAACAATGAACTATTTGTGAGCCAAATATATGTAGATGATATTATCATTGGTCGTACTGACAGAAGTTATAGTGACGAATTTGGCTACATGATGGGTGAAGAATATCAAATTTCCATGATGGGGGAGTTGAAATGCTTCCTAGGCCTTCAAATTCGTAAAAAACGCAATGGCATATTCATCTCTCAAGAGAAATACCTCAAGGAGGTCCTGATGAAATTTGGCATCCAAGACTACAAAGGCATCAAGATTCCAATGCCAACAAACAGCCACCTCTACACTGATGAAAATGGTAAATATTTTGATCACAAGGTATATCGCTCCATGATTGGCTCTTTATTGTACCTATGTGCATCTAGGCAAGATATTATGCTTAGTGTTTGCATGTGTGCCCGTTTCCAAGCAACACCGAAGGAATCACACCATAAGACTGTGAAGCATATATATTCTTCGATATCTAGCTCACATGCCAACACTTGTATTATGGTACCCCAAGGGCTCAAATCCTCATATTGTTGGATATCCCGACTCTGACTATGCTGGTGACCATGTGGATCGCAAGTCAACATCAGGTCACATGCCATTTTCCCGGACGATCCCTAGTCTGTTAGTCCTCGAAGAAAAAGAATTGTGTGTCACTTTCCACTCCTAAAGCTGAGTATATTGTTGTTGGTTCGTATTGTGCTCGGCTACTGTGGGTGAAGCAAACCCTCAAGGACTACGGCATCACTGTGAAGAATGTGCCACTCTCCTGCAACAGTGAGAGTACAATCAATATTGCAAACAACCCATTACAACACTCTAAGACCAAGCACATCCAGATTCATCATCATTTTCTTCATGATCATGTACTGAAGGGTAACATCTTCCTCGACCACGTGAAGACTAAAGAATAACTAGCATATATCTTCACTAAGCCCTTGGTTTAAAAGAGATTTTGCAAGTTGCGGTGTGAGCTAAATATCTTTGAATCTTTGAATGTTCTATGAAAGGACACACATCCTAACACTTATGCAAAATTGATCAGTTAGATGTGCAACACACAAAGTAATGTTTTCTCCAATCAATGAAGAATAACCCTTTGAGTGTGAAGAAACTAATGAAGAATTTAATTCTCAGAACCATATGACAATTCTGCGTGGTATCTGAAATCACCTTTCTTATACGGTTGGTTACACCACCAACCACGATTAAAATTCTTCAAAATTGACAATTTTTTTTGAAATTCTTCAAATCTTCAATTTCCTCAAGTTAGCAAATTCCTCAAATGTTCAAATTCTTCAATGTTTTTTAACCAATGTTCTTCATTGACTATATACATGTATATTTATATTTGAGCCTTCAAAGCCCTCAACAACATTCACTTATTGCTAATTCTTCAAGTTGGTTTTTCTTCTAAGTGAATGTGATCGGACCCGTTCCCTCTCTATTCTAAGCTCAACATAGACTATTCTCAAATTCTTCATATGCATTATACTTGAAACCAATTCAAAGACTTCACTGACTCCTTGTTAGTTGAAGAATTTGCGAACAAAATCCTCAAAATATCTTATCAAAGTTTTCGTTGTTGCCGCTCAAACCGCTCCCACTTCCCACGATTGGATAACCCACGATCCCCCACTAAATCCACCTCTTAATACATCGGTGACACATGTTGTGCGAAGAGGAAGAGTTAGGGGTAGTTTGGTCCAAAAATTTGGGACAGATCGTTTTCACCTCGGCTATAAATCCCCCCTTCACCCCCTTCAATAACTCTCTTCCTCTCGATCTCACTCTTCACTGCTCAAAGCTCAGACCTAGCAATGCCACTAGAAATCATCATTGTCGGAGAGGATGAGATTCACTGCTTCGACTTCCTCGTCGCAATACTCGTGTTGGACATGGACTTCTTCACTCTGTCGCCGTCGTAGCTGTCTTCTGCCGCCGAGTTAGGGCGCAGAAGATCTAAACCAACGAACTTCTCCTCCACTTCTCCGTGTTCATCGTGTTCATCATCCGTGGTAATTAAATATAATTTTATTGCCCCTATAGATTTTCGTGTTTCCATAAAATATTCAAAGAATATTTATTCCTCAATGCATTCATCATATGAACACATCCTAAGCTTAGTTCATTTGATTTGCTTCACTAAGACATGTTATTCTTCAAAAGATTCCTCAATTGTGTGAATTTTCAGATATACACAATTCTAGAAACTAAGACAAGAACACTTAGCGAAATTCTTCAAGACAATCTTTGGTCAAATTCCTCAAATTTATTTACTTTTGAAATCTTTTGAGAACGCATATGACCTCTTCAAATTCTTCGCACATATACTCTATTCACATGTACAAATGTCTGCTTACAAATCTCTAGGTTATCATCGACTTAACTCATTTGCAGCATTTCTTGAAGAAAATTTGCACATCTCCTCAGAATCCTCAAAAGTTCAAATTACTCAAGTGAATAAAATGGCTAAAGGGAAGAGATAGTAGAAAGGGGGGAAGAAGCGAGAGACCAACACTGCCTTCTAAATCCCTGAGGACATATATGATGAATATTGCACACCATATGAGGAAATATATGGCAAGGAAACCAAAGAAAAGTGCAAGATGCGCATAAAGAAAATGGAGAGGAGTACATATATGTGACTCCAAAATACATGAAGAAAATCAAATTCAATCCTCCATGCCCAAGACCTCCACTTGTTGAAGGTTAAATTGTTGATCCCACGAGCATCGTCTGTGGTGAAGAATTTCCAGGAGGATGGGAAAAGCATCACACAAAGTTGCAGAAGATTCCAAAACACAAAGTGAGGAGTTTCAACCTGGAAACTGGTATTGCAGCTGTTCCTGCCACTTCCTCTGCCTTGAAGCTTCTCGCACTAAAACTGCTCCAAAGAGAGCTCTCATGAAGAAATCATCTTTGAATACCAAGTCTTCAACTTCAAAATCCTCACAACAAAATCCTCGACCACCTCCAACTATGGATGCAACTTCCTCAGTGACTGCCGCAAAGTCCTCAGCACCAGTGCAATTGGACACAAATTAGCGAACATTGGGAACTGTAATTCCCTCAGGACCGTATGCATCTGGTTCTGCACACACTTCCTCATGTGCAACCATAAATAAAAATATGACTGATGGGCAAGGCAAAAGACGAAGCCCTAACAAGGTGGTCTTCAATAGTCCCTAAGTATGTGAGGATGATGAAGCTAATGAATTTGCTCAAATCATCAGACACAAACAAGAGATGGTTTCTTAGGCCAAAGGCACAAACGTTCCTATGATGCTGGAGCCCAGGTGGTGTTAGACTTCATTGACACATGGTATCAAAATCCTCAAACTCTGATTGATGATTTGCAGCTTCCACCTAAGCCAAGCCATGTGCTAACTACATTTATCTCTCAAGAGAAATGGAAGGTTGAGAAGGCCAAGAGGGCCAGAAAGGAACAGACTTAGAAGGAAAGATTTCTACAAAACAATATCCTCTCTTCGTCTCCTGAACAGCTCATTTCCACTCATACTAAGATCAAAAACCTAAGTGAAAAATACAATCGTTATCACGCTGATTGGAAAGGTGCAAAGGTCAGATTCATCAACGTGGCGACCAAGGAAATCTCAAATCATAACGCCAAGGATGCAGCTCCATCACGAGCACAAATTCCTCAGGCTAACTCCTCTGCTCAGCATGCTGAAGAAATAGTTAGGGCTGCTGAAGAAATTCAAGCGCCTCCAGAAATTGCACCTGAAGAACCTACCGGACCAGCTGAAGAAACTATTATGCCTGAAGAAAATGCTCCTACCAGGATGACTGCATCAGTCGTGCCTGAACAATCTGCACCAACCACTAAATCTTCAAGAGTGAAGAACTTGACACTTCCTTCTGCATCAGAAGTAAAGAAAACTAGGGCTGCTCGAAAGGAAGACGCTAAGAAGCGGAAAGCGTCAACTAGCACAGATTCCTAGGAAGCCAAAAGCTTGAGGACTTTGACAAGTTCCTCAAGTGCACCAATTGATGCTACTCCTATCAGTACGGTACCCTCTTATGAGATGGTGCCATTTGGTTAAGAACATGTCATCCCAAAAGTGGATGAAGAAATTGAAGAAAATCGATTTGTTGCTTCCACAGAGCCGATCGATGAAGAAATTGAAGTGGAACCAAACACTTCAATCCCTCAAACATCATCGCCCCTGCCCAGTTCTCTATTGAAGAGCCGGATGTTGAATAAATGGAAGAAGATGTGGATCTTGGTTGTCACGCACTAGTCGTCAATGATGAATATTGGGAAGCAACACATCCCAACTCGCCACTAGCCACACCACTTCCTCAAAATCCCGAGTCTCCTCCTTTCACTTGGGAAATTTATACTCGCTCTGATGAACGTCACACTCCGATGAAGTACATTTCGGAGGAAATACCAGCTGCATCAGCTGAAGAAATTGTGGATAAAACTATGATTGAAGTTATTGCTACATGTGATCCTCATCCCACAGCTAACGAGACTATCATTGAAGAATGTGCTAAGCATATTCCTCAGGCTGAAGAAACTGCTCCTCATGTTGAGGCTACTGCTGATGAGCCCCTTGTTCAAAATACTCAGTCAACAGTTGTTGTGGCTCAAGCTCCCCAAACTAAAGAAGAGCTCAAAGGACTTATGGGAATATACAAGCCAAATATTCAACCCAGGGCACTTTAGCCATTCAGAGGTACAAATAGACCCAAATTCCTGAAGGATAACTTTGATGATGAACAACATTTCTCCACGGGTGCAAACCGTATGACTCTCCGAGGGTAAGGCACAAGAGGTTCTAGACTGCCACGCAAATGAACTTCTATGATGTTGTCCTCTTTGGAAAGAAGAAACTCTTCCCACACCGTCAAATTCATCATGCACACATGGAAGTCATTCCTTATTTCACGCCAGTCCTCAGCATTCTTCATGATGCTCGTATTTTGTCGTTCTACATGGATATATGTGACTGGAATGAAGAGCTAATTCTTCAATTCTATGCAACCTTGCATCTCTTTGGTAAAGCACAAGACATAAACACATGGGTTCTTGACTGAATGACCGAAGACACACACTACACTGCTCGTGCAACGGAATTTCTTCGTGTGGTATCAGTTGGAATCCCCTCAGAAGGAGCCGGATGCATCTATGATGACCCTGAGTTGCCCAATCACCTCATGCAAGTGCTGATGAAGCCCTTGGCTCCTGGCACACAACCAAGAACCACATTCATCGTCAAGGACCTCCTGTATGTGCCAAGGATAGTCTATCACATCTTGACCAAAACCCTCAGTCCTATCAAGGGTCACAACTCTGAAGAAGAAGATGTGGAGGGAATGATGAAGAATTTGTTGTTCAACATCATTCATGTGGTTCCCATAAATCTTCACGATTTCTTCATGAGGACTTTGGCCAACATTGCTATGTCACCTTTTGAACTAAAGCCTTATGCGTCGTGGATCATGCAATTCATCATGGCAAGATCCTCAACACTACTAGGAAAAATCATAGTAGTAGCACGGGTTAAACATCTAGTAGTAGCGCAGGTGCCTGCGCTACTACGACGGCGCTACAGCTAACTGGTAGTAGTAGCACGGGTGAACCCGCATTACTAGTACGTGTGTTAGTAGTAGCGCAGGTGCCACACGCGCTACTACTAACTATCTGTAGCGCGTACGTGTGACCCACGATACTACTATTAGTTTCAAAGTCCAAAAAAAATATTGATCTCGTGTGTGCTGTGGTGTCAATGGTTCGATGCAGCAGCGACAAGGGTCGCTGCAGACGCGCGGCGATAGATAAGATCCGAGGACGGCTGCTGGAAAGGGCTTGGATGCAGGGCAGAACAAGGTGGCGATGCGAGGCTTCTATTCGCAGCCAAGGCATAGAGCTCCTGGTCGTCCGTGGCGATGACCTGCACGAGCATGACATGGGAGGGTAAGTCAAACTAGTGGGAGAGATATAATAGGAAAACAAGAGAGAGAGGAAGAAGATGGACGGAGTGTCAGGATTGGTCACCGGTGGTACAGTGCTCTGGACGCCGGCGACCGAGGCGGCAGCCTATTTACGCGCCATGGAGGAAGAGGCGGGCCTTGGCAGGAGGCCAAGCTGGCGGCCTCTTTACGTGCCATGGAGGAGGAGGCGAACCTGGGCAGGAGGTCCTTGTCCTCGCCTATGGAGAGAGATGGGCAAGAGGGGGTGGAGAGAGGAAAGATTTAGGAGAGGAGATAGGGATTTCGAGGCTATTAAAAAACTCTGTACTTAGTAGTAGCGCGGGTCTATAACCCGCGCTACTACTATGGTATGTCCGACGGGGGCACGGTAGAGACCACTTAGTAGTAGCGAAGGGTAGAAACCCACGCTACTACTATCAGCTTAGTAGTAGTGCGGGTTTCAACCCCTCGCTACTACTACTAAATGTCCTAGGGGGGCATGATACGTCCCAAACATATCTATAATTTATGCTTGTTCCATGATCTTTTGGGTGACATTGTTATATGTTTTTCTACACTTTTGTATCATTTTACACATATTTGGACTAACCTACTAACTCGGTGCACCGAATGCCAGTTTTTGTCTGCTGATGTCTATTTTGCAGGGGCTTTTACCCAATTTTCGGAAGCCCGAAAAATTCTAGAAAAAATATATAAAAAATCAGCGAAATAGAAGCTTCCGGATCACCGAAGTTGGGCCAGAGGGGGGCCAAGGGCCTCCCACGCGACCTGCTGTCGTAGCCAGGCCCTAGGCCACGCCAGGAGGCCGTTTGGGTGGGTCCCACCTTCTCCGGTGCCCTCCTTTGGCCTATATTTAGAGTCCCGAGAGGAAACCCTTACACAACTTCCAGAATCTCGAATTTCTCCATCGTTCCGCCGCCGTAGCGCTTCCAAGATCGGGAGCGTTAGGAGACCTCTTCCCGGAACCCTGTCGGAGGGAGGATTGACCTCCGGGAGCTTCTCCACTTCCATGGATGCTTCCCGCACGTGCCGTGAGTAGTCCTCCTCAGACCATGAGTCCATGACTAGTAGCTATGTCATGTCTTCTCTGCAATCTTGTGCTTCAATGGTTAGTCCTTGTGAGCTGCCCTACATGATCAAGGCATCTATGTAATTCTCTTGATATTACTATGCTAGGTTTGTTGGGATCCGATGGATTATGAGAATATGTTCAGATTGTTATGAGTCATATATTTGATTATCCTTTTATATTATGTTCCTTAGTGATTCATGCATGTTCTCCATTGCTATTTATTGCTTTGGCCAAGTAGTAGATTGTAACTCCAAGAGGGAGCGTTATGCATGATTGTGGGTTCATGACCCTCGATGTATAGCTTGAGTGATAGAAACATGATACTAGGGGATGTGCTTGTTGCCACCAGGGAGAAAACAACGGTGCTTGTGACCACGGTTGCAAGGATTATTTACCTTATGCATAGTTCGTTAATGCGGTTGTCCATTGCTTTGAGTTTACACTTTGGGTGGGGCTCACAACTTAATACCGGCGAGATGTTCTGGATAGATATCTCAAGGTGGATGATTAGTAAGTAGATGCTGGTGAATAAATGGTCTACTTGTCTTGGCGTACTGCCCATTACTATTGAAGCTCTAACTATCAAGTAACATAATTAGTATTGCGGTGCGTTCATAATTTTGTCAATTGCCCAACTTTGATTTGTTTACCCAAGCATAGTTGTTTATCGTCTTTTGGGAGAGAGACATCACTAGTTGTTAGAGCATATTTCTCCATATGTGGATTTGGTAATTGATGAAAATCCCTATGGACTAATGGTTGTGTGAAGTTATATTTATAGGATTTGTCCATATGCACTCCTTGAGGTCCATCTGTTGGGTTCAAGGAGTTTATATGATGACCAAGGTGGTATTCAAGGTATTATCTAAAGAATGGTCACAGAGTCACAAGGTTGATCAAGATCGTCAGACAAAGAGTAAATCAAGATGATCAACACAACAAAGCGTACAAGATGTATCGAGAGGGATCAAGTGATCCCATAGTATGGTTAGTGCTACTGCAACAAAAGACCTTCCAATGGCGCTAGCAATAGGCACGTCGACAGGAGAATACTTGGCTTGATCCTTCTACTTTGGCTACGCCTTAAGGGACTTCCTGGGCAAGTATGCAAAGGATTTCCCCCGTGGCCTTGGAGCCTAGCGTTGGTGTTCCCTCGAAGCGGAAAGGGTGATGAAGCATAGCGGTGGTAAGTATTTCCCTCAATTTGAGAACCAAGGTATCAATCGAGTGGAGGAGTATCTCAAGATCCTACACAAACACAAAAGCTTGCTCCCAATGCTATGAAGGGGTTGTCAATCCCTTATAGATTGTTTGCCAAGTGAGAACTGAAAGCAACAAAGTAACAAAGCAAAATAAAAGCGGAGGTGTAAACGATGGATATGAGTAGACCCGGGGGCCGTAGTGTTTACTAGTGGCTTCTCTAATGAAAGCAAGTAAACGGTGGGTGAACAAATTATTGTCGAGCAATTGATAGAACTGCGCAAAGTCGTGACGATATCTATGCAATGATTATATCTATAGGCATCACGTCCAAAACAAGTAGACCGATACTTTCTGCATCTACTAGTATTACTCCACACGTCGACCGCTATCCAGCATGCATCTAGTGCATTAAGTCCATAAGAACAGAGTAACGCCCTAAGCAAGATGACATGATGTAGAGGGATAATCTCAAACCAAGGATAAAAACCCCATCTTTTTACCCTTGATGGCAACTACTTGATGTGTGCCTTGCTGCCCCTACTGTCACTAGGAAAGGTCACCACATGGTAGAACCCAAAACCAAACACTTCTCGCATTGCAAGAATCATAGATCTAGTTGGCCAAACAAAACCCAAGACTCAGAGAGACTTACAAGGATATCAAATCATGCATATAAGAAATCAGCATAGACTCAAATATATATCATAGATAATCTTTTCACAAATCCACAATTCATCGGATCTCGAAAAACACACCACCAAAGAAGATTACATCGGATAGATCTCCATGAAGATCATGGAGAACTTTGTATTGAAGATCCAAGAGAGAGAAGAAGCCATCTAGCTACTAACTACGGACCCGTAGGTCTGAAGTGAACTACTCACGGGTCATTGGAGGGGCGATGATGATGATGAAGAAGCCCTCCAACTCCAAAGTCCCCTCCGGCAGGGCGCCGGGAAGGGTCTCCAGATGAGATCTTGCGGAAACGGAAGCTTGTGGCGGCGGAAAAGTATTTTCGAGGATCCCCTGGTTTTTTGCTGAATTTTTGGGAATATATAGGCCAAGGATCTAGGTCAGGGGGCGGCCAAAGAGGCCACAAACCCTGACCCCGCCGCCTCCCCCCTGGTGGCGGAGTGGGAGCTTGTGGGCTCCCTGGAGCCCACCTGGCTTGGTCCACAGGCCCCCTGATCTTTTTCCGTTCGGGAAAAAATTATTTTGGGGTTTTTATTCCGTTTGGACTCCGTTCCAAAATCAGATCTGAAAAGAGTCAAAAACACAGAAAAAACAGGAACTGGCACTTGGCACTGAATTAATAAGTTAGTCCCAAAAAAGATATAAAAGGTACATAAAACATCCAAAGAAGACAATATAACAGCATGAAACCATCAAAAATTATAGATACGTTTGAGACGTATCAAGCATCCCCAATCTTAAATCCTGCTTGTCCTCGAGTAGGGAAGTGATAAAGAATGAATTTTTGATGCTTTCATGCTACCTAGCATAGATGTCCTTTGTAATTCCTCTTATGTGACGTGAATGCTCAGATCCATTAGATTCAAAACAATAGTTTGCTATTGACGTGGAAACAATAATAATTCAAGCAAACTAGCAAGGTAATCATGAACTTTCAAAATAACAAGGCCAAAAGAAAGTTATCCCTACAAAAGCATATAGTCTGGCTATGCTCTATCATCATTGCACAACAAATTTAAATCATGCACAACCCCGGTATTGGCCAAGTAATTGTTTCACACCTTTACTTTCTCAAACCTTTCAACTCTCACACAATACATGAGCGTGAGCCATGGTTATAGCACTATAGATGGTGTGGAATGTGGAGGAGGTTGCAAGACAAAAAGGGAGAAGATAGTCACATTAACTAGGCATATCAATGAGCTGTGGAGATGCTCATCAATAGATATCAATGTGAATGAGTAGGGATTGCCATACAAATGATGCACTAGAGCTACGAGTATGTGAAAGCTCTTAAAGAAAACTAGTGGGTGTGCATCCAACTTGCTTGCTCACGAAGACCTATGGCAATTTTGAGGAAGCCTACCATTGGAATATACAAGCCAAGTTATATAATGAAAATTTCCCACTAGCTATATGGTGGTGACAAAACGAGAGACTCTCACTCATGAAGATCATGGTGCTTAATATGCACAAGTGTGGAAAAAGTGGTAGCATTGTCCCTTCTCTCTTTTTCTCTCATTTTTTTATATATTTTTTTTGGTGGGCTCTTTGGCCTCTTTTTTTTGGTGGGCTTCTTTGGCCTCTTTTATTTCCTCACATGGGAGAATGCTCCATTAATGATGATCATCACACTTTCAACTCAAAACTTAGAGTAACTATGACTCTATATGGAATGCCTTCGGTAGTGTACCGTGGCAATGATCTAGCATGGCATAGACATCAATGGAAACATCATGCTAGCTATCTTACGATCATGCAATGGCAATGTAGACGTGGCGGCACATGTCATGGTGGTAGTTGCATGGCAATATATCTCGGAATGACTTTGAAAAAGCCATAGTAGGTAGGTATGGTGGCTGTTTTGAGGGAGGCTAATGGTGGGTTTTGTGCACCGGCGAAAGTTGCACGGCACTAAGAAGATAGTGTTGGTGGTAGGTGAAAGTGCATCTAAACCATGGACTCAACATTAGTCATGAAGAACTCATATACTTGTTGCAGAATTTTATTAGTAACCGAAACAAATCATTCATCGCATACTCCTAGGGGAAGGGTTGGTAGGTATAAACCATCGCGCGATCCATCAATATACTAATCATGCTCAGATTTCATCACATAGCGGTTCACCATACGTGCATGCTACGGGAATCACTAACTTCAACACAACTATTTCTAGATCCACAACACCTTACTAGCATGACTTCAATATTACCATAACCACAACTCAAAACTAATTGAGATGAATCAAACTTCTCTAACTATTCAATGCACATGAAGGTGGAAGTTTTCGTATCCCTTTGGATAACTACCCCTTTTGAGACTACTTTCAAAGCATAGATCAACTACCAAGCCATGCACCGCTGTGCTCTAAAAGATATAAGTGAAGCACATAGAGCAAAAGTATCTAGCTCAAAAGATATAAGTGAAGCACATGTGAGCTGAACTGTCTACCAAAAGATATAAGTGAAGCTCAACAAAATCACGGTGTGTGAATGTCTCTCTCTCTAGATGTGCAGCAAGGATGATTGTGACACAACAAAAATAAAATACTCCTACGATACAAGGCGCTCCAAGCAAAAACACATAACATGTGGTGAATAAAAATGTAGCCCCAAGTAACGTTACTGATGGATTGAAGACGAGAGAGGGGATGCCTTCCCGGGGCATCCCCAAGCTTAGGCTTTTACGGCATCCTTGAATCTCTTGGGGTTCCTTGGGCATCCCCAAGCTTGAGCTCTTGCCACTCTTTATCTTTTTGTCCATAAGAACTTCACCCAAAACTTGAAAACTTCAGAACACGAAACTTAAACAGAAACTCGTGATAACATTAGTACAAGAAAGCAAACCACCACTTCCTTAGGTATTGTAGCAAACTTAAATTCTACTTGTGCTGATGTTGGGTTACTGTACTTTCAATCTTCCATGGCTAATACCCCCCGATACTATCCATAGTTTCATCAAAATAAGCAACCAACAGAACAAAAATAGAATCTGTTAACAGAGACCAGTCTGTAGCAATCTGTATATTTCGTATACCTCTGGTACTCCAAACATTCTGAAACATTAGGGCAGTCTGAATAATTTGCGTAGCAATCAGCAGCAAAAATAATCAACTCAAAAGCTCTTACAGAGAAAAAAATTAAAATTCTTTTCGTGAGCAGAAAGTTTCTGCCTTTTCCAGCATGACCAAACGATCATCCCCAAGACTAATCATAACGGTTTTGCTTGGCACAAACACAAAAAGAAACACAAAAAACACAATCATAACAGAATTATGAAAGTGTGGAAAACACAAAAAAGAAAGAAAAAGGATAGATTCGTTGGGTTGCCTCCCAACAAGCGCTATTGTTTAACGCCCTTAGCTAGGCATTCATTGATGCTCTCACAAAAGACAAGAATTGAAGCACAACGAGAGCATCCTAAAGCATGTGAAAATCACATCTAAGTCTAACATACTTCCTATGCATAGGCATTTTATAGGAAACCAAATTGTCAAGACAACCAATAGTTGCCATATGCAAGGAAGAAGAAAGATACGATAGCAATCTCCACATAACGAGAGGTAATTTGGTAACATGAAAGTTTCTACCAAAATATTTTCCTCTCTCAAAGCAATTACATGTGGGATCATATTCGAATTCAACAATGTAACTATGACAAAGGATATTCTTTTCATGATCCACATGCATGCAAAGTTGATTCTCTTCAACAATAGTGTGATTATCATCAACTAAAGTCATGACGTCTCCAAACCCACTTTCAATATTGTTGCAAATATCATATTCATCATGAGGTTTGAAAAAAAAAATTCAAGATCATAAGAAAGATCATCACCCCAATCATGATTAATGCAACAAGAAGTAGACAAAGCAAGACTAGCATCCCCAATCTTAGGGTTTTGCATAATTTTAGCATGATTGTCACTAGTAGAATTTATAGTGAAACCATTGTAATCATGCTTTTCATCCAAGGAGCCCTCGTGAATCACTTCATGAATTTCTTCATCACGAATTTCAGATTCACGCATCTCAAGCAAAACTCCATAAATATAATCAAGTGCCCTCAACTCACTAGCAATTCGTTCCATGATAGTGGGTCTCTTAAAGATATTAGCAAACGAAGATGCAAGCATATTGAAGGCACATGGCACACAAGCGAACATAAAGCAAGCGAGATAAAAGGGCGAACGAAAAAAGAAAGTAAAAACGGCAAAGGAGAAAGGCAAATGGAAACGGCAAATGTGAAGTGGGGGAGAGGAAAACGAGAGGCAACTGGCAACAAAAGTAAATGCAAGAGATGATTTTGTGAGACCTACTTGGATAGATCTTGATTTCTCCTCCCCGGCAACGGCGCCAGAAATACTTCTGCTACTACAACAAAAGACCTTCCAATGGCACCAGCAATAGGCACGTCGACGGGAGAATACTTGGCTTGATCCTTCTGCTGTGGCAATGCCTTAAGGGACTTCCTGGGCAAGTATGCAAAGGATTTCCCCCGTGGCCTTGGAGCCTTGCGTTGGTGTTCGCTCGAAGCAGAAAGGGTGATGTAGCGTAGCGGTGGTAAGTATTTCCCTCAGTTTGAGAACCAAGGTATCAATCCAGTGGAGGAGTATCTCAAGATCCTGCACAAACACAAAAGCTTGCTCCCAACGCTATGAAGGGGTTGTCAATCCCTTATAGATTGTTTTCCAAGTGAGAACTAAAAGCAACAAAGTAACAAAGCAAAGTAAAAGCGGAGGTGTAAACGATGGATGTGAATAGACCCGGGGGCCATAGTGTTTACTAGTGGATTTTCTCATGAAAGCAAGTAGACAGTGGGTGAACAAATTACTGTCGAGCAATTTATAGAACCGCGCAAAGTCGTGACGATATCTATGCAATGATTATATCTATAGGCATCACGTCCAAAACAAGTAGACCGATACTTTCTACATCTACTACTATTACTCCACACGTCGACCGCTATCCAGCATGCATCTAGTGTATTAAGTCCATAAGAACAGAGTAACGCCTTAAGCAAGATGACATGATGTAGAGGGATAATCTCAAACCAATGATAAAAACCCCATCTTTTTACCCTTGATGGCAACTACTTGATGTGTGCCTTGCTGCCCCTACTGTCACTGGGAAAGGTCACCACATGGTAGAACCCAAAACCAAGAACTTCTCCCATTGCAAGAATCATAGATCTAGTTGGCCAAACAAAACCCAAGACTCGGAGAGACTTACAAGGATATATCAAATCATGCATATAAGAAATCAGCAAAGACTCACATATATATCATAGATAATTTGATCACAAATCCACAATTCATCGGATCTCGACAAACACACCGCCAAAGAAGATTACATCGGATAGATCTCCATGAAGATCATGGAGAAATTTGTATTGAAGATCCAAGAGAGAGAAGAAGCCATCTAGCTACTAACTACGGACCCGTATGTCTCAAGTGAACTACTCACGAGTCATTGGAGGGGCGATGATGATGATGAAGAAGCCCTCCAACTCCAAAGTCCCCTCCGCAGGGCGCCAGGAAGGGTCTCCAGATGAGATCTCGTGCAAACGGAAGCTTGAGGCGGCGGAAAATTATTTTCGAGGCTTCCCTGATTTTTTTGCTGAATTTTTGGGAATATATAGGCCAAGGATCTAGGTCAGGGGGCGGCCAGGGAGGCCACATGCCCTGACCCCGCCGCCTCCCCCCTGGTGGCGGAGTGGGAGCTTGTGGGCTCCCTGGAGCCCACCTGGCTTGGCCCAGAGGCCCCCTGATCTTCTTCCGTTCGGGAAAAAATCATTTCGGGGTTTTTATTCCGTTTGGACTTTGTTCAAAAATCAGATCTTAAAAGAGTCAAAAACAAAGAAAAAACAGGAACTAGCACCTGGCACTAAATTAATAAGTTAGTCCCAAAAAAGATATAAAAGGTACATAAAACATCCAAAGAAGACAAGATAACAGCATGAAACCATCAAAAAATATAGATACATTTGAGACGTATCAGTAAGCATTGTCCATTACATGTTTGTGTACTCACCCATGGTCTTCGTGAGAGTTCTATGTGGGGTTAGGTGTGTTTCCATGGGCTTGCGTCAAGAGGAAGATCTCATACAACCCATGGAGGATGATGTGAGGTGGTGATCATCATCAAGATTGCGGTGTGCTAGTTCAAGTGGATTAGCACAAAGATATCATGCTTGAAGCTTGCCATCCATTGTGGTGGCAATGGACTTGTGAAGATTTGTGTAAGAGTGGCTCGCCCATAGTGTGTATGGGGGAGCAATCAACTAGTCTTCATCAAGCCAACGCAATCAAGAAAGGTGGTCCATCTTGAGGAATCCAAGATCATCGTCGTCTAGCTCAAGAGGATGAGGTGCAAGGTATAGGTTTGCCCTTGATAGGTTTTATGTTTTAGGATGGATTGTTGTACTGTCAAGGGGGCTCTCAAGTGAGTAGTTCGATCGTATCGTTCGTTGAGAGCTCAAACCATTTGCATCCTTGCATCATACTTCTTGGTTCTTGTTTGGTGTTTCTCTTGGTGAGTTTTAGAGCTTGTGGTCATCTTCATGACAAGCTCGAGTTTATCAAAAACGGAGTCCATATGCATCTTCTATGATGTTTTTGATGTTGCAGTTTTTGCCGGTTCTTCATTCATAGAGATCTACATCTCTATATCATTGGATTTTTCATATTTGCATGTTCTTAAGATTGTCTTCCTGAATCCAACAAGCTTGGGTTTGCTCGATTCGGAGCTCGTATGCGAAAGTTATGGATGTTTCACTCGTGAGCGGTAGTACCGCTTGTGCCAAGCGGTAGTACCGCTCGGGGTGGGCGGTAGCACCGCTTCAGGGTGGTAGTACCTCTATATGAGCGGTTGTACTTTGTCGGACCTTTTTGCGGATACTTTTCCATGCGGTGGTAGGCCCAACAGTAATATCTTTACTACCGTGGCTATGGGGTAGTACCGCTCCTTGCCTAGCGGTAGTACCGCTTGCGCCAAGCGGTAGTACCACTCCTCGCCAGCGGTAGTACCGCTAGGGGCAGTGGTAGTACCGCTCCTCGCCAGCGGTAGTACCGCTAGAGGCAGCGGTGGTACCGCGCCTCGCTAGCGGTAGTACCTGTGTGCGCGGGCTATAAGTGGGGGTAATGATGTGATTCCTTCCCCCATTATATAAAGGGGGTCTTCTTCCCCCTTGGTCTGATATATCCATTGAGCTCGTGTTGTTCCCCCATTGTTGACCTTCTTAGAGCTTTCTAACTCTAAATCCCTCCAATGATCCTTGCTAGTTCTTGAGTGAAAAGAGAGAGGATATCTAGATCCACATCTCCACCAATCACTTTATCCTCTATGTGAGGGGAACCCCTTGGATCTTGATATTGGAGTTCTTTGTGAGCTCGTTGTTCTTCCTCTCATATTTCTCCATAGATTTTATTGTTGTGGGGGGATTTGAGTGTGAGGGACTTGTCCACTTCGTGTGTTCTTGCCATTGCATTTGGTGCATAGGTTTGAGTTCTCCACGGTGATACGTGGAAGTGAAGTTTGAGAAGCTTATTACCCTTGGGTACTTGGTACCCCTAGAAGCTTGGTGGTGCCTCGGAGCTCAATCATTGTGGTGTAAAGCTCCGGGCAAGCATCGGGGTCTCCAGTTAAGTTGTGGAGATTACCCCGAGCATTTGTGGTCACCTCGAAGCCATATGCCATTGTGGTGAAGCTTCGTGGTGTTGTTGGGAGCCTCCAATTAAGTTGTGGAGATTGACCCAACCTTGTTTGTACGGGTTCGATAACCGCCCTCAAGGGTGCCTTAGTGGAATCACGGCATCTTGCATTGTGCGAGGGCGTGAGGAGATTACGGTGGCCTTAGTGGAATCTTGGGGAGCATTGTGCCTCCACACCGCTCCAACGGAGATTAGCATCCGCAAGGGTGTGAACTTCGGCATACATCATCGTATCTGTGTGCCTCGGTTATCTCTTACCCAAACCCTTTACTTATGCACTTTACTTTGTGACAGCCATATTGTTTATTGTCATATATCTTACTTACACTTGGTTGTTTATCTTGCTTAGCATAAATTGTTGGTGCACATAGGTGAGCCTAGTTGTTTTACGTTTTGTGCTTGACAAATTAAACGTTAGTTTTATTCCGCATTTGTCCAAGCCTAAACAGTAATTATTTTAAAGCGCCTATTCACCACACACCCCCCCCCCTCTAGCCGACATCCACGTCCTTTCACTAGTGAACATCATGTGACTCCGGTCCATATCACCATAATTGTTTACACCTCCATCATTTACCGCTTTCATTTACTTTTCCGTTGCAATCACTACTACCTTCCAGCTTGTGTTTTGATCCTTTGCAAACTACAAGGCTGGAGAGATTGACAACCTCTCTATACTCGTTGGGAGCAAAGTTATTTGTGTGTGTGCAGGTCTACGTCTTCTGCTGACCAAGACAGGAGACACCTACTTGTTGAGCCTAGGAGTCCTCCAGGTTCGATAAACCTTACAGTCTCCGAGTAAGGGAAAACTTGTTGCTGATTACATCTCAACCTTCCACTTGGGGTAACCAACAAGGTGTGAGAAGTATATACATCATCTCGTCATCAGGACACGGTTGAAACCACTTAGTAGTTGCGAGGGGTAGAGACCCGCGCTACTACTATCAAGTTAGTAGTAGAGAGGAGTAAAAACCCACGCTACTAGTAAGTACCAATAGCGAGGGGTAAGAACCAGCGCTACTAGTAAGCGTTTGTCTATAAGTTTTTCCCTAGTAGTAAATCTTCCTTACAAAGATGATTTCCAGAATCACTTCAGTTATTTTCCCCCACTCGAAGTCCTCAAGAAAACATTTGAGCAAATTGAAGGCAAGTGCAAAACTGTTATTGATGAACGATCTTGTCCCCTTGAGGGACAATTTCATAAAGCATCATCCTACTACACCAATGATGACATTGCATCACAAGACTCTGCTGGAAAAGCCTCAGCTCAAATTCATTGTGAAACTACCCCACGCGTGATGACTAACCACGAACTTTTACTAAGTCTTCATCAAAAGATCGATCACAAACACAAGTGGGTAAACCATCGCTATGTCCATTTTGCATCATGTTTTTTACTGTTATTTATAGTGTTTTTATGCATTACACCACTCGTGGAGTAATTCTAATGCCTTTTCTCTCATAATATGCAAGGTTTACATCAAGAGGGAGAATGTCGGCACATGGAATTCTGGACATGAAAAAGCTACGTCAAAGATACCTATTATGCACATCACTGAATGGGATGAAACTTTACAAATATTTATTTTGGAATAAATAAAAAATATAGGAGAAAAGAAGTACCAGAGGGGGGCTACCAAGTGACCACTAGGCACCAGAGCACGCCAGCCCCCCAGGCGTGACCTGGTGGTTAGTGGGTCCCCTGGCCCACCTGTGGAGACCATATTCTGGTATAAATTCTCTTTTAACCTGAAAAAAATATCAGGAGAGGACTTTCGGGATGAAGAGCAGCATTCTCGAGGCAGAACCTGGGCCGGAGCACTTCTGCCCTCCAACGGAGCGATTCCACCGGAGGACCTTCCGTCCCGGAGGGGAAATCGAAGCCATTGTCATTACCACGAAGCCTCTCGTCATGGGGAGGCCAATCTTCATCAACATCTTCATCAGCACCATCTCCTCTCAAAACCCTAGTTCATCTCTTGTGCTCAACCTTGTACCGGAACCTCCGATTAGTACCACGGGTGTGACTAGTAGTGTTGATTAAATCTTGTAGTTGATGCTTTATAGTTTATTCTATTGAAGATCATATGTTCATATCCAATATTCTATTTAATACCTCTCAGATCATGACCATGTTTATCACTTGTGAGTAGTTACTTTTGTTCTTGACGCCACGGGAGAAGTCATGTTGCAAATAGTCATGTGAAGTTGATATTCATTCGATATTTTGATGATGTGAATGTTGTGATTCCCTTAGTGGTGTTATGTGAACGTCGACTCAATAACACTTCACCATATTTGGGCCTAAGGGAATGCATTGTGGACTAGTAATTAGATGGTGGGTTGCGAGAGTGACAAAAACTTAAACCCGAGTTTATGGGCTACTCCGTAAGGGGCTGATTTGGATCCCTATGTTTAATGCTATGGTTAGAATTTATTCTTAATACTTTTCTCGTAGTTGCAGATACTTGCGGGGGGGTTAATATTAAGTGGGAGGCTTGTTCAAGTAGGAGAAGCACCCAAGAACCAATCCACCCACGTATCAAATTATCAAAGTACCGAACGTGAATTAACCCAACATGACGAAATTGACTAAATGAAATTGCCGTGTGCCCTCAAGAACGCTTTGCCTATTATAAGAAACTATTCCGTCTTGTCCTTCGCCACAAAAGGATTGGGATACCTTGCTGAACCTATTGTTACTATTGCTACCTGACACTTGTTACAATTATCTTGCTATCAAACAACTTGTTACCGCTATTTCAGTGGTTGCAGAAATTACCTTGCTTAAAACCGCTTGTCATTTCCTTCTGCTCCTCATTTGGTTCGACACTCTTACTTATCGGAAGGACTATGATTGATCGCCTATACTTGTGGGTCATCAAGACCATTTTCTGGCACCGTTGTCGGGGAGTGAAGGGCCTTTGGTAAGCGGAATTTCGTAAGGGAAAAATTATATTACGTGCTTAAATTTACTATTACTTGTCACTATGGAAAGTAATCCTTTGAGATGTTTGTTCGGGGTATCTTCACCTCGACCGGAAACACCAAGAGTTATCTGTCAATCTGCTGAACCTACTGATTTTTTATTGTGAAATTCCTTCAGGTATGATAGAGAAACTGCTAGCTAATCCTTATGCATGAGATGGAACAAAACATCCTCATATGCACCTAATCTATGTGGATGAAGTTTGTGTACTATTTAAGCTTGCAGGTTTATCCGGAGATGAAGTCAATAAGAAGGTTTTGGCTTTATCTTTGTGGGGAAAATCTTTGACATGGTACAGGCTATGTGATGATACAATATCTTGGAACTGGAATCGATTGCAAATGGAGTTTCACCAAAAATAATCTCCTATGCATCTTGTTCATCATGATAAGAATTTTATCTATAATTTTGGCCTCGTCATGGAGAAAGTATCACTCTAGCTTGGGGGAGGCTGAAGTCAATGTTATATTCATGCCCCAATCATGAGCTCGCAAGAAAAATTATTATTCAGATTTTTTATGCTCGTCTTTCTCGTAATGATCCAACCATGCTCGATACTTCTTGTTCTGGTTCTTTTACGAAGAAGACTGCTGAATTCAGTTGTAAACGCAACTCTGAATATTGGGAACTCAAGAAGGTAAAGAGTCACGTATAGAGCTTAATTTTGATTGTGTTAAATCTTTTATGAATACCGATGATTTCACTGACTTTATCACTAAATATGGACTTGACTCTGAGATAGTAGCCTCATTCTGTGAAACCTTTGCTATTCATGTTGATTTCCCTAAAGATAAATTGTTTAACTATCATCCACTTATTAAAGAAAAACTTGAAGAACCAATTAAAGTTGAGGATGAAACTATCATTTACAATGTTGACCCAGTTGTGCCTACTTCTTATATTGAGAGACCACCTTTTCGTGTTAGGATAAAGAAACATGCTAAAGCTTCAACCATGGTTAAAATAATAATGTTGGAACAACCAAACCCTCTGAGCAAATCAAGGTATAACCTAGTACTTCTATGGTTAAAGACCTCTTTTTATATAATATTGATGGGCATGTTATTTATTTCTGTGATGAAGCTGCTAGAATTGCTAAGCCAGATACTAAAGATAAAAATAGATCTGGTTGTTGGCATGCCTCTCATCTTAGTCAAAATAGGAGATCACTTCTATCATGGTTCATGTCATATGGGTGCTAGTGTTAGTACTATTCCTTTCACCTTATATCAAGAAATTATGCATGAGATAGCACCCGTTGAAATAGAAGACATAGATGTTACTATTCAATTTGCTAATAGAGACACCATCACACCACTTGGGATTATTAGAGATGTTGAAGTCTTGTGTGGAAAAGTAAAATATCCTACTCATTTCCTACTACTTGGCTCACCACAAGATGATTTTTGTCCCATACTATTTGGTAGACCCTTCTTGAACACTGTCAATGCTCAAATAGATTGCAAAAAGGAAACTGTCAGTGTTAATTTTGGTGGTATGTCTCATGAGTTTCATTTCTCCAAGTTCAGTAAGCAATCCCATGATAAATAATTGCCTAGTAAAGATGAAGTAATTGGTCTTTCTTATATTTCCATTCGTCCTACAGATCCATTAGAAAAATATTTTCTAGACCATGAAAATGATATGCATATGCACGAAAGGTATGAACTAGATAATGTGTTCTCTGAGCAAAAGCCTATCCTTAAACACAACTTGCATATTGAAACTCTAGGAGGTCCTCCTCCACCCAAGGGTGATCCTGTGTTTGAATTAAAATTATTACATGGCACTTTGAAATATGCTTATCTTGATGAAAAGAAGGTATATCCTGTTATTATCAGTGCTAACCTTACAAAGCATGAATAAGTAAGATTGTTAAGAACTTTAAGGAAGCACCGAGCAGCTATTGGGTATACTCTTGATAATCATAAGCACATTAGTCCCACTCTCTGTCAGCACAAGATTAATATGGAACCAGATGCTAAACCCGTTATTGATCACCAACGGAGACTGAATCCAAAATGAATGAAGTCGTAAGAAATGAAATATTAAAGCTTCTGGAAGCAGGTATAATTTATCCCATAGCTAATAGTATATGGGTAAGTCACGTTCATTGTGTTGCTAAGAAAGGAGTTATTACTATTGTTCCCAATGATAAAAATGAACTTATTCCACAAAGCATTGTGACTGGCTATAGAATGGTAATTGATTTTAGAAAATTAAACAAATCTACTAAAAGGATCATTATCCAGTACCTTTCATAGACCAAATGCTAGAAAAATTATTGAAGTACACACATTTTTGCTTTCTAGGTGGTTATTTTGGTTTCTCTCAAATACCTCTGTCACAACCTGATCAAGAGAAAACCACCTTTAATTGTCGTTTTGGAACCTATGCCTATAGACGTGTGCCTTTTGGATTATGCAATGCACCTGCTACCTTTCAAAGATGCATGACTGCTATATTCTCTGATTTTTGCGAAAAGATTGTTGAGGTCTTTATAGATGATTTTTCCATTTACGGAACTTCTTTTGATGATAGCTTAAGCAACCTTGATTGAGTTTTACACAAATTTGAACAAACTAACCTTGCCTTGAATTGGTAGAAGTGCCACCTTATGGTAAATGAAGGTATTGTCTTAGGTCATAAAATTTCTTAACGAGGTATTGAGGTGTATAAGGATAAAGTTGATGCAATTGAGAAGATTATATGTCCTAAAGATAATAAAGGTATTCGTGGTTTCCTTGGTCATGCTTGTTTCTATAGGAGGTTTATTAAAGACTTCTCTAAAATTTCTAGGCCTCTTACTAATTTATTTCAAAAGGATGTTCCTTTCATTTTCAATGATGATTGTGTAGAAGCCTTTGAAACAGTTAAGAAATCCTTAACTTCTGCACCTATTGTTCAACCACGTGATTGTAATTTGCCTTTTGAAATTATGTGTGATGCTAGTGATTATGTTGTTGGTGTTGTTCTAGGACAAAGAGTTGATAAGAAATTGAACGGTATTCATTATGCTAGTACAACTCTAGACAGTGCCCAGAGAAATTATGCTACGAGTGAAAAAGAATTTTTAGCAGCTATATTTGCTTGTGATAAATTCAGATCTTACATTGTTGATTCTAAAGTAATTGTTCACACTGATCATGGTTCTATTAAATATCTTATGGAAAGAAAGATGCTAAGCCTAGACTTATTAGGTGGGTTCTTTTGCTACAAGAATTTGATTTGCATATCATTGATAGGAAAGGAGCTGAGAACCCCATAGATGATAACTTGTCTAGGTTAGAAAATGTTCTTGATGACCCACTACCTATTGATGATATCTTTCGTAATGAAGAACTAGCTATTGTCAATGTTTCTCATCACACGTCATGGTTTGCTGATTATGCTAATTATATTGTTGCTAAGTACATACAACCTAGTTTCACCTATCAGCAAAAGAAAAAAATCTTCTTTGATTTGAGACATTACTTTTGGGATGACCCACATCTTTATAAAGAGTGGGTAGATGGTATTATTGGACGTTGTATACATGAGCATGAACAGGAACAAATCCTTCGAAAGTGTCACCCCAAGGCTTATGGAGGACACCATGCGGGACATAGAACTACACACAAGGTATTACAGTCTGGATTTTATTGGCCTACTCTTTTCAAAGATGCTCAAAAGTTTGTCCTCTCGTTTGATGAATGTCAAAGAATTGATAATATTAGTAGACGTCGTGAAATGCCTATGAATTATTCACTTGTTATTGAACCATTTGATGTTTGGGGATTTGATTATGTGGGACCTTTTCCTTCCTCTAATGGGTATACACATATTTTGGTTGTTGTTGATTATGTCTCTTAATGGGTAGAAGCTATTCCAACTAATAGTGTTGATCATAACACCTCTAATAATATGCTTAAGGAAGTTATTTACCATGTTTTGGAGTCCTTAGATACTTAATGACTGATGGTGGTTCACTATTTATTCATGGTGATTTTCGTAAGTTGCTTCCTAGATATGATGTTGACCATACAATTGCATCTCCTTATCATCTTCATTCTAGTGGTCAAGTAGAATTAACCAATAGAGAAATAAAATTAGTATTGCAAAAGACAGTCAATAGGTCCTGAAAGAATTGGTCTAAGAAATTAGATGATGCATTGTGTGCCAACAAAATAGCTTATAAAAATCCTATGGGTATGTCTCCTTATAAAATGGTTTATGAGAAAGCATGCCATTTACCTCTTGAGTTAGAACATAAAGCTTATTGGTCAAATAAAGAACTCAACTATGATTTCAAACTTGCTGGTGAAGAGAGGTTATTTTATATTAGCTCATTAGATGAGTGGAGAATCCAAGTTTATGAAAATGCCAAACTATTCAAAGAAAAAGTTAAAATATGGCATGACAAAAGAATCCAAAAGCGAGAACTCAAAGTTGGTGAATATGTTCTATCATACAATTCTCGTGTTAGATTTTTTGCAGGAAATCTTGTCTCCGTATTGGAAGGACCATGTATCATCGAAGAATTTTGTCGGTTTGGAGGTATTAACATCAATAATACCGAAGGCACTAACCCGAAGGTAGTCAATGGACAAAGAATAAAGCATTATATTTCAGGTACACGAATTAATGTTGAAATAAAAATTATCCAAACCATGACACCGGAGGAGTGCATTATGGAGACCTTCGGAAACACTCTAGAACCCTTAAAAGGAAGAGGTATGTGATACGGTACGTAAAAGGACTCAGAAAAATTCGCAAAAATATTTTCCGTCAGTTTTGGAATTTAAGAAAAAATAGGAAATTGATAAACACACAAGAAGGCAACCGAGGTGCCCACTAGGCACCATGGCGCGCCAGCCCCCCTAGTGTGGCCTGATGTCTAGTGGGCCCCTCGAGCACCTTCATGGCTTTGTTTTCTTCTGGGACACGTATTTCCTTGTATAAAAATTCTCTAAATAAATCTCCCGATGATTTGACTCTAGTACCACGGAGAAATCTGCTATTCATGTTTCGTGCTGTTTTTCGGACACATCTAGATCACCATGGCTTCCTTAAGCTCCTCCAAGGACGAGTTCTTCGATAGGGTCATCAACCCCTACTTGTCAGAGGTGATGAAGCACCCTCAAACCATTGAGATGCGTGATGGGGTGCTTCACATCCTGTATGCTCAAGGGCCCAAGAAGAGGGGGGCCATGGAGGCTAGGCTTGAGGCGGTGGAGCAGGAGATCTTCAGGTGCCAAGGCGTGGTGGAGCATGGACTCTGTGCCAACCACTCCATGATCATAGAATTCACCCGTGATCAAAGGGTGGATGGCAGGTCCTTGGAAGATATCGTCTTCACCCTCAACGAGCAAATCAATTTTCTGCAAGGCCAAATCTTCGATCTTCAAAACCAAATCTTTGAGTATGAAGCAAGGTTTAAAGGTATGAGTTCAGCTGCCAGTTGCAGGACTCTAGAGACTCATGCCTCCCCGTATAATAGTGAGCCACTGCCATGGAAGCCAGAGGAAAAGTTTGATGCTACCTCATAATCTACACCACCTCCTCCATCTTCACCATCGAAGACGGAGACTTGAGTACACGGGTATGGGCACTCCCCTTGGCTTGTGGCAAGCTTGAGGGAGGTTCCTCGGTATCGTATCACCATCACTCTTATTATCTTTATCCATCTATGTTTGATCTTTAGCTATCTCGTGATTTAGTCAAATAAAAGTTCAGTTTGATCCATCTTTTTGAGTGCTAGTTTCGTGATCTATGTATCTATCTATGTAATCGAGTCAGAGTTATATAATAAAGTTTAGTTTGAGTTTTGCTTCTTTAGTTTCTTGCTGCAATCAAAATAAAGGAAAATAACAAAAAAGATTATATGCCAATCTTATAGTAAGTAGTGACATAACATAAGGAAAAGTATAAGTGGTAAAATTTGTTGAAGGTTGACAAACATAGCATTGCTCGGTGATGAAACACATGAAAGAATTCGTAAGGGAAGAGGAGATTTACATGCAAATACACTATCCTTGACATATTTTATGATTCTGAGCCCCATTAATTATAATATGCCAAAACTATTGACATTGGACAAGGAAGACAACGTAATGGTTTATGTTTGTTCACATTCACATAGAAGTTATATTGTTATAGATCCTCTAACATGTGTTGCTTGCCCAATATCTTTGCTAGCCAAAACTCCGTACTAAGTAGAGATACTACTTGTGCATCCAAAACCTTAAACCCAAATCCATGTTTCAAGAGTCCACCATACATACCTATGGATTGAGTAAGATCCTTCAAGTAAGTTGGCATCGGTGCACAAAGCAATAAAAATTGCTTCTAAAAATGTTTGATCATTTAGTGTAAGGGAAATTAAGCATTGTACAAACTTGTGATGGCGATAATAAAAGTGACAAACTGCATAATAAAGGCTTCCATCACAAGGGGCAATACAAAGTAACATTCCTTTGCACTAAGATATTTGGCATACAACCAAAAAGCACATGACACCCTCAACTTTCCTCTGCGAGGGGGCTATCTTTTACCTTTATGTATTTACTTATGTGCAAGAGTCAAAGTATTTTCCTCTACTCCCCTTTATCTTCTCTTTGGAAAGCATCATGTGGTGGGGAAAGATCTACACATATATATCCAGTGAATCTGGGTGGTCATGAGTTATTATTGTTGACATCACCCTTGAGGTGGATATGCGCTGAGTGTTAGCAATCATAGAAGACTAAATGATCGTTGAGTATATAGACTTGCTTAACAGTTACGATATGTGACCCTTCCTGAAAGTATCATGAATTGTGTTGCAAAGCTGACTGTAAACATAGTTTGTTAGTTTTTGATAGAGTTTATGCTTCATACTTCGATGTTCTGATGAATTGTTACTTGTTCATAAGAAGCCTTTATGATGAAAGTTATTTAATGAAAATGTTGTGATGAAGTATTTTATAAAGTTTTATTTGTTGTTATAATAATGAGCATGATGCTACTATGTCCATATTTTGTTTTTATCGACACCTCTCTCTCAAAGCTTGTGGTCATGATTTTCGTTATCGGCTCTCCCTTGAGGACAAGCGAGGTCTAAGCTTGGGGGAGTTGATACGTCCATTTTGCATCATGTTTGTTACTGTTATTTATAGTTTTCTTATGCATTATACCACTTGGTGGAGTAATTCTAATGCCTTTTCTCACATAATATGCAAGGTTAACATCAACAGGGAGAATCCTGACACATGGAATTCTGGACCTGAGAAAGCGACGTCAAAGATACCTATTCTGCACATCTCCAAATGGTATGAAACTTTACGGAGATTGATTTTGGAATAAATGAAAAATACTGGAGCAAAGAAGTACCACAGGGGGGTTATCAGGCGCCCACTAGGCACGAGGGCGCGCTAGCCCCCCTAGCGCGGCATGGTGGTTAGTGGGCCCCCTGGCCCACCTCCGGCGACCATCTTCTGGTATATATTTTATTTTAGCGTGAAAAATCACAAGAGTACTTTCGGGACGAAGCGCAACTGTCTCGAGGCGGAACCTGGGCAGGAGCACTTTTGCCCTCCAGCGGAGCGACTCCATCTGAGGAACTTCCCTCCCAAGGGGAAAATCGAAGCCATCGTCATCACCAACAACCCTCTCGTCTTAGGGAGTCCAATCTTCATCAACATCTTCATCATCACCATCTCCTCTGAAAACCCTAGTTCATCTCTTGTACTCAATCTTGTACCGGAACCTCGGAATGGTACCTGGGGTGACTAGTAGTGTAGATTAGATCTTGTAGATGATTCTTTATGGCTTATTTGGTGGAAGATCATATGTTCAGATCCAATCTTCTATTTAATACCTCTCTAATCATGAGCATGTTTATCACTTATGAGTAGTTACTTTTGTTCTTGAGGCCACGGGAGAAGTCATGTTACAACTAGTCATGTGAAGTTGATATTCATTCGATATTTTGATGGTGTGAATGTTGTGACTCCCTTAGTGGTGTTATGTGAATGTAGACTGCATAACACTTCACCATCTTTGGGCCTAAGGGAATGCACCGTCGACTAGTACTTAGATGGTGGGTTGCGAGAGTGATAGAAACTTAAACCTTAGTTTATGCGCTACTCCGCAAGGGGTAGATTTGGATCCCTATGTTTAATACTATGGTTAGAAATTATTCTTAATACTTTTCTCGTAGTTGCAGATGCTTGCGGGAGGGTTAATCATAAGTGGGAGGCTTGTTCAAGTAAGATCAGCACCGAAGCCCCGATCCACCCACATATCAAATTATCAAAGTATCGAACGCGAATTAAACCAACATGACGAAAGTGACTAGATGAAATTCCCCTGTGCCCTCAAGAATGATTTGCCTATTATAAGAATCTATTCCGACCTATACTTTTCCACAAAAGGAATGGGCTACCTTGCTACACCTATTTCTACTATTGCTACTTGTCACTTGTTACAATTATCTTGCTATCAAACAACTTGTTACCACTATTTCAGTGCTTGCAGAAATTACCTTGCTGAAAACCGCTTGTCATTTCCTTCTGCTCCTTGTTGGGTTCAACACTCTTACTTATCAAAAGGACTACGATTGATCCCCTATACTTGTGGGTCATCATGCGTTAGTTTGGTGACATTGTTCATGATCTGACTGTGACTCATAATGATGTGCGGAAGAATCACTATTATCTTCACGAAATCTTCGATCGCACATGGGCCACTGTGTCTCACCTTAAGACTCCTGAAGAACTCAAGGTGACGGAATTTCAGCGGGACTTCGATTGGTCGTGGCTACCCAAGAAGAAATTCATGAAGGTTCAAGTTCCTCTGCTGGTGACTAGTTAATTTTCTTCATCGCGCTTGAGGGATGAAGCTGAGAATCTTGATGACACTGTTGTCGGCCCTTCATCAACAAACAACCCCGACAACGCTGGCGCTCCTCCACCACCAAGAAATTGAAATTCTTCAGGGGCGTTAGTCCTCAATTTCATCCCTTTTCATCACTTGATGACAAAGGGGGAGAAATTTGAGTTAGTCTTCAAGCGGGTCTACCTATATGGGCTATATTTTTGTTAAGTTGCAACTCTCGTTCTTCCGATGTGTTTGGATGTATGAGTTGTAAACTTATGTCGAGTGGTGGTCTGACATTTTTGAACCAATTTATTCGCATGCTTATTCCTCATGTTGATTAATGAATGCATCCTATATTTAGTCAGACACCACTTTCCATCATGCATTTCAATTTCCTCATGATATATGTTAAATGCGTGTATGGATTAAAAGATATAGGGGGAGATATCCATGGTATAAACCTACAATGTGAATTTGTAGTCCAAAGCAAATTATTCAAATATGCACATCTTCAGGGGAAGTTTCTCCATATCTTGCAATCAAATTCCTCAAATATTGTACTTACACTTCAAATATTTATCCCCATTCAAAACTTAACCTATTTGTCATCAATCACAAAAAATGGGGGAGATTGTAAGTGCATCTATTGCCCCATAGTGATTTTGGTTAATTAAATACTTATAAGTTAAGAGACTAATGTTTTTGTGAGTGTACACTGGCTCTATAAATCGCTGAGGATTTTGAGTTATGCGAAGAATATCTACCCCTAAAAATGAATGTCTTTAACTAAAGACTTTGATACTTTCATGAAGATTTTTAAAGTGACCAAATTGGTGTGTTCGTGAGGATATTGAAGAGAGGACTTTGAAGCATGAAGATTTATTTTTTCGTAGTTTCATTTCCTTTATTTTGAGTCACAGGAACACCGTACTGTTGAAGGGGTTGAGGTAATACTAAGGAAAAGTTTCCAAGTGATGCTCATCTCAAAGCCTACACATACCCAATCCTTCGAGTGATGCCTTTGGAAATCCTTTATAGTTTTGTCAATTTCTTCAGTGAGAGAGACGAAGATATTCTGGTCTGTGAAGAAATTTCTCTAACTGAGAAGTTAGGATTTCGCCACTGCGAAATTGCATACAAGTGAGGAACATGAAAGACATGAGGACTTTCACATCTTGAAAGTTCCGACCATTGTTGCACCCCGAGCCACCTGTCCCCAAACCTAATCCACATAACGGTCATATCATTGGGCATTTATCTCAAATCATGTCGGGATTGCTCCGAGGCTATAAATATCCACCCCCACAACCACTAGCTGGTTGGTAGCTCTGAGAGAGAACTTGACACTTGTCATTTGAGAGCATCCCATCCTGTGAAGACATTGAGAGAAAATCAACGGTACCGAAAAACCTAACACCCAAACCAAAACTCAAAAACCAAAAGTAATTGAGCATCACTAAATAGATTGTTCTTGTGTGGAACTAATGCTTGTTACCTTTGAAGACTGTGCATCTTCCAAACGGTTAGGAGTCACTGGTCTAGAGCATCCAACAGTACATTTTGGATTGCCGGGTAATCGAGTTTGTGAGGGTTTGGAAGTCTACCTTGAAGACTTTCCACGAGTGCTGGGAGAGGACTGTGTGTCCTTAGCTCAAGTTGAATATGGTAAGGACTGAGTGTCGTGGGACTGTGTGTCCTTTGGTTTAAATACCAAGCCGCTCCAAACCATACGTACGACTATCATGGTAGTTGGAACTGGGTCATCAAATCACTGTCTTCACCGAGTGCCTAGTTCTATTTCCTCAATCCTTCTATTTCCTTATTTATGTGTCGATGAAATTGATCATTACTATTTGAAGAATTTGACTGAAGACTTTCTCAATTTCCTCATCTCAAATTGTTCACCCCACTTGTTCTTCACCTGCTTATCCTCGTCACACTACTCACGCTAAATGTTCGTTTCATTCCATCATGATGACCATGATTTGTCCATGTTACGCTTACGCCTGAGTACTTATTCCGCTTCTAGTAGTTCATTACTTAGCAATTTCCTCATAGGGAAATTCTTGAGCGACGAATTCCTAAAAATAACCTATTCACCCCCCTATAGTCGATATATTGCACTTTCACATATCTGTTGGGGAACGTCGCATGGGAAACAAAATTTTCCTACGCGCACGAAGACCTATCATGGTGATGTCCATCTACGAGAGGGGATGAGTGATCTACGTACCCTTGTAGACCATACAGCAGAAGCGTTATAGAACGCGGTTGATGTAGTGGAACGTCCTCACGTCCCTCGATCCGCCCCGCGAACAATCCCGCGATCAGTCCCACGATCTAGTACCGAACGGACGGCACCTCCGCGTTCAGCACACGTACAGCTCGACGATGATCTCAGCCTTCTTGATCCAGCAAGAGAGACGGAGAGGTAGAAGAGTTCTCCAGCAGCGTGACGGCGCTCCGGAGGTTGGTGATGACCTTGTCTCAGCAGGGCTCCGCCCGAGCTCCGCAGAAACGCGATCTAGAGGAAAAACCGTGGAGGTATGTGGTCGGGCAGCCGTGAGAAAGTCGTCTCAAATCAGCCCTAATTGCTCCATATATATAGGAGGAGGGAGGGGGGCCTTGCCTTGGGGTCCAAGGACCCCCAAGGAGTCGGCCGAGCCAAGGGGGGGAGGACTCCCCCCCCAAACCGAGTTGGACTTGGTTTGGTGGGAGGAGTCCCCCTCCCTTCCCACCTCCTTCCCTTTTTTTTCTTTCCTCTTGATTTTTCTTCTCTTGGCGCATTGGGCACTTGTGGGCTGTCCCACCAGCCCACTAAGGGCTGGTGTGGCTCCCCCAATGCCTATGGGCTTCCCCGGGGTGGGTTGCCCCCCCCCCCCCGGTGAACTCCCGGAACCCATTCGTCATTCCCGGTACATTCCCGGTAACTCCGAAAACCTTCCGGTAATCAAATGAGGTCATCCTATATATCAATCTTCGTTTCCGGACCATTCCGGAAACCCTCGTGACGTCCGTGAGCTCATCCGGGACTCCAAACAACATTCGGTAACCAACCATATAACTCAAAATACGCATAAAACAACGTCGAACCTTAAGTGTGCAGACCCTGCGGGTTCGAGAACTATGTAGACATGACCCAAGAGACTCCTCGGTCACTATCCAATAGCGGGACCTGGATGCCCATATTGGATCCTACATATTCTACGAAGATCTTATCGTTTGAACCTCAGTGCCAAGGATTCGTATAATCCCGTATGTCATTCCCTTTGTCCTTCGGTATGTTACTTGCCCGAGATTCGATCGTCAGTATCCGCATACCTATTTCAATCTCGTTTACTGGCAAGTCTCTTTACTCGTTCCATAATACAAGATCCCGCAACTTACACTAAGTTACATTGCTTGCAAGGCTTGTGTGTGATGTTGTATTACCGAGTGGGCCCCGAGATACCTCTCCGTCATACGGAGTGACAAATCCCAGTCTTGATCCATACTAACTCAACTAACACCTTCAGAAATACCTGTAGAGCATCTTTATAGTCACCCAGTTACGTTGCGACGTTTGATACACACAAAGCATTCCTCCGGTGTCAGTGAGTTATATGATCTCATGGTCATAGGAATAAATACTTGACACGCAGAAAACAGTAGCAACAAAATGACACGATCAACATGCTACGTCTATTAGTTTGGGTCTAGTCCATCACGTGATTCTCCCAATGACGTGATCCAGTTATCAAGCAACAACACCTTGTTCATAATCAGAAGACACTGACTATCATTGATCAACTGGCTAGCCAACTTGAGGCATGCTAGGGACGGTGTTTTGTCTATGTATCCACACATGTAAATGAGTCTTCATTCAATACAATTATAGCATGGATAATAAACTATTATCTTGATACAGGAATTATAATAATAACTATACATTTATTATTGCCTCTAGGGCATAATTCCAACAATATCTTCCCGTGAGTCCCTCATCTTGATCCTATGCATTCATGTGCATGATTAGCGTATGATTAAGGCGGGGGTGTCACAAGTTGGTATGTGAGCCGACTTCCTGTAGGAAGTCCCTTTCCAACTCCTTGCACGAAGTTGAGTCTAGTCTTTGAAAAAAATATTTTACTAACATTATTGTGTGGCTTACAGACCCGCATCACAAACGGGTGGTATTAGTATATTTTATTCATTGTCTTTACTCCTGGATTCTGATCTCTCTTCTTTTCGGGTTAAAGATTTTGCTAATTCTAACTTAGGTTCTTGTAACTACTTCCTCCCGGAGAGCCCCTCAATCCATATGATGGCTTGATTCATCACAAGACTCCGAAAATACACTCCGATGTTCTCCCAAGAACTTCTGCTCATTGCTTTTGCGATTCCCTTCCACTGTCAACCCCTATGGATAACTACATACACCTATCATTCATAATTTCATTCCCAGTTGCGCTTGTTATTAAAAGATACATCGAATTATTCTCCAACTTTTTAAGAATCCCTTGTGACTCTACCTGGCAGATATAATCGCATGAATACACCTACAAATAATTCCTTACACTTCTCAGGGATTCGTTCATCCTAAGTTGTCATGTGTTTCACTAAATTCTTCAAAATGCTATTCGATCTTTTGAAATATTTAGTAGCCTATTGCTCTTGATCATCCTTAGATGTTTGCATTATGGTAAATTCCATATGTCTAGTCGTCTGTGTTGACCTCCCTTGTCATTGCCATCTTGAGCCGAATGATTCAGTGTGCGTAAAGGCACGTGATAAGTAACTCACCCTTAGAAATTATCTTTCCGGCTCAAACGTCATTCCGGGTATGAACTGGTTTACACCCAATCAAACCATTGACCAATTGTGCTTTTAAGTCCATTCAACCTATCCAATTTTTTATCAGAGTGTATGCTTCTAACCCCCTCTATTTAAAAATTGCAATCCCTTTGTATCTAAGCTTTGAATAATTCAGAAGTTTTCAATAACCCGATGCCTTTGCATTCTTTCTTGTTTCGATTGAGTACCGATACGCACATCAGATCCTTCGTGGACCACCAAATCCTTTGTTGGATTATTATCCGATTGTGTCCTGCATATTGAAAATATTGTGAGTTCTTCCCCTGATACATAATTCCTTTGGTAAATTTTATCCTCTGACTTTGTCAACCATGCTCTACAATCAATCTTGTGTTATATACTCTTGAAGTTTGGGGTATATGTTCCTAAGATGCCCCAGAGGGTTGAACCTATGCTTTCCCTAATCTGTGTGAACCCGAAGATTTTCACGTGTCATGCTCTACTAGTGTTATGCCAAATAAAATTTCAACACTACAACTTCTTAAAAAGCGAGAAATGAATGATAGGTTATGCATTGAAGAAGTGGGAGTTGACCTTGAACTTTTGTGTTCATGCCCATGGACATGATGTAGTTCTTATCTTGGAAGCTTGTGGTAATAATAGTTATCCCCTTGTTGTAAATTCATCTTATATTTTGATTTGGTCCTTTGCAACCATGGTTTCGACCATGATTGTCTCTCTTTGATCCCATTCCTTGGGCAAGTTAAAGCACTTGTCTTATGTAGATCAATATGCCTGTCCAACTTATATTCTCATCTATCTTCGAGTTTTACCTGTGGTATCTCGAGAATATCCTAAAACTTTATGACTTCTTGTGAGCTCTTCATCAACTATGATATTTCATGAATTCCAATTTTCCATGGGTTTTGAGTTGTTGCACACTTAGGGACACCGATAACTGAATAGAGTCTGCACTGCAATTCAACAGCTCTTAGCAATCTTCTTTGCTTACGAGTTTGTACCCAATCATGACTTTCCCAGCTGACTGGCTAGATCATCCAACACAATATGGTACGGGACAATGACGCTCGCTCCCATAGGCCACCTGTCCATTTACTATGCAAAGCGTTTCAAAAAAATATTGTGCCAAGTTTTACTGTATATCGACGCAGAGGGAAACAAACGTGATTTCATCTAGCTGGATTGGACAACCACTCTTTCTCTCCTCCACGGCTCAGCGTCCCCTCTTTTGTTAATTTGTTTTTCCTCCCAGCTAGGGTTACCGCCTCCGCCATTGAACTACACGCTCGTGCCCTCTCCATCTTTCCCCGAGCTCCACCTCCTCCAGCCTCATCTCCATCGATATTCTCATCTCGGGAGCATACGGGAGAGAGGGGATGGACCGTTGCAGGGACGGGGCAAGGCAATGGAGCCGAGGGAGGGGCTTGGCTGCGTTTGGCATCGATGAAGTATCAGGGGACGCCGAGCGTGGGAGGTGTGGGGTTATGTGTCCATGGTGGCTCCCTGTTCTCGTGCAGCCACATCTCCGACGATATCATGCAGTGCTCCATAGACGTGGGCTGCCCAATGAGGTTCTTCTCCGACAACAACACGACAGAGTTCGGCTGCCAACAAGGTCCTCTCACGCCCCTCTTCTTCACCACTTTGTTTGATTTGATTTGGATGTCGCATTGTTGTTATTCACACAGGTCTGACTTGTTTCCTAACAATTTCTATTAACATCACAACGGCTGGAAAGTTGATGCTTGCCTCAGCACTATGTATTACCTGATGCTGCAGTATTTGCGCACTTCTGGGCTATGTTTAGATGAGCTTCATGTTTGTGGGTGGGGTGGGGTGTGGGGGGGGCAGTTGTTGTCCCTATTAATCAGTGATTGCCTGAAACTACTCATGATGTGGTTACGGTAATTTAACTAATATTCATGTATTTTTTGATGATGCGGTGACCACCTTTTTTTTCCACACGGACAGTGAATTTAATCCTTTGTACAAGATGAGTTAGACGATGTAGCTACTCAATATAGTTTGGTTGAAACCGTAGTAAATATCATGTCGCATGGTTCTAAATTGTCTCTAGACTGTGATTTTCTGAATTGATCATATATATTACTTTCGTACAAAATTTTGTAAGATGGAGTCATGAAAACCAGGGATAACATCGCTAACCAAGAATATATTAGTGTGTTTACAAACTAATATAGTAATAGTTTTTAACAACAAATCTTGCTTAGCTTGTCCCTGAATATACTATTGATGTTAGTGTTTCAACTCTTGGGACATCCACAGTTGAGATATTTTCTTAAGCCATTGGCGGTGTACCAAATTTGGTTTTCAATTCCGAGTCTTCTACTTTCATACATAAAAAGCTTATTGGTTGAACCATTCCTTCATCACCGTGCCATGCCAAGAAGAGATGACATCTTTGAACTATCAGTACTTATATTTTTATTATGGATCGTGAAACAGGAACCGTTGAGAGCATGGTATGAATCTGCATGCAAGATGCATGCATATGGACTGGTATGTTGTTTTCTTTCTACAACCAGGTCTTTTTATATTGTATAATTACATGGTTTGTCTTTGTCTGATATGATAGAACAAAAAACAATGCAAATGGTGTATGTCACAATATACAGGGCCTTGAAAGAAGTAGGCGTGGATACATATTAGACTTAGGATTATTTGAACTTGTTTGATCTTGACAAATTGTGAAATCTCTCTTGTTTTCCTTTCAAGTTTCAGCGCAATATGATGTCTGTAACTTGCAGTTTTGACTTGTTCCAGTAGGTTTGAATTGCTTTAGTTTTTAGTCAAAATAGTAGAGAGAATAGTAAGCCATGTTGACCTTGTGTGCCCTTTCCATGAATTGGGTTCTATGTTATTCCTAGAAATGTACAAATAGCTATGAGCTCTTCCACTACATAGTAGTTTGGCTTCAAATTTGAAATGGTACTTTTATTTATGCACGAAAGGTTGCAACAATACATAACTGATGTGATTTATGGTATATGTCCTTTAGTGCTTGTAGAAATCCTCATATGATTCTATTATACAATAAGGGCATCCGTGATTAGTGTCAGGCTTCTTTCCACAACCAATGCTTTTGTGACTAGAAATCATTATAAGGGCATGAGTCATTAGTGTAAGGTTTCTTTCTACAACCAATACTTTTATTACTTAGAGATCATTATTGGTTTTCTGTTCACTTTTCATCGGGTACAAGAGTGTTTGTTAGAAGTAGCATCAAGTACTTTTGTAACTTCATGCTTGGCATGTGGCTTTGCACCTAAGCATATAACAAATATTATTAACTACTTGACGAAAAATACAGTCACAACCATATGGTCGGTGCGCCACAAATACTATACACTGATGCTCGCCGTCTATGGGAGGGAGACGATGCAGTTGCTCTTTACGTCCGACGTGTTTGTCTCTGGTTAAATGGCCTTGGGGATGAGACTGGTGCATGCCTCCTTCAATATGTGTGATTTAATCATTTACTGTGTGGCATTCTGCTTTGCTTCTCTTGAATATATGTTGGTAATTTTGAATATGTGATTACTTGCTTCGTTGCTGGATTGAGAAACATATATCTACGATTACTTTGGTTTATCCCATATATGTGCAGACAGGGTCGAGTTGCTGGATAGAGAAATAAATTTTGTATTGTTATCTGATATCTAATTTGTTCAAACACACAAAAAGCTTTAAATTGCTGACATATATGATCATCAGATTGTTTGCCGCATTCAGAGTTTACAGTGCTACATAGAGAAACACAAATCATCATGTATTTGTCCCTTTTCTGCTTGTTGTGCGGATTTACTTGTATTTTTTTGCTCCGATACACAAGGCAGACTACTTCTATGCACTACATGTAGTTGATTGTTCTGTGATACTACTTTAATTGTTTAGTGATACTACTTCATGTTTACGTTGTAAATTTTGTAATTGCCACTAGAAATTGGCAAGAAATGGTACTACGTGTAGTTGATTGCTTTACCGGTTTTGCCAACCGTGATAAGCGCTCAAGTGTTTGTTGCTTTAGTGAACTTGTTTAGTGTAATAGTCTATGGTGTTGTAGAACATATGTCAAGAGGTTTACTCTGTGGTGGTTGCGCCACGAAAGTGTTAACTCGTTATGAACCTAATTTGGACCCATCTTTATGTCTCTATTGGTATGTTCTAAATTCTAGAATCTTTTGATTTGTAGAGTTTTGGTCACGATGGCATCATGTACCACATGCAAGGTACTTATGCAACTATAAATGTGTAATTACAAAATGTACTCCTCTTTTTCTACAACTAAATAGGCTCCATCTTAGATGGTTTGGAAGAACTGATCTAGGTACTCCCATTAGCCAGGCCTAAATAGGACCTTCGCATTTATATGACTATGACTTTCTTTAGTTGCACAAAATTTTCTGTTGGCCACAACAACTCATGAAATATCTGTAAACTATGTTTTCTTAACAACAAAACCTTATATGCTCCACTCCTTTTCCATACATGATATACAAGGTTATCATTAGTCCAATTTAAAGCTTGCAGTTTTGTTAGTTTGCTAGTGAATCCTTTTGTAGTTAGCTATCTAAATTTCGATATCTCATCTATCTAAGGCCAACATGATCTACATAAGCAATATCACTCTTGCAGGATCTAGATGATGAAGAACCCAATTTTTTCAAACCATGTTAGGAGATTCACCAGATGTGGTGTGCCATGTAAACTAAATTCAAGCTATAATCCAAAATTAAGAGAGGCTCCAAATTTATGCTAAGGTTGCAATGAGGTTGGCACGTTGACATCCAGGTCTTTGCCTGCTCTACTGTGATATCTCAGGCTTAATTAACAAGCATTAGTTTTTTAGCTCTGAATACCTTTTTCTTAGAAAAATGGATCTATTATGTAATTAGTGACAATATTGCAGTATAGCTTGTTGGAGTATAACATGGTGCTTGATTTTATTTATCAAAAATTCTGGTGCATTGCATGATTTTGTTATCATAACCGTGCTTCACGAAGTTTTATTCTAAAGGTGATATGAGGTTTTAGTCAAGTTGTTCTTAAATTTATGAGCATGCATGCAATGAAGCTAATAGTAGAGCTCCCAGCCTCCTCTGGCATGGGCACATCAATAAGGGTTTGTGGCCTGCCAAACCGGAGATCAATTGAACTAATCTACATCAAGCGGAGGTTGGCGCGGTGTTGGACCTCTGCTTTGCACTGGTCACTACGGCACCACTCTCGAGCTGGCGGGGGTAGAGGGTCGTGCAAGTGTCGGTGTCATCGTTGAAGCTTCACCTAGACGGCGCTGGCTGGGAGCTGCTCCCCATGAAATGAGTGTTCGAGGACCACAATGTGTGGGTCAGGGGACCAGGCCGTCATCAGCAACTACCAACTGCAGAACATGCAAGTCGTCTAAGACCTCAACAGGGACATGTCGCCCTTTGAGCCGGCGCAATGCGACAAGATCGCAACCTCGATATAATGTTTTGTAGGAGGTAGAACGTGTAGTACTGATCCCGTGAAGCACGCCGATGTGGTAGTGTACTGAACTGAAGTAATGATACGTCCATTTTGCATCATGCTTTCATGTTGATATTTATTGCTTTATGTACTGTTATTATACTTTGTGGAACCTTACTTATGCCTTTTCTCTCTTATTTTGCAAGGTTTATTTGAAGAGGGAGAATACCGGCAGCTGGAATTTTGGACTAGAAAAGGAGCAAGTCTGAGTGCTCTATTCTGCGCAACTCCAAATGTCCTGAAAATCAACGTGGATTTTTTTTGATTTTATAAAAAATACTGGGCGAAAGAAGTGTCAGAGGGGAGCAACCAGGGGCCCATAACCTGGTTGCCGCGGCCTACCCCCCTGGCCGCGGCAACATGGCTTGTGGGCACCCTGGCGGCCCACTGGGCCCCCTATTTTGCTATATGAAGGGTTTTGTTTTAGAAAAAAATCATTCGGGAGCTTTTTCGTGGTTTCGCCGCCGCCACGAGGCGGAACTTGAGCAGATCGAATCTAGAGCTCTGGCAGGACAATCCTGCCGGGGGAAACTTCCCTCCCGGAGGGGGAAATCGTCGCCTTCGTCATCACCAACACTCCTCTCGTCGGAGGGGAGGCATCTTCATCAACATCTTCATCAGCACCATCTCCTCTCCAATCCCTAGTTCATCTCTTGTAACCAATCTCCATCTCGCGACTCCGATTGGTACTTGTAAGGTTGCTAGTAGTGTTGATTACTATTTGTAGTTGATGCTAGTTAGATTACTTGGTGGAAGAGTTTATGTTCAGATCCTTGATGCTATTCATTACACCTCTGATCATGATTATGATTATGCTTTGTGAATAGTTACTTTTGTTCCTGAGGACATGGGATAAGTCATGCTAATAATAGTCATGTCAGTTTGGTATTCGTTCGGTATTTTGATATGCGGTATGTTGTTTTTCCTCTAGTGGTGTTATGTGAACGTCGACTACATAACACTTCACCATATTTGGGCCTATAGGAAGGCATTGGGGAGTAGTAAGTAGATGATGGGTTGCTGGAGTGACAGAAGCTTAAACCCTAGTCTATGCGTTGCTTCGTAAGGGGCTCATTTGGATCCACTAGTTTAATGTTATGGTTAGACGTTGTCTTAATTCTTCTTTCGTAGTTGCGGATGCTTGAGAGAGGGGTTAATCATAAGTGGGATGCTTGTCCAAGTAAGGGAAGTACCCAAGCGCCAGTCCACCCACATATCAAACTATCAAAGTAACGAACACGAATCATATGAACATGATGAAACTCGCATGACAGAAATTCCCGTGTGTCCTTGGGAGCGCTTTTCCATTTATAAGACTTTGTTCAGGCTTGTCCATTGCTACAAAAGGGATTGGGCCACTTGCTGCACCGTTGCTAGTACTTGTTACTTGTTACTTTTCGCTTGCTATGATTCACCTCACTACACCATCACTTGTTACCGCTACTTTTAGTGCTTGCAGTTATTACCTTGCTGAAAATTGTTTATCAGAGCCTTCTCCTCCTCGTTGGGTTCGACACTCTTAGTTATCAAAAGGACTACGATTGATCCCCTATACTTGTGGGTCATCAAGACTCTTTTCTGGCGCCGTTGCCGGGGAGGGAGCGCCTTTGGTAAGTGGAATTTGGTAAAGAAACATTTATATATTGTGTTGAAATTCGTTGTCACTTGTCACTATGGAAACTGTTCCTTTGAGGAGTTTGTTCGGGGTATCTTCACCACGAACGGAAGCAAGAGGAGTTGTTCCTCAACCTGAGATACCTACTGAAAATATCTTTTCTAAAATCCCTTCGGGTATGCTTGAGAAACTGCTGGCTAATCCTTTTAGAGGAGATGGATCTTCACATCCAGACTTGCATCTAATCTATGTAGATGAAGTTTGTGGTTTATTTAAGCTTGCAGGTTTTCCCGAGGATGAGGTAAAGAAGAAAGTCTTTCCTTTATCTTTGAAGGATAAGGCGTTGACATGGTATAGGCTATGTGATGATACTGGATCATGGGACTACAATCGGTTGAAATTGGAATTTCATCAAAAGTTCTATCCTATGCATTTAGTACATCGTGATAGGAATTATATTTATAACTTTTGGCCTCGTGACAGGGAAAGCATAGCTCAAGCTTGGGGGAGGCTTAAATCAATGCTATATTCATGCCCCAATCATGAGCTCTCGAGAGAAATTATCACTCAAAACTTTTATGCTCGGCTTTCCCATGAAGATCGTACCATGCTTGACACTTCTTGTACCGGTTCTTTTATGAAGAAGGATATAGACCACAAGTGGAATTTATTGGAAAGAATCAAACGTAACTCTGAAGATTGGGAGCTGGAAGAAGGTAAGGAGTCAGGTATGAATTTCCAGTTTGATTGCGTTAAATCTTTTGTTGAAACAAACACTTCTAGAGATTTTAGCGCTAAGTATGGACTTGACTCTGAGATAGTAGCTTCTCTATGTGAATCTTTTGTTGCTCATGTTAATCTTCCCAAAGAGAAGTGGTTTAAATATCATCCTCTTGTAGAAAGCAACATAGCCAAAACCAATCTAGTTGATGAGAAAGTCATTGCTTTTAGTGATCCTGTTGTTCCTTGTGCCTACGCTGAGAAACCACCTTACCCTGCTAGGATAAAGGATTATTCTGAAGCTCCAACTGTGATACGTAGGGTTTACATTAGACCACTTGCACCCCCTGAGGAAATTAGAGTTGAACCTAGTGTTCCTATTATCAAAGATCTCTTAGCCGAAGACATAGATGGGCATGTTATCAAGTTCTGTGAGGACTCTGCTAGAATTGCTAAACCTCATGCGAAAGACAAATACGGACCTGTAGTTGGCCTGCCCGTTGTGTCTGTCAAGATAGGAGACCACTGTTACCATGGTTTATGTGATATGGGAGCTAGTGTTAGTGCAATACCCCGTTCCCTATATGATGAAATCAAAGATGAGATTGCACCTACTGAGTTAGAAGCCATTGATGTCACTATTATGCTAGCTAATAGACACACTATATGCCCTCTGGGAATTGTGAGAGACATAGAAGTCCTGTGTGGTAAGACAAAGTATCCTACTGATTTCCTCGTCCTTGGTACTGCACAAGATAGCTTTTGTCCCATCATATTTGGTAGACCCTTTCTCAACACTGTCAATGCTCACATTGATTGCATTAAGCAGACTGTCACGGTTAGTTTCGAGGGTGTGTCTCATGAATTTAACTTCTCCAAGTTTGGAAGACAACCCCATGAAAAATAGTCGTCTGGTAGGGATGAAATCATTGCTCTTGCCTCTATTGCCGTACCTCCTACGGATCCTTTAGAGCAATATCTGCTTGAGCATGAAAATGATATGCATATGGAGGAAAGAGATGAGATAGATAAAATTGTCTTAGAACAATATCCTATTCTCAAGAATAATCTGCCTGTTGAACTGCTTGGGGATCCTCCCCCACCAAAGGGTGATCCTGTGTTCGAGCTTAAACAGTTGCCTGATACTCTTAAGTATGCTTATCTTGATGAGAAGGAGATATATCCTGTTATTATTAGTGCTCACCTCTCGAATCATGAAGAGAAGAAGTTATTAAAAACTTTGAGGAAGCACCGTGAAGCTATTGGATATACTCTTGATGATCTTAAGGGTATTAGTCCCACTCTATGTGAGCACAAGATTAAAACCGATCTTGATTCTAAGCCAGTTGCTGATCATCAAAGGAGATTAAATCCTAGGATGAAAGTGGTCGTGAGAAAAGAAATATTAAAGCTTCTGGAAGCATGAATCATTTATCTTGTTGCTCATAGTGATTGGGTAAGTCCAGTACATTGCGTACCTAAGAAGGGAGGTATCACCGTCGTTCCTAATGATAAGAATGAATTAATCCCACAAAGGATTATTACAGGCTATAGGATGGTGATAGACTTCCGGAAACTGAACAAGGCAACTAGGAAAGACCATTACCCTTTGCCTTTTATTGACCAGATGCTAGAAAGGCTATCTAAACACACACACTTCTGCTTTCTAGACGGTTATTCAGGTTTCTCGCAAATACCTGTTGCACAATCTGATCAAGAGAAAACCACCTTCACATGCCCTTTCGGTACCTTTGCTCATAGACGCATGCCTTTTGGCTTGTGCAATGCACCAGCCACCTTTCAAAGATGTATGATGGCTATATTCTCTGACTTTTGTGAAAAGGTTGTTGAGGTTTTCATGGATGATTTCTCCGTCTACGGTTCTTCCTTTGACGATTGCCTCAACAACCTTGATCGAGTCTTACAGAGATGCAAAGATACCAACCTCGTCTTGAACTGGGAGAAGTGCCACTTCATGGTTAATGAAGGCATCGTCTTAGGACACAAAATCTCTGAGAGAGGCATTGAAGTTGATAAGACTAAGGTTGATGCAATTGAGAAAATGCCTTGCCCCACAGATATCAGAGGTATACGAAGTTTCCTAGGTCATGCTGGTTTCTATAGAAGGTTCATTAAAGACTTTTCTAAGATTTCTAGGCCTCTTACCAACCTCTTGCAGAAGGATGTTCCTTTTGTTTTTGATGAGGATTGTGAGGAAGCTTTCAAAATACTTAAGAAGGCCTTAATAACCGCACCTATTGTTCAACCACCTGATTGGAACTTGCCCTTTGAAATCATGTGCGATGCTAGTGATTATGTTGTTGGTGTTGTTCTAGGACAAAGAGTTGACAAGAAGTTGACTGTCATTCACTACGCTAGTAAAACTCTAGACAGTGCCCAAAGAAACTATGCCACTACGGAGAAGGAGTTTTTAGCAGTCGTCTTTGCATGTGAAAAGTTCAGATCTTATATAGTTGACTCCATAGTCACTATTCACTCTGATCATGCTGCTATTAAGTACCTTATGGAGAAGAAGGACGCTAAGCCTAGGCTAATCAGATGGGTTCTCCTACTACAGGAATTTGATTTGCACGTCGTTGACCGAAAGGGTGCTAATAACCCTGTAGAAGATAACTTGTCTAGGCTGGAGAATGTCCTTGATGACCCACAACCCATTGATGACAACTTTCCTGATGAGCAATTGAATGTCATCCGCACTTCACATAGTGCACCGTGGTATGCTGATTATGCAAACTATATCGTAGCCAAATACATACCACCCAGTTTCACCTACCAGCAAAAGAAGAAATTCTTCTTTGATTTGAGACACTACTTTTGGGATGACCCTCACCTTTATAAGGAAGTAGTAGATGGTGTCATTAGGCATTGTGTGCCTGAACATGAACAGGGACAGATCCTGCAGAAGTGTCATTCCGAGGCCTACGGAGGACACCATGCTGGAGACAGAACTGCTCATAAGGTATTGCAATCAGGTTTCTATTGGCCCACTCTCTTCAAGGATGCCCGTAAGTTTGTTTTGTCTTGTGACGAATATTAAAGAATAGGGAACATCAGTAAGCGTCGGGAAATGCCTATGAACTATTCACTTGTCATTGAACCATATGATGTCTGGGGCTTTGATTATATGGGACCCTTCCCGAGCTCCAATGGATACACTCACATCTTAGTTGCTGTGGACCACGTAACTAAGTGGGCAGAAGCTATCCCCACTAAAAATGATGATCACCACACCTCTATTAAGATGCTTAAAGAAATCATTTTCCGAAGATTTGGAGTCCCTAGATATCTGATGACTGATGGCGGTTCACACTTCATTCATGGTGTTTTCCGCAAGATGCTTGCTAAGTACGATGTCAACCATAGAGTTGCATCTCCTTATCATCCTCAGTCTAGTGGTCAAGTGGAGTTGAGTAATAGGGAGATCAAATTGATCTTACAAAATACCGTCAACAGATCTCGAAAGAATTGGTCTAGCAAACTTGACGATGCGCTATGGGCTTATAGGACTGCTTATAAGAATCCCATGGGCATGTCGCCGTATAAAATGGTTTACCGTAAGGCCTGTCATTTACCTCTTGAGATGGAACACAAAGCTTATTGGGCAATCAAAGAGCTCAACTTTGATTTCAAACTTGCCGGTGAGAAGCGGTTGTTTGATATCAGCTCATTAGATGAATGGAGGGCCCAGGCATATGAGAATGCCAAGTTGTTCAAGGAAAAGGTTAAGAGATGGCACGATAAAAGAATACAAAAACGAGAGTTCAATGTAGGTGACTATGTCCTACTATACAATTCTCGTTTGAGATTCTTCGCAGGCAAGCTCCTCTCTAAATGGGAAGGTCCCTACGTTGTCGAGGAAGTATATCGTTCCGGTGCCATAAAAATCAATAACACGGAAGGAAACTCTCCTAGAGTGGTAAACGGGCAAAGAATCAAGCATTATATCTCTGGTACTCCCATAAATGTTGAGACCAATATCATCAATATCATAACTCGAGAGGAGTACATAAGGGATGTTTGTCAGCCTGTTTCAGACCCTGAAAACCAAGAGGTATCTGTTTCGGTAAGTAATTGGACTCCGAAACTTTTCTAATAGGAATTTTTCTCCGTTTTGGAATTTATGGAAAATTAGAAAAATAAAAAGCAGTCCGGAGAGCGCACGAGGCGGCCACAAGCTTGGTTGGTGTGGCCTCCCCCCTGGTCGCGGCAACAGGGCTTGTGGGCAGCTCGTGTGCCTCTAGGACTCCGTTTTCTTGCGGAGCACTCCTTCTGCTCCATAAAAAATCATTATATATACGCCCGAGGGTTTTGATCTCCGTATCGCGCAGTTTTCCTTTGTTTTCGTTTTGAGCCAGTTGTCTGCCGCAGATTTAGGTCAAGATGTCTTCTCAAGATTCAGAAGAAAAGATCTATGTGGCCGATGACCGTGCTAACTCCAGGATTAATGGGGACTTGGAGCCTTATGGTTGGACTACTATCGAGGAAGAGGACTATGAGCCCAAGGGGAAGGAACAAACGAGTTTCGATGAAGAGGAGGCTCCTCCACCCCAACCTGGACGCACTCACGTGGAGTTCAAGATTCAAGCCTCCCTGACCAAAGGAAGAAGCCTAAGACCTTGTTTATCCCTTGTTGTTTCTTGCAGGAGAGTAAGCAGGAACTTTGTCATAGAGTGTTGAAGCTTGAGGAGGAAAATGACGATCTGAGGGAGCAGAACTTTTTGCTCAAGTGGAAATTAGACAAGCTCAAGACTACTTCAACAAGACCACCACCATCACCACCAAAGGAAGACAACTAAGCATTGGTATGGGCAATCCCCTTGGCTTTTGCCAAGCTTGGGGGAGTTGCCCTGGTATCGTATCACCATTATATCATTTGCTTTTACCTTTGTTTTAGTACTTTCCTTTTCAGTTTTTATTTCTTCTGTTAGTGGAATAAGTCTTTAGTGTTTTAGTTTGAGTCTTTTACGTTTGTCTCTCCCCCGATGTATTCGAGCTTGTGAGCTATATAATAAAGAGTATCTTAGTCAAGGGCTTTGTTTTGTGCCATGATCAAAAGTATGAAAAGAATGATAGCATGAAAGATCATGAGATGATCTTATGGAAAGTGATAGCTTCACATATAACAAGTATGATGATTGAAACTTGTTGAGAGTAGACCAACATAGACCTCAGTCATTGTTGCGATTAATAAGAAGTAATAAGGAAAGGGAGGTTCACATATAAATATATCATCTTAGACACTTTCTATAATTGCGAGCACTCACCAAACTATTACATGCTTAAAAGTAGATGTTGGACAAGAAAGGCAACATAATGAATTGTGTTTGCTTGGTACCAAACAATGTTATATGATTAGAGATCCCTTAGCATGTGACGATTGCTTCCACCTCATATTAGCCAAAACTCCTGCACCAAGTAGATATACTACTTGTGCATCCATAAACCTTCAACCCAGTTTTGCCATGAGTGTCCACCATACCTACCTATGGATTGAATAAGATCCCTCAAGTAAGTTGTCATCGGTGCAAGCAATAAAAATTGTTCTCTAATATGTATGATCTATTAGTGTGTGGAAAATAAGCTTTGTACGAACCTGTGATGAGGAAGACATAAAAGCGACAGACTACATAATAAAGTTCTTTATCACAGGAGGCAATATAAAGTGACGTTCCTCCGCACTAAGAGGGCACGCATCCAAACCTCAAAAGCGCATGACAACCTCTGCTTCCCTCTGCGTAGGGCCTATCTTGTACCTTTACTTTTTCCCTTTGTAAGAGTCATGGTGATCTTCACCAATTCCTTATTTAGCCTTTTTCTTGGTGAACGTCATATGCTTGGGAAAGATCTATATTCATATATCAACTTGGAGTTGAGTACTTATGCTTTATTATTGTTGACTTTACCCTTGAGGTAAATGGTTGGGAGGCAAAACTATAAGCCCCTATCTTTCTCTGTGTCCAACTGAAACTTTGATACCATGAGTACCACGTGAGTTGTAACAATTGTGGAAAACAAAAGAGATGATTGAGTATGTGGATTTGCCTTGCAAGCTCTTATTTGACTCTTTCTGATAATATGATAAATTGCAATTGCTTCAATGACTATGGACTGTTGTTGGCTACTTCTCGGTAAGGTTTTTGTTTCATACTTTGCTTTGTGAAGGAATTGTTACTTTCCCATAAGAATCTCGATGATGTGTTGTTGTTCTATGTATGATCATGATGCCCTCATGTCCATATTTTGTTTTATCGACACCTTCATCCCTAAACATCTGGACATGTTTTGGGTCTTGGTTTTCGCTTGAGGACAAGAGAGGTCTAAGCTTGGGGGAGTTAATACGTCCATTTTGCATCATGCTTTCATGTTGATATTTATCGCTTTATGGACTGTTATTATACTTTGTGGAACCTTACTTATGCCTTTTCTCTCTTATTTTGCAAGGTTTATTTGAAGAGGGAGAATACCGGCAGCTGGAATTCTGGACTGGAAAAAGGAGCAAGTCTGAGGGCTCTATTCTGCGCAACTCCAAATGTCCTGAAAATCAACGTGGATTTTTTTTTTGGATTTTATAAAAATCCTGGGCGAAAAATTGTCAGAGGGGAGCAACCAAGGGCCACAAGCCTGGTTGTCGCGGCCTACCCCCCTGGCCGCGGCAACAGGTCTTGTGGGCACCCTGGCGGCCCACTGGCCCCCTCTTTTGCTATATGAAGGATTTCGTTCCAGACAACATCATTCGGGAGCTTTTTCGTGGTTTCGCAGCCGCCACGAGGCGGAACTTGAGCAGATCCAATCTAGAGCTCCGGCAGGACGATCCTGCCGGGGGAAACTTCCCTCCCGGAGGGGGAAACCGTCACCTTCGTCATCACCAACACTCCTCTCGTCGGAGGGGAGGCATCTTCATCAACATCTTCATCAACACCATCTCCTCTCAAATCCCTAGTTCATCTCTTGTAACCAATCTCCGTCTCGCGACTCCGATTGGTACTTGTAAGGTTGCTAGTAGTGTTGATTACTATTTATAGTTGATGCTAGTTGGATTACTTGGTGGAAGAGTTTGTGTTCAGATCCTTGATGCTATTCATTACACCTCTGATCATGATTACGATTATGCTTTGTGAGTAGTTACTTTTGTTCCTGAGGACATGGGATAAGTCATGCTAATAATAGTCATGTCAGTTTGGTATTCGTTCGGTATTTTGATATGCGGTATGTTGTTTTTCCTCTAGTGGTGTTATGTGAACGTCGACTACATAACACTTCACCATATTTGGGCCTAGAGGAAGGCATTGGGGAGTAGTAAGTAGATGATGGGTTGCTGGAGTGACAGAAGCTTAAACCCCAATCTATGTGTTGCTTCGTAAGGGGATGATTTGGATCCACTAGTTTAATGCTATGGTTAGACGTTGTCTTAATTCTTCTTTCGTAGTTGCGGATGCTTCCGAGAGGGGTTAATCATAAGCGGGATGCTTGTCCAAGTAAGGGCAGTACCCAAGCGCCGGTCCACCCACATATCAAACTATCAAAGTAATGAACGTGAATCATATGAACATGATGAAACTAGCATGACAGAAATTCCCGTGTGTCCTCGGGAGCGCTTTTCCTTTTATAAGACTTTGTTCAGGCTTGTCCCTTGCTACAAAAGGGATTGGGCCACTTGCTGCACCGTTGCTACTACTTGTTACTTGTTACTTTTCGCTTGCTACGATTCACCTCACTACACCATCACTTGTTACCGCTACTTTTAGTGCTTGCAGTTATTACCTTGTTGAAAACCGTTTATCAGAGCCTTCTCCTCCTCGTTGGGTTCGACACTCTTTCTTATCGAAAGGACTACGATTGATCCCCTATACTTGTGGGTCATCAAGCAACAATTTCTTTGAATGAAATGTAATTTGGAATGTAAAGCTGACCAAAAAATGCTATTGAATAGACGTTTACTATCTCGCACCACCCAGCCACTCCTCAGGTGGCGCGCCCAGTCCACTAGTCATCGTCATACCTAAGCTTGACCATGTTATCTATGTCCTTTGTCCGTGGAACACAATTCCAACAGTGCACTAAGCTTACATAGATCTTTCAACGTTTACATGATGACCAGGCTATCGTCATACTAAAGCTTGACCATGCTATCTATGACCATCCTATCCTCCATGCATCAAAAGTCGGATCTTTACCTGATGACCATACCAATGCTATCCTGAAGCATGTGTGTGGTATTTCGATCATCAACAAGAACATTGGGAGCGCGATGTAAAAAAATTCTAGATCGATTATCCAAACACCATTGTATGGGTAAACCTCATAAATTCCTTGCCCCTTTGTCTAAATTACATACTTGGAGCCCTATCATGTATATCATGTTGTGCCTTTCCTTGGGGTAGATATTCTCTTGATACGCGGGTATAGACACATTTTCCCTTACATTTGTCTGATTAATATACTGATCACATTTTCCTTTCCATTGTTGTGGTTAAATCTGATAATCACAATTTTCCTTTCCATTAGTTTTTTAACCTTTCTTGTGATCTATATGATATAAGCAGTAATAAATCCCTGCTTAAATTAAGGACCTCGGTGTACAACTCTTTCAGTAAGACCTTGTTACTATTGTTAATGACATTTCAATAACCATCGATGGACGGGAACTTTGCCTACTGGTCCGCCTTGTTTCAACGAGCAGGAAAATGGTTCTCTTCGTCCCCCGCCCTTTGTATGATGTTGTTGCCAAGAGAGATGGCAAGCTACCCTCTGACATGCCTTGCTATCGTGACCCTGCAAGATGTCATCGCTCTTCCCACTCTTAACCCACATAGTGGGCACATAACCCACAGTTCGAGAGGATCGAAACCTCACTCTCTTGTACATTTTTTATTCCAAAGAATCCCTTGCACTTGGCTTCGTATGTAATTCCCGAGCCATTGTCCAAGGGATGATTTATTCTAGTATCACACGCAATGTTTATTTTATTTTCTCTGAACCCCTCTCACCTTCTGATTAGGCATCGAATGATTGCCTACCCGTTTGAAACTTTTGTACCATCACATATTGCTCTCAATGAATTCCGCGAGTTAAAACTCAGAAATAATTCATGTCTTCTTCCCCGAGTTCACCATCACATGCCCAACTTTCTGGAGATGAGTTCTTCCAAAGTTTTCCCTTTTATCACATTCGTAGGGCGATGAAGATCCTGGAGAATGGATGACGACTTCATCAGGATGACCTGAAACAGAGAATTGAAGACATCAATGAAAGGGACCAACTTCTTCGAGAAGAGAAACCAAGAACAAGAAGATCCGTTAGATTATCGTAACCAAAACTTCCCCCTTACTCCAGCTCTTAAATCTTGGGACGAGATTTCTTCTAGTGGAGGAGATATGTAACGCCCCAGTGTCATGCTAGAGTAAACTCATGCTAATGGTCCCATGTCATCACAATTAATTTTGCTTAACTTCATTTTTATACAAACCCATTGCAATTTCAAATTTAAAATAAAATAAAATTATTATTTCTTCAAACATAAAGACAGAAATGTCCATAATGTTGCAAATGATCCCTGAGTAATTGTGGGATACAAACCGACATTTTATAAAGTGGTTGAGTGATGTGAAATAATTAAAATAAAGGCCAAACAATAACATAAATGATTTTTAAAGTTATAAAAATTCCAAACAAATTTAAGTAAATCTCAAACTTTTTGTGGTGCTATAATTAATTGCATCTCTAATTTTAGGCCAAGGTCTAGTTTTGACTTAACCTATTTGCTACTTAAAATAAATACAAAACAGAACAAATAATGGAAAACAGAAAAAAAAACACCACCGTGCACTGTGCCAAGTGCACAGTGCATGGCCCCAGCCGGCCCAGCCCCGTACGCTCGGCATCAAGCACATCTTCGTGGGTACATCGTCGGCGTCTGACGTTGTTTGCCGCGGCTTCGATTCACCTCCCGCCTCCCCGGCCACACCTCCGAACTTGCGGTGAACACCTCTTCCTATTCCCCATTTTCCCCTTCGATCCATTGCCCGTGGTCATGCCTTGGCCATGCACTGCGTGCCCCCACCCTCCTCATCATGCGCGTGCCTCCGTGCTCGACCACCTGACTGTGGCCAGGGTCGCGCCCCTCGTAGCCATGCGCCCGCGCTCTCCCCCGCTCGTCCGCTCGTGTACGAGCTGCACTGCTACTTGCGCTACTTGTTACACTGCTTCTTTGCTCTGCTACCGCTGCTAGAGCTCTTGTCGCTGCTGGCCATGGCCATGGCCATGGTCGAGTGTGTGTGTGTGTGCATCATGTGTGTGTGGCCCGTGTGCCATTGCCAGGTGGGTCAGCCCTGTTCTAATTAGTTAGTACTAATTAGGTTAGTTAGGTTAGTTGATTAGTTGTTTAGCCTAACGAGCATATGACATGTAGGTCCATTAACTAGTTATCTCTACTATTAAAAAAGAATCTATGGTCGTCATGATGGTTCAACCTCATTCTTTGCGCGTACGACAATCATCGACCAAAAACTCTCAGCGTCGCACACTAGGGCCACGATCACACCAGTCCAAAAAGAATGCCAACTCAGCCCACGTATGTGAAAAACTAATCCTTTTCTTCCCACGATCCATCCCACACAGTTTCGTCCACGCGTTGCTTGGCCACGATCCCAGGAGCCCACAGCCTCGAAGAGGCGCTATTCCTACGCGACCTCGAGCAGCCACCGCCGCCATCACCGTCACAATCCCGCGCAACCGCACCCAGCAAAATGTTGTGGGAGCTCGTCAAGAGCATGCCGGGTCTCTGGGTCTCCGCAACCAGTAGCAGTTGCCTACAACCATGCCCCGGGCCCCGGCCCTCCTTTAGTTCGTGGTCGGTGATGGGGTTAGCGGATCTCACCTACCAGGCCTCCGCTGGAGTAAGGTGAGGACCACCATGGCATGGCTCCGCTACCATCTTCGGTCGATATGCCGATGGTGTCTCGCTCTCACCTCCTTCCTGCTCTCGAGTACCGACGCACTCGTCATGCAAGCCATCTGCGAGACGTCGTCGCCGCCGCCACTCCTTCATCATTCTTTCCTCTCGATTTGATCTCTCTCTCACCCTGTCGGATGCCGCTACATGTCTCTCGTCTCTCCTGATCTGATGATTGTGATGGGAGGAGGAGGAGCGAGGTGGCGAAAGGAGACGAGGTAAAGAGGAGATAAGTAAGTAGCAGTGTCAACAACAAGCGGCAGTGACCGATTTGGCAGGGAGCAGAGTCAATGATAGGTAGGTGGCGGATGATTCGGCTGGAGGCAGAACAGCCACAGCTGGCCTCTTCCCTGCTTTTTTTTAGTGTTCCCCTTTTTTTATGGGCTGGCAACAATTTTGACGGGCAGAGGAATTGCTTATCTCAAAGGTAGTGTTGAATACCTTGTTCTTTTAGGGAGTCTTGAATATCTCGTTCAATACATATGGGATTTATTATCTTTGCAAGTGTGTGAGGTTATGGACATGGGGACTAGATTGCTTACTGAAATTTCCACTCAAGGTATATATGCTTGATCCGTGTGCTAATGTTGATCAATAATGATACAAATTTTCATGACATATTGTTTTTGTTAAACATACATAGGAGTGTTTATATCAACCTATTGTTAGTTCTGCAACCTATTACTTATATAGGTTAAACATTTCAGATTAGGTGGTATCCCGTTGAATTTCAACGGTCCAAGGATTTTGTAGAAGTTCATGATTTTAAAGAGAGAGGGCTGTCACAAGAATGAAGGTGAAGTGAAAGGAGGACTGCAGAGTCTCTCTCTCCCCGTCACAAGTATACCTCTACTATCTTTTTTTTATCTAACCATGAAATTTTCTTCCTATCACTATTTTTGTCACAAGGCAAGTTTGTTTCCGTTATGTTGTTAGAAAAGCAACTTATCTTTATTAAAGGCCCAAGGGACATATATGTATTACACAAGACTTGAGGTGCAAGAGAAAAGTAAACATAGACTAATAGGACTCCTAGATCAATCCCCCTCCCTCAAATGCAAAGTGTATGCAATAGCATTGCATTTGAAGAAGTGTAATACTAAAAAAATGATAATCCAAATCCGCGTCTTGGGAGTGTCGTCGTAGCATGAAGATTCTTCAAAACCTGTCGAGTCAAGCTAAAGGGGATAACTAAGAGATAATACATCAGAGATAGACACCCCATCACTTGAAGATACAAGATAAGTACAAAGATAAGATGTGTTGTCAAAAGAAGAAGACATATCAAGAGAATAAAGCATTGCGCGGAAAATCATAGTCCACGACAACCGACGGCGAAAGAAGCTTGGCGGTTAAGGCACGATGAACGTAGATCAACAATGCAAAATAAGTCCAAAAAATCCAATAGAAAACAATCAGGACAAATAGGCCACAAAAGTTGTATAGAAAGGATTATGACCAGAAAAAGGCTGACGGACAATGATATGGCGGACTCGCATGACATGGAAAACACAAATATCAACGAATTTGATGGACGCAGCGGAAAAAATAAAAAACTAGAAAACAACTAGCGAGAAGAGCATGCAACATCAGACAAAGGTGCATGAGCACGCAACACCGGACAAAGGAGGAAACAACCACATTGGATTTTTTTAAGCTAAGTTGCGAAGTAGCAGCAGGGCGCAACTAGCACCACGTACCAATATAGCAAAGAGGACAACACCACATGGAAGAAGCAGCAGCGGACAAGCATGCAGGAAGAAGGCAACCATTGTCCATGATCTAGAACAGTGCCTCCATTTAGGCTTTGATCTGGAGAGCCGAGTCCGAGTCGGTGCTCGCTGTCGGGTTTGGTGGGCAGCGATGAGGTGGAGGCTAGCGACGAATCCGGCAGGCGGTGACGGAGTTGCGCGTCAGGAGAAGCGGCCGACAGTGATCAACCAAATCGATGCAGCACATGGACCTGTGTGTCCATTAGTAGCCGGATAGAGGCAGCACGTCAAGGAGCAGCAGCCATTTGATGCACGTGAGCTGGTGGTGAGAGCCGGATGAGGCGGACGGAGAGGCAACCGCCCGACCCGTTCCGGAGAAGTGGAGGCCGGCGTTGACCATCTACAAGATCTATCAAAAGAAGAAGATCGAAAAAATAGATCGTGTGGCGAGTTGCGACGTTGGAGGAAACCTAAAACTAGGCTCTAATGTCATGTTAGGAAAGCAACTTATCTTTGTTGAAGGCCCAAGGGCATATATATATTACACAAGACTTGAGGTGCAAGGAAAGTAAATATAGACTAATAGGACTGCTATATTCAATACTAATGCTTCCTAACATATGTAATGTTCACAAGGGGATGCACATTTATTGTCTTCCACTTTATATGTGAGGTTACCTAGTCTTACACGAAAATTTCAGAATTTCCCCATATGTTTTTTACAAGTTGAACACATGTTCTTATTGCTAAAGTAGTTCAAACGTCATTGACAGTGGATGGCATTCTCTTAAATAATTGGTGATGTGGTATTTGTCTCACACTAATCAAACAACATATAAAGAATTATAATCACAAATAATTTATTGTATGACAGTAAAGCTGAAACTCGAAAATAAGTTCTATCAGTCGAGACTAAGATTCCCAACAAATACATTGTCAACCTACTATCTTCTGGAGAAAGACGTCGGCATCTAAAGGTGTGGCAAAAAAGTTTGACACATAGGTCAAGAGTAAGGAACATATGATGGCGACAAATTGTATTCTCATGGTCATGCTATATATTGTGTTAAGTTCTGATTCCAAAGTTATTATGGGATTCTTAGAATATGGACCATCAAAACGTGAACTCTCTTCTCCATCTATTGAATTGTTCTTGCTTGCAGGTTATCATGTGAAGAACGACAAGACATGAGTTCAGCCATTTGTTACAGCTAGAAGTTAAAAAATGATCTCTGCTGAGTTTCCAAGATTGTTGTAAATAATAACTGGTTAAAAAAGATTTATTTCAAGTTTTCAAGATTTTTCTATGACCTTAACAATTTAGAATAGTTCTCACCTTGTTACTAGGATTTAGGAGCACAAACAGATTTTATACACTCCGTCTACACGAAGTTGTCAATATGTTTGATTTCTCATTTTTAGTGTCACGCAATAAGTGGAGTCTTTGTAGATTTTATTTTGTGTGTCTTTGTTTTCTCACTCATGTAAGTTTTTCATCCTTGTTCTGGTAGATACATTTGTATCCCTTGTAGAGTTATGAAACAACAAGTGCAACTCCCAAATCTTGAGCAAATCATGGGCACTAAATTTTACAAAAGGAACTTCTCAATCTCCTAGGACTCGTGTAGTCGATATTACAATGGAATGTTGCATGTTGGTTGTTCTATCTGGAGTTATCATGGTGTGAAGAGACTGTTTAGGGTACTAGCACATAATGTTGGTAACGTTTTTTTCTGTTTTTGTGTAGAAAGAGAAACATGAATTTTTTAGCCCAACCAAAGAAACTAGAGTACATAGTATCTTCAAGAAAGCAGTTTGTCGAGTCAATAATTTATTTTTATTAATGATAAAATCATCCAAGGAGGTATGCTAGCATACTTGAATACTGTGAAACAAGTAGGAGTATCTAATCACAAGAAATGTATATTTTTATGTGCAGATTTCATGGAACATGCCTAGACGATTTTTTAATTAAAAAGGTATACCGCTCCACACATGTTTAGCATAGGTAGTTGTAAGTTCCCGAGATTCTGCAAAGTTATCTTATTGCAATCAACATTGAACATATGGATAATTGGTCTAATAGGCATTGCAATCGTTTGCCTTTGATTTTTCAGTTTCCTCTGCTTGGCAAAACCTGGGAAGTTCCGACAAGTGCCTCGGTGTGCTTTGAGTTCTTACAGGGGAAAGCAAAGTGCAGTGTCGTTGTTGATTTTTGTGTTATGCTTTGGTTGCCAAATTGCCCAACAATAAAAATAGAATAAATTGTGTACACCCTCCGTACTAAATGCTTTTATATTTATTTACAGAGTGAGTAGTAGTCAAGAATACCGTCAAGGAATGTATATAGTTTAATAAGAGATAATAAGTTCTGTTTTTTTACTTGGATACGGCATTGAAGTATAGCTTTACATTGCCAGAGGCATTCTCAGAGAGTCATATCTTCCTATCAGTTCTCCATATTGAGTTGTAAGTAAATAAAAAGTGTGATGATCATCCTTGTTAGAGCATTGTCCCAATGAGGAAAGGATGATGGAGACTAGGATTCCCCCACAAGTCGGGACGAGACTCCGGACGAAAAATAAATAAAATTGGGGATGCCAAATGAGCCCACTGTAAAAAAAATATGGGGGAGGCAAAAAAAAGTGAAAATCCCACCATATATAAAAAAATAGAGAAAAAGAGAGAAGGGACAATGCTACTATCCTTTAACACACTTGTTCCTCAAAGTGGCACCATGATCTTCATAGCGAGAGTCTCTGATGCTATCACCTCCATATGCTAGTGGGAATTATCTTATCATAATAAACTTGGCTTGTATATTTCAATGACGGGCTTCCTCAAACACCGTAGGTCTTCATGAGCAAGCAAGTTGGATGCACACCCCATTTAGCTTCAGTTGAGCGTTCATACACTTGTAGCTTTAGTGCATCATTTGCATGGCAATTCCTACCCCTCGCATTGACATCTACCGATAGGCATTTCCATAGCTCGTTGGTACGCCTAGTTGATGTGAAATTATCTTCTCCACTATTTACCCCTTTGATATCTATCACCATATTCTATTCCACCTATATGCTATGTCCAATGGTTCACGCTCATGTATTGCGTGAAGAATAAAAACTTGATGCATATTGAAAAAGTACGATCCAATTGCGTAACTAGAACATCGTGGTGCTTAACATTTGTATTTATGTGGTGAAGACGGAGTCATGCCTTGCTAATACAATAAAGATGAATAGGGGTAAACATTCTTTTAGGATCGTATACTTTGAAAGTCAATAATTGTGTTGCTTATACTTAATAAATATTATCATGTTGTTGTTTCTTAATTCATCATTTATCAATGATCATACATACAAAAGATTACATTATGGATAGCATGTCACATCAAAAATTCTATTTTCATAACTTACCTACTCGAGGACGAGTAGGAATTAAGCTTGGGGATGCTGATACGTCTCCAACGTATCTATAATTTTTGATTGTTCCATGTTGATATATTATAATTCTAGGATACTTTTTGGGCATTTATATACCAATTTATAATATTTTTGAGCACTAACCTATTGACCCAGTGCCCAGTGTTAGTTCGTGTTTTCTGCGTGTTTTTTTGCTTTGCAGGTTTACCCTACCAAACGAAGTCCAAATGCCACGAAACTTTAATATGGTTTTTTTCTGGACTATATGAAGACCTGCAAGCATCAGAAGTGGACGAGAGGCCACACAAGGGAAGCACAAGCCAACAGGGCGTGGCCCAGGGCTTGGTCGCGCCCTGATGGCTTGTGGCCCCCTTGTAGGTCTCCTGACGTCCCACTCTAGCCTATAAATTCACAAATATACTAAAAACCCTAAGAGCGCTCCCGAAACACTTTTTCGTCGCCGCAAGTCTGTGTTCCGACGGGACGCCATCTAAACCTCCATTCCGGTGATCTGCCGGAGGGGAGATCAATCACGGAGGGCCTCTACATCAACCTTGTTGCCCTCACCATGATGTGTGAGAATTTTACCACAAACCTACAGGTCCGTCGGCAGTACCTAGATGCCAATCTCTCTCTCTTATGATCTTCCGATGTAATCACTATGTATGGTGCGTTTGTTGGGATCCGATGATTTGCGGGTTTATGTTCAGATTATTCATGAAAAGTATTTGAGTCACCTCTGATTATTATGATTCTAAATTGCATGATCATCATAGCTTCGTAATGCTCTCCGATCTATTAAGATAGTTTGGCCAACTAGATTAGTATTTCTTCAATGGAAGTGGTGCCTTGTAGTAGGTTCAACCTGGCAAATTTCTATATACCAGTGATAGAAGAGGACAAGATGCGTCTTTGTGTTGCTGCTACTAAGGATAAAACGATGGGGTTTATTCATATTAATTGAGTTTACTTTGTCTACGTCATGTCATTATTCTCCAAGCATTACTCTGTTTTTACATAATACGTAGAGAGGCGATCATAGAAGCGCTCTTGAAGTGGAGTCATAGTAATAGGTGCAAGAAGGAGTCAGCCTATTTGCTTATGGATGTGATGCCTATATACACATGATCATTGCTGTGAAAATCGCATAATTATTCGATGTTCTATCAATTGCCCAACAGTAATTTGTTTACCCACCATATGCATTTGCCATGAGAGATGCCACTAGGGAACACTACGGCTCCAGGGTCTATTCACCTATATATTTACAAATGCTACTACTACCTTGCTGCCATTATTTGTGTTTTATTTTATTTTGCAATTTACAAATATCAACAATTATCTACACACCTCATTTGCTTGCAAATAACGAGATCAAGGGCATTGACAACCCTCTTGCCCGCGTTGGGTGCAAGTTGTTTGTTTCTTTGTGTGCAGCCGCTCAAGACGGTTGAGGATTGGTATTCCTATTGGTTCGATAAACCTTGGTTTCATAACTGAGGGAAATACTTACCCGCATCGTGTTACGGTAACCCGTTCCTCTTCACAGAAAACCCAACGTAGATCACAATCATCACTATGACAACCCTTTCTTCCCAACAGAGCTTCCATGCAAGGAAAGCCCCTTTGATCATTCCTATATCACCCATTCCATCTCTCTCGTGCTTGCATTAGATTATGCTACTATTTTCGATAGCTCCTATTCTAATGCATAGCCTGCTTTTGTAACCTCTTGTTGTACTTTACCTGTTATCCTAAATGTTTAGTATATGATGGTTAGTGACCCATGAGTGACCCTCCCCCTTTTCCTTATTTCCACGCTTTATTACTGGAAGATTCGATCAAGATGATCGATGTGCCAAGAGTGACACATCACCGCACACCCCCTTAGTTCTACAACTCTGTACACCTACTATCGAGTGCCGAGGATGATACCTCGAACCTCACTCCCTATGATGACTCTGTAGTGTAGCTAGTCGGTCATAGATTACTGAGAGTGATTCCTCCTTCACCACTCCCGATAATGACTCTGTCGTGCAACTGTTGGGGAACGTTGCATGGGAAACAAAAAGATTTCCTACGCACACATAACATATATCCATGGTGATGACCATCTACGAGAGGAGAGATCGGATCCACATACCCTTGTAGATCGCTAAGCGGGAAGCGTTAAGAAACACAGTCGATGTAGTCGAACGTCTTCGCAATCCAATCACGATCAGCCCCACAAACTCCGTCCCGATATAGCGCCGAACGGACGGGGCCTACGCGTTCAGCACATGTATAGCTCGATGACGATCTCCGCCTTCTTGGTCCAGCAAGAGGGGTGAAGAGGTAGATGAGTTCTCCGGAAGCACGACGGCGTGGTGGTGGTGGTGGTGAACTAATCTAGCAGGGCTTCGCCAAGCTATGCCGGACTAATCTAGACGACGGAGATAAACTATGGAGGAGAGGACAACATGTGGCTTTTCTGGTGTGTGTTGCCCTCAAAACCTCCACTATATATAGGAGGAAGAGGTGGGAGGGCTGCCTTACCTCTTCCTCCAAGGAGGAGAGGTTCGGCCGAGCTAGGGAGGAAAGTCCTCCTCCAATTTGGTTTGGTGGAGGACTCCCTTCCTAGTTGGTCTCCTCCTTCCCTTTTTTCTTTTTTCCTTTTCTTTTTACACTTGGCCTAAATAGGTCTTATTCGGCTTGCCACATCAGCCCACTAGGGACTGGTGCGCCACCTTTAGGCCTACTAGGTCCCCACCTGGGTGGGTGGCCCCTCCGGGTGAAACCCCGGAACCCTTTCATCACTCCCGGTACTTTACCGGTAATGCCCAAAATCTTTCTTGAAGCCAAATGCAACTTTCCTATATATAAATCTTTACCTCTAGACCATTTCGGAGCTCCTCGTGATGTACGACATCTCATCCGGGACTCCAAACAACTTTCGATCACCAACATACATAACTCAATAATACCGAAACGTCACCCAACCTTAAGTGTGCAGACCATGCGGGTTCGAGAACTATGTAGACATGACGAAGACACTCTCCGGTCAATAACTAATAGTGGGACTTGGATGACTTCTTCTTTTTCTTCGAGTAGTCAGAACTGTAATCCTTGTACTTCTTCTTGTTTGATTCCTTTACCCAAGGAGGACAGTTAGCAATGTACTGACCAGATTTCTTGCATATATGGAAGGTTCTTTTCTTGTCGCCCTTAGATGAAGATTCTGATTTCCTCGTATCTTTTCTTGAATACTTTCCAAACTGGCCACGCTTTGAGAACTTTTGGAATTTCCTTACGAGCATAGCAAGTTCCTGACCAAGTTCTTCAGGATCACCAAGACTGCAATCAGAGTCTTCTTCTTCATATGATTAAACGACCTTTTCCTTCAGCGCACGAGGTCTTGAATAGCTTGGTCCATAAAGATCTCTCTTCTCTTCTTGTTGGAATTCATGAGTATTGAGTCTCTCAAGGATATCAGCAGGATCAAGTAGCTTGTAGTCTCTTAGTTCTTGAATCATCAGTACTAGTGTATCAAATGAAGGATCAAGGGATCGTAGCACATTCTTAACAACTTCGTGGTCAGTGATGTCTCTGGCCCCAAGAGCCTGAAGCTCATTGGAGATATCAGTGAGGCGATCAAAGGTGTCTTGACATTTTTCATTATCAAGTCCCTTGAAGCGGTTGAAGAGATTGTGAAGAACATCAACACGAGAGTCACGTTGTGTGGACACTCTTTCGTTAACTTTGGATAGCCTTTCCCAGATAAGCTTCACAGAACCGAAAGCACTCACTCTGCCATGCTGACCTTTGCTCAGATGGCCACGAATGATATTCTTCGCCTCGGAGTCGAGTTACTTGAATCTCTTCACATCAGCGGCAGTGATAGTTGAAGTGATAGACAGAATACCATTTTCCAAAATGTACGATAGATCGTTGTCAATTGCTTCATGGTGCATGCGCATCTTGTTCTTCCAGAAGGGGAAATCCTTTCCTTCAAAGGTAGGACATCCTCAGTAACCTAGATCATACCTGCAATCGACATAACTAAAACTCCACGTGGTTAAACCAAAATCACACAGAACAAGGGAGTACCTTGCTGTGATACCAATTGAAAGTGCGTTATATCAACTAGAGGGGGGTGAAAAGGCATTTTTTACAAATTCATTGCTAAGGAAATTCCTAGTGAGGAAAGTCCTCGATCATGGACTGAGTACAGCGGAATAAGTTCTCAAACAGTTGTGCAAACGCTGTTATAGCTTAGTCCTTAGAGTGAGTTGTAGCGTTCGGTTTGCACAGGTCGCGTGAAAGGATAAGAAGGTGATGACTAACTCAAGTAAAGAATTTGAGGTGAGGATTTCAAAGAAAATCTTCAGTCAAATTCTTCACAAGTGCAGATCAAAGTCATCAACATGCAATTGAGGAAATGAAAGAATTGAAGAAATAAACACGTAGCTCAATGAAGATAATAGTTTGATGACCCAGTTCCAACTATTGTGACAATTGTACATCTGGTTTGGAACAGCTTGGTATTCAAACCAAAGGACACACAGTCCCTACTGTATTCTCCTTGAGCTAACTAGACACGGTCCTCACCCAACACTCGTGGTAAGTATTCAGGGCAAACTTCCAAACCCTCACAAACTTGGTCACTCGACGATCCACAACTGATTGTTAGATGCTTTAGAACATTGATGCCTAACCGTCTAGAGGATGCACAGTCCTCAAAGGTAAAAACTGTCGGTTCCACACAGGAACAATCTCTTCGGTGATGCTCAATCACTTTTGGTTTTGGTTTTGGTTTGGGTGTTTGGGGTTTTTCCTCACTTGATGATTTCCGCTCCACGTACTCAAGGAATGGGTTGCTCTAAATGACAAGTCTCAGTTTCTCTCGGAGGAGCCAACCTCCTCAGAATGATTGTGGGGGCGGCCAGTGGTTGTGGGGTGGCTATTTATAGCCTGGGAGCATCCCGACATGATTTGACATTAATTCCCTTAATGACATGACCGTTGTGTGGATAAGATTTCTTCGCTATCAAAGTCTTCAAGGAACGACCAAAGTCTTCACCGGAAGACATACATTTTTAGGGGTCGATATTCTTCGAATAACTCAAACTCCTCAGCAACTTATATTGCATATGTACACTTACAAACATATCCGTCTCTTAACCTATAAGTCTACAATCCACCAAAATCACTGAGGGGCACTAGACGCGCTTACAATTTCCATAGAATCTTCAAAAAGTGTCTATTCCTCAACAAATTCATCATATGAACACTTCCTAAGCTTAGTTCACTTGATCTATTTCACTAAGTTATACTATTCTTCAAAATATCCCTAAATTGTGTGAATTTTCATATCTACATAACTCTAGAACCTAAGTCAAGAACATTTAACGAAATTCTTCAAGACATATTTGGTCAAATTCCTCAACTTGATTTACTTATGAAAATCTTGTGAGAATGCATATGACCTCTTCAAATTCTTTGCACCTATACTCTGTTCATAGGTACAAAATGTCTGGTGATGAATATCTAGGTTCTCATCAACTCAAATCATTTACAACATTTCTTGAAGAAAATTAGCACACCTCCTCATAATCCTCAAGAGCTCAAATTCTTCAAGTGAAGAAAATGGTTGAAGGGAAGAGACAACAGAAAGAAGGAAAGAAGCCAGATACCAACACTGCCTTTGAAATCCCTAAGGAATATATGATGAATACCGCACACCCGATGAATAAATATATGGCAAGGAAACTAAAGAAAAGCGCAAAACACGAATACAAAAAATCGAGAGGAGACGGTCAGAGAATGGAAGGAGTAGACATATGTGACTCCCAAATACATGAAGAAATTTGCACTCGGTCCTTCATGCCCAAGACCTCCTATTGTTGAAGGCCAAGTCATTGATGCCACTAGCATCATCAGTGGTGAGGAATTTCACTCGGAATGGGCTAAACGTCAGGCAAACCTGCGGAATATTACAAAATATGTCGTGAGGACATTCAACTTGGAGACTGCTCATGTGGCTGCTGTGGCCACTTCCTCTGTCGTTGAAGCTTCTCGCATAGAAACAACTCCAAAGCAAGCTCTGGTGAAGAAATCGACTATGAAGACAAAATCTTCAACTTCGCAATCCTCACACAAAATCCCCAACCACCTCCAACTATGGATGCAACATCCTCAGCGACTGTCGCAAAGTCCTCAATACCAGTGCAACTGGAAACAAGTCAGCGAACAATGGGAACTGCAATTCCGTCGGGACCCTCTGCATCTGGCTCTGTGCTACCTCTTGAGCTTGTGTTGGTTTTCCCTTGAAGAGGAAAGGGTGAGACAGCGAAGTAGATAAGTATTTCCCTCAGTTTGATGAGAACCAAGGTATCAATCCAGTAGGAGGAACAATCAAGGCTCCAATAGTAGTACCTACACCAATAATCAAACAATTGCACCCAACGCTATAAAGGGGTTGTCAATCCCTTGAGAGTTATTTGCAAGGATGAGATCTGATAGAGATAGGTATAAAATAATAATATATCTGAAAGTAAAACAAAAGTAAATAAATTGCAGCAAAGTATTTTTGGTCTTTTTGGTTTATAGATCTGAAAATATAATAGGGAAAATAGACCCGGGGTTTTTTGGTATTTTCGGTATTTTTGGTATTTTTTGTTCACTCGAGGTTTCTCTCATAAAGGAAAATAATACGGTGGGTGAAAAAATTAATGTCGAGCAACTGATAGAAAAGCGAATAATTATGAAGATACCCAAGGCAATGATTATGCATATAGGCATCACGTCTGTATCAAGTAGGCCGAAACTATTATGCATCTACTACTATTACTCCACACATCGACCGACTCCTGCGTGCATCTAGAGTATTAAGTTCATGAAGAACAGAGTAATGCATTAGGTACGATGACATGATGTAGAGGGATAAACTCAAGCAATATGATGAAAACCCCATCTTTTTATCATTGATGGCAACAATACAATATGTGCCTCGCTACGCCTACTATGTCACTCGGTGAGGACACCGCAAGATTGAACCCAAAACTAAGCACTTCTCCCATTGCAAGAATTACCAATCTAGTTGGCCAAGCCAAACAAATAATTCGAAGAGACTTGCAATGATATGAAATCATGCATATAAGAATTCAGAAGAGACTCAAATAATATTCATGGATAATCTGAACATAAACTCACAATTCATCGGATCTCAACAAACACACCACAAAAGAGTATTACATCAGATAGATCTCCATGAAGATCATGAAGAACATGGTATTGAAGATCAAAGAGAGAGAATAAGCCATCTAGCTACTAGCTATGGACCCGTAGGTCTATGGTAAACTACTCACACATCATCGGAGGGGCAATGGAGTTGATGAAGATGCCCTCCGCCATCAATTCCCTCTCCGACAAATTACTGGAAAAGGCTCCCATATTGGATCTCTCAGGAACATAGGCTCCCGGCGGCGTAAAAGTATTTTCGTGCCACCTTTAGGCGAGGCGTGAATATTTGGGAATTTATAGGCCAAGAATTAGGGTTAGGAGACCTACAGGGGGGGGGCCAAGCCAGGGGCGCGGCCACCACCCCCCAGCTCGCGCCCTGCAGGCTTGTGGCCTCCCGGCAACTTCCTTGCCCCCTACTCCAAGCATGTTGCGTGTCTTATGGTCCAAGAAAAATCTTTCCGGAGATTTTATTCCGTTCGGACTCCATTTAATATACCTTATGTGCAATACTCCAAAAACGTGGAAAAAACAGAAACTGGCACTAGGCTCTAGATTAATAGGTTAGTCTCAAAATAATATAAAACATCATATAAATGCATATAAAACATCCAAAACGGATAATATAATAGCATGGAACAATCAAAAATTATAAATACCTTGGAGACGTATCAAGAATCCCAAGCTTAATTACTACTCGTCCTCGAGTAGGTAAATGATAAAAACAGAATTTTTGATGTGGAATGCTACCAAACATATTTATCCATGTAATATTCTCTGTTGTGGCATGAATATTCAGATCCATAAGACTCAAAACAAAAGTCTAGATTGACATAAAAACAATAATACTTCAAGCATATTAATAAGGTAATTGCTTCCTTTCGAAATAGCGTGGTCTTGGAAAGTTATCCTACAAAATCATATGGTCTGGCTATGCTCCATCTTCACCACACAAAGTACCTAAATCATGCACAACCCCGCTGAAAATCAAGCAAGTGTTTCACACTTTCTATGTTCTCAAACCTATTTAACTCTCACGCAATACATGAGCGTGAGCCATGGATATAGCACTATAGGTGAAATAGAATGTGATGGAGGTTGCAAAAGAAAGAGGAGAAGATAGTCTCACATCAACTAGGCATATCAACGGGCTATGGAGATGCCCAACAATAGATATTAATTAATGTGAGTGAGTAGGGATTGCCAAGCAACAAATGCACTAGATCTATAAGTGTATGAAAGCTCAAAAATAAAACTAAGTGGTCGTGCAAAATATGTAATTACACTAGTTATATGAAAGTGACAAAATAGGAGACTCTACGAAGAACCTGGTGCTACTTTGAAGCACAAGTGTGGAAGAAGATACTAGCATTGTCCCTTCTCTCTTTCTCTCATTGTTTTTTCTTTTTTCTTTCCTCTTTTTATTTTTTGGTGGGCTTCTTTGGCCTCTTTTATTTTTTATGGGCTTTTCCGGTCTCTTTTATTATATATTTTTTTGTAAAGTCCGGATACTCATCCCAACTTGTGAGGGAATCATAGCTTCGATCATCCTTTTCTCACACGGGACAATGCTCAAATAATGCAAATTATCACACTTGTATTTACTTACAACTCAAAGATTACAACTCAATATCTATAACAAAGTATGACTCTATAAGCAATATGGAAGTGATGGTGCGTGTCATAAAAACGGGACGGTGGTGTTGCATGGCAATATATCTCGGAATGACTATGAAAATGTCATAATTGGTAGGTATGGTGGCTTTTTTGAGGAAAATATATGGTGGCTATTTTCAGGAAGGTGGGTTTAATGTACCGGCGAAAATTGTAAGGTACTGGAGAGGCTAGCGAAGGTGGAAGGGTGAGAGTGTGTATAATCCATGAAATCAACATTAGTCGTAAAGAACTCACATACTTGTTGCAAAAGCCTATTAGTTATCGAAGCAAAGTATTATACGCTTGCTCCTAGGGGAAGGGTTGGTAGGAGTTAACCATCGCACGATCTCGACCTCCACACAAAGGTTCACAATCATTAAACAAGTCATGCTCTAACTTTATAACATAACGGTTCACCATACGTGCATGCTACGGGTATCACAATCTTCAACACAAGTATTTTTTTCCTAATTCACAATTACTTACTAGCATGACTCTCATATAACCATCTTCACATCTCAAAACTACATGCAAGGAAACAAACTTCTCATCACATTCAATGCACTTAATATGAAAGTTTTTATTATATCCCTCTTGGATTCCTATTATATTAGGCCTAATTTCATAATCTAAACCAATTACCATTCTGTTTAAAGAACTCTCAAAATAATATAAGTGAGGTACCAGAGTTTAATCATTCCACAACACCGCCGTGCTCTAAAAGATATAAGTGAAGTACTAGAGCAACATTGCCTAGCTCAAAAGATATAACTGAAGCATAAAGAGTATTCTAATAAATTCACGATTCAGTGTGTCTCTCTCTCTCTCTGTCAAAAGATGTGTGCAGCAAGGATGATTTTGGCAAACTAAAAATTAAAGACTCAGATCATACAATACGCTCCAAGCAAAACACATATCATGTGGTGAATAAAAATATTGCCTCAAGTAAATTTACCGATGGATTGAAGACGAAAGAGGGGATGCCTTCCGGGGAATCCCCAAGCTTAGGCTCTTTGGTATCCTTGAATATGACTTGGGGTGCCTTGGGCATCCCCAAGCTTAGGCTCTTGCAACTCCTTATTCCGTAGTCCATCAAATCATTACCCAGAACTTGAAAACTTCACAACACAAAACTCAATAGAAAACTCATGAGATCCGTTAGTATAAGGAAAAATAAATCACCACTTTAGGTACTGTTGTGAACTCATTCTTTATTTAAATTTAAGTAATATTTACTGTATTCCAACTTCACCATGGTTCATACCCCCCGATACAACCAATAGATTCATCAAAATAAGCAAACAACACAAAGCAAACAAAATCTGTCAAAAACAGAACAACTGTAGCAATATGTTTACTTCGAATACTTATGTAACTCCAAAAATTCTGAAAAATTAGGAAAATCTGGGAAATTTTCAAAGCAATCTTGTGTAAAAATTATAGATGAAAAACACGTTCCATAGAATTTATAAAATTGCTGGACTGAGAGCGAAAGTTTCCGTTTTTCAGCAAAATCAACTTGCAAACACCATAGACTATCCCAAAGGTCTTACTTGGCTCAAACACTAATTGAAACAAGATAACACAATTATTACATAGGTAATAATATGTGCAGCACCCAAAATAGAAAAACAAACAAAAGCAAAACAAAAAAATTGTGTTGCCTCTCAACAAGCACTATTGTTTAACGCCCCTAGCTAGGCATAATGCAATAGATCTAGGTGTTGTCTTCTTTGGTATGCAATCCATAGGTAGCTATCATAATAGATTCACATGGTAATATTATTTTCTTTCTAGGAAAGTGTTCCATGTCTTTCCTTAATGGAAATTGGAATCTAATATTACCTTCTTTCTTGTCAATAATTGCACCAATCGTTCTAAGGAAGGGTCTACCAAGGATAATAGGACATGTAGGATTGCATTCTATATCAAGAACAATGAAATCTACGGGCATATAATTCCTATTGGAAACAATAAGAACATCATTAATCCTTCCCACAGGTTTCTTAATTGTAGAATCCGCTAGATGCAAATTTAGAGAACAATCATCAAATTCACGGAATCCTAATACATCACATAAAGTTTTTGGAATTGTGGAAGTGCTAGCACCCAAATCATACAAAGCATGACACTCATAATCTTTGATTTTAATCTTAATAGTGGGTTCCCACCCATCCTAAAGCTTCTAGGTATAGAGACCTCCAAGTTAAATTTATCTTCAAAAGATTTCATCATGGCATCCACAATATGTTTAGTAAAGGCTTTATTTTAACTATAAGCATGCAGAGAATTCAACATGGATTGCAACAAGGAAACACAATCAATTAAAGAGCAACTATAATAATTAATATCCTTGAAATCCAAAAGAATGGGCTCATTGCTATTTAAAGTTTTGACCTCTTCCATCCCAGTTTTATCAATCTTATCACTAAGATCTATGAACTCTGAATCATTGGGACGCCTCTTAACTGAAGTTGACTCATCTCTAGTCCCATATTTTTCAAGATTTATGATAGAAAAAAAAGATTCAATAGGTGTCACACCAATCACTTTTGGATCTTCATTAATATTATCGCAAGAAAAGACTTTTTAAAGCCATTCACGCTTAGCACGCATTCTAGCGGTTCTTTACTTACACTCATCAATAGAAATTCTCATAGCTTTTTAAAGACTCATTGATATCATTCTTGGGTGGAATTGATCTAATTTTCAAAAATCAATCTCAAGAGAAATTCTATCAACGTTTCTAGCCAAATCATCAAACTTGAGCAATTTTTCTTCAATCATAGCATTGGAACCTTTTTGAGAGCTAAAGAATTCTTTAATATTATTCTCAAGATCAGGGGGCATCTTATTATAATTTCCATAAGAATTGTTGTAGGAATTACCATAATTATTAGAGGAATTACTAGGAAACGACCTAGGATTGAAATTACCTCTATACTGTTATTGCCAAAATTGTTCCTACCAACAAAATTCACATCCATAGATTCATTATTATTTCCAATCAAAGAAGACAAAGTCATATCATTGGGATCAATAGGAGCACTCTTACTAGCAAGCAATTTCATTAATTCATCCATCTTTCCACTCAAAGTATTTATTTCTTCCATAGCATGCACTTTTTTACTAGTAGGAGATCTTTCGGTATGCCATTGAGAGTAATTTGCCATAATATTATCTAGGAGTTTAGTAGCTTCTCCCAATGTGATTTTCATAAAGGTACCACCCGCGGCTGAATAAAAAAGATTTCTAGAAGGAAAATTCAATCCCACATAAAAAAATTGTATAATCATCCATAAGCTCAAACCATGCGCGGGGCAATTGCTAATCATTAGTTTCATCCTCTCCTAAGATTGTGCAACATGTTCATGATCAAGTTGCTTAAAATTCATTATATCGTTCCTAAGGGAGATGATCTTAGTAGGCGGAAAGTACTTGGAAATAAAAGCATCTTTACACTTATTCCATGAATCAACACTATTTTTAGCTAAAAATGAAAACCAAGTTTTGGCACGATCTCGTAATGAGAAAGGAAATAGCGTTAATTTAACAATTTCATTATCAACATCTTTCTTATTTTGCATATCACACAACTCAACAAAAGTATTTATATGGGATGCGGCATCTTCACTAGGAAGGCAAAATAATTGTTCTTTCATAACAAGACTGAGCAAAGCGGCATTAATTTCACAAGATTCTGCACTAGTGGCGGGAGCAATCGGAGTACTAATAAATTCATTATTAGTAATAGTGGAAAAATCACATAACTTGGTATTCTGTTGAGTCATCATGATAAAGCAAGCAATCTAGCACACAAGCAAGCAAACAAGAAGACGAACGGAAAAAGGGTAAATAAAAAGGAAAATAATTTTGGTATTTTCTGAAAATCATTCTAGAAGTGGGGGAGAGGAAAACGAGAGGCAAATTACAAATAAAGTAAATGGAAGAGATGAGTTTGTGATGGGTACTTGGTAAGCGTGATCTTGCTATGTATCCTCCCCTACAACGGTGCGAGAAATCCTTCTTGCTACCTCTTGAGCTTGCGTTGGTTTTCCCTTAAAGTGGAAAGGGTGATGCATCGAAGTAGATAAGTACTTCCCTCAGTTTGTTGAGAACCAAGGTATCAATCGAGTAGGAGGAACAAGCAAGGCTCCAATAGTAGTACGTACACAAATAATCAAACACTTACACCCAACGCTATAAAGGGGTTGTCAATCCCTTCAGAGTTATTTCCAAGGATGAGATCTGATAGAGATAGGTATAAAATAATAATAGATCTGAAAGTAAAACAAAAGTAAATAAATTGCAGCAAATTATTTTTTGGTATTTTTGGTTTATAAATATGAAAATATAATAAGGAAAATAGACCCAGGGGCCATAGGTTTCACTAGAGGCTTCTCTCATAAAGGAAAATAATACGGTGGGTGAACAAATTACTGTCGAGCAATTGATAGAAAAGTGAATAATTATGAAGATATCCAAGGCAATGATTATACATATAGGCATCACGTCTGTATCAAGTAGACAAAACGATTCTGCATCTACTACTATTACTCCACACATCGGCCAACTCCTGCGTGCATCCAGAGTATTAAGTTCATGAAGAACATAGTAACACATTAAGTGAGATGGCATGATATAGAGGGATAAACTCAAGCAATATGATGAAAACCCCATCTTTTTGTACTTGATGGCAACAATACAATACATGCCTCGCTACCCCTACTATGTCACTTGGTGAGGACACCGCAAGATTGAACCAAAAACTAAGCACTTCTCCCATTGCAAGAATTACCAATCTAGCTGGCCAAACCAAACAAATAATTCGAAGAGACTTGTAAAGATATGAAATCATGCATATAAGAATTCAGAAGAGACTCAAATAATATTCATGGATAATCTAAACATAAACTCACAATTCATCGAATCTCAACAAACACACAGCAAAAGAGTATTACATCGGATAGATCTCCATGAAGATCATGAAGAACATGGGATTGAAGATCAAAGAGAGAGAAGAAGCCATCTAGCTACTAGCTATGGACCCGTAGGTCTGTCGTAAACTACTCACACATCATCGGAGGGGCAATGGAGTTGATGTGGATGCCCTCCGTGATCAATTCTCTCTCTGGAAGATTGCCGAAAAAGGCTCCAAGATTGGATCTCTCGGGAACAGAGGCGCCCGACATCATAAAAATTATTTTCGTGGCTCCTTTGGGCGATACGGGAATATTTGGGAATTTATAGGCCATGAATCAGGGTTAGGAGACCTGTACGGGGCCCACAAGCCCAGGGGCGCGCGACCACCCCCCTAGGGCGCGTCCTGCAGGCTTGTGGCCTCCGGGAAACTTCATTGCCCCCCTACTCCAAGCCTGTTGAGTGTCTTCTGGTCCAAGAAAAATATTTTCGGAGATTTTATTGCGTTTGGACTTTGTTTAATATTCCTTATCTGCAATACGCAAAATGTGGAAAAAAACTAGCACTAGTGTCTAGATTAATAGGGTAGTTCCAAAAATAACATAAAACATCATATAAATGCATATAAAACATCCAAAACAGATAATATAATAGCATGGAACAGTCAAAACTTATAGATACGTTGGATATGTATCACTCTGCACACACTTCTTCAAGTGCAACCATGAAGAAAAAGATGACTGCTGGGCGAGGAAAAAGACTAAGCCCTAACAAGGTGTCCTTAAATATTCCCTCGGGCTCTGAGGAAGATGAGGCTCATGATAAAGAATTAGCTCAAATCATCACAAACAAACAAGAGAGGGTTGCTCAGGCCAAAGGAACAAATATTACTCTGATGGTGGATCTGAGGCTGGTGTTAGACTTCATCTACACCTTGTATCAAAATCTGCAAACTCTGATTGATGATTTGCAGCTCCCACATGGACCAACCATGTGGTAACGGTTTTCATTTCCCAAGAAAAATGGAAGGTTGAAGAGGCCAAGAGGGCCAGAAAAGAACAGACTTAGAAGGAAAGGTTACTGCAGAACAACCCCCTTTCTTTATCTAATGAATAGCTCATTTCCACTCAGTCTGAGATCAAAAATCACAGTGAAGAATACAGTCGCTATCATGCTTACTAGAAAGGTGCAAAGGTCAGATTCGTTAATGTGTCGACGAAGGCCATCTCAGATCACAACGCCATGGTTGCAGCATGCTACTGCAACAAAAGACCTTCCAACGGCGCGAGAAACAAGCGTGCTGACAGGAGACTATTCTTGTCTTGATACTCCTCAGCAACAGCACCAGGAATCCTTCTGCTACGGCTACGCCTTTAGGGTCTTCCTTCGCAAATATGCAAAGGATTCCCCCGTGGCCTTGGAGCTTGCGTTGGTGTTCCCTCAAAGCAGAAAGGGTGATGTAGCATAGCGGTGGTAAGTATTTCCCTCAGTTTTGAGAACCAAGGTATCGATCGAGTGAAGGATTGTCACAAGTACCTGCACAAACACAAAGAGCTTGCACCGAACGCTATGAAGGGGTTGTCAATCCCTTATAGATTGTTTGCCAAGTGAGAACTGAAAGAAAAAAAGAAATAAAGCAAAGTAAAAGCGAAAGTGGAAATGATAGGTGTGAATAGACCCGGGGGCCGTAGTGTTCACTAGTGGCTTCTCTCATGAAAGCAAGTAGACGGTGGGTGAACGAATTACTGTCGAGCAATTGATAGAACCGCGCAAAGTCGTGATGTTATCTATGGCAATGATTATATCTATAGGCATCACGTCCAAAACAAGTAGACCGATACTTTCTGCATCTACTACTATTACTCCACACGTCGACCGCTATCCAGCATGCATCTAGTGTATTAAGTTCATGAGAACAGAGTAACGCCTTAAGCAAGATGACATGATGTAGATGGACAATCTCATATCTACGATAAAAGCCCATCTTGTTACCCTTGATGGAAACAACACGATGCCTGCCTTGCTGCCCCTTCTGTCACTGGGAAAGGTCACCAACCGGTATGAACCCAAAACCAAGCACTTCTCCCATTGCAAGAATCATAAATCTAGTTGAACAAACAAAACCCAAGACTCGGAGAGACTTACAAGGATATCAAATCATGCATATAAGAAATCAGCAAAGACTCAAATATATATCATAGATAATCTTATCACAAATCCACAACTCATCGGATCTCGACAAACACACCGCCAAAGAGGATTACATCGGATAGATCTCCGTGAAGATCATGGAGAACTTTGTATTGAAGATCCAAGAGAGAGAAGAAGCCATCTAGCTACTAACTACGGACCCATAGGTCTGAAGTGAACTACTCATGAGTCATTGGAGGGGCGATGATGTTGATGTAGAAGCCCTCCAACTCCAAAGTCCCCTCCGGCAGGGCAACGGGAAGGGTCTCCAGATGAGATCTCGCGGAAAAGGAAGCTTGCGGCGGCGGAAAAGTGTTTTCGTGGATTCCCCTATTTTTTTTCCGTATTTTAGGGAATATACAAGCGAAGGAGCTAGGTCAGGGGGCGCCAGGGAGGCCACAAGCCTGGTAGCCGTCGCCCCTGGTGGCGGCTACAGGGCTTGTGGGCCCCGTGTGGCTCTCCTGCCTTGGCCCTCAAGTCCCCTGATCTTCTTCCGTTCGGGAAAATTTTATTTTGGGATTTTATTCCATTTGGACTCCGTTCCAAAATCAGATCTGAAAAGAGTCAAAAACACAGAAAAAACAAGAACTAGCACTTGGCACTGAATTAATAAGTTAGTCCCAAAAAAGATATAAAAGGTACATAAAACATCCAAAGTTGACAAGATAACAACATGAAACCATCGAAAATTATAGATACGTTTGAGACGTATCACATCACGTATGCAGCCACAAGTTCCTCGGGCTAGCTCCTCCATAAATCCTACTGATGAAATTGCCAGGCCAAAGAAATTCAAGCGCATGAAGAAATTGCACCTCAATAATCCGACAGGCTAGCTCAAGAAACTGTTGTGCCAAAAGAAAATACTCCAGCCTAGACGACTGCATCAGTCATGCGTGAAGAATCTGTACCAACCCCAAAATCTTAAAGAATGAAGAACTTGACACTTCCTTCTACATCAGAAATGAAGAAAACCAAGGCTGCTGAAAAGGAAGCCGCTAAGAAGCGGAAAGCGTCAACTAGCACGGACTCCTCGGAAGCCAAGCGCTTGAGGACTTTAACAAGTTCCTCAAGTGTACCAATTGATACCACTCCTATCGGTACGGTACCCTCTTACGAGATGGTGCCATTTGGTGAAGAACATGTCATACCCGAAGTGGATGAAGAAATTGAAGAACATCGATCTGCTGCTTCCACAAAGCCGACCGATGAAAAAATGGAAGTGTAACCAAATACTTTAATCCCTCAAGAATCATCACCCCCGCCTCACTTGTCTGTTGAAGAGGCGGGCATTGAAGAAATAGAAGAAGATGTGGATATTAGCTACCACACACCAGTCATCAATGATGAATATTGGGAAGCAGCACATCCCAATTTGCCACTAGCCACACCACTTCCACAAAATCATCAGTCCCCTCTTATCACTCAGGAAATTCATACTGGATCAAATGAACTTCACACTCCACTAAAGTCCATCCCGGAGGAAGCATCGACTTCATCAACTGAAGAAACTGTGGATCAAACTATGATTGAGGATATTGTTGCATCTAATCCTCACCCTACAGCCAGCTAGACCATCATTGAAGAATCTCCAAAGCATATTCCTCATACTCAAGAAACTGTGGGTGAAGAAACTGCCACTTAAGTTGAATTTACTTTTGATGAGCCTCTTGTTCAAAATCCTCAATCAACAGTTGTTGTGGCTCAAGATCCTCAGACTGAAGAAGAGCTCCAAGGACTTATCGGAAGATATAAGCCAAATCTTCAACCCAAAACACTTGAGCCATTCAGAGGTACGAATGGACCCAGATTTCTTAAAGAGAAATTTTATGATGAACATCATTTCTTCATTGGCACAAATCTATATGTCTCTCCGAGGATAAGGCGCAAGCAGTTCTGGACTACCACACAAATGAACTTCCACGGTGTTGTGCTCTTTAGGAATAACAAGCTTTTCAAGCATCGTCAAATTCCTCATGCAGACATGGAATTCATTCCTTGTGCCAGTCCTCGGTGTTCTTCATGATGCTGGCTTATTGCCCTTCTGCATGGATATATGCGATTGGAATGAAGAGCTAAATGTTAACTCCTATGCCACTTTGCATATTTCTGGTGAAGCACAAGACATCAACACATGGGTTCTTGACTGGATGATCGAAGACAGACACTACACTGCTCTTGCAACAGAATTGCTTCATGTGGTCTCAATTGGAATCCCCTTAGAAGGAGCCAGATACATTTAAGATGAACCTGAGTTGCCAAATTACCTGATGCAAGTGTTGATGAAGCCTTTGGCTCCTAGAAAGCCACCAAGAGCTACATGCCTCGTCAAGGACCTGTTGTATGTGCCAAGGACATTGTACCACATCTTGACCAAAACCCTCAGTCCCATCAAGGGTCACAACTCTGAAGAAGACATGGTGTGAATCATGAATAATTTGCTATACAACATCATTCATGGGATTCCCATAAATCTTCACGATTTCTTCATGAGGACTTTGTCCAACATTGCTATGTCACCTTTTGAACTGAAGCCTTATGCGTCCTGGATCATGAAATTCATGAGGGCCAGATCCTCAATTCCTTACAAACCTGATTTCCAAAATCACTTCAGTTATCTGCCCCCACTCGAAATCCTCAAGAAAACCTTCCATCAAATTGAATGTAAGGGGAAACGTTTATTGATGAAGGATCTAGTCCCCTTGATGGACAATTTAACAAAGTAGCATCCTACTCCATCAATGATGACACTACATCACAAGACTCTGCTGCAAAAGCCTCAACTCAAATTCCTCGTGAGTTGCCCCGTGCATGATGATTGGTCGTGAACTTCTGCTAAGTCTTCATCAGAAGGTCGATTGCAATCACAAGTGGGTAAAACGTCAGTTTGGTGCAATTGTGCATGATCTGACTGTGATGCATAACGTTGTGCAAAAGAATCACTACTATCTTCATGAAATCTTTGATCGCACATGGGACATTCTATCTCACCTCAAGACTCCTGAAGAACTTAAGGAGATAGAATTTCAGAAGCACTTCGATTGGTCGTGGCCGCCCAAGAAAAAATTCAAGAAGGTTCAAGTTCCTCTGCTGGTGACTAGTTCATTTGATTGACGACACTGCTGTCGACCCTTCAACGACAAACGGCCACGACAACGCTGGTGCTCCTCCTCCACCAACAAGTTGAAATTTTTCGAGGGCGTTAGTCCTTAGTTTCGTCCCTTTTTTGTGACTTGATGGCAAAGGGGGGGGGGGGAATCTGAGTTAGTCTTCAAATGGGTCTACCTTATGGGCTATAATTTTGTTAAGTTGCAACTCTCGTTCTTCTGAAGTGTTTGGTTGTACGAGTTGTAAAGTTAAGTCCGGTGGTGGTCTGACACTTTTGAACCATTTTCTTTGCATGCTTATTCCTCATGTTGATTAATGCACGCAAGCTGAATTTTTTCAGACACCGGTTTCCATCATGCATTTCAATTTCCTCATAATATATGTTAAATGCGTGTATGTATTACAAGATATAGGGGGGCATCTCCATGGTATAAACCTATAATGTGCATTTGCAGCCCAAAGCAAATTCTTCAAATATGCACATCTTGGGGGGAGTTTATCTATATATTGCAATCAAAATCCTCAAACTTTGTACTTACACTTCATATATTTATCCCAGTTGAAAACTTAACATATTTGTCATCAATCACCAAAAGGGAGAGATTGTAAGTGCATCTAGTGCCCCATAGTGATTTTGGTGTATTGAAGACTTACAGGTTAGGAGACTGATGTGTTTGTGATTGTACACATGCTCTATAATGTTGGGGGACATTGCATGGGAAACAAAAAAATTTCCTACGCACACGAAGACCTATCATGGTGATGTTCATCTACGAGAGGGAAATTTGATCCAGATACCCTTGTAGATCGCTCAGCAGGAAGCGTTAAGAAAAGCGGTTGATGTAGTGGTACAGCTTCGTGATTAAAATCACCATCATCCCATGATCCGTCCCACAATCCGTTCCGATCTAGCACCGAATGGACGGCACATCCACGTTCAGCACACGTACAGCTCGATGACGATCTCGGCCTTTTTGATCCAGCAAGAGAGACGGAGAAGTAGATGAGTTCTCCGGCAGCATGATGGCACACCGGTGTTGGTGATGATCTATTTCTACAGGGCTCTGCCCGAGCTCCGCAGAAATCTAATCTAGAGGAAGAACTACGACGTGTAGGTTTGAGTTGCACGTGGCAAAGTTATGTCTCAAACAGCCCTAAACCTCAAGTATATATAGGAGGAGTCAAGGGGTGGGGAAAGCCCTTAGGGCGCCGGCCAAAGAGGCCCTCCTTGGGTCGGCCGAAGTGGGAGGGAGGAATCCTTCTCCAATCCCACTTGGATTAGGACTCCTTCCTTATTTTCCCACCTCTTTTGGATTTTCCACTTTTTCCTCATGGACTTTCCTTGGATGACTTTGTCAGCCCATTATAACTTATTGCGCATCCAATAAACCCATGTCACTACTGGAATCCAGTTCTTTGCCGTCAGCCAGTTCTTTGCCGTCTGCTGGCTGATGGCAAAGAACCTCTGTGCCATCAGTTGACACAAGGCAGACGGCAAAGGGCTGACACAAGGTTTGAGTTGCACGTGGAACTGTTGGGGGGTGGTGGCCCACCCAGTGGGCCCCCAGAACCCATTCGTCACTCCTGGTACACTGCAGGCAATGCCTGAAAACCTTCTGAAATCCAAACACCAACTTCCTATATATCAATCTTCATTTCCGGACCATTCCGGAAACCCTCGTGACATCCGTGATCTCATCCGGGACTCCGAACAACCTTAGGTCACCAACACATATAACTCAACTATACTAAAACGTCATCGAACCTTAAGTGTGCAGACCTTGCGGGTTTGAGAACTATGCAGACATGACCTGAGATACTCCCTGGTCAATATCCAATAACGGGACCTGGATGCCCATATTGGATCCTACATATTCTACGAAGATCTTATCGGTTGAACCTCTGTGCCAAGGATTCATATAATCCCGTATAACATTCCCTTTGTCCTTCGGTATGTTACTTGCCCGAGATTTGATCGTCGGTATCCCTATACCTATTTTAATCTTGTTACCGAAAAGTCTCTTTACTAGTTCCGTAATACAAGATCCCGTGACTCACACTTGAGTCACATTGCTTGCAAGGCTTATATGTGATGTTGTATTACCGAGTGGGCCCCGAGATACCTCTCCGTCACACGGAGTGACAAATCCTAGTCTTGATTCATGCTAACTCAACGGATACCTTCAGAGATACCTGTAGAGCACCTTTATAGTCACCCAGTAACGTTGTTACGTTTGATACACACAAGGTATTCCTCCGGTGTCAGTGAGTTATATGATCTCATGGTCATAGGAATGAATGCTTGACACGCAGAAAACAATAGCAACAAAATGACACGATCACATGCTACGTTTATAATTTGGGTCTTGTCCATCACATGATTCTCCTAATGATGTGATCCCGTTGTCAAGTGACAACACTTGGCTATGGTCACGAAACCTTGACCATCTTTGATCAACGAGCCAGTCAACTAGAGGCTTACTTGGGACAGTGTTTTGTCTATGTATGCACACATGTATTTGAGTTTCCAATCAATACAATTCTAGCATGGATAATAAACGATTATTATGAACAAGGAAATGTAATAATAACTAATTTATTATTGCCTCTAGGGCATATTTCCAACATATAAGTCACTGAGGAGTTTGAGTTATTCAAAGAATATTGACCCCTAAAAATGTCTTCAATTGAAGACTTTGATACTTTCGTAAAGATTTTTAAAGTGAGGAAATTGGTGTGTCCTTGAAGATATTGATGCGAGGACTTTGAAGCGTGAAGACTTTTGTTTTCGTAGTTTCCTTTCCTTTCTTTTGATTCATAGGAACACCGTACTGTTAAAGCAGGTCGAGGTAAAACTAAGGAAAAGTTTTCAAGTGATTCTCATCTCAAAGCCTACACATACCCAATCCTTTGAGTGAAGCCTTCAGAAATCTTTTACAGTTTAGTCAATTTCTTCAGTTAAAGATATGAACATATTCTGGTCTCTAAGGAAATTGCTCTAACTCAGAAGTTAGGATTTTGCTAGTGCGAATTACCTACAAGTGAGGAATAAGAGAGACATGATGACTTTTATAGTTTGAAAGTTCTGGCCGTTGTTGCGCTACACGCTAGTTGTCCCCGAACCTTATCCACATAACGGTCATGTCATTGGGGCATTTATGTCAAATCATGTCGGGATTGCTCCTAGGCTATAAATAGCCGCCTCCTACAACCACTAGTTGGTTGGCTGCTCTCGGAGAGAACTTGACACTTGTCATTTGATAGCATCCCATCCTCTAAGGACTTTGCGAGAAAATCATAAGGGAGGAAAAACCCAAACACCCAAACCAAAACCCAAAAACCAAAAATGATTGAGCATCACTGAAGAGATTGTTACTGTGTGGAACTGATGCTTGTTACCTTTAAAGACTGTGCACCTTCCACACAGTTAGGCCAAAGGAGGGCGTCAGAGGAGGTGCGGCCCACCCAGGCGTCGGGTGGTCGCTTGGGCAGCCCCTGACTCCCCTCTGGCCCATCTTCGGTGTTCTCGAAGCTTCCGTCACACTGATTTTTTTATATTTTTCTCGGGATTTTTGGGGCTCTGGAAATTTCGATAAAAGCCCCTGCAATAAAGACATCAACAGACATAAACTGGCACTGGGTGCACTGAGTTAGTAGGTTAGTACAAATATGTGTAAAATGATATAAAAGTGTAGCAAAAGATATAACAATGTCACCCAAAAGATCATGGAACAAGCAGAAATTATAGATACGTTTGGGACGTATCAACACCCCCAAGCTTAATTCCTGCTCGTCCTCGAGTAGGTAAATGATAACACAGTAATTTATGTCGTGACATGCTAACACACGTATATGAACTTAAAAGTAAATAAAAGAAGATATGCAATTCAAGTCAAGACAATAACAAGCAAGAGACTCTATCTAGTATTGAAATTAGCAAAGTAAGAACATAAAGGTGAAAGAGCTCTCGGTGTCCATGACTCGAATGTCTCAAAATGGTGTTTGCGTGGACGAAATGGGAGATGGGTTTAGAGTATAATATATATATTTTTAATTATGAACTCAACCTACTAAACTTCACACTTGGTCTCTCTCAAAATCTTATTTTGACTCATCCCCAGACCACTAGTCAGACACAAGTCAAAATGATCCTCTCCCTTTCGACTTTGAGCATTCATGCAATGGATGAGCGCAAGAAAGATATGCTGGCACTTAGGATGACAAAGAGAATAATGATGGGGAAGGAAAACAAAAAGGTGTGAAAGTCTCACATCAATAAGGACAACCACAGGCGAGAGAAATCCAAATGATAGATATGATGTGAGGAGTAGGGATTGCCATGCAACGGATGCACATATGAGCTAAGGTAAGCTCTACGATGGAACTAGTGGGGGTGCATCCAACTTGCTTGCTCATGAAGACCTAGAGCTCATTTGAGGAGGCTCATCATTGGAATATGCAAGCCAAGTTCTATAGTGTAAAGGTCCCCACATAGCTATGCATGAATGATAATATCTATGTAGTACAAATATAACATTGGAGTACAAGTGTGGATCTTTCAAAAGGAATAGTAGTGTTGCCCCCTTCTCTCTTTTTATTTATTTTTATTTTTTATTTTTTTGTGGCCTCTTTGGCTCTTTCTTTTTGTCTCTCATTTGTCCTCTTTGGGATCTTTTAATTTGTCCTCTTTGGGATATTTTCCTCACTTAAGGGCAACACTCTATGTTTTACAAGAATAAAAAGAAGAAGATCATCACACTTTATAAGAAGTACTCACATAAAGACAAATCAAAACTATCATGATGTATGCAAATGTATGCCTCTGCCAGTGTAGCAGGATATGCAATGAAACTAGCGTGTCATGTAGTAATAATAAGTGCAAGGCCCAACTAGCATGCGACTCCTCGATCAAGCAAAAACATGTATGACATGAAGATCAAGTCATGAGATGATGGATGTTGCATGGCAATGTATCTCGGAAAGGCTATGGAAATGCCTTAATAGGTAGGTATGGTGGCTCTTTTGAGGAAAGATATAATGAGGCTTCTGATGACAGAGCATATCCTGCCATGTGTTTGGATGTACCAGCGAGTTTTGCACTAACTCTCAAGATGAGAAAGGGCAATGCACGGTACCAAAGAGGCTAGCAAAATATGGATGGTGGAAGTGCCAACAATCAAATAATCACATTAGTTCGAAGAACTCATACACTTATTATCGGTAACTCTCTATCTAGTTAGGAGATTCACAAAGAGACAAGTACCCCGAGGAGGAGTGTTTGGGTGTTTGGTTATCCTTGTGCATCCTCGACCCATGATAATGTGAGGGTACTCTATATATTCCAACCCCTCCAGAGGTTAGCGATCAATCTAGTAGCTAGAGTTCTCAACTAATTTTTAGTTTTTTTTAAAACACACGGATTTCCAAAAATACGACACCTATCACTAATAGGCTCAAGCTCTTGGCACCAATAGTCCAAACATTACTCAAATCAATAACTCAAAACTATTGTAAGTTACTACTATTCTTAAATAACAACCTCAATTACCTACTCATGCAATACACACAACTCAGTGCAACAAGCCAACTATATAAACAAGATAAGCATGATAACTCAAGATAGTTCCAAAAGCAACCTAAATAAAATTCTTAAAAAGATATAGCATGAAAACTAAGAGCTAAGCATGACAGCAACTATGTAAAGATAGAGTACACATAAAAAAATAAGCATGAAATCCTATGTTGTGTTCTAGAGTGGAATGGAGCGTGTTTCTCTCCCAAACAAGGAAGGCCAGGTTCCAACTTGTTATGAACAGCAGGCAAAACTAAAACAAACTAAAAAGTAAAGAGCGGGATGCTCTAAGCATAGCACATAACATATGAAGTGATAAAAATATAGCATGGAGATGGACGAACTCATGATTGTTCATAGATAAGGGGATGCACGGGGGCATCCCCAAGCTTAGACGTTGGAGTCGCCTTGAATATATCTTGGGGGTGCATGGGTGCATCCCCAAGCTTGACCGCTCAGGGTTTTGCTATTGAAGCCCTACCTTCCGAGTTATCGGAACGGAAACCCTATTCCTCCCAGTTACAAAGGAAACCCAATTTCATTTGCCCTGTTGCCTCCCAAACTTTTCCCCAGCGATCATCCTATCTTTGTAAATCCGGGATATGCAAAAATATTGCTAAGTCATTTGCAATATTTTCATTTATAATTAATTCCTTTTTCTGCCAATTGAAGGAATTAAATCCAAGAAAATATCTATCCATCCCCAAAGTTTATGAAAACTTGTAGAGATATTCTTTGTGATCATATTGAGCTCCCATAAAATATTAGCCATTATTAAATGGGGAAAATTGCCTTTTTCCTATTTAATGCAAGTATTGTATTTTGGGCACTTTCTAAAGGAACTACCATTTTGGTAGCCATGAAAAATCCCAAATAAATCGTGGAGATTCTTCTATGCATATATTCATCATTTCCATCAATATCCCAAATTTCATATTTGAAGTTTTGAGCACAACATCCCTCTGCAAATTTTGGCCAGAGTTCCTGTTTGCAAAGGAAGTGCTTGATTCCTTGATCTCCTTGATCTGAAATTTTTCATGGTGGTTAACATTGCTAAATCACTCATTTAAACCAAAAATCAGCTCAATCCCTCTATCAATATTCTCCAAGCAATGTTTCCAAGTTTCTGACCAGATTGGAGCCCTGTGAAGGAAGTACCATTTTGTTGTCCCCAAATAGTATGAAACTTTTACAGTAGCTTCATATAGTCATATAACTTCTCTCCATCAAATTTGAGCCAAATCTATGTAGCCAATTTTTCCCACCAAAGTCATCTTCATTTCTGGCCAGTTTGCAAGTTTGCAAAGAAGGTGTCATCTAGAGCAATCCATTGGTGCTGAATTTTGGTAAGAAGGGCCAGCCTAGTAAGTGATCACTCTCTGCCTAAGATCAGGACAAGGTGAGCACTGTGGTGGCCGTGCCACCTGTCAAACACCTTCATGTCAGGACCATTGTAAGCTCAATTCAGTCATTTCTTGCAGCCACTTCCCTCCAAAACCTCTCTAGTCAACTCAGTGAAGGATGGAGAAGAGCCCAAATAAGGTTTGGTATCGTTCTGGGCATGGCAATGCCGTGGACACATGGTGACCACGTGCAGAGCACACCAAAACCACGCCCTGTGTATGGGAGTTGAGAGAGGAGTGATACGTCTCCGTCGTATCTACTTTTCCGAACTCTTTTGCCCTTGTTTTGGACTCTAATTTGCATGATTTGAATGGAACTAACCGAGACTAACGCTATTTTCAGCAGAATTGCCATGGTGTTGTTTTTGTGCAGAAATAAAAGTTCTCGGAATGACCTGAAAATTTACGGAGAATTTTCTGGAATTAATGAAAAATACCTGCGCAAAGATCCACCAGAGGAGGTGAGCCAGTGGGCCACAAGCCCACCACGCGCCGCCACCCCCCTGGCCGCGCCTGGCAGGCTTGTGGGGCCCACAGAGCACCACCGCCTCCAATCTCAGCTCTATATATTCCGTTTCGTCCGGAAAAAAAATCACGGAGAAGGATTCATCGTGTTTTACGATACGGAGGCGCCGCCACCTCCCGTTGTTCATCTGGAGGGCAGATCTGGAGTCTGTTCTGGGCTCCGGAGAGGGGAAATCGTCGCCATCGTCATCATCAACCTTCCTCCATCACGAATTCCATGATGCTCTTCACCGTTCGTGAGTAATCTCATCGTAGGCTTGCTGGATGGTGATGAGTTGGATGAGATATATCATGTAATCGAGTTAGTTTTGACGGGGATTGATCCCTAGTATCCACTATGTTCTGAGATTGATGTTGCTACTACTTTGCCATGCTTAATGCTTGTCACTAGGGCCCGAGTGCCATGATTTCAGATCTGAACCTATTATGTTCTCGCCAATATATGTGTGTTTTAGATCCTATCTTGCAATTGTAGTCACCTACTATGTGTTATGATCGGGCAACCCCGGAGTGACAATAGCCGGAACCACTCCCGGAGATGACCATAGTATGAGGAGTTCATGTATTCACCAAGTGTTAATGCGTTGGTCCGGTTCTTTATTAAAAGGAGAACCTTAATATCCCGTAGTTTCCATTAGGACCCCGCTGCCACGGAGGGATGGACAATAGATGTCATGCAAGTTCTTTTCCCTAAGCACGTATGACTACATACGGAATACATGCCTACATTAGATTGACGAACGGGAGCTAGTTACTTATCTCTCCGTGTTATAGATGTTACATGATGAATCACATCCGGCATAATCATCCATCACCTATCCAATGCCTACGAGTCTTTTACTACTGGTCCTTGCTACATTACTCTGCTGCTACTGCTGTTACTTTGCTGCTCCTGCTGTTACTTTGCTGCTACTAGTTACTGTTTCTACTTCTGCTATCATACTACCTTGTTGTTGTTACTTTGCTGCAGACACTAAATCTTTCAGGTGTGGTTGAATTGAGAACTCAACTGCTAATACTTGAGAATATTCTTTTGCTTCCCCTTGAGTCGAATCAATAAATTTGGGTTGAATACTCTACCCTCGAAAACTGTTGCGATCCCCTATACTTGTGGGTTATCAAGACAATTTTCTCGCGCCGTTGCCGGGGAAGCACAACTATATTCTCTGAGTCACTTGGGATTGACGTCTGCTGGTCACTATGAGGAATCCGAAAGATCCAAGAACTAAAATCTTGCCCTCAATTATGAGGACAGGTAAGGAACTGCCATCTAGCTCTGCACTTGATTCACCTTCTGTTATGAGTAAGTTTGCGACATCACCTCCTGCTAGAAATCTTGATATGTCGCCTGTGCTTGATGATGCTACTTCTGCTGCCCATGATGCTTATGATGATGCTATGCTTGATACTGCTTTGCCTGATGATGCTATGCTTGATACTGCTTTGCCACTAGGTGCCCTTCATGCACAAATTGCTAGAGTTGGTGCTAGATGTGATGATACTTCTGAAACTGCTGATACTATTGAAGTAGAACCTACTTTGCCTGTTATGCCTGAGCATTATGTTATGGAGGGGGAGATAGCCGAGGACTTTCTTGCGTGTAAGATAGCTATGATGTTGAGAAACTAGTGCTCAAGTGGAAAGAGAAATCTTTGAACGCTAGGATGAAATATGACCCGAAGTTTGCCAATTCGCCTATCTTTGTGACCGATAAGGATTATGAATTCTCGGTCGACCCTGAGTTAATCACTTTGTTCGAATCTGATCCTTTTCACGGTTATGAGTCTGAAGCGGTTGTAGCCCATCTTACCAAACTGCACGATATAGCCACCCTATTCACTAGTGACGAAAAGATCCGCCACTACTATATCCTCAAGCTGTTTCCTTTTTCGCTAAAGGATGATGCTAAGACCTGGTTCACTTCTCTTGCTCCTGGTTGTGTGCTTAGCCCCAGGATATGGTCTCCTACTTCTCTGAAAAATATTTCCCTGCCCATAAGAAGCAAGCTGCCTTGCAGGAAATATACAACTTTGCTCAAGCTGAAGAAGAGAGTCTCCCACAAGCTTGGGGGAGGCTCGTCCAGCTGCTGAATGCTTTGCCTAATCACCCTCTTGAGAAGAATGAAATACTTGATATCTTCTATAATGGACTTACCGATGCTTCCAAAGACCACCTAGATAGTGTTGCGGGTTGTGTTTTTAGGGAACGAACTGTAGAACAAGCTGAGATCCTATTGAATAACATCTTATGCAATGAGAATGCTTGGACTATTCCCGAACCACCTCCTAAGCCAACTCCGAAGAAAAGAGGCATTCTATTCCTCAGTCCTGAAGATATGCAAGAAGCTAAGAAATCTATGCGAGAGAAAGGCATTAAATCTGAAGATGTCAAAAATCTACCACCTATCGAAGAGATCCATGGTCTTGATAAGCCGATACAGGTAGTAGAAGTAAATTCTCTGCGTAGGTTTGATGAGAGTGATATTCCTTTTGATAAACCTGCTAGCTTATGCCTGGATGAATTTGATAACTTTTTTGCCAAACAACAGAGTTTCAATGATTATGTTAGCAGACAATTGGAACAGAATGCTCGTATGCTTAGTCATTTAAGTGCTTGTGTGGACAGAAATGTCAACGATCTTAAGCTTCTGAGTAAACATCCCTCTATGGTTACTACTCAGGTAGAACAAGTACTTAAAGCTCAGAATGACTTGCCCAATGAGTTGAATGACAATTTTGTCAGAGTTGTTACTAGAGGCGGTAGAATGACTCAGGAACCTTTGTATCCTGAGGGTCATCATAAGAGAATTGAACAAGATTCTCAAGGAGTTAGTATTGATGCACCTAGTCATCCTAGAAAGAAGAAGAAAGATGATAGGAACTTGCACGCTAGCTCCCCAGATGCTGATACACATGAGAGTCCAAACGATGCCTCTGTTTTTGATGTCGAGACAAAATCTGGTGATGAACATGAGCCTAATGATAATATCAATAGTGATGTTCATGAAAATGCTCAACCTAGCAATGAAAAGGATGTGGAGATTGAACCTGCTGATCTTGATAACCCACATCCTAAGAATAAGAGATATGATAAGAATGACTTCGCTGCTAGGAAGCATGGTAAAGAAAGGGAACCATGGGTTCAGAAACCCATGCCCTCTCCTCCCAAACCATCCAAGAAAAAGGATGATGACGATTTTGAGCGCTTCGTTGAAATGATTAGACTTGTCTTTATGCAAATGCGTTTGACAGATATGCTCAAAATGTCTCCGTATGCTAAGTACAAGAAGGATATTGTGACTAATAAAAGGAGGATACCTGAGGTTGAGATTTCCACCATGCTTGCTAACTATACTTTCAAGGGTGGAACTCCTAAGAAACTAGGTGATCCCGGTGTGCCCACTATACCTTGCTCCATTAAAGGTAACTACGTTAGAACTGCTTTATGCGACCTTGGAGCCGATGTTAGTGTTATGCCTCTCTCTCTTTATCGTAGACTTGAACTGGATAAGTTGACTCCCACTGAAATCTCTTTGCAAATGGCCGACAAATCAACTGCATTCCCTATCGACATTTGTGAGGATGTGCCCGTTGTGGTTGCCAACGTCACTATCTTACCAGACTTTGTTATCTTGGATATTCCCCAGGACGATGCCATGGCGGTCATCCTTGGAAGACCCTTTTTAAACACTGCAGGGGCTATTATAGATTGCAACAAAGGCAATGTCACTTTCTGTGTCAATGGTAATGAGCATACGGTGCACTTTCCGAAGAAACAATATCGAGTACATTGCATCAATGCTACCGAAAAAACTTTATCGATTCTTATTGGGAGCTTTGAATGCCCTATACCTCCTGTTAAGATGAAGTAGATTTGCTTGTTGGGGATATACACATCCCCACTGAGGTAACCTAGTGACTATTCAAAAAATTCTCCGTCTTCTTTTGCGATTCGAAAAGGTTTGTCGAGGAGACTTGATCAACCTCACTGACGGATTTCTCTCGATGACCATGAGATGGATGAATCGAGGTGTCAAAAACCTCTGTTCCAAGCTTTCACCTTCGGTTGCTTAGAAGAAAAATGATAGGTTTAGTTTAGTTTTCCCTGTTTTCTGTTTTTGCATCCCGTAGAAAAGTACCCCGAAAATAAAAGTTCTCCGAACGTCCTGAAAATCAAGTATGATTTTTTCTGGAATTTTTGAAAAATTCTGGGACAAAGAGCTTGTGTGGGGGCTGCACCAGTGGGCCACAAGCCCTGGAGGCGCGGGCAACCCCCTGGTCGCGCCACCTAGGCTTGTGGGCTCCACTCATTCTTGCTCTTATCTGCTTCTCCTACCTCCAGAAAAAATCGTTTCGCAGCTCAAACCCGTGTTCTTGCTCCTCTTGCTGGGATTTTCGATCTCTTTGCTCAAATCACCATTCTCCGAACTGTTTTGGGGAAATTACTCCTTGGTAAGTGACTCCTCCATTGGTCCAATTAGTTTTTGCTCTAGTGCCTTATACTTCGCGTATTTTTGCTGCCTTGGTGACCATGTTCTTGAGCTTTGCATGCTAATTTTAGCTAGTCCCAAGTAGTTTTGATGTGTAATATGGCCTCTAGGCACTTTTTGGAGTAGTTGCTACGAGTTTAGTTGAGCCTTGTTCACTTTTCCTTAGAGTCACTAAAAATTTCAGAAAAGGAAGATGTTCAGGAGAAACTATCATGGTGGTTCCTCAAGCAAGAGAGGTCCCCATCTTGCGATTCGGGAACCCGATCCTTACCAACCAAGGGACGCACAGGTGCAACCATGTGAATGGCCTTCTGATGAATTTATGATTGAGGCAGGTTTCAAAGACGAGTTTGATGCACTTGGTCGCAACATCGGACTCGAAGAATTCATCTTCGATAAATGTGAACAGTATGTTGCTCTCACTGCCTCTTTTGTTCGTAGATTCAAATTTTCAGCTGGCCGTGACACATCGGTACTGTTTGATCTCTATGATAAATCGTATACCATGGATTTAGAGGATTTCAATAGAATTTGCAAAATACCTATTTGGGGTAGCCTCAATGATCCTCCTAAATCCTCGGTTAGAGATTTTTTCTCTCGTATAACTGTTGGAGAAACTAGAGATATTACACAGGCTACCATGGGGAGCATTCATTTTCCTGCCTTGCATTATTTTGCCCTCTTCATAGGCAGATATTAATGGTAAGATTGAGCATTGTCACCTCTGCGCACCCCACCTTAGTATCCTTAAGAGCACAGTAACGGGTGATAAAAGTTTCAACATGGGAGCTATAATAGCAAGGAGGCTGAATAATAATGCTAATGAAGGGGATTTCTTTGGTGGGATCTATGACACTCGCATAGCAAATTTTCTTGGAGTACCCATCCGCGAAGGAGATCCCCCGCTCCATACAGTTTTCCTTGACCGTGTCGCTTTGACACACTACCAGTTCCTTGAGAGGGATGATGAATCCCTCCTATACTGTTTGATATTTAACCGGTAGCGTGTTTTCCATATTACCCTTCCTGCTCCTGCCTTCTTTGACTTTCAGGTAAAACGGAGATATTACATAACCAGAGGAGAGGCAGAGGAGTATGAGAGGGAGGCAAAGGCTGCTCGTCTCCATGAGGCAGCTATTCAGGCAGTGGCTGCAGCGCTCCCGTATAACCCCCATTATGATTTTGGGTGTCGGCAGGACCATCCTTGGGAGTAGACCAACTTAGGCCAAAAGCCTAAGCTTGGGGGAGTACGTGTTTCTCACCGACTTTACATTCTTGCTTATGCTTTCACTTTGTTCGTCGGTGTTCACACTTTACCACTGTATCATCCATGCTAGTTTATTTTCTTTTTCTCATTTTCTTTCCGTGTGTCTGTCTAGTTTGAGAAACCCAAAAAGATTTTCTTTTTCTTCTTTTGCTTGTTGGGAGCTTTCCTGTGTAAATAGTTTTCTTTTTCTTTGGGTCAAGGTAGAAGACCATGGTTACAATGTTTAGTGGCTCTCGCATGCATACCTGTTTAGCTGTCAAAGAGCCATATTACTTTGTCTTCTCCTTTGTGTTTGCCTGCAGATTCCAGCGTAGTCCAATGCACGAGCACTCTTATCATTGTTCACAGCATTCGGTCGTGCAAGTGAAAGGCAATAATGATGATATATGATGAAGTGACTGAGCCTGGAAAAGCTGGTATGAACTCGATCTATTTTGTTTTTGTAAATATGACTAGCTCATCGTGCCTGATTTAGCTTTGTTGTGAGGGAAACATGTTTGCAATGACAACTTAGAGATCATAGTTGCTTATGCCATGCTTACTTAGCTAGGAGCTTATAATGGTTTGTCTTGGATGCCCACATGAATGTTGAGATGACTGTGTTGTAGTATGATAGGCTGGTATCCTCCTTTGAATGATTCAAGTGGCTTGACTTGGCGCATGTTCACGCATGTAGTTGAAACAAAATCAACATAGCCTCTATGATATTCATGTTCATGGTGATTTATGTCCTACTCATGCTTGCACTCATTGTTGGTTAATCTCAATGCATTTTGATGACTGTTGTCGCTCTCTAGTTGGTCGCTTCCCAGTCTTTTGCTAGCCTTCACTTGTACTAAGCGGGAATACTGGTTGTGCATCCACCTCCATAAACCCAAAGTTGTTCCATACGAGTCCACCATACCTACCTATATGCGGTATCTACCTGCCGTTCCAAGTAAATTTGCTTGTGCCACTCTCTAAACCTTTAAGAAATAATCTGTTTTGCATGCCCGAACCGCTCATGTGGTGAAAAGGGGCTCTCAGTATCTTCCATGCTAGGCGTGTTATCCTCGATATGTGTTTATTCATTATCATTCACGAGAAAGGGGCCGGTAATTGGAATTCCCAGTTCCATGCTCAAATCGAAAAGATAATTGCAAACAAAACTCCCCCTGGATTGATGTTGGTATGGACGGCACCCGAGGATTCGGCTAGCCGTGGAGTGTGATTGATTTGTGGTGGGGGAGTCAAAACTTTACTTTTCTGTTTGGGAACCGCCTATAGCATGTGTAGCGTGGAAGATGGTGAGAACTCTTAGTCATTGCGTTGACAATGAAAGCATGCCACCCAAAATTATTATCTCTGTTTTCAAAGCTTGAGCTCTGGCACCTCTGCAAATCAATGCTTCACTCTGCGAAGGGCCTGTCTATTTATGTCCCTGTTGAGTCATCCTCCTCTTATAAAAGCACCAATTAGAGAGCACCTCTGTCGTTTTTATGCTTTGCTTTTAACTGTGTTGAGTATGACTGTGACTGGATCGTCTTTGCCATGAATTACAATGTTTAGTCAGCCCTTGGTCTTTCAAGGTGCTCTGCATTTATGTTTTGCGGTCTCAGAAAGAGCTAGCGAGATACCATCTGTTCGTACTGCTTCATGTTGTTTTGATTGAAGTGTTGACATTTGACGCTTATTATTATTTGCTCGCTAGTTGATTATGCCATTGATATGAGTTTACCATGAGACCTAGATGTCATTTGCTTATGTGGTTTGCTTGTGATCTTGCTGAAATTCTGGTTATGAGTTAGACATAGTTGCAACAACAAGATCAAACATAGTTCGTCAAAGTTTTTCTGTTGTCTCTCTCAGTTTGTAAACTAAATTGCTTGAGGACAAGCAAGGCTTTAAGCTTGGGGGAGTTGATACGTCTCTGTCGTATCTACTTTTCCGAACTCTGTTGCCCTTGTTTTGGACTCTAATTTGCATGATTTGAATGGAACTAACCCGGACAAACGTTGTTTTCAGCAGAATTGCCATGGTGTTGTTTTTGTGTAGAAATAAAAGTTCTCGGAATGACCTGGAAATTTACGGAGATTTTTTCTGGAATTAATGAAAAATACCTGCGCAAAGATCCACCGGAGGAGGTGAGCCAGTGGGCCACAAGCCCACCAGGCGCGGCCACCCCCCTGGCCGCGCCTGGCAGGCTTGTGGGGCCGACAGAGCTCCACCGCCTCCAATCTCAGCTCTATATATTCCGTTTCGCCCGGAAAAAAAATCAGGGAGAAGGATTCATCGCGTTTTACGATACGGAGGCGCCGCCACCTCCTATTCTTCATCTGGAGGGCAGATCTTGAGTCCGTTCTGGGCTCCGGAGAGGGTAAATCGTCGCCATCGTCACCATCAACCTTCCTCCATCGCCAATTCCGTGATGCTCTTCACCGTTCGTGAGTAATCTCATCATAGGCTTGCTGGACGTTGATGAGTTGGACGAGATCTATCATGCAATCGAGTTAGCTTTGACGGGGATTGGTCCCTAGTATCCACTATGTTCTGAGATTGATGTTGCTACTACTTTGCCATGCTTAATGCTTGTCACTAGGGCCCGGGTGCCATGATTTCAGATCTGAACCTATTATGTTGTCGCCAATATATGTGTGTTTTAGATCCTATCTTGCAAGTTGTAGTCACCTACATTGTGTTACGACCCGGCAACCCCGGAGTGACAATAGCCGGAACCACTCCCGAGATTACCATAGTATGAGGAGTTCATGTATTGACCGCGTGTTAATGCGTTGGTCCGGTTCTTTATTAAAAGGAGAACCTTAATATCCCGTAGTTTCCATCAGGACCCCGCTGCCACGGGAGGGATGGAAAATATATGTCATGCAAGTTCTTTTCCCTAAGCACGTATGACTATATACGGAATACATGCCTACATTATATTGACGAACGGGAGCTAGTTAATTATCTCTCCGTGTTATAGCTGTTACATGATGAATCACATCCGGCATAATCATCCATCACCGATCCAATGCCTACGAGTCTTTTACTACTGGTCCTTGCTATGTTACTCTGCTAATACTGATGTTACTTTGCTGCTCCTGCTGTTACTTTGTTGCTACTGGTTACTGTTGCTACTGCTGCTATCATACTACCTTGCTACTGTTACTTTGCTGCAGACACTAAATCTTTCAGGTGTGGTTGAATTGACAACTCAACTGCTAATACTTGAGAATATTATTTCGCTTCCCCTTGAGTCGAATCAATAAATTTGGGTTGAATACTCTACCCTCGAAAACTGTTGCGATCCCCTATACTTGTGGGTTATCAGATAGCGTCTCAAGTGAGCTCCAACTGGTCTAGGAGCATGGGAGAGCTTCCCTCCGCGAGCGTGAACCCTCTGGAGCTCTTCCCCACGTTTTCCCCTAGCTCCTAGCCTCCTTTGACGCCATGGATTCACCGCAGAGATCCTGCCATGGCGATGGTGAGCTTTCGGAGCTTCGGCCAGCATCGAGCAGCTTCCTCCATCGTATATTTAAGGCGCCCCCGAGCTCACCTCCTATCGAGAAACCCAGCCCCCGCTTCTCCCGAGCGCCCCACGCTCTCTTCGCCGCCATGGCCGCTGGCCTCCGCCTCCAATCTCCAAGTTCGGCCGTCCCTGGCTTGGTCCGAGCATTTCCACGGACACACCGTTCCCTGATGAGTCCACCCACCCATTCGGCCGCTCTAGAGGACCCCTATGTCGTCGGAGTTGCGCCGAAGCCGAGCCTCTGCGGTCGCACGTCGCCGCGCCACCAGGCCCCCTGCTGCCCGTGCGACTCCCCAATGGACGCGGCGCTCGCCGATGCACCCATCCATGGCCTCGCCCTGGTCGGAGTCCGTTCGAGTCACCAAAGCCCGACGTCGGTCGCACCTCTACTCGCCTCCCCTGCTTTTGTCGAGGGAAAGAAGAAAGGGAGCGGGAGGAGAGAGAGAACGAGGCGGGCCCCGCAAGTCAGTGACCCAGCTGGCCCAGTGACGTGGATAAGTGAAAGTGCATTCGTTGCGTTTATGTTTTCCCCATGGGAAATATTATTTTGCTGGAGTGCGCAACCGGCTGATTTATTAGGGACCCTGTTGAAAATATTATTTTTGCATATAGGTCCCTGGCAAAGAAACCCTTGTATCTTTTCTCTCGTAACCCCTGATTCGGGTAAAACCAGCGCCCACGTCTTCGTATCGTCGAGCCCGTCATGTTGGTAGCATTTTCATTATGTTTTCACATTCTAAAAATGACCATGTTTCCCTTTCCCTCCAATCAGCCCTCTCCAAGAGAGAACCGTTCCGGCGTATCATTTCGCGAACTCTCCACACCTCTTCCGGGAGTATACTTCGACCCCACGCAAGCCGACCATCTGACATATGCCCTCAAGCCTTGCTCTGTGTTGTTCTTGCATATTTAAATTAAAGTGCTTATGTCCCTATGCATAGTAGTGGGTTGTATGAGATGCTGATGAACCCTTGCTCGCATTTTATTCAATGACGGCACCACACCTGAGTCTGAGCTGCTTTTGGCCAACCGGGGTGGATGCCGACTTTATATTTCTCTTGTCAGCAACTGACGTGTGTTCTGAGCTACTTTTCGGCCGTCGCGGGCAGTTGTTGAATTTCTTTCCGTGGCAGTGACCCTATGCTCCCAGTTGTTCCTCGGCCATCTTAGGGAACTGCTACATTCTTCTTATCAACACCGCCTCATGCTCTGAGCTTCTTTCCAGCCGTCTTGAGTCGCGGTTGAGTTATTCCAGTAATGTCCCAGATCTGTGTTGTAAAGACCATTATGGTGTCTACCGGTTTATTTACCGGTTTTATACAAGGGTTCCGAGGGTCTAATTTACCGGTTTTATACAAGGGTTCCGTCTTGAGTTGGATTGGATTCGGATCAGATTCGGATTGGATCGTGAGATTATTTGAAGTATAATTCATTTATTTAATACGCTTTACCTTACAGTATTTACTTTAATAGTTATCTTGCTGGATAATCCTAGTATATCATGATATTAAATCCTACTAGATAGGTAAGCTATGCCATGATAATTAATACTGCTCTATTATTAACGCATGCTTGAGTACCATGGATTGCATTGCTTAGTGTATATGTTAGTTTGATTTGCTTGCGAGTACATTCAAAAGTACTCAGCGGCTTTTAACATGGCCAGCTTCACATAAGGATCCGTCGTCGAGGAACCGGAATGTTCGTGAGCTAGAAGAGTAACCTAGTCCGATCCCTGTGGATTGGAGCCGCACCAGGACCATGCTTGTAACGACCAAGGTGAGGTCCTTTCCGATCTGGGGATCGAGGCCCCGAATTGGAAAGAAGCGCATCTAAGCGTCTCGCAAACAGGTAACTCAGCACATACATAATAATAAAGATAGACAATAAGGGATTCAATTGCCTTCTCATAAATATCTCAGAGTACATCACACATACAACCAAGGTCGTTCCGCTACAGACTACAAAACATAGAAAGGCTATGCTACCCTGTCTGCAGGCCCACGATCACGACCACGCCTCAATCTTCTGGATAGTTCACGTAAAGGCGGTATGTCTCCTCATCGTACTGCCACGCCAGCTGCATGCCGTCGGGATCATCTGTCTCTGGGGTACCTGTACCAGTTGGTATTGTGAAGGAATCCGTGAGCCATGGGGACTCAGCAATCTAAGATCTTGGTGCCAGAACTAGTCAAGTTATTAGGTAGGATAAGGTGAAGTGTTTAAGGTTGCAGCATCCTAATCTTGATTTGGTGGATATCTTACGTAGCATTTATGAAGGTGGACTACACTAGCGGTCGTGAATACTTGATCACTAAGTGATCCTGAACACCTACCTACGTCATTCATAACCCCACCGTGTTCCCGATCGAAGAGAGATCTTCGAGGGGACAGTCACGGTTACGCACACAGTTGGCAATTTTATTAGCTTTTGTTTAAGTTATCTAATACCGGATGTTAACAAAATATTCCAAGTTGCCACATAATCGCGGGCACGGCTTTCCGAAAGATTAAACCCTGCAGGGGTGCTCCAACTAGTCCATCACAAACGTACACGGGCCGCAAAGTAATCATCTATCACGAATCTCGTGATCTCTTTGGATTCCTTAGAGGAAAACCTCAACTCTGGGGGAAACCAAAGCTTCACCGGGATTCCTATACGCAAGATATATCGCTAAGGTAAGACAAGGCTAGCAGGACCTCCCGACGTGTCGACGACCCTGATAAGAGCCGCGTATCTCAGTCTCAGGACACGCCGGATAAGCGAAGCGTACAGTAGCCAGAGAAATCTCCCGAGTTGCCCCGGGATGGCCCCGCACGGTGCTCTAGTTTGGACCAACACTCATGAGGAGCAGTGGCCCGGGTTGTTGATTAAAGATCCTCGGGGTGATCATTCCCTATGCAGTTTATTAAGTGATTAGCAAATTAACACCAATGTTGGATCCTGCCGGACAAGTCTTATCACTAAGCGATTTATCGAGGGGGTCCCCATAACAACCCCGAACGTGTTAGGAGCGATCATTATGGAATCAAACACCGGTAACCGGTAACTAAGGCGGTAATAACGGAACAAAGCACCCGGCAAAAGGCTAGGCCTTCCGTCATTTACCAAGTATATAGGTGCATTAATTAAATAACAGAATTTAAGATAATGATATCAAGCTGATGTTATCACATGAGACAAAGCACCTGCATCTAGCAACACTAACATTAGGAGCTGAGCAAAGCCTACTTAGCCATTCAAGTTTGCTAGGAAGGGATCAGTGTTTGGGTTCATGGCATATCAAGAGGCAAATATTTCAGTGGTAGGCAGCGAGCAATATGACACGGGAACGAAAACTAGCATAACGAGTCTAGAGATGGAATCAAGGTCATATCATCTTGCCTGTGATATCCTCAGCTTGGAATGGTTCTTGATCGTCCTGCACGTACTCTCCCGAATCCACGTACTCGTTCTCCGATCCCGGTGCTACCCAACATAAGAATAACAACCAATGAACAACAGCACCTCAAGATGCAACAAGCACATGATGCATGAGATGAATATAAGCATGCATCACTAATTCCTATCACTAGCACAAGCAAAAGAAGCTAATACAAGTTTCTGGACAGAACTGTACCCTAAGCTATTTTGACATGCATGAGAATGACATGATCAGATGTGTCTCGTGAAAACGATGCAAAACCATATAAAGAACATTACAATCAGAGCTACGGATCAACGGGAATCAACGAAACAAGATATGAAGCCCTACGTGTCAAAATCAACACCACACAGTCAAATGGCACAAATCTGGTATTCCCGGGTTGCCAAGACATATAACAACCCAACATGAATGGATTGGAGCAAGGAAGAACACCACACAGTCAAATGGCACAAATCTGGTATTCCCAGGTTGCCAAGACATATAACAACCCAACATGAATGGATTGGAGCAAGGAAGAACACCACAACATCAACTAAGCAGTCACAAACTTCAAAATGACAAAACTACACAATCTGCCATAAACTGCATCATAGCACTTTGTGAGCTACATGCAAAGCACCTACAGCCACCCAACTATGACAAATAATATATGTGGCTGTAGCTAGCCAAGAATACTACCAGCACAAGCAAGAATCACACAAAAAGGAAATATACACAGGAAGATACAAGGCTGCAAACTTTCCCAAAACCATCAGGTCTCAGGGACTTAGTGAAAATTCCTGCACCTGACTTTCTGTCTTTGTCTGAAGCTTTTTGACAGCAGCCAAAACATAACCTACTGGACTCCAAATGGGATGAAATTTACCAGGGAGCTTCAAAAACATATCAGGTCCAAATTCCTAGCACTAAACTAAGGCTTTATCACAACACAATCACCAACACAACCTCATCTACAGGGGAAGAAAATATAACCAGATTCTCAGACTTGGTGAAAATCTCAGGTTTTCACTAATCTGGAATTTCAGCCCCAAGTCTACTTTGAGTGGGCATAACTTGCACATATGGAATCCTAATCATGATATGAAACCAACATGAGGTAGAGGGGGGTCACCCTCTACTACCACAACCAAGAAACAATCGCAAAGGCTCACCTCATCTCGTGGAACCAAGCTCCAAACATAGAAGAAAATGAAAATATGTCATCTCCAGAAAATGTTCCAATGGCAAAACTAAGTTCACCAATGGATTCCTTGGGAGATTCTACCCCAAAAACATATAAAATATGCATACACTTGTTTAGAGCAAGTGGCCACAAACTAGGAAGGAAAACTACCTAGATTTCTACAAATTGAATAGTGCAACATCTCATGTGCACACACTAGATCAACTACCACATAGCTATGTTCATGTGCACAAAGACAAAATGGACATGAGGGTTTGAACCCCATGTTTGTGCCATGCACATCAACATCCAAACCACTTCTCTCACTAGATCACCCACACACACACACATCATGCCCTCATATTAACATGAGGAGGTGCACAAGTTGCAAGTGGGGCTGTTTTTATCCACACACGTACAACACATCACTTTCACAAGCTAGTGATTAGATCCACTTTCGTTCACAAGGCTCAGACCCTACTTATACATCACCACTTGGTGACAAACACTCACAAGGAGCACACACACACATCTACTTACACACACACACACACATATATGCGCTCAAATATATGCATGCTTACCTCCACAAGTTATATCTACCATGCACCCTACTCTTGCTAGCATCAACACTAAGAACAACATACTGATGTGAGTGGATTAAGTACCCACATGAGGCCAAGCATCTGCAGCAACTAAGCAACATCACATAGCAAAACAGATATGCACATCAACATCAAAAAAAGGGAAGGGAGGGATTCGAATCCACAACCCCCTGTATCACCACACAGGAACTACACCACTCTGCTACTAGGTTCTTGCTCGACAAGTAAGGGAAGTAAGCAGAGTAACATGTCCCTGTTTGCTGTTGTGCATAAAAATCAGAAATAAAAGATGTGCCGAGGGGGGATCGAACCCGCGCCCTCTCATCAGGCACCATAAGCTGCTACCGCTAGGCTATGAAACGATTACTATTAGATATAGGGGATCTATCAGGATAAGCTAGCACATGCACCTCATCCTGTTGCTCTGCATGCCGGCGATAGGGAGGCGACCGGAGCAGAATGGCTCCTGCTGCTATGCTACGGGAAGAGTCCCTCCACAATGGTGATGCAACACGAAGGGGAGAGCTCCCCTGCTACTGCTACACACCTACATGGCGCACCCGACAGAGAAGATACACACACACAACAATGATCTGCTGCTTGCTACGGGAGAGGAGCATGACGACAGAGAAGCCGACGTGGTGCTGGTCTACCACGGATCAACGTCGGCGAGGGGATCCAAACTAGCCTCGGCGCTGCTACTACGAGGTGGGAGGGAGCCCCTCTCTTGCACCACCACACCGAATGCAAGGCAGGAGAAAAACCACCTACACAAGACCGATCTGCCTCTCGGTACAGAGAGAACTCCGGCGATCTACGGCCGAGCCCTGCGAGGAAGAAGGAGGGAGGAGGGTTGCATCACCTCGGGAAGGTAGGGGAAGACCCCACGGCGACGAGGCGATGACGAGGAAGAAGACGAACTGCTGCTGCCGGGCCGAAGAAGAGGAAGAAGTTCGCCGGGAACACGCCGGTGACGAGCTCCTACCCGTCGTTGTGGTCGCCCCTCGACCTCAATGACGGCGGGAATGGAACGCGGGCGCCTTCCACGAGCCCCCGGACATGGTCGCCGGCGTTGCCCGACGGAGACGGCAGGGTAGACGCGGAGATGATCTCTCTCTCTCTCTCTCTGCTACTCCTACAGAAGCTTACCACGGAAAGAAGAAGAAGAGAGATGGAGATGGGGAGAAGAGAGGTGGCGGCGGCGGGAGGGAATGGAGAGGAACCATAGGCGAGGGGGGGGCATGGACGCCCAGGTTATAAGGGCCCCTCGACGTTAGTGCAATGGCGGCATCTCTCTCTCTCTCTACTACTGACAGAAAGAAGCAGAGGGGTGCGGACGGCGTTAGGTAGGAGAAGGAGGGACGCGTGCGTGGGCTCCTGTGCGTGAGAGGGAGATAAGTGGGCCGCCAGGGAGAGGGAGCCCACTGGCGCTATGTAGATAGAAAGAAAAACCTGTGCTGCTTCTATTTAAAATAAAGGCCAGAAAGGAAAAATAATACAAGGCAAAAACTACTGGGATAAATTCAAAATAAAATACCGCCTGGTCATATAAAAATATGACCTATTTAAATAAAATAAGATCAATATTTTTAGGAGCAGATAATATTTCACAAAACAGAATTAATGCCTCTGTTTTGTACTTATTTCACCTCATTAAAACACTTTTAAAAATCACCAAGCTAGCACAACTTTACTCTCACAATATACTCTAAACAACAGACATTTTTAAAACAGGGAAGGAACAAATAAATATTTGAACTAGGGAATAAAGAGAGAGAGAGAGAGAGAGGGGTTTTGTCAATATGACAAGCCCCACTACCTTAGTACTACCATCACATGAACTCATAGTAGCCCCTCAACACACACACAAGATGACATGCAACACAAGGTAGCTAACCACAAGATCACCACACCACATGAAATGCTAAGATCATATAGCAACAACATAAGACAAGGCATGCAATGATATGCTATGCATGCATGCAAGGAAGGAAAAAATACAAGGATCATCACAAGAAGTCATGGCACAAATGATAACATCAAATCTCTGACAAGGTGGACCCACTGCAATAGGTTCCAAATAGGGAAGGTTTACATCTGGGGCACTACAATGCTGCCTTAGATAGAACTTTTCCCGCTGGCATCACCCTTGTAGTTCATCATGTAAAACTCTTATATTCATTAATAGAAATGCATGTGTTCATGATACCTGTTGTTAACGTGCATGCCAGAGTGATTTCCTGGGTTGGGATGCGCGGCGACCGTCTGTCTACAGTGGTAATCAGGTGGAGCGGCCACAACGAATGGTATCAGAGCAGCCAGGTTGACTATAGGGTACCCTAGCCAGACTTCACTGTCTTGTGTTCAATAGAAGGCCCACATGGATTTCAGCCATGTTTGGCACGTGGCACGGCTACTACTGATCATAAGGCAACCCCATAGGTTTTCGGCTCCATCAGACCCCAACTCTCGTGGCCCTTGCCTCCGGTGTGAAATGCTCGCACCCGGCAACGACCCGTGAGCCCTGAAACCCCTAGGCAAACCAGATATCCTTACCCCTCCTTGCTAGCCATGGCATTTCTCTTCTTACTCTAGTTTCCTTTGGGAAAGGCCTAAAATTCTATCTCTTCTCGACAATATTCAGAATGTTGACTAAGCCACTTTGGCTATGGTCCTGCGTCGAGTGTGATGTTCTCTAAGAAAGTAGTAGGAGCTTGACACCAGTGCTACCAGGAGCATTGTGCTGTTTCGCTTCTAAATCCTTAGAGGTGCATCAAGTGCGCTATAATAATTATGCTAGCAGATCCTTGGCCATGTGTAAGGTCCGCAACACTTGAGCTTTATTTGCTTTTTGATTTCTCGCGGTTCTCGTTTCTTTCGACGATTTCATTTTCCACTCTGACTGGATCCATCTGCAAGAGTTGCCTAAGAAGATGAGCATACAACTTGGATAATACCCAATAGTCCAGATTCATCAAGAGACAAGCCAAGCCAACTGCCTGGTATTCAGAATAGCAGCACCGAATATGTCAGGAATGAAGAATGAGTCAAAGGCAGGATGTATGTGCAATAGACAAGGCCAGAATATACCTTAGAGAGTTTGCCTCAGAACAAATCACGCCTAAGGAACAGTCAGACGAGCTACCAAGAATGTACATCAGTAAGGACAAATTATCCCGCCAGCTATACAAGGATTATTTCAGTAGTGGGGTGAACCCTGAGTTTTCTTTCAATGGATCCAAGAATCATTTATCATCCACCAAGGACATATTTCAAGAATGTGAAAGAACCAAAAGCAGCAACAAAACTCTGATACGTTGGTACAAATTTCAAGCATATTTTAAAGTTCACCAGTACAAATACAAAGTTTTCTCGACACGGTGAACAAGGTTAGCAAGGAATATGGATAAGTTCATGGTTGTCCGAATCAAGGAGGACCTAACATGCTTGGAAACTCAGCTGAAGAGAATGGAATTATCTGTCAGCTGCTTACTATCGGCAACACCTGGGTTGAATACAAAGGGTATTCTAAATGTGTTAACGATATAAGGTCTCCGTCAGTCATGCAACCTTTACCGCAACAATAACCAGACCAGCAGAAGGACAAGCGATGTGCATGAACAATGGAATATCCTCAGTCAAGGTATGGCCTATATCAAGTTGTGGCTTTGCTATGGGTAAAATACCGGATACTTCAAAAAGAAGCCAAAACCATCCCTACATCTGACGATACATCACAGCAAAAGGCTTCTGGAATAAGTAACCCAGCCTTCCCCCGCAAGCTACCAAGAAGAGCTCATGGTACCACATTGCCTCAGTACGCCACTCGGTGAGAGATCCTTCTGGGATACGGCACTCCCATCTTCCATAGCGTGCTATCGCGGAAAACTCCCAACATAAGACACCCTACCTTCCGCAGTAAGCCACATGAAGGAAAGATTTTGAGGTATGACACCCAGCCTTCTTCAGCACGCTACTCTAGCAAAAGCTTCCAGCATAAGGAATTCAGCCTTCTTCAACACGCCATCGTGCCTACAACATGCTTGTCAGAAGCAAGAACTAGTCTGGGCACACATTTGCCTCAGAACCCAGTGATTGTGAAAGGATTTATCCTACACCTGCATATGTTGTGAGCATGCAGTCCAGGGGATCAGTTCCTGCGAGCCACTTACACACGGGAATGACTATGTCAAAGAAACATCGGTCCTATGTTAAAAGGAAGAATATGAGCATAACAACCCCTACGAGATATGCAAGAGTAAGTTGTGAGAACAAGCCAACACATAGGGAAAACGATTAAGGAATAGTGTTGGTAGGGCATGAAAAGTACATCAAAGGAACCTTCAAGAACTAGAGAAGTTGTGGACAAACAACCTCCGTGACGGTCAACAAGATACAACTTCACAAATAGGGTGGTATTACCAACTCTTGGCAGGCCCTTGCATATGCGGCCACAACAATGGACTACCTACGGCCACAAGTGAGCTTGCCACACTTCTCAGGGATATGGGCTATCAACCAAGATAAGAGGCTATGCTCTGAAAGACACACCAAATGATAGCGATACTATGTTCAGCTCAGTGGTCACAGCAAGGACTGCAGAGGCTATATATATAAACAGAGCCCTCTCTACGAGCAATAGAGTTTGAAATAGGGCATTCAGATAGAATGGCTCAAGGTACATCAGCATTAACGACTCATAGACATCATGACATCATTAAGAGATTATTTTGTGATCATGCCTTACATTTCAGTCGAGGATATAGCAGCAATAGCTCGGTCATGTTGTTCCTTGAGTTATGGATCACCTAAGGACAAAGTCAGAATGCCTAAGATCGAAAGAAATATCTGTATGGAACCCACAACCAGACTGAGCATTCTGACACAGCAAAAAGGAAAGCCACTCCCATTCACTCGAGGCCATAGGAGCACGTGAACCTGGTACCAGGGAAGGATGTATTACCCATGACAGTTAGGGTACGAAGCCTTGCAATAAAGCCTGAAGCAGATACTTCCAGCCCCTGGAAACCGAGTTGTTTGTTGGTATTACCCACCCAGCAATACCACTACTAGGACAAACGGTAGACTTGACATGAAATAGAAGGATCCAAAGAAACTGTGCGCAAAGACAACATAGGAAGAGGCAGTTAAATGGCCAGTGAACCAACGAAGACAAGATCGTTGATGGATCCAAGTCACACACAGGTAAGTCCCCCTTCCCCGGGAGGTAAGCCTGGAAATCTCGAGGACGAGATTTTCTTAAGGGGGTAGGCTTGTAACACCCTGGTTTTCGCTCCTATTTTTTTTCCTTTGCGGGATTCCACTCCCGTCTTTTTCTCGGTGTTATCAAATTTCTCTAGCTCTTGGGTATCTGAAGATGCTCATCTAGCATTGCCTTCCCTATCCAACCAAAGATTCTTTCGAGTCCAACCTTGCTACCTAGGATCTATTCTCAGGGTTTTGCTATTGAAACCCTACCTTCCGAGTTATCGGAAGGGAAACCTAATCCTCCCAGTTACAAAGGAACCCCAGTTTCCTTTGCCCTGTTGCCTCCCAAACTTTTTCCCAGTGGTCATCCTATCTTTGTAGACCCTGGATATAAAAAAATATTGCTAAGTCATTTTCAATATTTTCATTTATATTTAATTCTTTTTTCTGCCAGTTGAAGGAATTAAATCCAGGAAAATATGTATCCATCCCCAAAGTTTATGAAAACTTGTGGAGATATTATTTGTGACCATATTGAGCTCCCCTAAAATATTGGCCATTATTAAATGGTCAAAATTGTTTTTTTCCTATTTAATGTTAGTATTGCATTTTGGGTACTTTCTAAAGGAACTACCATTTTGGTAGCCAGGAAAAATCCCAAATAAATTGTGGAGATTCTCCTATGCATATATTCATCATTTCCATCAATATCCCAAGTTTCATAGTTCAAGTTTTGAGCGAAACATCCCTTTGCAAATTCCGTCCAGAGTTCCTGTTTGCAAAGGAAATGCTTGATTCCTTGATCTACTTGAGCTGAAATTTTTCATGGTGGTTAACATTGCTAAATCACTCATGCAAACCAAAAATTAGCCCATTCCCTGTGTCAATATTCTCCCACCAATTTTTCCAAGTTTCTGACCAGATTCGAGCCCTATGAAGGAAGTACCATTTTGTTGTCCCCAAATGGTATGAAACTTTTACAGTAGCTTCATATAGTCATATAACTTCTCTCCACCAAATTTGAGCCAAATCTATGTAGCCAATTTTTCCCACCAAAGTCATCTTCATTTCTGGCCAGTTTGCAAGTTTGCAAAGGAGGTGCCATCTAGAGCAATCCATTGGTGCTGAATTTTGGTAAGAAGGGTCACCCTAGTAAGTGATCACTCTTTGCCTAAGATCAGACCAAGGTGAGCACTGTGGTGGCCGTGCCACCTGTCAAACACCTTCATGCCAGGACCATTGTGAGCTCAATTCAGTCATTTCTTGCATCCACTTCCCTCCAAAACCTCTCTAGTCAACTCAGTGAAGGACCGAGAAGAGCCTAGACAAGGTTTGGCATCGCTCTAGGCATGGCAATGTCGTGGCCACATGGTGACCACGTGCAGAGCACGCCAAAAGCACGCCCTATGTATGGGAGTTGACAAGAGAGCGTCTCCAGTGAGCTCCAGCTGGTCTAGGAGCATCGGAGAGCTTCCCTCCGCGAGCGTCAACCCTCTGGAGCTCCCCCCTTGTCCCCTAGCTCCTAGCCTCCTCTGCCGCCATGGATTCACCGCCGAGATCCCGTCACGGCGACGGTGAGCTTTCGGAGCTTCAGCCAACATTGAGCAGCTTCCTACATCGGCTATTTAAGGCGCCCGCGAGCTCACCCTCCTCTCGAGCAGCCCAGCCCCCGCTTCCCCCGGGCGCCCCAAGCTCTATTCGTCGCCATGGTCGCCGGCCTCCGCCTCCAATCTCCAAGTCCGGCCGTCCCTGGCTCCGTCTAAGCATTTCCCCGGATGCGTCGTTCCCTGGTGAGTCCGCCCACCCATTCGACCGCTCCAGAGAACCGCTAGGCCGCCGGAGTCGCGCCGAAGCCGAGCCTCTGTCGTCGCACGTTGCTGCGCCACCAGGCCCCCCTGCTGCCCGTGCGACTACCTAATGGACGCGGCGCTCGCCGGTGCACCCGTCCATGGCCTTGCCCTGGACGGAGTCCACCCGAGTCGCCGGAGCCCGACTTCGGCGGCACCTCTGCTTGCCTCCCCTGCTTTTTTCGAGGGAAAGAAGGGAGCGGGAGGAGAGAGAGAACGAGGCGGGCCCCGCAAGTTAGTGACCCAGTTGCCAAGTGACGTGGATAAGTGAAAGCGCATTCGTTGCGTTTATGTTTTCCCCATGGGAAATCGTATTTTTCTGGAGTGCACAACCGGCCGATCTATTAGGGACCCTGTTGAAAATATTATTTTTGCATATAGGTCCCTGGCACAGAAACCCTTGTATCTTTTCTCTCGTAACCCCGATTTAGTTAAAACCAGCGCCCACGTCTTTGTATCATCGAGGCCGTAATGTTGGTAGCATTTTCATTATGTGTTCACATTCTGAAAATGACCATGTTTCCCTTGCCCTCAAATCAGCCCTCTCCGAGAGAAACCGCTCCGGCGTATCATTCCGCGGGCTCTCCGCACTTCTTCCGGGAATATTCTTCGACCCCACGCAAGCCGACCATCTAACATATGCCCTCAAGCCTTGCTCTGTGTTGTTCTTGCATATTTAAATTAAAGTGCTTATGTCTCTATGCATAGTAGTGGGCTGTATGAGATGCTGACAAACCCTTGCTCGCATTTTCTTCAATGACGGCACCACACATAAGTCTGAGTTGCTTTCAGCCGTCCGGAGTGGATGCCGACTTTATATTTCTCTTATCAGCAGCTGACCCGTGTTCTGAGCTGCTTTTCAGCCGTCGCGAGCAGCTGTTGAATTTCTTTCCGTGGCAGTGACCCTATGCTCTGAGTTGTTCCTCGACCGTCTTAGGGAACTGCTACATTCTTCTTATCAACACCGCCTCATGATCTGAGCTGCTTTCCAACCGTCTTGAGTCGGGGTTGGGTTATTCCGGTAATGTCACAGATCTGTGTTGTAAAGACCATTCTGGTGGCTACCGGTTTATTTACTGGTTTTATACAAGGGTTCCGAGGGTCTAATTTACAGCTAGAACTTGTAAAGTAATAACTTGCCATTTACATCATGTCCTATTAATGACTCATGGTGATATGGAGATAGGTTATTATGTACCTACCGTTGCTATTTCATGCATAGTTATCATCATGATAATTTGTTGTGGATGAACAACCATGCTTGATAAATATGTTGTTAAAACCAAATGCAGTCGGTTGATCTAGAGTCACCTGTCCGGGCTTATCCGTGCAACCACATTTGCCGGTATGGGACGGCCGTGACTTGGGCTGATCGCGTGACCTTTCACCGGTACCTCCAAAGAGGGAGGGTTATGCATGCGTGCTACCCTGATCAGGTAGGTGGTGATAATCCTGTGAGCCCAGTTGTGTTGTTTGGGTACCCGTCCCCGGTTGGGATAGTTTAGTTTGGCCATGACGGTGGCAGGTGTCATGAGGACACAGGCCACCTAGGGCAGGACTCTGGGGGAGGATGAATGCTGGTGGTACGATGGAATATACACGGGTCAGGCAGGTTCCGTTGGAGCAATACTGGTCCACTCGAATGGGATTTTGAGGTCAGTGCTCCATGATGTGGTTAAAGTGTGCAACCTCTGCAGAGTGTCAAACCTATTCGAATAGTCGTGTCCACGGTATTGGACAGCCCGTCCAGACCTCATTAGGTGGTCAACCGTAACACTGATAATAATGATGGAAGAACTCATCTTGTGCAGACATCAGAAGATGTCAGGTATATGATATGTTAGCCATGGGATGGCTATGAGATGAATGGTCGTAGGACCACACGAGTTGGATTGGATTCGGATCAGATTCAGATTGGATTGTGAGATTATTCGAAGTATAATTTATTTACTTTATATGCTTTACCTTATACTATTTACTTTAATAGTTATCTTGCTGGATAATCCTAGTATATCATGATATAAAATCCTGCTAGATAGGTAAGCTATGCCATGATAATTAATACTGCTCTAATATTAATGCATGCTTGAATACCATGGATTGCATTGCGTAGTGTATATGTTAGTTTGGTTTGCTTGCGAGTAAATTCAAAAGTACTCAACGGCTTTTAACATGGTCAGGTTCACATAAGGATCCATCGTTCGTCGTCGAGGAACCGGAACGTTCGCGGGCTAGAAGAGTAACCTAGTCAGATCCCTGTGGATTGGAGCCGCACCAGGACCATGCTGCCTTAGATAGAACTTTTCCCACTGCCATCACCCTTGTAGTTCATCATGTAAAACTCTTATATTCATTAATAGAAATTCTTGTGTTCATGATACATGTTGTAAACATGCATGCCAGAGTGATTTCCTGGGCTGGTATGCACGGCGACCGTCCGGCTACAGTGGTAAGCAGGCGGAGCACCACATTAGTACCCATGATAAAATATTTCATTACCTACTGAAAATAAAGTTTTTTATCAAAAGCTACTGTTTCTCATGATTGCCAAAATGTTTTTGCAAAGGAAAAGAAAACTTAAGCTTTGCAAAATGACGAAAACGCAAAAAGTGGCAGAATTTGTGAAAAACAGAACAACATGTAGTAAATAATTTGTTCGGGAACTTCTGCAACTCAAATCAAAAAACTCAGAACAGATGACAGAAAGACATTTATACATGCCATGTTGTCAAAATAAATCATATCAAAAAGATGATCTGGTGATTTTTGGCGAATTTTTCCGTCAAGAAGTCACAATCTGTTTCTGGACATCATGTCACAACTTTTGAACTTTCTTGCAATTGGAGGCTAAAACTTGGCACAAAGATTGAAAATAAAGATACAATGATGTTGCTACAGTAGTAACAAGCATCAAGACCACTAAAACTAAAAGTAAAAAACAAATTGGGTTGCCTCCCAACAAGCGCTTTCTTTTACGCCTTTGAGTTGGGCATGATGCAAAAAAGATCAAGTTGTATCAATTGGACCATCACAAAGATCTTCAAAAAGCTCTTCAATAGTACAAATAGTCTTAAGAGGACTCTCAAAGATAGGCTTAGTGGCAACACTTCTAGGAACAAAAGCAAAGGTAGTAAGACCAATTGGAATTTCATTTCTAATTCTATTTAAGAGAGGTATCTCTTCCAAGGTCTTCACAGTTTCAACACCCCTAGCAATAGGTATACTCGTTTTGGGTTGAGGAACCTTGGGTACGTTAACGAACTTAGGTCCCTTACTTGCAGGGGTTTCTACCTTTTTAGTCTTGATGGAGGATAGAGTAGTTCCTAAAGTTTCAAAAATATCCTCGATCTTATCAATCCTAGAAGGATCCATATCATGGGATTTAAGGGTCTCCAAATTTTTGTAAATTTTGTGCATGGAGCTATCAAGTCTATTTAAGTTCCCTTGAATCCTACGATCAACTTCATTTATTTTACTCATGATTGACATCTCTAGCTCTATTTTCTCAAGTTTACTCATAATGTGAGCTAAAGTGATATTATCCTTTATGTCAACAATAGGTGGGATTCTGACAAGATTTTCCATAACGTTAAGAGCCTCCCCAACGGGAGATTCCAAGAAATTCCCTCCTATTGATGTGTCTAGAACAAACCTATGCCAAGAAGTGATACCAAGATAAAAATTTCTAAGCAAAATAGTGGTGGATTGCTTCTTGGTGGCTCTATCTTGAGAATTTTTAATGCCATACCAAGCATCTTTCAAACTTTCTCCAACCCTTTGTTTCAAGGTGAGAATCTCTCCTCCCGGTGCAACACCAAAGGCAAAGGACTTAGGCATACTGACTAAACAAAGTAAAATAACTAATTTTTTTGTGGTTTTTCATATAAGACTCTAAGGCAAAAACTAGAAAGTAAACTAACAAGACTAAAAAGCAAAGGCAAAAGATAGCGTGCAACTCCCCTATCTTGAAGGCTGGAGTCCCCGGCAGCGGCGCCAGAAACTTGCTTGATGACGACTTGATGGATATACTTCTCTCCCCTCGTTGGTTACCCCAAGTGGAAGGTGGAGATGTAGTCAGCAGCAAGTTTCCTTTACACGGAGACTATAAGGTTTATCGAACTAGGAGGACTCCGAGGATCAACAAGTAGGTGTCCGCTGCTCTGGCACTAGCACAAGACGTGGACCTGCACACACAACAAATAACTTTGCTCCCAACGAGTACAGAGATGTTGTCAATCTCTTCGGCCTTGTAGTTTGCAAAGGTTCAAAACACAAGCAGGAATAGTGATATGATGGAGGTGTAAGCAATGGTGGTGATATGGACCTGAGTCACATGATGTTCACTAGTGATGTATCTCTCCCAAAGATGATAAACAACTATGCTTGGGTAAACAAATTACAGCTGGGCAATTGACAGAATTATAAACGCACCGCAATGCTAATTATGCTACTTGATAGTTAGAGGTTCAATAATAATGGGCAGTACGCCAAGACAAGTAGACCGTTTATTCATCAGCATCTACTTACTAATCATCCACCTTGAGATATCTATCCAGAACATCTCTCCTTATTAAATTGAGAGCCCCACCCAAAGTGTAAAGTCAAAGCAACGGACAATTGCATTAACGAACTATGCGTAAGGTAAACAATCCTTGCAACTATGGTCACAAGCACCATTGTTTTCTCCCTGGTGGCAACAAGCACATTCCCTAGTCTCATGTTTCTCTCACTCAAGCTAGACATCGAGGGGCATGAACCCACAATCATGCATAATGCCCCCTCTTGGAGTTACAATCTACTACTCGACCAAAGCAATAAAGTGCAATGAAGAACATGCATGAATCACTAAAGAACATAATATAAAAGGATAATCAAATATATAACTCATCACAATCTGAACATAATCTCATAATCCATCGGATCCCAGCAAACCGAGCATAGCAATAGCAGAAAAATTACATATATGACTTGATCATGTAGGGCAGCTCACAAGGGCTAATCATTGAAGCACAAGATTGGAGAGAAGACATCACATAGCTACTCGTCATGGACTCATGGTCCAAGGAGGACTACTCACGACACATCCAGGAAGCGTCCATGGTGGTGGAGAAGCTCCCGGAGGTCAATCCTCCCTCCGACAGGGTGCCGGGAAGAGGTCTCGTGACGCTCCCGATCTCGGAAGCGCTGCAGCGGCAGAATGATGGAGAAATTCACGATTCTGGATATGCTGGAAGGGTTTCCGATCGGAGGGTAAATATAGACCAAAGGAGGGCGTCAGAGGAGGTGGGGCCCACCCAGTCGGCCTGTGGGCGCGGCCAGGGGCCAGGCCTCACCAGGTGGTTGCCTAGGGCAGCCCCTGGCTCCCCTCTGGCCCATCTTCGGTGATCTGGAAGCTTCCATCACGCTGATTTTATATATTTTCTCGGGATTTTGGGGGCTCTAGAAATTTGGATAAAAGCCCCTGCAAAAAAGACATCAGCTGATGGAAATTGGCACTGGGTGCACTGAGTTAGTAGGTTAGTCCAAATATGTGTAAAAAAATATAAAAGTGTAGAAAAACATATAACAATGTCACCCAAAAGATCATGGAACAAGAAGAAATTATAGATACGTTTGGCACGTATCAGCATGTCATGCCAAAGAATGATGGGGTGATCCCGGTTACTGGGTTCCCATGTGTCGGAGGCATGAATATGGGGTACCTGCGACTAGCATGTCATCTACGAGACGGACAATGTCGCACTCATACAACAATGCATGTCTCGAAATTAATAAAATCGCAGCAGAAAAAAATATGCATGGACCGAATTGCAACATAGTGCATCGGTCCAGAATTTGATCTAGCCCGAGGGAATGAGCGTGTATATGTGCCTAACAAAAGGAAAAACATGACAAAAATTGGGGCACGTGGGAATCGAACCGAGTACCTCCTGGTGCTAGGGCTGCTCACTAACCAGTAGGGCTACGAAGTGACTGTGACAAAATATGGGTTTTGCTCAAAATGACTCTCCTAAGGAGCTAACCTAGACCAACAACATAACAAAAACAAAAAATAGGGTTTCATGGGATTCGAATCCAAGACCCCTTGGATGGAAATGAGAGGCCCTAGCCACTGCGTCGATCAGATGATTGTGGCAGAGAGGTGGATCTAACCGAGGAAAACAAGGACAAGGCCCAAAGGTGCACCCGAGATTCAATCCCTATGCTCCTCCATGTGTGCATGCGTGCGGGACCACTGCGCTAGCTCTAGTGCCTTAATACAGATAACTCCCTCCTCTTCATGACCTATCAACCTGCATGTCGAGCTTTGGCCATGGCCACTTGGCAAAAATCGGTGACGACGCCGGCGAACAAGGCAGCCAGCGTGGCATCCACAAACCGGTGGCAGGGGTGCGGAAATAGGCAAGGGAGGCGGCGGTGGGTCGCTCGCGTGCTGCCTGGAAGCGGCTGTGTGGCAGTAGATGTCATACAAGAGGGGTGCAAGTGCGTGGAGCTTGATCTCCTCAACCATGGGGCTAGGGGCATCGTCTTCCTTGTGGGCAGGCTATGGAAGACGAAAAACAAACAGGGGAAATGCTGGGGTGAGCGTCTCACCGAGTGGGGTGTGGAAGGATTCCTCGGACGAACACGAGGAGGCCGATCCGATGTGTGACGGCGAGCTGGTCGGTGATGAGATCCAGAAAAATACAACGACATCGACGTAGTGGAGGCGACCTAGAGCAGGGAACACGCCTGAACGGACATAGTCGACGTCCATGAAGAAGATGGGCAAGCCAGATATGACCGTGGTGGCCTCCGACCACGCAAGCAACAACGAAGCTCTCGGTCATGGTGCTCTAGTTCTCTGTTTCTTGAGGAAGAAGGGAAAACAGAGGGACAGATGAGAGGTGGGAGCGCGAGGTGGGAGAAGGATGAGCTAGGGTAGGACACGAACGTCGAAGAGTAGCTTATAGGGGCTAGGGAGCTGTACGACAGTGATGCGCCCATTTTGCATCATGTTTTCATGCTGATATTTATCATTTCTTGGGCTGTTATTTCACTTCACGGTACAATACTTATGCCTTTTCTCTCTTATTTTGCAAGGTTTCATGAAGAGGGAGAATGTTGGCAGATGGAATTCTGGCCTGAAAGTGGAGCAAGTTTGAGATACCTATTCTGCGCAACTCCAAACACCGTAAAAATCAACGAGGATTTTTTCAGGAATTATAAAAAATACTTGGTCAAAGAAGTGCCAGAGGGGCGCCAGCAGGTGGCCACAAGCCTGCTAGGCGCGGCCACCCCCCTGGCCGTGCCTAAGGGGCTTGTGGGCACCCAGCTGGCCCTATGGCCCCCTCTTCTACTATATGAAGGGTTTCATCCGGAAAAAAAATCAGGAGGAGGCTTTTTCGAGGATTCGCCGCCGCCACGAGGCGGAACTTGAGCAGAACCAATCTAGAGCTCCGGCAGGACGATCCTGCCGGGGAAACTTCACTCCCGGAGGGGGAAATCGTCGCCATCATCATCACCAACACTCCTCTCATCGGAGGGGACTCATCATCATCATCAACATCTTCATCATCACCATCTCATCTCCAAACCGTAGTTCATCTCTTGTAACCAATCTCCGTCTCGTGACTCCGATTGGTACTCGTAAGGTTGCTAGTACTGTTAATTACTCTTTGTAGTTGATGCTAGTTGGATTACTTGGTGGAAGATTTTATGTTCAGATCCTTGATGCTACTCATTACCTCTCTGGTCATGAATATGATTATGCTTTGTGAGTACTTACTTTTGTTCCTCAGAACATGGGATAAGTCATGCTAATAGTAGTCATATGAATTTGGTATTCGTTCGATATTTTGATGTGTTGTATGTTGTTTTTCCTCTAGTGGTGTTATGTGAACGTCGACTACATAACACTTCACCATTATTTGGGCCTAGAGGAAGGAATTGGGAAGTAGTAAGTAGATGATGGGTTGCTAGAGTGAGAGAAGCTTAAACCCTAGTTTATGCGTTGCTTCGTAAGGGGCTCATTTGGATCCACTAGTTTAATGCTATGGGTAGCCTTTGTCTTAATTATTCTTTGTAGTTGCGGATGCTTGCTAGAGGGATTAATCATAAATGGGATGCTTGTCCAAGTAAGGGCAGTACCCAAGCGCCGGTCCACCCACATATCAAACTATCAAAGTAACGAACGCGAATCATATGAACATGATGAAAACTAGCATGACAGAAATTCCCGTGTGTCCTCGAGAGCGTTTTTCCTCCTATAAGACTTTGTCGAGGCTTGTCCCTTGCTACAAAAGGGATTGGGCCACTTCTCTGCACCATTGCTACTTTTGTTGCTTGTTACTTTCTACAAATCATCTCACCACACAATCACTTGTTACCGATAATTTCAGTGCTTGCAGATTTTACCTTGCTGAAAACCACTTGTCAGATCCTTCTGCTCCTCGTTGGGTTCGACACTCTTACTTACCGAAAGGACTACGATTGATCCCCTATACTTGTGGGTCATCAAGACTCTTTTCTGGCGCCGTTGCCGGGGAGTGAAGCGTCTTTGGTAAGTGGAACTTGGTAAGGAAACATTCATATAGTGTGCTGTAATTTATTGTCACTTGTCACTATGGAAACTAATCCTTTGAGGGGCTTGTTCAGGGTATCTTCACCTCGAACGGAACCACAAAGAGTTGCTCCTCAACCTGTTGCACCTACTGAAAATATTTGCTTTGAATTTCCTCCGGGTATGCTTGAGAAACTGCTGGCTAATCCTTTTACAGGAGATGGAACATCACATCCAGACTTGCATCTAATCTATGTAGATGAAGTTTGTGGTTTATTTAAGCTTGCAGGTTTGCCCGAGGATGAGGTCAAGAAGAAGGTCTTTCCTTTATCTTTGAAGGATAAGGCGTTGACATGGTATAGGCTATGTGATGATACTGGATCATGGGACTACAATCGGTTGAAATTGGAATTTCACCAAAAGTTTTATCCTATGCATTTAGTACATCGTGATCGGAACTATATTTATAATTTTTGGCCTCATGACAGAGAAGTCATCGCTCAAGCTTGGGGGAGGCTTAAATCAATGTTTTATTCATGCCCCAATCATGAGCTCTCGAGAGAAATTATCATTCAGAACTTCTATGCTCGGCTTTCTCATGATGATCGCACCATGCTTGACACTTCTTGTATCAGTTCTTTTATGAAGAGAGATATTGACTTCAAATGGAATTTATTGGAAAGAATTAAACGCAACTCTGAATATTGGGAGCTTGAAGAAGGTAAGGAGTCAGGTGCAAGTTTGATTGCGTTAAATCCTTTGTTAAAACAAATATTTTTTGTGACTTTAGCGCTAAGTATGGACTTGACTCTGAGATAGTAGCTTCATTGTGTGAATCATTTGCTGCTCATATTGATCTCCCCAAAGAGAAGTGGTTTAAATATCATCCTCTTTTAGAAGTCAATGTAATTAAACCCACTCCAGTTGAAGAGAAAGTCATTGCCTATAATGATCCTATTGTTCCCAGTGCTTACATTGAGAAACCAGCTTTCCCTATTAGGATAAAGGATCATTCTAAAGCTTAAACTGTGATACGTAGAGGCTACATTAGAACACCTACACCCCCTGAGCAAATTAGAGTTGAACCTAGCATTGCTATTATCAAAGATCTTCTGTCCGGCGATGTTGAGGGACATAATATTCACTTTTGTGAAGATGCTGCTAGAATTGCTAAACCTCACGCTAGAGACAAACATAGGCTCCTTGTTGGCACGCCTGTTGTTTCTGTTAAGATAGGAGATCATTGCTATCATGGTTTATATGACGTGGGTGCTAGTGTTAGTGCAATACCTCAATCCTTAAACGATGAAATCAAAGACAAGATTGCACCTATTGAGATAGAGCCTATTGATGTCACTATTCAGCTTGCCAATAGAGATACTATGTCCCTGTGGGAATTGTTAGGGATGTTGAAGTCTTGTGTGGTAAAACGATGTATCCTGCTGATTTCCTCGTTCTTGCTACCGCACAAGATAGCTTTTCTCCCATCATATTTGGCAGACCTTTTCTCAATACTGTCAATGCTCATATTGACTATGAGAAGCAAACTGTCACTATTGGCTTTGAAGGTGTGTCACACGAGTTCAATTTCTCCAAGTTTGGTCGACAACCTCATGAAAAAGAGTTGCCTAGTAAGGATGAAACTATTGCCTTAGCTTCTATTGCCGTGCCTCCTACTGATCCCTTAGAGCAATACTTGCTTGAGCACGAAAATGATATGCACATGGATGAAGGGGATGAAATAGATAGAGTTGTCTTAGAACAATATCCTATCCTTAAGAATAATCTGCCTGTTGAACTGCTTGGGGATCCGCCCCCAGCAAAGGGTGATTCTGTGTTCGAGCTTAAACAGTTGCCTGATACTCTTAAGTATGCTTATCTTGATGAAAAAGAGATATATCCTGTCATAATTAGTGCTAGCCTCTCAGAGCATGAAGAAAAGAAGTTACTAAAAACTTTGAGGAAGCACCGTTCTGCTATTGGATATAATCTTGATGATCTTAAGGGCATTAGTCCCACTCTATGCCAGCACAAGATCAAAACTGATCTTGACTTCAAACCAGTTGTTGATCATCAAAGGAGATTGAATCCTAAGATGAAAGAGGTAGTAAGAAAAGAAATACTAAAGCTCCTGGAAGCAGGTATTATCTATCATGTTGCTCATAGCGATTGGGTGAGTCTGTTGCATTGCATCCCTAAGAAGGGAGGCATTACCGTTGTCCCTAATGATAAGCATGAATTGATCTCGCAGAGGATTATTACTGGCTATAGGATGGTGATCGATTTTAGGAAATTGAATAAAGCCACTAGGAAAGATCATTACCCTTTTCCTTTTATCGACCAAATGCTAGAAAGGTTGTCTAAACACACACACTTCTGCTTTCTAGACGGTTATTCTGGTTTCTCCCAAATACAAGTTGCACAATCTGATCAGGAGAAAACCACTTTCACATGCCCTTTTGGTACCTTTCCTTATAGACGTATGCCTTTTGGCTTATGTAATGCACCTGCCACCTTTCAAAGATGTATGATGGCTATATTCTATGACTTTTGTGAAAAGATTGTTGAGGTTTTCATGGATGACTTCTCTGTTTACGGATCTTCTTTTGATGATTGCCTTAGCAACCTTGATCGAGTCTTGCAGAGATGTAAATACACCAATCTTGTCTTGAATTGGGAGAAGTGCCACTTTATGGTGAATGAAGGCATCGTCTTAGGACATAAAATTTCTGAAAGAGGTATTGAAGTCGATAAGGCTAAGGTTGATGCAATCGAGAAAACGCCATACCCCACAGATATCAAAGGTATAAGAAGTTTCCTTGGTCATGTTGGTTTCTATAGAAGGTTCACTAAAGACTTCTCTAAGATTTCTAGGCCTCTTACCAATCTCTTGCAAAAGGATATTCCTTTTGTTTTTGACGATGATTGTGAGGAAGCCTTCAAAATACTTAAGAGCGCTTTGATAACTGCACCTATTGTTCAACCACCTGATTGGAACTTACCTTTTGAGATCATGTGTGATGCTAGTGATTATGCTGTTGGTGTTGTTCTGGCGCAAAGAATTGATAAGAAGTTGAATGTTATTCACTATGCTAGTAAAACTCTAGACAGTGCCCAAAGAAACTATGCTACTAGGGAGAAGGAATTTCTAGCAGTCGTGTTTGCATGTGAATAGTTTAGGTCTTACATAGTTTATTCCAAAGTCACTATTCACACTGATCATGCTGCTATTAAGTACCTCATGGAGAAGAAGGACGCTAAACCTAGACTTATCAGATGGGTTCTCTTCCTACAAGAGTTTGATTTGCACGTTGTCGACAGGAAGGGTGCTGATAACCCCGTAACAGATAACTTGTCTAGGTTGGAGAACGTTCTTGATGACACACAACCTATTGATGATAGCTTTCCTGATGAGCAATTGAATGTCATCAATGCTTCACGTAGCGCACCATGGTATGCTGATTATGCAATCTATATTGTTTCCAAATACATACCACCTAGTTTTCGTACCAGCAAAAGAAGAAATTCTTCTTTGACTTGAGACTTTACTTTTGGGATGATCCTCACCTTTATAAGGAAGGAGTAGATGGTGTTATTAGACGTTGTGTACCTGAACATGAACAGGGACAAATCCTACAGAAGTGTCACTCCGAGGCCTACGGAGGACACCATGCGGGAGATAGAACTGCACACAAGGTATTGCAATCAGGTTTCTATTGGCCCACTCTCTTCAAGGATGCCCATAAGTTTGTCTTGTCTTGTGACGAATGTCAAAGAATAGGTAATATTAGCAAACGTCAAGAAATGCCTATGAACTATTCACTTGTCATTGAACCATTTGATGTCTCGGGCTTTGATTATATGGGACCTTTTCCAAAATCCAATGAGTATTGTCGTGGGTATAAGTCTGATAGTAGAAGTGTAGGTTACGAAAGGATGGGTAGAGCCTTAGCTACGGCGAGGATGTATGAGTTCAGGCCCCTCTACGGTGGAGGTAAAAGCCCTACGTCTCAGTGCTCTTGGGAGCTTAGTGTCGAGTGGATTATAGGATTACAGCAAGTGCCAACCCTTGCACCAGTGGGGAAGGGCGGCTTATATAGAGTGTGCTGCCCTTCATAATAGCCCGGTGGACAAGGGTGGAATAGTGGCGAATAAATGTCTATGTTACAGGTAACGTAAGTATTAAATGCTAATAATGGTGTATGAAAACGTATGACCATTGCCCTCCTGGGAGGTTACGATGTACAGAGTGGATTCGAGTCGGTACGTTAAATATGCTCTGAGTGGATCGTCGCCGACTGGATGATGGGGGCGTCCTTAGTTCAGTCGGAACTATCTAAGGGCCTTGTCTTCTATGAAGGGTAGTCCTTGGGTAGGACCTATAGGGCAGGCCTACGACCCTACCCTGGGACTATAACCCCATCATTAGTCCCCGAATGGATCGGGGTTGGAACGATGAAGTGATGTCTGGAGTATGGAACAAACTGGTATGGAGGTGACTTTGGCGTTGTTTGCCTCGATCCATTTTATCCTTTCAACCAGTGATCCGAGTAAATATACCAGTGAAACGAACCGTCAGGGACCGAGTGCTTCCGCGGAATCTTTTGACGTGAATGTTCAAACTGACAGCGCCGGATTTTCCGAGATCCTCAAATTTCGGTTCCCGCGCGCTCAGCGGGGATGACGACATCGCCATCGAGTAGGTTTTGCCTCCTCGATCACCGCGCCTTTATCTTCTCCACTAACCTCGCAGTGGCCGGTTGGGGGGATAAGATCTCGGGTCCACCTGTTAGTGACCCAATCGGAAGCCTATTTGAGCCTCCCCGGCGGGATTTCCTATTGCGCCGCTCAACCTCCTCTCATTAATCTCACTCCTCCCGCAGCTCTCTGCACACCTCAAGCCTCCTCCTTCCCCTCCTCCTCTGCGGATCCGTCGCTTTCGCCATGACGACGGGGCAGACCAGCAAGCTCGAGTCGCAGAAGAAGAAGAAGAAGGGGGCGGCCCCTACTCAGCGGCGGCAGCGGGCGCTGCCGGCGGGTTGGATCCAGGGGGATTTCCTCCCCTCCTCGGTGACGGAGAACGATGTGCTGGAGCTGGTGGAACATGGCATGGTCGTCAACAATTCCTGGAGGCTGCCGGAAGGCGAGACAGAGCCGGCGCCGAAGGAGGGGGAGCGCGTTCTGCTGCTCAGCCATGTGGCCATACACTACAGGAATCACCTTCTTTGCCGTCTGCCATCACAGACGGCAAAGCCAATATCCCGGACGGCAAAGACAATACCATAGACAGCAAAGATTGTTACGGCCGGCAAAATTTCTGCGTCAGCCTACGACGGCATAGGACCTTCTTTGCCGTCTGCCCCCCCAAAGCGGACGGCAAAGCTCTTTGCCGTCCGCTTTCCTTAGGAGCAGTCGGCAAAGCGCTTGAGACTGCAGCCGACAGGCGTTGCCTCCGTTAGGGGTTAACGGATGCTTTGCCGTCTGCCTCCTCCTACATCTTTGCCATCTGCCTGCCCGCCCATCTTTGTCGTCTGCCTTCTCCTCCCCTCCCCTCCCCCTCCATTTTTGCCGTCTGCCTCCCCGTCCATCTTTGCCATCTGCCGGGTGCTCCCCTCCCCCCTCTTTCCACTCTTTGTCGTCTGCCTCTTCCTCCCCCCTCCTCTATGCCCTCTTCTTTGTCGTCTGCCCCCCAGGAAGCAGACGGCAAAGAGACTATATGGCCAGCTGCTACTGCCCAGGTTGCACAGCTGGGCACCACGTGGCACCTTTGCCGTCGGTCAGCTGACGGCAAAGGCCTTTGCCATCAGCTGGTAGACGGCAAAGAGCCTATATTGTCACATATTTATTTATTTTTTCTATTTCACAGCACATATACATATAATTCATAGCACATATATCATAAATAGGTCACAACACATATATGATATACATATAAGGCTCATCAATGCCATTTGTTCATCAACGTACATCCCATATATCAAAAGAACCAACACATACAAAGTTTCATCCATATATACATACATATAGTTGCACATATATTGTTTATCCATATATACATATACATATAGTTCCACATTGTTCATCAACTGAAATAAAAACGGAAACTAAAGCACTCCAATGCCAGCTTCCATGCATGTAGTACATCCAATCTGCAAAATGGGAATAAGAAAGTCAGAAGAAGAAGCACAACAACATATATATGACAAATAAGCTAAATTGAAGAAGAAAGAGAAGAAGCAAGAAGAGAACAAGGAGAAGAAAAACAAGAAGGAGGAGGAGGAGGAGGAGGGGAAGGGGAAGGAGAAGGAGAAGGAGGAGGAGAAGAAGAAAAATAAGAGAAGAAGAAGGAGAAGAAGGAGGAGAAGAAGGAGAGAAGAAGAAGGAGGGCTCCTTCTCCTTCTTCTCCTCCTTCTCCTTCTTCTTCTCTTCTTCTCCTCCTCCTTCTTCTTATTCTCCTTCTCCTTCTCTTCTCCTTCTCTTCTTCTTCTTCTTCTTCCTTCTCCTTATTTTTGAGCTAAATGGGCTAATTATGTCATTTTAGAGGAAAACAAGCTAAGTATATAATATTCATGAGCTAACCAAGGTTCTTATGCCATTTTGAGCTTATTATGGTATTTTCGAGCTAAGTTGGCTAATTATGTCATTGTTGGGTTAATTAAAGCAAGGATAATATGAAAGAGGAGAAGAAAGAGGAGGAGGAGGAGAAGAAGAAGAAATCAAGAAGAAGGAGGAGGAGGAGGAGAAGGAGGAGGAGGAGAAGGACTAGAAGGTCCTTGGCCTTCTCCTCCTCCTCCTCCTCCTCCTTCTCCTTCTTCTCTTCTTCTTCTTCTCTTCTTCTTCTTCTTCTTCTATCTTTTCATTTTGCCTATTTCTTCTCCTCTTCTCCTCTTGTTGGAGCTAAATTACCTAATTATGTATTTTTTGAGCTAAATGTTCCAATTATTTCATTTTAGAGGAAAACAAGCTAAGTATATAATATTCATGAGCTAACCAAGGTTCTTGTGCCATTTTGAGCTTATTATGGTATTTTGGAGCTAAATGGGCTAATTATGTCATTGTTGGGTTAATTAAAGCAAGGATAATATGAAAGAGGAGAAGAAAGAGGAGGAGGAGGAGAAGAAGAAGAAATCAAGAAGGAGAAGGAGGAGGAGGAGAATGATAGAAGGTCCTTGGCCTTGTCCTCCTCCTCCTCCTTCTCCTTCTTCTCTTCTTCTTCTTCTTCTTCTATCTTTTCATTTTGCCTATTTCTTCTCCTCTTATCCTCTTGTTGGAGCTAAATTACCTAATTATGTCTTTTTTGAGCTAAATGGGCTAATTATCCCATTTTTGAGAAAAACAAGCTAAGTATATAATATTCATGAGCTAACCAAGGTTCTTATGCCATTTTGAGCGTATTATGGTATTTTGGAGCTAAATGGACTAATAATGTCATTGTTGGGGAAATTAAAGCAAGGATAATATGAAAGAGGAGAAGAAAGAGGAGGAGGAGGTGAAGAAGAAGAAATCAAGGAGGAGAAGGAGGAGAAGGAGGAGGAGGAGAAGGACTAGAAGGTCCTTGGCCTTCTCCTCCTTCTCCTCCTTCTCCTTCTTCTCTTCTTCTTCTTCTTCTCTTCTTCTTCTTCTTCTATCTTTTCATTTTGCCTATTTCTTCTCCTCTTCTCCTCTTGTTGGAGCTAAATTACCTAATTATGTCTTTTTTGAGCTACATGTTCCAATTATGTCATTTTAGAGGAAAACAAGCTAAGTATATAATATTCATGAGCTAACCAAGGTTATTGTGCCATTTTTAGCTTATTATGGTATTTTGGAGCTAAATGGGCTAATTATGTCATTATTGGGTTAATTAAAGCAAGGATAATATGAAAGAGGAGAAGAAAGAGGAGGAGGAGGAGAAGAAGAAGAAATCAAGAAGGAGGAGGAGGAGGAGAAGGATAGAAGGTCCTTGGCCTTCTCCTCCTCCTCCTCCTCCTCCTCCTTCTCCTTCTTCTCTTCTTCTTCTTCTTCTTCTTCTTATTCTTCTTTCTTTTTATTTTGCCTATTTCTTCTCCTCTTCTCCTCTTGTTGGAGCTAAATTACCTAATTGTGTCTTTTTTGAGCTAAATGGGCTAATTATCCCATTTTAGAGGAAAACAAGCTAAGTATATAATATTCATGAGCTAACCATGGTTCTTATGCCATTTTGAGCTTATTATGGTATTTTGGAGCTAAATGGACTAATTATGTCATTGTTGGGGAAATTAAAGCAAGGATAATATGAAAGAGGAGAAGAAAGAGGAGGAGGAGGAGAAGAAGAAGAAATCAAGGAGGAGAAGGAGGAGAAGGAGGAGGAGGAGAAGGACTAGAAGGTCCTTGGCCTTCTCCTCCTTCTTCTCCTCCTCCTCCTCCTCCTCCTTCTCCTTCTTCTCTTCTTCTTCTTCTCTTCTTCTTCTTCTTCTATCTTTTCATTTTGCCTATTTCTTCTCCTCTTCTCCTCTTGTTGGAGCTAAATTACCTAATTATGTCTTCTTGGAGCTAAATGGGCTAATTATCTCATTTTAGAGGAAAACAAGCTAAGTTTGGAGGAGAAACTTACCGTAGTGGTCAACAAGGAGGAGAAACACCACGGTTGCTCGCGCCGGCTTCGTTTGGAGACGGTTGCCCTGGAGAAGGGTCGTGCGATGCCGCTCGGGAGTTATTCTGCAGAAAACATATTTTGCAATGTCTCAGTTAGCATGATGACACTCAATTATTAATACTAGTTTATAATGAAACTCACCGTGCCAATCGAAGAGAAGACGGGCATCGACGGAGGGATTTGACCGCTCTTCTCACACAAGCCCTGAAGAGTGGGTTGTATTAGTTAGTATTGAAACAGACATTACACACATGATTTGGCTAATGTGAAAAAAACATACCACAAAAAGCTCGTACAGGGCCCGTTGACCCGCCTCATTCCGGGCCCTCTCCTCCTCAAGCAATCGTGCCGTGGTCTGGTCCCTCTCATCAAGAGCAGCCTGGCTTGCCAATCTCTCTTTCTCAAGAGCAGCCTGGTTTGCTGCTCTCTCTTTCTGAAGAGCAGCCTGAAAAACCATTCCTCGTTACCACAGTAATGATCTATGGTGACACACATAATGAAATGGATGAAAGTGTTCTTAGTCCGGACAACTAACCTCGATGGCAAGTTCGACTCTCCATGGACGAGTCGTTATCTCACGACATCTGCTCGACTGGCGCGCCTTGATCTTCGGAAGAGTGAGTGGACAACGTATTATCCCATCTCCAATGGCTATCGAGCCATGGGGCCTCCCGCCACCAGATATCATCACTAGCTCTGGATCCAAAGGTTCCTGGCTAGGGTTAAAGTCATCCCCTTTCGTAGCCTTCCCCGCGTCCCTGTATGCCACGAGCTTCTGGTGGGATGATATGTTGGTGAAGTTACTGGGATCATCCAGGTCATACTCAGAGAATGCCTTCGCCTTCTTGTACGAGGCAGTATGGGCCATGCCATAAAGGTCGTACAAGTGTGGCATCTCAGTCTTATTGTGATGCGCCTAAAAGAGAGGAACAAAATATTAGCATCAAGAATGAATTGCATGAATCATGAAGCAAATCACATACCCAGTTTCGTCCAAACTGAAGTAAGTTGGCGCTGCCTTGATGGTGTGGCACGCCAACCATTTGGCTACGCCGATCCTTCGCATTCTCGTGGACGGCTCGCCAGCTGCCTGTGCATCACTCATCAACCAACGCCTCCCAACAATCCATCTTATCCGCACACCATCTCGGGGGCACCTGTAAGTTATTAGAAAGAATTTTCAGCGCTACGCCTATGAATGAAATCAAGAAAACTACGTAGAAGGACTTAAGAATAGGTAATTACCTTCATGTATTGCTCCTTCTTCAGAAACTTTCCGCGGCAATCCTTCTTCTCCTGCTTAATACTACGCGTGGCGTAGTAATCTCGAATAGCCTGCGGCTGAGCCTCGTGGCGCAAGTTCTGTAGTAACCGCCTACACTCGACCTCGAGAACCCTGGCTGCCTCCTCCTCATATCCATCCTCACACCTATAGAAGGTCTGCAATCAAACGTGAAAACACCGATTAGTACAATACTTAGGTATATTGTTAATTTTAGATTCTGTAAAAGGATAATTTACCCAAAAGCTCCTGATCACCATCTCGGTCCTCGTGTGGCACAAGACACCATCTATAATCTCCTCCGGCGGGGCCTGCGCAACCTGGTAGTGCTCCCAGGTAAATCCTAGTGTAGGAACCTGACCCTCACCAGGCAACGTGACAAACCCCAGGAAATTTGTCCGGAAAAGCACACCAAGGACAGAGTTCGGCCTGCGGACTCCAAGAGGGTGTACCCATCCCCTGCAGTATGATAAGGTCAGCACATTAGATATTTGAACAAACTTGAAGGCAAAAGCTAAAAAAAGGGTAAATGTACTTACCTATCTCCTTCAGGTTTAATCACCGGCCTCTGCTCGCGGGTAGCCGGGGCGACCGGGAGACGTGTACTACCACGCTTGTACACGGTGGCCCCGTCCACCTGCACATCGCCCTCACTATCCGTAAGCTCATCCCCGCCATCCCCACCCCCTGAGCCACCCGGACCCTCGGTCCAATCCGGGAACTCGGTATGATCCGGCCAAGGCTCCCATCCGGGCCTCTCCACGCTGGGTGAAGCCTCCGGAACCGTAGTCTCCTCCGGCTGCTCCTGGGCCGAATGCACCTCGACCCGAGGCTGCTCCTGGACCGGAGTCTCATGGGACGAATGCCCGTGAACACCAAGCTCCTGGACCGGAGTCCCCGTAGCCTCCTCCGCAAACGGGTCGACCATACTAGTCCTATGCTCGGGTGAATGAGCTGGTGGTGGTGGCGAGGACGGCTCAACAGTCCTCCTGGATCTTCCGCGGCCACCACCTCTCCCTGTACCCTTCCCCTTCCTCCCTACCCGACCAGCACCTCTCCCAGTGGGCAATGCCGCCGATGAAGAAGAACCCCCGGCTGGTGTCGAAAGACTGTCTGCCAAGGCTCTACGGAGAGATAGGGGTGGAAGGGAAGTACCACCCCTCGTGCAGGGCGCCTGGGAAGAACCCGTCGAGCGCTCTGGACCCGCGCCCACCATCTTTCAACACCTGCCATGATAAAGATTAAAAGAAATTAGTACAACATAAAAAAATTGAATGACTGACATGAATAATAATATGTACATGAATAATAAAGATTAAAATATATATAATTTAAGTTGTGAATCTTACAAACTAATAATCATCATCAATAAATGCATCATCATCATCACTCTCACGCATGTCTTCATGAATGACGTGCTCATCGGGTTCAACGGCGTGAAGTTGTGAAAGGCCTTCCTTTAATCGTTGAAGCATTGACAGGTCATCCGCATCAGTAACCTCTACGAGTTCCAGGTCTTCTGGTTCCGGCTCAGGGCTGGAGTCGGATTCATTATCGCTGTCTACTTCCATGTTCTTGGATGAAGCACGGAGGTTCTTGAAACGTTTCTTGGAAAGACGTGCTTCTTGGAAGAATTCTCCATCATATGTGTCTGGGTTAATGTGAGGTTCATAATCCTGTTCATTTGGGAGAGGTGGTCTGACATGTGGCGGCACTTCATAAACAACATACCAACCTTCCAGATTCTTATCCGTTTGGCATGCCCACGGTAGATAGAAAACTTGGGTCGCCTGTTGAGCCGTAATATAGACATCGGGAACATCTAAATGGGTGTTTGGATTGATTTCTACTAGTCCTATATGTTCATGAGTCCTTCTAGTCTTTTTCGGCTGGAACCAATAACATTTGAAGACTACGACGTTCGGTGGGTTTTCACCATAGAATTGAAGTTCATAAATTGCTTCAACTCTTCCATAATACTCGATAACACCTTCGCCGATAGCAGAGACACCACAATTTGTAGATTTCCGGTCAGGCATAGATAGCTCTTTGCCAAAGGTACGAAAGAGATACCCGTTGATGTTGTATTTCTCAAATGAACGGACCTTATAGTCAAAACCATCAGCGACTTGTCTCAATTCGGCGTCCATAGTCTCTGAATTAGCCTACAAGTTTAATACGAAACAGTTGTTGCATTAGCCGCAAGTTAGACCAAGAATGAAATGGTCCATTATTGATAATTACCGTTTGTTTGAACCAAGAGATGAAACCGGATAGCCGCCTCCTGTCTTTGCCAGAAGCTCATACTCTTCGACGGAATCATTTTCGATCATCGCTCCATCCGAGAATTTGACGACGTAACGGCTGTTTGAAATATCCGGGAATAAGAGCAGTTCAAATGAATTAGAAGTTACGGGAAAATGTGCCAAGAACTCACTCGATGTACGTCCGCACTTCTGTTAGGTTGTTGAAGATATACAACGAAATGTTCCGCCATTCTTCGATATCCAACGTTATTGGTTTCGAAGCACCGGCTGGTGGGAGCTTCCCTTTGAATAGGCTGAGGTTGGACCCACCTTTGTTAGGGTCTCCATCATTGTGCCGAGGCTTCGGATTATGCAAATGATGATTTTTGGCTTCGTAGTGTGCTGTCAAAAAGTTTGCCACCTCCTTAGTAATGAATGCCTCAGCCATCGATGCTTCAATTCTATGCTTATTTTTACATTTAGCTCGAAGGGTCTTCTGCATCCTCTCAGTTTCATAGCACCAACGATCTTGCACGGGCCCACCCTATCTTGCCTCGGTCGGTAGATGTAAAATCAAATGCTGCATTGGATTAAAGAAGCCCGATGGAAAGATCTTCTCTAACTTGCACAACAACTCCGGTGCAAACTCCTCCATGTCTTCTAGCACGCCAGGCGACAAATCTTTCACACAAAGAACACGGAAGAAATAGCTCAGCTCCGCCAGTACTAGCCATTCATCCTCAGGAATAAAGCCATGTAACATCACCGGCATTACCCGCTCTAGCCATATGTGCCAATCATGACTCTTGAGACCAAAGATTTTTAATTTTTCAAGACTCGCTCCCCTCTTTAGATTCGCTGCATACCCATCGGGGAACATCAAGTGCATTTTGACCCACAAGATAATTTCCCTCATAGCTGGCCTTCCAAGATTGAACCAGGCCTTTGGCTTCGACCACTTCTGCTTTCCTTTGCCTTCTCGCATGTTTTGTAACGGTCTATGACATAGTGTCTCTTGATCGACTCTAGCCTTAATATTATCCTTTGTCTTCCCATCTATGTCGAACAATGTACCAAAAATAGCCTCTCCGATATTCTTTTCAGTGTGCATCATGTCGATATTGTGTGGAAGAAGGAGGTCTTTGAAGTAAGGCAGATCCCAGAAGCATGGCTTGTGAGTCCAGGCATGTTTTGAATTATACCCCTTGAAATACCCTGGACGCTCTGGATCAGGCTCGAGGGCGTATAACCGATCCAGGATCTGTTGGCCTGTGAACGCAGGTGGTGCCATGTTTTTGACAACTTTACCTTTGGTAAAGTTCTTCTTGTCTTTTCTGAACTGATGGTCAGCATCCAGGAACTGTCTATGCAAGTCAAAGCAAGAATACTTCCGACCCTCCTGCAACCAATGAACTGAAGAGCTGCCTTGCATTGGGGGCACGGGAACCTTCCATGCACACACCATCCAGAGAATAGCGCATACGCTGGCAAGTCATGCATAGAGTACATGTACCACACATGCATTTTGAAGTTTTCTTTTCTAGCGGCATCGTATGTCTTGACCCCATTTTCCCAAGCTTCTTCCAATTCATCCTTAAGCGGTTGCAGGTACACATTCATATTCTTCCCCGAATAATTGGGCCCTGGAATTATCAACGTCAGAAATATGTTCTTTCTTTGCATAATCTGCCCGGGGGGGGGGGGGGGGGGAGATTGAGTGGAATGACAAATACAGGCCAACAACTGTATTGGGTTGCCGTCATGCCGAAGGGATTAAAACCATCTGTGGCTGCGCAGACTCGAGGATTCCTTGGATCTGCCGCTTTATCCTGATGCAATCCATCGAAATATTTCCATGCTTCCCCATCCGATGTGTGTACCATCATCTTATTCCCATCCGCATCTAGTTCGGTTCTTTTGCCCAATTTGTGCCATGTCATCTGTCTGGTTGTCTCTTCGACCATGAAAAGACGTTGAAGTCTTGGTACGATTGGCATATACCGAAGAACACTAACTGCGATTTTGGTCTGCCTCTTCTCACCCATACCGTTGTCTACCAGAAGATACCTGCAAGACTCGCAATTGGGACAATAGTCCAAGTGTGCATACTCCTTCCTAAATAAGACACATTTTTTCTCACATGCATCTATCTTCTCATAGGGCATCTTAAGTACACGAAGTATTTTGTCCGACTGGTACAGGTTTGCAGGCATGACATGGCCTTAGGGTAGGAAACGTCCAAATAGTGTCATCATCGCGTCGTAGCATTCTCTTCCCAAGTTGAACTGAGCCTTCAGAGCCATTACTTGTGCAATTGCATCTAGCTGACACAGCTCAGTGTGCTCATGGAGAGGACGTTTTGAAGACTCCAACATTTCATAAAAGGCCTTTGCAGATTCCTCCATCTCATCTTCCAAATCCTGAGCATCATCAATGTCTTGCACCATGTCTTCGATCCCAGTACCATCAAGAGCATGGGACCACCTCAGCTCTTGTGCGTTGTATAGACTCACCATGAAATGTCCACACCGTATAATTAGGCTTAAAACCCCTCCTCTGCAGGTGTTTAATCATTACAGCCTCTGTCGTATTTTTATAGTTGTCGCATCCAGGACAGGGGCAATAGTTTCTTTCCTGGCCATTTGCGAATGCGGCTTTCACAAATTCCTTTGTTTTTAAAAACCATTCTTTCGTCATCTCTTTCTGACTAGGGTGACCGGTATACATCCACACACGATCACTCATCTTGCATAGCTACTAAAGATAGAAGAAATATATTTATATATAATTTAGCATTTATATTCTTCGGTTAATCAGGTGCGCTATTTTTATTACGTCCAGGCAACCTACACGCTAATAGGTAAAGATAGGTCCTAATCCCACCCGAGTATGTGTAGATTGGATTCGTTTTCCCATGCTCTGCTCCGGATCCAACGCAAAATTTCGGCAGCACCTCCCCGCTGTTCTCCTGATACACATCTCCGCAATAAACAGAGAGGATGTGCATCCGGAGAACAACAGGGAGGCACTGACGAAATTCCGCATCGGATCCAGAGCACAGCATACGGGAAAACGAACCCAATCTACACATACTCGGGCTGTCCATGGATAATGTTGGACAATTCGAAAGGATGGTAGTTATAAATATGCAAAGACATGCATATTTATAGATGTCGCCCATTCGAACACGAGACGCATACTGGTCACGCATACTGATAAATTAATTGAATTACCTAAATCTAGAAACTTTCATCCGGAAACCGAGCCACAGTAAATGAAGGGGCGGGGAGGAGATGAAATTTGTACTCACCCACGAATGCAGGGGCGGAGCTCGTACAACGCACGGGCAGGTCTTTGCACAGCAGACCTCACAGCGACGAGACAACTATCACATGTAAATCCACCCGATCAACAAAAATATTCCAATTATGTCATTTTAGAGGAAAACAAGCTAAGTATATAATATTCATGAGCTAACCAAGGTTCTTGTGCCATTTTGAGCTTATTATGGTATTTTGGAGCTAAATGGGCTAATTATGTCATTGTTGGGTTAATTAAAGCAAGGATAATATGAAAGAGGAGAAGAAAGAGGAGGAGGAGGAGAAGAAGAAGAAATCAAGAAGAAGGAGGAGAAGGAGGAGGAGGAGAAGGATAGAAGGTCCTTGGCCTTCTCCTCCTCCTCCTCCTCCTCCTGCTCCTTCTCCTTCTTCTCTTCTTCTTCTTCTTCTTCTTCTTCTTTCTTTTCATTTTGCCTATTTCTTCTCCTCTTCTCCTCTTGTTGGAGCTAAATTACCTAATTATGTCTTTTTTGAGCTAAATGGGCTAATTATCCAATTTTAGAGGAAAACAAGCTAAGTATATAATATTCATGAGCTAACCAAGGTTCTTATGCCATTTTGAGCTTATTATGGTATTTTGGAGCTAAATGGACTAATTATGTCATTGTTGGGGAAATTACCCTGCTGCATGGACATGCACCTACCACGCAAAGTTGGAAGGCCAGAAGTTGCCCTTTTGGTCCAGAGGACTTTCCAGGTTACCTATACTACTTTTCAGTTTATATAAAACTTTTCGATATTTTCTACATTTGAGGATGGCAATATTATTTAAGTTGTCCTGTTTTGCTCCGGTACCAATAAATATAGATGATACATTATTTTGACAGACTTGATTTCAACAAAATAACATGTGATCTTCTTTGAAGTAGTCTTGAACCTAAGAAATAATGATGGGCGAATAAACTAACAGAATCTACCACTAAATCTACTAATTAACTAACAGAATCTACCACTAAAACTACTAATTAATTCCAAAAAACTAAATACCAAACATGTGATCTTCTTTTTGTCTCCTCCTCCTCCTATTCTTCTTCTTCTTCTTCTCCTCCTCCTCCTCCTCTTCTCCTCTTCTCCTCCTCCTCCTCTTCTTCTTCTTCCTATTCTTTCTAGTAAGCTAACTAACTAACTAACCTAACTAACCAAGCTAACTAAACCTATCGCTAAACCTAGATAGCACTAAACAACAAAAAAATAACAAAAACAGAATCTACCACTATAACAAAAACAGAATCTACCACTAAGTAACTAAAAAAGAATCTAGCTACCACTAAATACCAAACAATAAAAAATCAACTTCTTCTTCTTTTTTCTCTTCTTCTCCTTCTTATTTTTTTCTTATTCTCTTCTTCTCTTCTTCTTCTCTTCTTCTTTACTTCTTCTCCTTTTTATTTTTTTCTTCTCTTCTTCTTCTTTTTCTTCTTCTTCTCCTTCTTATTTTTTTCTTCTCCTCTTCTTAATCTTTTTCTTCTCCTCCTCCTACTCCTCTTCTTCTTCTCCTCGTCTTGTCCTCCTCCTCCTCCTATCCTCTTCTCCTCCTAACTAAATCTACTAACCTAACTAAAACTACTAAACTAACTAAATCTACTAACCTAACTAAAACTACTAACCTAACTTAATCTACCACTAAAACTACTAACAATAACAACTACTAAAACTACTGAAAAATAATAAAACTAGTAAAAAATAATGCGGGTGGGGGTGGGGGTGGGGGTGTGAGGGCTCACCGAGAGGGACGGCTATGGAGGGGCCGGGGTGGCGGGGGTGGCGGTGCGGCGCCGGGGGCGCCAGGTGCGACGACGCGATGGTGGTGGGGCAGCGGCAGCGGCAGCGGGGGCGAGGTGGGGAGAGAGAGAGGGGCGGCGGCAGGGGCGGCGACGCGACGGGGGCGGCGGCAGGGGCGACGACAGGGGCGGCGGCAGGGGCAGCGGCAGCGGGGGAGAGGTGGGGAGAGAGAGACAGGGGCGGCGGCGGGGGTGACAGGGCCGACAGGGGCGGCAGTGGGGCGCGACAGGGGCGGCGACACGACGGGGGCGGCGGCAGGGGCAGCGACGCAACAGGGGCGGTGGCGCGATGGTGGTCCTGGCGGCCGTTACAGAGAGAGGAGCGCGCGGGGTGGGGAGAGAGAGCGAGGGGCGCGCGGGGATGAGCCGTTACAGAGAGAGAGTGGCTGGGTGGGGGGGAAGGAGCCGTTAACGGAGTTAGCGCTTTGCCGTCTGCCGGCGGACGGCAAAGAGTCTAGACTCTTTGTCGTCTGCCTCCGGACTCTTTGCCGTCAGCTAGCAGACGGCAAAGGTCCGACTCCTGTTTGACCTAGCCACCCCGCGGTCAGGTGGGCCTGTCTACATCTTTGACGTCTGCCTCTGGACTATTTGTCGTCCGCTAGCAGACGGCAAAGAGGTGACAGATGGCAAAAAGACCGTATGCCATCAGCCTGTGCTTTGCCGTCTGTTTTGCTGAAGCTGACGGCAAAGACAATATTTGCCATGAGCTAGCAGACGGCGAAGACTAGGCTGATGGCAAAATACTGATTTCCAGTAGTGATAGGCTTCTCCTTGCCTCCCCATCCTTTCTTCCGAGGTATCATGACTTACTTCGGGGCGCAGCTCCATCACTTTCCTCCGAACGCAATTGCTCACCTTGCTGCATTCGTCACCCTCTGCGAGTGCTTCATTGGATGCCCTCCCCACTGGGGGCTCTTTAAGTATGTCTTCTCCGCTAGATCCCAAACCGTCAAAAAGCTTAGCCAGTTGGACGATAAGACCCACATCCTCCAGCTCTGCAGGGGTTTAGGTTTCCAGAATAAAACAAAGTGTAGCTATCCCTCTCTCCAGCTATCCGAGTCAGTCAGGAACTGGCAATCATCCTGGTTCTATTGCCAGGACATTGCTTGTCCGAATGCTTCGAGTGGGTTGCCACCTTTTAGTCTAGACCGTCCGGGCCCTCCCAGGAAGCTTGCGCTCTCTAAGGGGGAAAGGATCCAGATCCAACCTCTGGTCGACGCGCTGATAGCCGTCGTCCGTAAGGGAGTCACCGGCACGGACCTGCTGGAGACTTTTCTGGGTCGGCGCATCCAGCCGTTGCAGGCCCGACACCACACCATGTGGCACTACGCGGGGCCTTCGGATTCCACTCGGTCTCATCCAGAGGACGTGAGCGGGGAGAGTGTGAGTGCGTGGGTCCGCGGCATCACAGGCGCGTGTGATAACCCCGTGGGAGCCAGTGGGTGAAGCCCTTCCGCGCCGAAAATCCTCCTCCGAATGAGGTGAGTACATCTTGTCGAGTGCTTTTAGTCTTCTTAGCTTTATTGCTTTTCTTGTCCCGCTGACTGCCGTTGCCGACTGTGTTTTGTGCAGGAGTGGACTAACTGGCATTCTGCAGTCTCGAACGGGAATCCAGCCGAGGAAGAGGAGGGCAGCCAGGAGGGCAGCGCGGATAGCGCCGAGTACGTATCTGACAGTGGGGAGACGGAGGTGGAGTCGGAAGAGGAGGAGGAGGAGGATGGGGAGCAGAGCTCGCCCCACTCACCACCAGAGCACCGGACCAAGCGCTGTCATGACCCCACTGCTGCGCCGGCTCCTCCGGCGGCCCCGAGTGCCCCACCAGCTCCTCCCGTGGCTTCGAGTGCTCGGACCGTGAAGAGAGCCGGGGGTGCTTCTGCCGAGCCCGTGAACCAGCCGTCCAAGGTGGCCAAACCTAGTGGGCCTAAGCCTCGGAAACCTTTGCCTCTGATGAGGATCGCTGTTCCGGTCGCCTCAGCGTAAGTGTCTTGTTCTTCTATCTTCCTTCGGTATCCGATTGAACTTCCCTTTTTGGGAACTCATGCTTATCCATCGAGTGGATTTCACTCAACAGAGCTGCTACTTCCGCCACCTCTCTGCCGCGCCAGGACGATGATCCCATGGACACGGATAATGTCGCCACGTCCCAGCAAGGTACGTTGTCACGACTCCGAGAGCTGTATTACTGTTTCGCGAGTGATGTCTTCGATCTTGACCTTTTTCTATAATTTCATTTTGTTCAGTCGAGCTTCCTTCGGAGGTGATCCATCTGGAGGACGACGACCAAAGGGGGTCGGAGCCGGCTTTGGCGCCTGTCCCTGGGGTTATCCCATCTGCTGCCAATCCCACCATGAACGTGCCGCCGACTGAGACGGTGGCCCTCACGACGGAACCGACTAGAGCGGAGCTCGGGATGCCCAGGGAGTCTTCTGCTGTGCCGGGTCCGTTGGATGTTTAATATGACGCCCGACGCCTCCCGGAGGATCAGGTAGGAGCTGCCAAGGACACCATGGTGCATGTGGAGCTGATGGTGGGCGACGCCAAGGGAGCGTATGATTCCATCGCGTCCCTATACAAGAAGAGCTTGGAGCTTCGGGACGACATCCGAGTAAGTGCGCTAGTAAGTGTTTACATTCCTCTTAGAACCCACTGGGTGTTACAGCGAGGTACTCGGATGCAATAGGCTGCTTGTGCAGTAGGTTCACTCCGAGTGAACCCAGTGGGTGTAGTCCCCGAGACTTCTGCCGAGTGCTTGCACCGACAGTTGTCTTTATATGTATTTTCCGTAATCTGAACAGATCAGAGGTGATCTGCCCGAATGGTACCAGTGGGGGCATGCCGAGTGCACCCAGTAGGTGTAGTCCCCGAGAGTAGTGTTACTCGGGTCGAGAGATAGGAATCTCATAGTGTTGTTGGTTTGTTATAGAGCTCAATAGGGCCGACCTGTTCAAACTTCATGCCAGTGGGGTCACTCTCAGTGAACCCACTGGGTGTAGTCCCTGAGACCTTTGTCGATTGCTTGCATCGGCAGGGGTCTGAAGAACTTTGAGCTTTGATTGTTTTGTCATATCTGTCGAGACTTTTTCCTTGTTGAATGTGGCTGATCCTTCCTTTGTGTCTCTTTGACAGAAGACTTGTGAAATGGGATCTGCGTACAATGCTCTGAAGGCTGAGAAGATTCAGCTTGCTGCGGACTTGGAGGTGGCTGTGAATGACCTGGCTGGCGTGAAGAAGGCTGTCGCTGACCGAGAGAAATCTTTGGAGGAATCCCTGGAGACCAACAAGGCACTGGTGGCTGAGGTAGACAAAATGAAGAAGGAGAGATGTGACTGGATGGCTCAGCTGAAGGTGATGAACACTCGGTGCAGAGCGCAGGAGAACTATGTCACCGACTGGGCGAGGAAGATGGTCGCACTGCTTGGCGGTAAGTTCTTGCCGAGTGCTTTTTGACTTTGGAGTTCACTCCACGCTTATTTTCTGCTTGTCTTTTCTTTGCAGATTTCTGTCGGGACGTTGAGGCTGAAGCAGCCGAAATTGAACGGTCGCTTGTTGACGAATGTTCCACTCGGCAATGAAGCTAACCGGGACATGCTCCGAGCGCATTCTCGCCTTAATAGGGTGGGACCTTTCATTGTCCGCCTGAGAAAAGTTGTTGGCCGAATCGACAAGGAGTTGTGGCCAAAAGACGACTCCCGGAGCGAAATAGATGGGTTGATGACTTGGCTGGAGGACGTCCCAGGCAGAGTGCGGGCATGGAAGAAGTGTGCCGCTCGGTGTGGTGCGGACGTGGCACTATCTCTGGTCTGAGTGCACTGCAAGGAAGCCCGCGAAGAAAAGCTGAAGACGTTGCAGGTCGCCAACACCAAGAAGCTTCGATTCGAAGATTTCATGGAGACCTTCCTCGACACAGCCACTCGCATTGCAGACGGAATCGACCCCGACACCTTTGTGGAGCCTGCCAGTCCCGGCGACGCTTGAAAAAACTTTATGGTGAATGCACATTTACCTCGGTATGCCGAGTGGTATCTGTATTAAACTTTGGCCACTGTTGTTGGCCGTCACATTCGTGGTTCGGTGTGGATAAATTTGATTCACACCGAGCCGACTGATCGTGGATCCAACTTGAATTCGAATCGGATCCTTTGCTAATCTTTCGCGGAGTTTTTTTTTTGAAACGATTTTGGCTCGTGGTTTTTGTTTGGCGTCTCTTGGTGAAGCCAATGGCAAACATGCGGAGCATGTACTTGTCAGTTGTCTTCACATCCACATGAGCCTCAATGAGGGTCTGCTAAGCCTCCGAGTGCGCACTAGGAGCGAGTTTTTACTTAGGCGACTCTGGGTCGCGGTTAAGTCCCCGAGTGTGACTGTTAGTGCGCACTCGGAGCGATCTGTTACTTAGGCGACTCTGGGTCGCGACTAAGTCCCTGAGTGTGACATTTCGTGCACACTCGGAGTGAGTTGTTACTCATGTAGTTGTCAGTTGTCTTCACACCCACATGAGCCTCAATGAAGGTCTGCTAAGCCTCCGAGTGTATCTCGAGTATACACTCGGAGCAAGCCTATTACTTAGGCGACTCTGAGTTGCAGCTAAGTCCCCGAGTGTGACTTTTCATGGACACTCGGAGTGAGTTGTTACTTAGGCGACTATGGGTCGCGGCTAAGTCCCCTAGTGTGACTGTTAGTGCGCACTCGGAGCGAGTTGTTACTCATGTAGTTGTCAGTTGTCTTCACGTCCACATGAGCCTCAATGAGGGTTTGCTAAGCCTCCGAGTGTATCTTGAGTATACACTCGGAGGAAGCTTTTTACTTAGGCGACTCTGAGTCGCAGCTAAGTCCCCGAGTGTGACTTTTCGTGCACACTCGGAGTGAGTTGTTTACTTAGGCGACTCTGGGTCGCAGCTAAGTCTCCGAGTGTGACTTTTAGTGCACACTCGGAGCGAGTTTGTACTTAGGCGACTCTCGGTCGCAGCTAAGTCTCCGAGTGTGACCTTTAGTGCACACTCGGAGCGAGTTTGTACTTAGGCGACTCTGGGTCGCAGCTAAGTCTCCGAGTGTGACTTTTAGTGCACACTCGGAGCGGGTTTTTACTTAGGCGACTCTGGGTCGCAGCTAAGTCCCCGAGTGTGACTTTTAGTGCACACTCGGAGCGAGTTTGTACTTAGGCGACTCTGGGTCGCAGCTAAGTCTCCGAGTGTGACTTTTAGTGCACACTCGGAGTGAGTTTGTACTTAGGCGACTCTGGGTCGCAGCTAAGTCTCCGAGTGTGACTTTTAGTGCACACTCGGAGCGAGTTTGTACTTAGGCGACTCTGGGTCGTAGCTAAGTATCCGAGTGTGACTTTTAGTGCACACTCGGAGCGGGTTTGTACTTAGGCGACTCTGGGTCGCAGCTAAGTCTCCGAGTGTGACTCTTAGTGCACACTCGGAACGAGTTTGTACTTAGGCAACTCTGGGTCGCAGCTAAGTCTCCGAGTGTGACTTTTAGTGCACACTCAGAGCGAGTTTGTGCTTAGGCGACTCTGGGTCGTAGCTAAGCCCCCGAGTGTGGCTTTTAGTGCACTCTCGGAGTTAGTTTTTTAGACCAGAGTCTGCAAACGCGGAAGAATTTTGAATCGGCAAGAAATCAATCTGCTTTGTATTACTTCAATGATACTTGTTCTTTGCATTGTCTCCGTCGGCGGTTACGTGTAGAAGCGTTTTAGTAAATCTCCATTCCATGCTCGCGGCTCGTCCGTTTCCCTGTCGAGGTTGTAGAGTCGATATGCTCCGTTGTTCAGCACTTTAGAGATGATGAACGGTCCTTCCCGAAACACTTTTCCTGTATAACTGGTCATCAATGACGGTGAAGGACTTCGATCTGCGAACAATCTGCCTAGCTTGGACTTCATCTTCTGGTAACTCTTGCCTCATGATGTACGCAATGAACGGCACAGTCCATTCGGGAATGACAGCTAGAATCTCCATGATCAAATCAACCACAGCGGGGACCTCGACTTCAGTCGGATCTGTTGAGCTCTTCGGTTGTACATGTTCCTCTGTAAAAGGATCTTCTTTCACCGAGAGGAGGTGTAGGTGCTTGAGGCAGACATCACTCGGGACCGGTCTCCGAGTGGATCCAAGTTTTGCCAATTCATCTACTGCTTGGTTTTTCAGTCGGGGAACATGGTGAAGTTCCAGACCTTCAAACTTCTTCTCGAGCTTCCTTACTGCATTGCAGTATGTAGTCATGATGGGGTTCCTTACATCCCATTCCTTCATTACTTGATTAACCACCAGATCTGAGTCGCCATAGACCATCTGGCGACGGACGCCGAGTGTGATGGCCATGCGCAACCCGTAAAGAAGAGCTTCGTACTCTGCTTCGTTGTTGGAAGAATCAAAATGTATCTGCAACACATACTTGAGTTTATCACCTTTTGGGGATATGATCACTACGCCGGCGCCGGAGCCATTCAACATCTTGGACCCATCGAAGAACATGGTCCAATGAGCCGAGTAGATGTGAGTCGGTTGTTGTTGTTCTACCCATTCTGCTACAAAGTCAGCCAGACCTTGAGACTTTATAGCTTTCTTGGCTTCGAACTTGATGTCGCAGTATAGCATCTCCATTGCCCACTTTGCCACTCGGCCTGATGCATCTCGATTGTGGAGAATTTCCGACAACGGAGCATCAGATATGACAAACACCGTGTGGTCATGGAAATAATGAGCCACCTTCTTTGCAGTCATGTAGATCCCATAAATAAGCTTCTGATAATGGGGATACCTCTGCTTGGAAGGAGTCAGGACTGCGGAGACATAATATACTGGCCGCTGAACCTTGTACACTTTGCCTTCTTCTTCGCGTTCGACTGTCAGAACGGTGTTGACGACTTGATTTGTGGCCGCGATGTAGAGAAGAAGGGGTTCTTTACTGAGCGGGGCAGTAAGAACTGGCTGGGTGGAAAGCAGGGCTTTGAGGTCGTCGAATGCAATTTGGGCTTCGTCTGTCCACTCGAAGGTATCTGGCTTCTTTATGAGTCGGTACAGAGGTAACGCCTTCTCGCCGAGTCGAGCGATAAACCTGCTCAAAGCCGCTAGGCAACCTGTGAGCCTTTGAACATCATGTATTCTTACCGGCCGCTCCATTCGGACAATGGTCCCGATCTTTTCGGGGTTGACATCGATCCCTCAGTCGGAAATGAAGAAACCGAGTGACTTCCCGCTGGGAACGCCGAATGAACACTTGGCTGGGTTGAGCTTGATATCGTACCTACGTAGGTTGGCGAATGTTTCTGCCAAGTCAGTCAGCAGGTTGGAACCTTTGCGTGACTTGACTACGGTATCGTCCATATATGCCTCCACATTTCGACCGATATGGTCAAGGAGGCACTTTAGGATCATGCGCATAAAAGTTGCTCCTGCATTCTTCAAACCAAAAGGCATAGTGATGTAGCAGAAACACCTGAATGGGGTGATGAAGGCTGTTTTTAATTCATCCGGACCATACAGACGGATCTGATGATAGCCCGAATAGGCATCAAGGAAGGATAAACGCTCGCAACCCGCAGTCGAATCAACAATTTGATCAATGCGGGGGAGCGGGAAGTGATCTTTCGGACATACCTTATTGAGATGCTTGAAATCGATGCACATACGGAGAGACTTGTCCTTCTTGGGCACCATGACAACATTAGCGAGCCAGTCAGAGTGGTGTACCTCGCGAATGAAGTTGGCTGCCAAAAGTTTAGCCACCTCCTCTCCGATTGCCTTCCTCTTGTGCGCGGCGGACCAACGCAGGCGTTCTCGGACAGGCCAAGCAGCAGGATCCACATGCAGTCGGTGCTCAGCCAACTCCCTGGGTACACCCGGCATGTCAGCAGGCTTCCATGCAAAAATGTCCCAGTTCTCACGGAGGAATTGGATGAGCTCGGCTTCCTGTTTTGGATCAAGGGTGGTGGAGATGTTTGTGGGGGCGGCGGTGTCGTCCCTCGGATGGATGCTGACTTTCTTCGTGTGTCCCGTCGACTGGAATGCGGACTCGGAAGCTGGCTTCTTTGAACGCATCAGGTCAGCGGGGTCGGCGGCCTTCTTGTACTCATCAAGCTCGAGAATGGCCATCTGCTGATCGGCAATCCTCGACCCCTGCTGCAGACACTCCTCGGCCCGCTGCCGATTGCCTGTGACCGTAATCACGCCTTTGAGACCTGGCATCTTCAGCTTCAAATAGACGTAACATGGACGGGCCATGAAACGTGCATATGCCGGACGGCCCAGAATCGCATGGTACGCACTCTGGAAGTCCACCACCTCAAAAATCAACTTCTCCTTGCGGAAGTTCTTGTCAGAGCCGAAGACGACATCCAACGCAATCTGGGCGAGTGATTTGGCCTTTTGGCCTGGGACGACTCCGTGGAACTGCATACTGCTCTCGCTAAGTTTGGACATCGGAATACCCATCCCCTTGAGAGTGTCGGCGTATATGATGTTCAAGCCGCTGCCGCCGTCCATGAGGACTTTGCGCAGCCTGACTCCTTCCACCACCGGGTCGACAACCAGAGCTTGCCTCCCTCGGGTGGGTATTTGTGCTGGATGGTCTGACTGATCAAAGCTGATCGCAGTATGTGACCACTTGAGGAACGTGGGGGTGGATGGGGTTGCCATGTTCACCTCCCTGTTAACCAGCTTCAGTCGACTTTTGCTTTCCACATCAGCAAAAATCATCAACGTTGCATGGACTTGGGGGAACGGATCCTCCTTGTCCTCATCATCCTGCTCGGTGTCCTTCTCACTCGGCTGTCCATCACCGAATCCTTGGATCAGGAGGCGACACTGCCGAGTGGTATGCTTCGGCAATATGACATTGCCTTCTTCATCCGTCTTCGTGTGGATTGGACACGGTTGATCTAGGATGAAGTTTCCTGACTGCCTCTTCTTGGGGGTGTACTGAGCTTTCCCCTTGCTTTTGAACTTGTCATTTGTAACGACTGCTGCCTCTACCTACGGAGTGGATTGAGCCTTCTGCTTCTGCTTCCGATTGCTGTTCCCATCTCCATCGGCGACTAACTTGTGCTTGCCGCTACGTATGCGGTCCTCCTCTTCGCCATTTGCATAGCGCGCGGCTGTCTCCATCATCTTGCTCATGGAGATGTCGCCTGTCCGACCGAACTTCAAGTACAGATCTCTATACCGCACGCCTACCTTGAAGGCGCAGACTGCTTGATGCTCTATGACATTCTCCACCGTGTGGTAGAGGGTCGCCAGCGCTGGATGAAATCGCGCAAGGGCTCATTCTGCTTCTGGACGCAGTGCTGGAGCTCCACGAGACCAGCAGGGCATTTGCACGTGCCCTCGAAGGTCCTGATGAAGACTCGGGACATATCTGCCCAGCTGTAGATGCTTGACGGAGCTAACTGGTTTAGCCAAGCTCGCGCCGAGCCGTCGAGCATCAGGGGGAGATGTTCCATGGCGACATGGTCATCTCCGCCACCGATCTAGACCGCCACTCTGTAGTCGTCCAACCAAGTCTCTGGTTTGGACTCTCCTGTGAACTTGTTGTTGGAAATATGCCCTAGAGGCAATAATAAATTAGTTATTATTATATTTCTTTGTTCATGATAATCGTTTATTATCCATGCTATAATTGTATTGATTGGAAACACAGTGCATGTGTGGATACATAGACAAAACACTGTCCCTAGTAAGCCTCTAGTTGACTAGCTCGTTGATCAAAGATGGTCAAGGTTTTCGGACCATAGGCAAGTGTTGTCACTTGATAACGGGATCATATCATTAGGAGAATCATGTGATGGACTAGACCCAAACTAATAGACGTAGCATGTTGATCGTGTCATTTTGTTGCTACTGTTTTCTGCGTGTCAAGTATTTGTTCCTATGACCATGAGATCATATAACTCACTGACACCGGAGGAATGCTTTGTGTGTATCAAACATCGCAACGTAACTGGGTGACTATAAAGATGCTCTACAGGTATCTCCGAAGGTGTTCGTTGAGTTAGTATGGATCGAGACTGGGATTTGTCACTCCTTGTGACGGAGAGGTATCTCAGGGCCCACTCGGTAATACAACATCACACACAAGCCTTGCAAGCAATGTGACTTAGTGTAAGTTGGGGGATCTTGTATTACGGAACGAGTAAAGAGACTTGCCAGTAAACGAGATTGAAATAGGTATGCGGATACTGACGATCGAATCTCGGGCAAGTAACATACCAAAGGACAAAGGGAATGACATACGGGATTATATGAATCCTTGGCACTGAGGTTCAAACGATAAGATCTTTGTAGAATATGTAGGATCCAATATGGGCATCCAGGTCCCGCTATTGGATATTGACCGAGGAGTCACTCGGGTCATGTCTACATAGTTCTCGAACCCACAGGGTCTACACACTTAAGGTTCGACGTTGTTTTATGCGTATTTGAGTCATATGGTTGGTTACCGAATGTTGTTCGGAGTCCCGGATGAGATCACGGACGTCACGAGGGTTTCCGGAATGGTCCGGAAACGAAGACTGATATATAGGATGACCTCATTTGATTATCGGAAGGTTTTTGGAGTTACCGGGAATGTACCGGGAATGACGAATGGGTTCCGGATGTTCACCGGGGGGGGGGGGGCAGCCCACCCCGGGGAATCCCATAGGCCTTGGGAGTGGCGCACCAGCCCTTGGTGGGCTGGTGGGACAGCCCAAGAAGGCCCTATGCGCCATAGATAGAAAATCAAAGAGAAAAGAAAAAAAAGGAGGTGGGAAGGAAGAGAAGGACTCCACCTTCCAATCCTAGTTGGACTAGGATTGGAGGAGGACTCCTCCTCCCCTTGGTGGCGCAGCCCTTGGGGCTCCTTGTGCCTCAAGGCAAGGCTCCCCTCCCCTCCTCCTATATATATGGAGCTATTAGGGCTGATTTGGGACAACTTTTGCCACGGCAGCCCGACCACATACCTCCACGGTTTTTCCTCTAGATCGCGTTTCTGCGGAGCTCGGGCGGAGCCCTGCTGAGATTAGATCACCACCAACCTCTGGAGCGTCGTCATGCTGCCGGAGAACTCATCTACCTCTCCGTCTCTCTTGCTGGATCAAGAAGGCCGAGCTGTACGTGTGCTGAACGCGGAGGTGCCATCCGTTCGGCACTAGATCGAAGCGGATCGTGGGACGGATCGCGGGACGGTTCATGGGACGGTTCGCGGGGCGGATCGAGGGACGTGAGGACGTTCCACTACATCAACCGCGTTTCTTAACGCTTCTGCTGTGCGATCTACAAGGGTACGTAGATCAGAAATCCCCTCTCGTAGATGGACATCACCATGATAGGTCTTCGTGCGCGTAGGAATATTTTTGTTTCCCATGCGACGTTTCCCAACACTTGCTGATTCCCGTCGCCAATCGGAAGTTGGGAAGGATGTCAGCTGAGCGGATGGCCCGACTGAAGCACTCTGGACCAGAGACAACGGTCCTGCTTCCACTCGGACGGTCTCTATCAAGACCATCTCGGTGGGCTCGACTTTTGTCGACCTTCTTCTGGGCGATGTACCCTCTTGCGTCAGGCCTTGGATCATGCGCGTCACCGCCGGAACGACGATCATCGTGATGCTGGGGCCCGTAAGGCCCACCCCGCGGAGGGGTACGCGATCGGCGACGATCTTCTGGATGAGACCGAATGGGAAGCGGATTCCGACTCGGGTCCCTGGCACGGCTGCCTCCTCTGCGCCGCAGATGAGAGTCGGGACTGAAAACCGACCGATGCGTGTTCGCGTGAACAGAACTGTTGTGGATCCTGTTGTGAGACTGGGAGACCGCCGAATTTTCCTGTTGCGTCGTATGCAACAGGGCACGGATCTGCTCGATCCCTCTACCAGCCTCTGAATCAGTCGGCTGGAGAGAATCGGCTATCCTGGCAGCCGCAGCCAAGTTGAGGATGGGTGTGCGGAACACCTCGACGTTGCTGTGGCGAGTGCGTCACATGGTAGAACGATGGTGTTGACGACGAGCGCCTAATGATTCTCCGACCTCATGCTCGTCCCGACCAGTCCGGAGGGGACTTTCATGGGAATCGGCCATGAGAACTTCGGCTGCAGGCCCGCGACCCGGATACTCGGAACGTAGCTCAGTCGGAACTGAGTCCAAGCACTGGGATGGCGGCGGGACCACAACCGATTCGAGCACCCCCACTTGAGAGGATGCGCTCTGTCGCACCTCGGCGTGTCGCAGCCAACGCTGGAGCCACGGACGACGGGATCGCTTGTTGCGGCGCGTGACGGGGGCGAAGATCGACACCGGGGTCGATGGCTGGAGAAGAAGAACACCGCGGGAACTGGCACGGAAGTGCGTAGCCCCACGACTGGGAAGCGCCTCGACGTCGAGGGGCACATCCCGAAGCCATGCCGAATCGTCGGCGATGAAGGAGAGGGCACCGAAGAGAATCTCATGACCCATGCACAGATCTCCGCCGGAGGACATGATGAAAAGATGAAATTTTAAACTCGCCTGAAGGCGCTTAGACGCCTGCCCCAAGGTGGGCGCCAACTATCGTGGGTATAAGTCTGACAGTAGAAGTGTAGGGTACGAAAGGATGGACAGAGCCTTAGCTACGGCGAGGATGTATGAGTTCATGCCCCTCTACGGTGGAGGTAAAAGCACTACGTCTCAGTGCTCTTGGGAGCTTAGTGTCGAGTGCATTATAGGATTACAGCAAGTGCCAACCCTTGCACCAGTGGGGAAGGGCGGCTTATATAGAGTGCGCTGCCCTTCATAATGTCCCGGTGGACAAGGGTGGAATAGTGACGAATAAATGTCTACGTTACAGGTAACGTAAGTCTTAAATGCTAATAATGGTGTATGAAAACGTATGACCGTTGCCCTCCTCGGAGGTTATGATGTACAGAGTGGATTCCAGTCGGTACGTTAAATATGCTCAGAGTGGATCGTCGCCGACGGGATGATGGGGGCGTCCTTAGTTCAGTCGAAACTATCTAAGGGCCTTGTCTTCTATGAAGGGTAGTCCTTGGGTAGGACCTATAGGGCAGGCCTATGACCCTACCCTGGGACTATAACCCTAGTAGGTATACTCATATCCTAGTTGTTGTCGATTATGTCACTAAGTGGGTAGAAGCTATCCCCACTAGAAGTGTTGATCACAACACATCTATCAGGATGCTTAAAGAAGTTATTTTCCCAAGATTTGGAGTCCCTAGATATCTAATGACCGACGGTGGTTCACATTTCATTCATGGTGCTTTCCGTAAAACGCTTGCTAAGTACGATGTCAACCATAGAATTCCGTCTCCCTATCACCCTCAGTGCAGTGGTCAAGTAGAGCTAAGCAATAGAGAGATTAAACTAATTCTGCAAAAGACTGTCAACTGGTTCAGAAAGAATTGGTCTAAGAAGCTCGATGATGCACTGTGGGATTATAGAACTGCCTATAAGAATCCCATGGGCATGTCTCCGTACAAAATGTTGTATGGTAAAGCATGTCATTTACCTCTAGAGCTAGAGCATAAAGCTTATTGGGCAATCAAAGAGCTCAACTTTGACTTCAAACTTGCTGGTGAGAAGAGGTTATTTGACATTAGCTCACTCGATGAATGGAGAACTCAGGCATATGAGAATGCCAAGTTGTTCAAATAAAAGGTTAAGAGGTGGCATGATAAGAGGATACAAAAGCGTGAGTTCAATGTAGGTGATTAGGTCTTGCTATATAACTCTCGTTTAAGATTCTTTGCAAGCAAGCTTCTCTCTAAATGGGAAGGTCCCTATATTGTTGAGGAAGTATATCATTTCGGTGCTATCAAGATCAACAACACGAAAGGTAATTGTCCGAGAGTGGTAAATGGGCAGAGAATCAAGCATTATATCTCAGGAACTCCCATAAATGTTGAAAGCAATATTATCAATACCATAACTCCGGAAGAATACCTAAGGTATATTTATCAGCCTGTTTCAGACTCCGAAAATGAAGAGGTATGTGATTCGGTAAGAAAAAAGACTCCAAAACTTTTCCAGTAGGAAATTTTCTCCGTTTTGGAATAGTTGAAAAAATGGAAAAATTGGAAGTAGTCCGGAAAGCACGCGAGGAGGCGACAAGCGTGCCAGGCACGGGCCCACCCCCTGGCCGCGCTTGGGGGGCTTGTGGCCACCTCGTGCGCCTCTCGGACTCCGTTTTTGTGCGGAGTACTCCTTCTGGTCTGGAAAAAATCATTGTATGTTCTCCCGTAAGGTTTGACCCTCGTATCACGCAAACTTCCTCTGTTTTCGTTTCGAGCCTGTTTTTTGCCGCAGATTTAGGGCAAGATGTCTTATCAAGATTCAGAGGGGGAGAGCTATGTGGCAGATTACCTTGCTGACCCCAAGGTCTATGGGGGCTTGGATCCTTATGGCTGGACCACTGATGAGGAAGAAGATTATTGTCCCAAGGGGAAGGAACAAACAAGTTCCGATGAAGAGGAGGCTCCTCTACCTCAACCTGGACACACGCATGTGGAGTTCAAGAAGTCGAGCCTCCCCGACTCAAGGAAGAAGCCTAAGACTTTGTTTATCCCTTCTAGTTTCTTGTAGGAGAGTAAGCAGGAATTATGCCAAAGGGTGTTGAAGCTTTGAAGAGGAAAATGATGATCTGAGGGAGCAGAATTTTATGCTCAAGTGGAAATTATACAAACTCAAGACCTCTTCAACAACTCCACCACCATCACCACCAAAGGAAGACAACTAAACATGGGTATGGGCAATCCCCTTGGCTTGTGCCAAGCTTGGGGGAGTTGCCCCAGTATCGTGTCACCATCACATCTTTTGCCTTTACCTTTGTTTTAGTTTTCCTTTTCAATTTTATCTTTCTCTAGTAGATTAAAATTCTTACTATTTTATTCTTGAGTTTTGCTTTATGTCACCCCCGATGTATTCGAGCTCGTGAGCCATATAATAAAGAGTGTCTTAGTTGAAGGGCTTTGCCTCTTGCCATGATCAAAAGTTTGAGAAAGAACAAAAGCATGAAAGATCATATAATGATCTTATGGAAAGTGATGGCTTCACATATAAAAAGAACGATGATTGAAACTTGTTGAGGGTAGACAAATGTAGACCTTGGTCATTGTTGCAATTAATAGGAAGTGATAAAGAAGGAGAGATTCACATATAAATATATCATCTCTGACACCATCTATGATTGTAAACACTCACTAAACTATTGCATGCCTAGAAGTAGATGTTGGACAAGGAAGACAACATAATGAATTGTGTTTGCTTGGTTCCGAACAATGTTATATGATTAGAGATCCCTTAACATGTGACGATTGCTTCCACCTCATATTAACCAAAACTCCCGCACCAAGTAGAGATACTACTTGTGCATCCATAAACCTTCAACCCAGTTTTGCCATGAGAGTCCACCATACCTACCTATGGATTGAATAAGATCCCTCAAGTAAGTTGTCATCGGTGCAAGCAATAAAAATTGCTCCCTAATATGTATGATCTATTAGTGTGTGGAAAATAAGCTTTGTACGAACCTGTGATGAGGAAGACATAAAAGCGACAGACTGCATAATAAAGTTCTTTATCACAGGAGGCAATATAAAGTGACATTCCTCCGCACTAAGAGGACACGCATCCAAACCTCAAAAGCGCATGACAACCTCTGCTTCCCTCTGCGAAGGGCCTGTCTTGTACCTTTACTTTTTTCCCTTGAAAGAGTCATGGTGATCTTCACCAATTCCTTGTTTCGCCTTTATCTTGGCTAACGTCATATGCTAGGGAAAGATCTATATTCATATGTCAACTTGGAAGTAAGTATTCATGAATTATTATTGTTGACATTACCCTTGAGGTAAGCGGTTGGGAGGAAAAACAATAAGCCCCTATCTTTCTCTGTGTCCAGCTGAAACTTTGATCTCATGAATACCACGTGAGTTGTAGCAGTTGTAGAGAACGAAAGGATGATTGAGTATGTGGATTTGCCTTACAAGCTCTTATTTTGCAAGGTTTACATGAAGAGGGAGAATGCCGGCAGATGGAATTATGGCCTGAAAGTGGAGCAAGTTTGAGATACCTATTCGGCGCAACTCCAAACTCCGTAAAAATCAATGAGGATTTTTTTCGGGAATTATAAAAAATACTGGGCCAAAGAAGTGCTAGAGGGGCGCCAGCAGGTGGGCACAAGCCTCCTAAGCGCGGCCACCCCCCTGGCCGCGCCTAAGGGGCTTGTGGGCACCCAGCTGGCCCTCTGGCCCCCCTCTTCTGCTAGATGAAGGGTCTCGTCCGAAAAAAAACAGGACGAGGCTTTTTCGAGGATTCGCCGCCGCCACGAGGCGGAACTTGAGCAGAACCAATCTAGAGCTCCGGCAGGACGATCCTGCTGGGGAAACTTCCCTCCCGGAGGTGGAAATCGTCGCCATCGTCATCACCAATACTCCTCTCATCGGAGGTGACTCATCATCATCAACATCTTCATCAGCACCATCTCATCTCCAAACCCTAGTTCATCTCTTGTAACCAATCTCCGTCTCGCGACTCCGATTGGTACTTGTAAGGTTGCTAGTAGTGTTAATTACTCTTTGTAGTTGATGCTAGTTGGATTACTTGGTGGAAGAGTTTATGTTCAGATCCTTGATGCTACTCATTATCTCTCTGGTCATGCATATGATTATGCTTTGTGAGTAGTTATTTTTGTTCCCGGGGACATGGGATAAGTCATGCTAGTAGTAGTCATGTGAATTTGGTATTCGTTCGATATTTTGATGTGTTGTATGTTGTTTTTCCTCTAGTGGTGTTATGTGAACGTCGACAACATAACACTTCAACATTATTTGGGCCTAGAGGAAGGCATTGGGAAGTAGTAAGTAGATGATGGGTTGCTAGAGTGACAGAAGCTTAAACCCTAGTTTATGCATTGCTTCGCAAGGGGCTGATTTGGATCCACTAGTTTAATGCTATGGTTAGACTTTGTCTTAATTCTTCTTTCGTAGTTGCGGATGCTTAAGAGAGGGGTTAATCATCAGTGGGATGCTTGTCCAAGTAAGGGCAGTACCCAAGCGTCGTTCCACTCACATATCACACTATGAAAGTAATGAAAGCGAATCATATGAACGTGATGAAAACTAGCATGACAGAAATTCCCGTGTGTCCTCGGGAGCGTTTTTCCTCCTATAAGACTTTGTCCAAGCTTGTCCCTCGCTACAAAAGGGATTGGGCCACTTTGCTGCACCGTTGCTACTTTTGTTACTTGTTACTTGCTACGAATCATCTCACCACACAATCACTTGTTACCGATAATTTCAGTGCTTGCAGATTTTACCTTGCTGAAAACCACTTGTCAGATCCTTCTGCTCCTCGTTGGGTTCGACACTCTTACTTATCGAAAGAACTACGATTGATCCCCTATACTTGTGGGTCATCGGGCAGCAATCGGAACGGTGCGAGGAGGATCACATGGTCATCCACTCGTTTCACACGATCATTGATAACCCACAAGTGTAGGGGATCGCAAAAGTGTTCGCGGGTAAGATAACCCAATTTATTGATTCCGCACAAAAGGGATGCAAATAATATTAATAAGCTTTAATAGTTGAGTTGTCAATTCAACGGTGATATGAAATATTAGTACTTGCTTGGCAACGAAATATTATTAGCAACGGTGATATGAAAGTGATTGTGTCAACGGAAATAATGGTGTCAAAGCAACGAAAGTAAAACAACTAAAGTAGAGAAACTGGTAACTAGCAGGATTAAAACACTTTAGGCTAGGGAGATGAATGATTGGTCATGGATGAGAGATATCATGTATTTAACTTGGGGCAAGGCACATAGAAAAGTAATGATCATCTAGGCAAATATCAAACATTAGGCATGTATCCCAAGTAGTCGTGCGTGCTTGCAATAAGAACTTGCACACCATATTTTGTCCTACCATCCCGCTACCAACGGGGCCAAAAGGAACTTATGGAGATTAAGGTGCTCATGTCAAAGAGCATCGGAACAAAGCATTAACAATCAATGGATACATGGAATCCTCAAATCATAGTGTATCCCTTTGGTGTCCCAAGCTGTCACCATTGGGATCGCCGGTTCCGGATTATAATAGGTGCATACTACTCATAGATAGGATCAATAACACAAATATATTCATGAAAACAAAAGGTATACAGATCTGAAATCATGGCACTCGGGCCCTAAGTGACAAGCATTAAGAGTAACAAGTAGTAGCAAAGATGATAAACAACATAGTAGATGATAGGCAACAAGCCCCCAACAATCCAAGAACTATTACATGACCTAACTCATCCAATACCTACCATTCCCTTCACCTACAGCAGGGAATAACTCACACATGATGGGGAAAGCTATGGAAGGGTGATGGAGTGGTGATGGTGATGACGATGGCGACGATTTCCCCTCTCCGGAGGCCAAGGCAGCCTCCAGATTAGCTCTCCCGGAGAAGAACCGAGGGTGGCGGCGGCTCCGCGTTGAGAACTTGCAAAACGACTTCTATTTTGGGATTTGTCCATCACTGGTAAAAATAGGAGCCAAGGTAGGGCACCGGAGGAGGTGGGCCCCACCTAGGTGGCCTCCCGGCGCGGCTAGGGGACAGGCCACGCCCACAGGTCGCCTGGAGGCCTGGTGGCCCCCCTCTGGCCCATCTTCTGGCCAGGGTTCCTCCCGGTGCGTGGATTATCTCTATTTTTTATTGGAATTTTTACGGGATGCCTAAAAATCCATTTTCCTACACACAAGAAAACCATACAAGCAGTTGTGCTGAAAACAGCGTTAGTCCGGGTTAGTTTCATTCAAATCATGTAAGAATGAGGCCAAAACAATAGCAAAAGTGTTTCGAAAAGTTGATACGTCGGAGACGTATCAACTCCCCAAGCTTAGCATATTTCTTGTCCTCAAGCAATTCAGTTCAACGAACTGGACGCGACAAAGAAAACTTTGACAAACTCTTTTGCTTCATTAGATGTATATAAGCATGCACTACGAACAAGTCCAACAAGTATTGAAGCATTGCTACATAGACAATGCACGAAGCAATCCTTCGATCATGTGAAGAGTTTCAAACAACTAAGAATGAATAATATGCAACTGAAAATCATGGCGAGTTTCACAATGCACATGACTTGGACATACTAGAGTGGTATCTCGCTAGCCCCCATGAGTGAAGCAAAACATAAGTGGAGACGCTCCTTTAGAGTCTTAAAGGAGACTACAAATAAATATTTTAGAATGAGTAATATCACAATCATGCAGAAGACAGTGTGGTGCTTTGGGACAATGCACATTACACTCAGAATGACAATTATGCTCTCAACAGTTGGTGCCTTTTTCTAGGAAGAGGATGACTCAACAGTAAAGTAAAATAGATAGGCCCTTCACAGAGGGAAGCATTGATTTGCAGAGGTGCCAGAAGTTGAGCTTTTAAAACAGATATGAATCAAAATTTTGGGTGGTATGCTTTCATTGTCAACGTAACAACTAAGAGATCTCAATATCTTTCATGCTAAATACATTATAGGCGGTTCCCAAACAGAATAGTAAGGGTTTTACTCCCCCTCCACCAATCGATCACACTCCACGGCGGGCCGAATCCACGAGTACCGTCCATACAAACAACAATCCTGGGGGAGTTTTGTTTCATTAAATTCGATTTGACTTTTGAGCATGGAACTGGGCATCCCAGTTACCAGCCACTTTCTCGTGAATGATAGTGAATCAACACATATCTTGAGAATAACCCACTTGGCCTGGAAGATACTGATAGCCCCTAGTCACTACATTAGCGATTCGGGCATACAAAACAAAATATTTATTTGAAGATTTAGAATACGGCACATGCAAATTTACTTAGGATGGCACATAAATACCACATATAGGTAGGTATGGTGGACTCATATGGCACAACTAGTTTCAAGGATTTTGGATGCACAAGCAGTCAGTCCGCTTAGTACAGGCAAAAGCTAGCAAAAGACGGGGAAGCGACCAACTAGAGAGCAATAATGGTCATAATCATGCAGAGCAACAAAGAAACATTGAATCGGGCATGAAAGTGATATAACTATTCTGAAATAAAAAGATCATCAAGGCTTGATAGACTTCTAGTCATAAACATGTGTAAGCATGTGCCAAGTCAATCCTAAAACTCTCCAAAGGGAAATACCACTTCAATACGACAAACCATGAACAATGCAATACATGCAAATCATTTCAATAACACATTATGCACTCCAGCTATTTGACACTAGTCACGAAGAAATCATGTACTACTGGGAAAGCGTTCTGAACATAGAACTATGTCGCTACAAGCTGGTCTCTAGATCATAAGTACACGCATATGTACAAAAGTAGAAACAAATAGAGTTCATACCGGCTTTCCATGTTGCATCCCTTCCGTCGATCTTCATCATTATTGCATCGTCACTTGCACAATCGAACATAGAAAGATATATTCAAGTGCAATTGCAACAATGGACATGAGTTGAACTCTGCAAACAAAGCAAACTAAAGAGAGAAAAGAAATATTTTTGGGTTTTCCAAAGTTTAGATGAAAGCAAAAGAAAAGAGAATTTTTGTTGTTGTTTTGCAAAGAAAGAATAAATAAGAACAAGAAAAATCTCCAAAAATTATTAAAAAGGAAACCACGGATGATACAATGAAAGGGGAGAAGGGTACATACTCCCCCAAGCTTAGGCTTTTGGCCTAAGTTGGGCTTGGCTACTGCGGGCTCCAGGAGCTCCCTCTGGCTCCGGGGTGGTACAGGTAGCTCTAAGGATCGTACGGGGCCTCAGGCGCGTAGGCTGTTGCCCGGATGTCCTTCCAAGTAGAAGGCTCTTCTTCCTCGGGAGCAACCCCCTCAATGGGGTTGTGGAACTTCTGCTGGATCACGAACTCGTCCAGCTCAATCAAGGTGAAGGACCATCCGTTCCTGCTAGTGTAATCAAACAAAAGTGGTGCAGGTAGACGGATCTCGCGAGTAGTAAGCTCGCCAAACCTCATAATATAAACACGGTTACCAAACTTAGATGTCATAGTAACAAACTCATGCCTCTTCATAGCGGTAAGATCAAAGCTTATTAATGAAAAAGGCGTGGCATCCGCGCTTACAGTCCGCTCGAGGTGCTCAAGGATAAGCGTGGTATAAATGCCACCAAAGTGAGGCCGTTTGCCGCTGTTAGCGACGAGGCGACGAGAAATCAAAGCACCAACATTATACGTGTTATCTCCTAAGAGGGCGGCTGCCAAGATAGCGAGATCCGGAGCCAAAATGTTGCTCGTGTTGTAACGAGCTAGCACCCCTCGAAGAATATAATATGCAAAATACCTGATGTGGGGAAACAAGATGCTAGAAATCTTCCCCCGGTGAATGTCTCGCACATCCTTGTAGCAAAGGGAAGCGAACAGGGATTTCAGCTCGTATGGTTGAACTTTCATTTTGGTCAAGACATCCGCACACCTATAACGTCACAAAATTCTGCCAAAGACATGGTCAAGACATCTTCATATAATATGAATTCAATCATGGAAGTTTTATCATTATATATAAACCAGTTGACAAAATAATAGGTGAGTTTTCAATATTGTGGAACACGTCGTGTTACGAGACGTGTCAAACCTGCAGTTGCACAGAGGTTATCAAACTCATCCTTAATACCTGCCGCCGTAAGGAAATCCGAACACGGGGATGCCATGGCATGTGTCGTGTCCGTCTTGTGGAGCAACTCTGGTGGCACGATATCATCATTGTAACTTGTCCTCACAGTAGAAGGTGAAGTTGCAGCTCTAGGTAGTCTATCGGTAGGCTCGGGTCTCTTCTTCCCAAGCCATCCTTTTTATTTTCCAAACTAACTCATTTCTGAAAATTTTGGTGCATCTAAAAAACAGAAGGTTTAAGAAAAATGAGTTGGAGCAAACTATTCTACTCACTTCCCTGATGCATAAACTTGCATCAAAACTTCATAAATAATTTTCTAAACATGCATGCAAGCTCATATGAATAGCACCAAGAACTCCTAAATACTCACAAATAAGACTACCAATCAAAATTCTAATTGGAGAAGTGGAGGAGTCACATACCAAGGAGCAAATGCTCAAATTCTCAATGCAAATGATGGGTTGTAGAGAGAGATCGAAATTTTCCACTAAGAACAGCAAGAACTCGAGCTCCAGGAGAAAAATCGGGATTTTTGGAGTGAGAGAGAAGGGAAGAAGAAGTACCTGGAAAGGAGACCAGGTGGGCCCATGCAACCTGTGGGCGCGGCTAGGGGCCAGGCCGCGCCACCTGGCCGCCTGGACCAGGGGTGCCCCCTGGTTGGCCCTAGGTGCCCCTGCGTCTCTTTTTGATGGAAATTTCTACTATAATTTTTCTGGAATTTTTCTGACAACTTCACTTTTGAAAAAAAATCAAATTACCGAAGCTGCAAAACTTCCGGAAAGCTCGAAGCAATGGTTAAACATATGAAGCTTCAAAAACATTAACTTTGGTACAACAAGGAGGGTGAAAGATAAAAGAAATGAAAACATAAAAAGCTTCTCCTTTTACTCATATAAAACATATTTTTTAGCAAGGTTGATCCAGTCTTACTACCAAACACGTGTTATATCAAGCAAAAAGTGTCACTTCTTATAAAGCAATCATGGTACCTTTATTTTAATGGATATTGTCCCCGCCATAATGGTTTTGTATTTGTGGTGCACATGTAGAGGACAATGCCACTCTCCAACCTTCATGGTCTCAATATTCTCAATAGAATTAAGGCCATGCCTTTTATCAATCTTCTTCGAAAAATATACCGTGTACTCCTTCTCATTAACATTGAAAGTCACATTTCCTTTATTGCAATCAATAATAGCACCTGCGGTGTTAAGAAAAGGTCTACCAAGAATAATAGACATGCTCCCATCCTCGGGCAGGTCAAGCACAACAAAGTCACAAGGATCAAGCAATTAGCAACTTCAACAGGAACATCCTCACAAATACCAATAGGAACGGTCGTTGACTTATCAGCCATTTGAAGAGAGATATCTATAGGGATTAGTTTATCTAAACAAAGCCTTTTGTAAAGAGAGAAAGGCATAACACTCACTCCTGCACCAAGATCACATAAAGCAGTTCTGACATAATTATTTTTTATGGAGCAAAGAATGGTGGATATACGTGGCTCACCAAGCTTCTCACGAATCTTACCACTGAAAGAGTAATTAGCAAGCATAGTAGATATTGCCTCATTAGGAACTTTTCTTTTATTAGTAACAATATCTTTCATATACCTCGAGTACGGAGGCAACTTAATAGCATCAATCAAAGGAATATGAAGAAAAAGAGGTTTCATCCATTCACAAAATTTATTGTAATGCCCTTCTGTGGCACCCCGAGACCGACGCCCCAGAAGATTTCCCTTTTATTTCGTGGCCGTCGTGTTATTATTTTGTTTGGTGTGTTCATCATCGCATCATTCGCATCATCCGCATTACATCGGCATCCCGTTGCCGCCAGTTTTCAAACTTGCATCCGTTATTAGTTGCCGGTTCTTTCCGTGTTCGTCGTTGACCGTGTTGAGCCCGACCACACTCGCACGCGCATGCGGCATCGTCAAAACCTTGTTTTTAAAAGTGTGTATAAAATATTGTCGATTTGTGTTGGAACTTGGCTGCGGTCTTATTTAAATATAGGTAGGCCGCCTGCAAATTTTTGTCGCGATCGGAGTCCGTGTGGTACCCGAACGGTCGACCGTAGCGGCACCGTATTCCATTTATCGTCGGACGTTTTAGGTGCTTAAAAATACGTTGCCGGGTGCCCTTTTTCCCTCTCGTCTCCGGCTAGCCTATTCTACACAGCCCAACACCACCCACCAAGTAACCCCCTCCGAACGGAGCCGTCGGAACGCAATCCAACGGCCCGAAATAGAGCGAAACCCCTCCTAACCATAAGCCTACTGTAATGGCCCAGAGTGCAACTTGCCTTATTTGGAACCTTCTGTATGTGGGTCCATCTTGTCATTGCAATGAGAGTATATTCCATGTGGTATTTCATGTGCTCATGACTTGTTTTCCTTTGCATTTATGCATCCTTATCATTCCATGTCTCTTGTGATTGTTGTCCATGTGGTCAATGTATGTGGTGTGACATGGCATGTGATGATATGTGGTTCTATGTGAAGTGTTGTGGAGTGGTGCAATTTTAAGTAAGGTGCAACTATGCTAGGTTTCAAAACTTCCCCCCTCTCTATTTATCTCAAGCTCAAGTTTCACTTGCTCCATCCCTGTTTCAAAAATGCCCATGTTTTAGTATGAATAGTGGTGGATGTGATGCTATGTTTTTAGTGTTTTGAAACTTTGTTTGAGTGGTGCAAATATTCACAAAATAGTGTTATTATTTCTATTTTGTAAATATTTAGATGCTCCAAAAATTCCTTTTTCATTTTATTCAATTAGGTCATAACTCCTTATGACCAGGGTCATTTTTATTTTAATTTTGGTGTCGTAGTTTTTCCCTGGGAGCTTATTTATTTGCTCGTGTTGTTCTAAATAGAAAACCCCAGGGGTATTTTCTCCCTTACCTGTCTACAGCATGGGCCTCCTTCCCCCTCCCGAGTCCCATCTCTCCCTCTCTGTTATCCCCAGCGTCAGCCCATCCGCGCGCTCCATCTCCTTCCTCCTGACGGCGGCCCTTATATCCTCGGCGTGCGTGCCCTATTGCTTAGGGTTCCGCGTCCCCCTCCTAGCGCCGCCACCTCCCCTCCATCTATTTCTCCCTTCCCCGAGGTAAGATCTATAGGAAGGTAGCAGAGAGATAGCAGTAGAGCGCCGCAATCGTCCACCGCGCGTCCCTCGCCTCCGGCGCCGACAAGCATGTCCAGGAGCTCGGGGGAAGTACCCGCGTTCCATTCCCGTCGTTAGTGAGGTTGCGGCACGACTACACCGACGGGCAGGACCTCTTCTCCGACGTGTTCCCGGCGGTCCCGTTCCCCTGCTTCGGTTCTGCTTCAGACCGACTTCATATCGTCCTCAGTCGTCTTCAAGCGTCTCCCTCCAATCGGGACACCCCTCTTCTCCTTCCTCTCAGTGAGCCGTGCTCCTTCCTCCCTTTCCCCTCTTTAGATCCAGCCTAGATACTCGTTCCGTGTGTCTATGATCGGAGATGAGAACGGCAGTATATGTGTAGTGATATGTTGTGCGTGCGTGCATGGGCTCGTTCGATGCTCAGGGCAGGGGCTTCCAACACAGCAAGAGTGGTAGCTGTAGATGATTCCTGCTGGCGCAGCAGTAGAGGTAGGAGGGCATGCTCCGGTGAGCGTCGCTGCCGGTGTCTCTGTGCAAAGCAGAGCAGGGCGGCCCTTGCGTAGGTTACCTAGTAGGATATCCCATGTTAGGCAAGATCCGCATAACAGCAGAGTGGCAGCAGGCGATTTTGTTGTTCGGCACGTCGTGGGTTCGAGTCCCGCATCGCCCCCCTTTTGCTATTTTATCTCTCGGGCACAGTAGCGCATAGGGAATAGCTTACCCGGCTCCCTTCCTTAGCTCTGTCGAGTACCAGTTCAGTAGCTCAGTGGTTTAAAGTGTGTGTGTTGATCAGCAGGGTGTGGGTTCGATTCCCAGGCAGCCCCTTTTATTTTTTTGCCTATTTCCTTTTGCTTGTTATTTTGTTCCTGTTGCTGATTTACTTTGTAGGCTTGATAGTTGCTTGGGCAGCAAGGTTTGTTGCCAAAACTATTGATGCCCGTAGGTTTCATGTCTGTTTAGTTAGTAGGACTTGATGCTTATGCATGTGGATGTGCAAGTGCATGTGTGAGCTAGCTCATGTATGTGTGTGTGTTTATGAGTGTGTGATGCACTAGGGTAGTGTGTATTTATGGTGTGTTACTCATATGCATGAGTGTTGAGCTCATGCACCAGATTGTGCAAGTGTGTGAGTGTGTGTGTGTGTGTGGGTGGGTTTCTCCCTCCACATACTTTGTGTGTAGTGTAGGTGATCATGTGTGTGTGTGTGTGTGCATGTGTGTGTGTGACACCCACATGCCCAAGGCAGGGGTTGCCTTGATAAGCACTTATGTGCAAGCTTGTATGTGTAGGTGTAGGAATGCATGAGGTGAGTGTTAGTAAGTGTGTGTGTTTAACTAGCATGTGTAGGTGCTTGATATATGTGTGCTTGATGTATGTGTGTGTGTGGTGGTGTGCTAAGGCACATGAACATGAGGTCTACCCCTCATGTGCACCATTGGATATGTGAGTGTGTGCAAGTGCATGCGTAGGTGATGAGCTAGTGGGAACACATGTGATAAAGCACTATTTACCTCGATGTGATTCCATGCATATTTTCTTCTTAGCTTTGTGCCCATTTGTTCTATGCAAGTACCTAGGTATTATATATGCTTTTGGGGTAGATTCATCCATTGGTGGAATCAGATTTCCCTTTGGAACACTTTCTGGGAATGTCATATTTCTGTTTTGTGCAATGTTTAGAGCTTGGTTCCATGTGATGTGATGAGCCCAAGAGGTTGATTCCTTGTTGTGGCAGTAGAAGGTGAACCCCTCTACACCATGGTGGTGTTGTTTCATGCTTAGGAATTTATATGTGCAAGTTGTGCCTAGTCAAAGTAGGCATGTGGCTGGAAATTTCAGCTTAGTGAGAATCTGTGATTTTCACTAAGTCTAAGAAACTGATGATATTTTCTTCCCTTGTAGTCGTGCTTGCAAAAGTTCTTGTGTTGGGAATCAGCCCTTACAATCAACTGGAAAGTTGTAGCTTTTGAGTTTGTCTTGATCTCTGTCAATTTTCATTCCATTTGACTCCCTGTAGATATTGTTTTGGGTGCTGTCAAAATGCTTCAGAGCATAAACAGCTAGTGAGAATCTGAGAATTTCACTAAGTCCCTGAAAACTGATATTTTTGTCCAAGTTAGCAGTTGTAGAACTTTTTGTGTGAAACTCCTTTGTATTATCTTTTTGCTCATGCTTGTAGAGATTTTGAATAGCTTCTGCCACATATCCTATTTGGCACATTCGGGTGGCTGTAGGTGCTTTGCATGTAGCTCTCAAACTGCTATGATACTGTTTAGGACAGAATGTGTAGTTTTGATGTTTTGATGCTTGTGAGTGCATGGTTGATGGTGTGGTGAGATTCCTTGCACAACCCCATCCATACTTGTTTGTTTTGTGTTTTGGCAACCTAGGAAGACCAGAAGTATGCCATTGGAGTGTGTTGTGATGGATTTGATCCTTAGGACTCCATTTCTTGTTTTGTTGTTTCCGGATGATCCATAGCTCCGTTCGTAATGTTCTTTATATGTTTTTGCATCGTTATCGCGTGATGCATTTGTTCATGTCATCTTCCTGCATGTCAAGATATCTTAGAGAGAAGTTCTGTCCAGAAGTTTGTAGTTTCTTCTCATGCTTGTGCAAGTGACTAGAATAGAGATGCATGTTCATTCTCATCTCATGCATCATGTGTTTGTTGCATCATGTGGTGCAGTTGTTCATTGGATGCTATTTTTATGTTGGGTAGCACCAAGATTGGAGAGCGAGTACGTGGATCCGGGAGAGTACGTGCAGGACGAACAAGAGCAGTTCCAAGTTGAAGACATCACAGGCAAGATGACATGACCTTGATACCATCTCTAGACTTGTTATGCCTAGATTCACGTTTCCTTCGTCTTATGCTCGCTGCCTACCACTAAAATAATTGCCGCCTGATATTGCCATGAAACCCAAACACTTTCCCCTCCTAGCAAATATTGAATGGCTAAGTAGGCTTGCTCAGCCTCTAATGTTAGCGTTGCTAGTTGCAGGTGCAATTGTCTCATGTGTTAACATGAGTTTGATATAATTATGTTAAATCTGTTATTTAATTAATGCACCTATATACTTGGTAAATAACGGAAGGCCTAGCCTTTTGCCGGGTGTTTTGTTCTGTTATTGTCGCCCTAGTTTCCGACTACCGGTGTTTGATTCCATAGCTGATCGCTCCTAACACGTTTGGGGTTGTTATGGGGACGCCCTTGATAAATCGTGTAGTGTTAAGGCTTATCCGGAAGGACCCAACATTGGTTTTAATCTGCTAATCACTTAATAATAATCTGCATAGGGAATAGCTACCCCGAGGAAATAATCAACAACCCGGGCCGGTGCTCCTCATGATTGTTGGTCCAAAAAATGGACAGACTGCGGGGCCACCACAGGGAAACTTGAGGTTTGGCTCTTGTAGGCTTTTCCATCCGTCGTGTCCTGAGACTGAGAGACGCGGCTCTTATCGGGGTCGTCGACACGACAGGAGGTCCTGCTAGATTTGTCTGACCTTAGCGATATATCTTGCGTATAGGAATCCTGCTGAAGCTTTGGTTCTCCCCAGAGTTGAGGTTTTCCTCTAAGGAATCCGACAAGATCACGAGATTCGTGATAGAGGATTACTTTGCGGCCCGTGACCGTTTGTGATGGACTAGTTGGAGTACCCCTGCAGGGTTTAATCTTTCGGAAAGTCGTGCCCGTGGTTATGTGGCAACTTGGAATATTTGTTAACATCCGGTTATAGATAACTTGAACTTAACCTAAATAAAACTGCCAACTGTGTGCGTAACCGTGATTGTCCCCTTCGAAGACCTCTCTTCGATCGGGAACACGGTGGGGTTATGATTGACGTAAGTAGGTGTTCAGGATCACTTAACGATCAACTAGTCTTCGCCCGCTAGTATAGACCACCTTCAATAACATGTTCTACGTAAGTTAGCCACCATAAATGCTTAGGATGCTGCAACCTAAACACCAAACCTTCCTTACCTAATAACTTGACTAGTTCTCGCACCGAGGTCATATATTGCTGAGTCCCCGTGGCTCACAGATTACTTCAACACACCAAAAGGTACAGGTACGCCCGACACAGGTGATCCCGGTGGCACGCAACTGGCGTGGCAGTACGATGAGGAGAACGACCGCCTGTACGTGAACTATGCAGAAGACTGAGGCGTGGTCATGATCGTGGGCAAGCATGCAGGGTAGCATTGCCTTTTCTCATGTTATGTAGTCCGTAGTGGAACTACCTTGTCTAAATTAATGGGTGATGTACTCTGATATTATCTATGAGATGGCAAACGATTCCCTATCATCATTCTTTATTATGTATGTGCTATGTTATCGTGCTTGCGAAATGCTTAGATGCTCTTCTTTCCATTTTGGGGCCTCGTTCCCTAAATCGGATAGGACCGCATCTTAGTCGTTACAAGTTGGGAATCAGAGCCTTACGACCATAGGAGCCTTTGTGTGATCGTACTTGGCGGAGTCGAGTCTAGTAAAATGCTTTGAGTCTTAGTTATATCGGAGGGTAGGATTCCTTTTTCTCCTCTTCCATGCTCTGGTAAGGTTCTCAACTTAGGATATCTTAATTCTACTCCTCTTCTCGCTCAAAAAAAATTTAGGATCATGTGGGTATTCTTGAAATCTATATGATTTCGATGTGACGGAGTTCTGTCTTGGTGCCTCCAGTCTGCCTTGATTTCTTCCGGGGAGTTGAGCTCCAAGGGATTCTTGTGCACATCGCCAGCATTCAGATTTCTGAGTATCTTAGAACGAAGGATGTTCATAATTGCTTCAATACTAGTAGTGGCGAGATAACCCCGATGTCCCCAGTACTGGTGCAGATTGTTCAGGAGTACTGCCATACTTTGTATCGTTGTGATCACGAGGGTATGTTGTAGATGAAGGTCCGAGATTCTGGTTATGTGTTAACGGATGTGATACACTCGACGGGTTAGTATAGGAGTTGTGTGAATATTACTCCTTGTATCCGTGTACCAGATTGCATGACCAGATATTTCGGGAATTCATGGGTGGGATATCAAGTAGTGACTTATAGGACAATCTTCCTACAGATGCATGATGTGAGGTTGGGATTCAACATTCAGTGGGTATGTTTGTTCACGGTCGTCTTACAGCGGTTCTCGTTGTGTCTTAAAGAGTCCTTGTAGCTTGCTACGACTCGGGGATACTTCGTAAGTCGTGTGCACTACCTTGCATAGGATGGCTACTGTAAATTCGAGCCCGTGCGATCTTATCCATGAAGATATTGGATGAAATCTCGATCATATGTTTGTTCCGAGCAGTTCTAGCTCATACTTGTTTGCAAGTGGTCTTAATCAGAATTTTGTCGACAGTCACTTTGAGGAAGCATTCTTACTATTTGTTCGAGTGCAATTGCTATTATTCCTGTTCAGATATTCCTGCCTTTTTGATTCAGCTATACCTTCAATTTATTCTGTGGGCTAATGTGTTGTCCGTCTTCAGGATGGCTCCACCAACTCATCAGAATCCAGGTCGTGAGGATGTGCCGCCACCACCTCCTCCTCCGGAGAATCCTCCTCCACCGCCGCCTCCTCCTACAGAGGCTTGGCAAGCAGTGATGGCTGCTACAAATGCAAGCACTCAGATGCTGATACAATTGTTGCTAGAGAGGACTAATCAGCAGCAAGGCAACTTCAATCATGGTGGCAATCAGTTTGCTAATCTGAGTCAGTTCCTGTCAAATCAGCTGAAGACTTTCACTTCCTGTGACCAGTCGTTTGATGCTGAGGATTGGATCCGCGACATGAACAAGAACTTTGAATGCAACAATGTTCGTCCAGAGGATTTTGTTAAGTTTGCAACATTCCAGCTGAAGGGGCAAGCATCTATCTCATGGCAACAGTTGAAGGATTCCAGGGGTGCTAGAGTGATCACTTGGGATGAGTTCTGCCGTGACTTCAGGTCCCACTACCTTCCGTCCAGCTTTGTGGAGGAAATGCGTGAGAAGTTCAGGCGCTTGAAGCAAGGTGGTAACTCCATGTACAAGTACAACGTCGAGTTCCACGAGCTAGCCCGATACGCCTTGCAGGATATCCCTGATCAGAAGAGCAAGATTTATCAGTTCAGAGGTGGCTTGAAAGAATATTTGCAGTTAGCTCTCGCTTTGCACGATCCTGAGGAGTTCGATAAGTTCTACAACTTAGCTGTGAGGGCTGAGGCAGCTTTGCTCAGGGTGGATAATTCTAAGAAGCGCTTCAGAGATTCTAGCTCGTCTTCCTCAACTCAGGTGGTTCAGAAGCAACAGAAGTATCGGGTGTCTCCTCCTCCTCCTCGGCACACGCAGCAGTTCAAGCATTCAGGTGGCCATGGTTCTTCCCACCCACCCAACGCAGCTTTTCAGCAAGGATTCCAGCAGCAGAAGCAAGGGCCTCCTCACACACAGTACCGCCAGCCAGCAGATGTTACTTGTCACAAGTGTGGGCAGAAGGGTCACTACGCAAACAAATGCACTTCTGAGCTCCGTCTTCCGCCTCCTCCTCCAGGCAAACCTCCAAGTAATGCTCTCTGAAGTTCAACCCCGGGTCTGCTCGAGTCAACAAGGTGAATGCGGCTGAGGCAGAAAACTCGTCAGATGTGATTATGGGTAACCTCCTCGTTAATGATATTCCTGCTAAAATGTTGTTTGATTCTGGAGCTTCGCATTGCTTCATGTCATATCCTTTAGCATCCAAACATAATCTGCGTCAGGAGCAATTGTCTAAGCCGTTGGCAGTCGTTTCCCCTGCGAAGCATTTGAGTTCTAGTTTGTTCGTTCCAGGTGTTTCTGTCAAGATGGTAGTTATTCTTTTCTGGCGTCTCCTATTGTCTTGGGCAATTCCGACATTGATTTGATCCTTCGTATGGACTGGCTATCCATGAACAAGGCATCAATTGATTGTGAAGCTAAAGAAGTGAAGCTTACTCACTCTTCGGAGGACGTGATTATATTCGCGGCGCGCGATGACACAGTCCGTCTGTTCTCTTTGAATGAAAAGGGTGAGATTAGTCCTATTTCGCAAGTCCCAGTGGTCTGCGAATATGAAGATGTGTTTCTAGAAGAGCTGCCAGGAATGCCTCCGCGCCGAGAAGTTGAATTTGTTATTGCGCTTGAACCAGGTACTGAGCCTGTGTGCAAACGGCCGTACAAATTGGGTCCAGAAGAGTTGAAGGAACTTACGAGGCAACTCGATGAGCAGGAGCGTTTGGGTCTGATCAGACCAAGCTCATCTCCTTGGGGCTGTGGAGTTATGTTTGTCAAGAAGAAGGATGGCATGGACCGATTGTGTGTCGATTACCGTCCATTGAACAAAAAGACAATCAGAAACAAGTATCCACTTCCGAACATAAATGAGTTGTTCAAGCAGTTGAAAGGGGCTAAGATCTTCTCCAAGCTCGATCTCAGGATGGGCTATCATCAAATTCGCATTCACGAAGAGGATATTCCGAAGACTGCTTTCAGGACTAGTTTTGGCTCGAATGAGTATACGGTCATGTCTTTTGGTCTGGCAAATGCTCCTCCGACATTTTGTCGAATGATGAACTACATATTCTCTCCGTTCAAGAATGAGTTCGTCTTGCTATATCTTGATGAAATTCTGGTCTTTTCAGAGACCGAGGAAAAACATGAAGAACATCTCAGGCTTGTGCTTGACAAGCTGAGGGAGCACAAATTCTGTGCCAAGTTTTCCAAATGTGAGTTCTGGTTGAAAGAAGTCATCTATCTTGGGCACATCATCTCTGCCGAGGGCATCAAAGTTGATCCGTCGAAGGTGCAGGCCATTGTTAAGTGGGAGCCTCCGCAAAATGTGAAGCAGCTTCGAAGCTTTCTCGGGCTTGCAAGCTATTGTAGAAGGTTCGTTGAGAACTTCTCCAAGATTGCTAAGCCTCTCTCAAGTCTTCTTCACAAGGGTGTGAAGTATTCTTGGTCTCCAGAGTGTCAGTTGGCCTTCAACACACTCAAAGAGAAGCTCACCTCTACTCCAGCCTTGGTTCCTCCTGATGACTCCAAACCTTACCAAGTATTCTGCGACGCCTCTCTTCAAGGTCTTGGTGATGTCTTGATGCAAGAGAAGAAAGTGGTTGCTTATACCTCCAGACAGTTGAAGCCAACGGAGAAGAATTATCATGTGCATGATCTTGAGCTGGCAGCAGTGGTACATGCTCTGATGACTTGGAGACAACTCTTGTTGGAACGAAAGGTTGAAGTGTTCACCGATCACAAGAGTCTCAAGTACATCTTCACCCCATCCTAACCTGAATCTTCGGCAAAATCGTTGGGTGGAAATGCTCCAAGATTTTAATCCGAGCGTTGAGTACACGCCGGGCAAAGCTAATGTCGTGGCAGATGCTTCGAACACGAAGGCTTACTGCAACAGTCTCATTCTGAAGCCTCTCCAGCCTGACCTTTGTGAATCTTTTAGAAAGCTCAACCTTCAGTTAGTACCTCAGGGATTTCTTGCAAATCTTCAGATCTCTCCTACCTTGGGAGATCGGGTCCGAGCAGCACAGCTTCTTGATACAATGGTGAAGAAAGTCAAGATTGGCTTGGCAAAGGGACTTCCCAAATATAAGTGCTTCAGTGTTGATGCGAGAGACACGTTATTCTTTGAGGATCGTCTTGTCGTTCCGAAAGGTGATCTCAGAAAGGTAATCATGGAAGAAGCTCATAACTCTGTGCTCTCTATACATCCAGGAAGCTCCAAGATGTATCAGGACTTGAAACAGACCTTCTGGTGGATACGCATGAAGCATGGGATTTCTTAGTTCGTAAATGAATGTGATGTATGTCGAAGGGTGAAAGCAGAGCATCAATGTCCAACAGGTCTTCTGCATCCATTGCCCATTCCCGAGTGGAAGTTCCACCATACTGAGATGGATTTCGTCACCGGGTTTCCGAAGTCTAAGAAGGGTAACGATGCCATCTTCATCATCATCGACAAGTTGAGTAAAGTGGCTCATTTTCTCCCAGTCAAGGAATCCATCTCGGCAGCTCAGCTTGCAGAGCTGTACACTTCCAGGATAGTATGTTTGAACGGCGTGCCTATGATGATTTCTTCGGATCGCGGAAGTATCTTCACTTCCAAGTTCTCGGACTCATTTCAGTATGCGATGGGCACGAAGATACGATTCAGCAAAGTTTTTCATCCTCGGACTAGTGGTCAAGTGGAGAGAGTCAATCAGGTCCTTGAGGATATGCTGAGAGCCTGTGTTATCTCTTTTGGCATGAAGTGGGAAGACTACCTTCCTTTCGCTGAGTTCTCGTATAACAACAGTTATCAAGCTAGTTCAGGCAAAACTCCGTTTGAAATTCTCTATGGCAGGAAGTGTCGTACCCCGCTCAACTGGTCCGAGAACGGCAAGCGTGAGATTCTTGGGAATGACTTGATAGAAGAAGCCGAAGAGATGTGTCGGGTCATTCGGGATAATCTCAGAGCAGTGCAATCCCGTCAGAAGAGCTATTATGATAGCAAGCATCGTGACATGTCTTATGAGCTCGATGACTTCGTCTATCTCAAGGTCTCCCCTATGAAGGGTACACAGCGTTTTGGCATCAAAGGCAAGCTTGTGCCTCGTTTCGTGGGTCGTTTCAGAATTGTTGGCAAGAGAGGCGACCTTGCGTATCAGCTCGAGCTCCCTTCAAACTTTGCAGATGTGCATGACGTGTTCCATGTCTCTCAGCTCCGGAGGTGCTTCAAGACTCCCGAACGCACTGTTCATCTTCAAGACATCGACCTTAACCCGACCTATCCTATCGTGAGCATCCAGTAGCGGTTCTCGAGGCGACTGAGCATAAGACCCACAACAAGACTGTCAAATTTTTCAAGGTGCAATGGTCACATCATTCCGATAAAGAGGCCACTTGGGAACGCGAGGATCACCTCCGTTCTGAATTCCCAGAGTTCTTTCAGTCCTAGATCTTGGGGCGAGATCTTTTTATAGTGTGGGAGAGTTTGTAATGGCCTAGAGTGTAACTTGCCTTATTTGGAACCTTCTGTATGTGGGTCCATCTTGTCATTGCAATGAGAGTATATTCCATGTGGTATTTCATGTGCTCATGACTTGTTTTCCTTTGCATGCATGCATCCTTATCATTCCATGTCACTTGTGTTTGTTGTCCATGTGGTCCATGTATGTGGTGTGACATGGCATGTGATGATATATGGTTCTATGTGAAGTGTTGTGGAGTGGTGCAATTGTAAGTAAGGTGCAACTATGCTAGGTTTCGAAACTTCCCCCCTCTCTATTTATCTCAAGCTCAAGTTTCACTTGCTCCATCCCTGTTTCAAAAATGCCCATGTTTTAGTATGAATTGTGGTGGATGTGATGCTATGTTTTTAGTGTTTTGAAACTTTGTTTGAGTGGTGCAAATATTCACAAAACAGTGTGATTATTTCTGTTTTGTAAATATTTAGATGCTCCAAAAATTCCTTTTTCATTTTATTCAATTAGGTCATAATTCCTTATGACCAGGGGCATTTTTATTTTTATTTTGGTGCCGTAGTTTTTCCCTGGGAGCTTATTTATTTGCTGGTGTTGTTTTAAATAGAAAACCGAGGGGTATTTTCTCCCTTACCTGTCTACAACATGGGCCTCCTTCCCCCTTCCGAGGCCCATCTCTCCCTCTTTGTTATCCCCAGCATCAGCCCATCCGCGCACTCCATCTCCTTCCTCCTGACGGCGTCATCCCCGCACTGCTTTCCGTCTGTTGCTGCAGAGGGAGCGAGAAATAGATTGACGGAGTGTGTCCCATCCGCGGCCCTTATATCCTCGGCATGGGTGCCCTATTACCTAGGGTTCCGTGTCCCCCTCCTAGCGCCGCCACCTCCCCTCCATCTCTTTCTCCCTTCCCCAAGGTAAGATTTGTAGGAAGGTAACAGAGAGATAGTAGTAGAGCGCCGCCATCGTCAACCGCGCGTCCCTCGCCTCCGGCGTCGGCAAGCGTATCCGGGAGCTCGGGGGAAGTCCCCGCGTTCCATTCCCATCGTCGGTGAGGTCGGGGCGTGACTACACCGACGGGCAAAACCTCTTCTCCGACGTGTTCCCGGCGGTCCCGTTCCCCTGCTTCGGTTCTGCTTCAGATCGGCTTCAGATCATCCTCAGTCGTCTTCAGGCGTCTCCCTCCGATCGGGACACCCCTCTTCTCCTTCCTCTCGGGGAGCCGTGCTCCTTCCTCCCTTTCCCCTCTTTAGATCCGGCCTACATGCTCGTTGTTGTGTGTCTCTGATCAGAGATGAGAACGGAAGTATATGTGTAGTAATGTGTTCTGCGTGTGTGCCTGGGCTCGTTCGATGCTCAGGGCAGGGGCTTCCAACAGAGCAGGAGTGGTAGTTGTAGATGATTCCCGCTGGCGTAGCAGTAGAGGTAGGAGGGCATGCTCCGGTGAGCGTCGCTGCCGGCGTCTCTGTGCAAGGCAGAGCAGGGCGGCCCTTGCGTAGGTTACCTAGTAGGATAACCCTTGTTAGGCAAGATTCGCGGAACAGCAGAGTGGCAGCAGGCGATTTTGCTGTTCGGCACATCGTGGGTTCGAGTCCCGCATCGCCCCCCTTTTGCTATTTTATCTCTCGGGTACAGTAGCGCATAGGGAATAGCTTACCCTGCTCCCTTCCTTAGCTCTGTCGAGTACATGTTCAGTAGCCCACTGGTTTGCAGTGTGTGTGTTGATCAGCGGGGTGTGGGTTCGATCCCCAGGCAGCCCCTTTTATTTTTTTGCCTATTTCATTTTGCTTGTTATTTTGTTCCTGTTGTTGATTTACTTTGTATACTTGATAGTTGCTTGGGCAGCAAGGTTTGTTGCCAAAACTATTGATGCTCGTAGGTTTCATGTATGTTTAGTTAGTAGCACTTGATGCTTATGCATGTGGATGTGCAAGTGCATGTGTGAGCTAGCTCATGTATGTGTGTGTGTTTATGAGTGGGTGATGCACTAGGGTAGTGTGTATTTATGGTGTGTTACTCATGTGCATGAGTGTTGAGCTCATGCACGAGGTTGTGCAAGTGTGTGACGGTGTGTGTGTGTGTGGGTGGGTGGGTTTCTCCCTCCACATACTTTGTGTGTAGTGTAGGTGATCATGTGTGTGTGTGTGTGTGCATGTGTGTGTGACACCCACATGCCCAAGGCATGGGTTGCCTTGATATGCACTTATGTGCAAGCTTGTATGTATAGGTGTAGGAATGCATGAGGTGAGTGTTAGTAAGTGTGCGTGTTTAACTAGCATGTGTAGGTGCTTGATATATGTGTGCTTGATGTATGTGTGTGTGTGTGGTGTGCTAAAGCACATGAACATGAGGTCACCCCTCATGTGCACCATTGGATATGTGAGTGTGTGCAAGTGCATGTGTAGGTGATGAGCTAGTGGGAACACATGTGATAAAGCACTATTTACCTCTGTGTGATTCCATGCATATTTTCTTCTTAGCTTTGTGCCCATTTGTTCTATGCAAGTACCTAGGTATTATATATATTTTGGGGGTAGATTCAACCCAGTAATCCATTGGTTGAATCAGGTTTCCCTTTGGAACACTTTCTCGGAATGTCATATTTCTGTTTTGTGCAATGTTTAGAGCTTGGTTCCATGTGATGTGATGAGCCCAAGAGGTTGATTCCTTGTTGTGGCAGTAGAAGGTGAAGCCCTCTACAGCATGGTGGTGTTGTTTCATGCTTAGGAGTTTATAAGTGCAAGTTGTGCCTAGTCAAAGTAGGCATGTGGCTGGAAATTTCAGCTTAGTGAAAATATGTGATTTTCACTAAGTGTGAGAAACTGCTGATATTATCTTCCCTTGTAGTTGTGCTTGCAAAAGTTCTTGTGTTGGGAATCAGCCCTTGCAATCAACTGGAAAGTTGTAGATTTTGAGTTTGTATACCTCTCTGTCAATTTTAATTCCACTTGACTCCCTGTAGATATTGTTTTGGGTGCTGTCAAAATGCTTCAGAGCATAAACAGCTAGTGAGAATCTGAGAATTTCACTAAGTCGCTGAAAACTGGTATTATTGTCCAAGTTAGCAGCTGTAGAACTTTTTGTGTGAAACTCCTTTGTACTATCTTTTTGCTCTTGCTTGTAGAGCTATTGAATAGCTTATGCCACATATCCTATTTCGTACATTTGGGTGGCTGTATGTGCTTTGCATGTAGCTCTCAAACTGCTATGATGTTGTTTAGGACGGAATGTGGAGTTTTGATGTTTTGATGCTTGTGAATGCATAGTTGATGGTGTGGTGAGCTTCCTTGCACCACCCCATCCAAACTGCCCCTTCTGTCACTGGGAAAGGTCACCGCACGGTATGAACCCAAAACCAAGCACTTCTCCCATTGCAAGAATCATAGATCTAGTTGGCCAAACAAAACCAAACACTCGGAGAGACTTACAAGGATATCAAATCATGCATATAAGAAATCAGCAAAGACTCAAATATAATTCATACATAATCTGATCACAAATCCACAATTCATTGGATCTTGACAAACACACCGCCAAATAGGATTACATAGGATAGATCTCCATCAAGATCATGGAGAACTTTGTATTGAAGATCCAAAAGAGAGAAGAAGCCATCTAGCTACTAACTACGGACCCGTAGGTCTGAAGTAGACTACTCACGAGTCATTGGAGAGGCAATGATGTTGATGTAGAAGCCCTCCAGCTCCAAAGTCCCCTCCGGCAGGGCATTGGGAAGGGTCTCCAGATGAGATCTCACGGAAACGGAAGCTTGCGGCGGAGGAAAAGTGGTTTCGTGGACGCCCTCATTTTTTCTAGGATTTTAGGGAATATATAGGACAAAGAGCTAGGGCAGGGGAGATCCAGGGAAGCCACAAGCCTGGTGGCCGCGGCCCCCCTGGCCGCGGCTACAGGGCTTGTGGGCTCCCTGTGGGCCTCCTGCCTTGGCCCTCAAGTCCCCCAATCTTCTTCTGTTCTAGAAAAAATCATTTCGGGGATTTTATTCCGTTTGGACCCCGTTCCAAAATCAGATATGAAAAGAGTCAAAAACACACAAAAACAGGAACTCGCACTTGGCACTGAATTAATAAGTTAGTCCCAAAAAAGATATAAAAGGTATATAAAACATCCAAAGTTGACAAGATAACAGCATGAAACCATAAAAAATTATAGATATGTTTGAGACGTATCAAGCATCCCCAAGCTTAACTCCTGCTCGTTCTCGAGTAGGGAAGTGATAAAGAATGATTTTTTATGCTTTCATGCTACCTAGCATAGATGTCCTTTGTAACTCCTCTTATGTGACATGAATGTTCAGATCCGTTAGATTCAAAACAATAGTTTGCTATTGACGTGGAGACAATAATACTTCAAGCAAACTAGTAAGGTCATCATGAACTCTCAAAATAACAAGGCCAAAAAAAGTTATCCCTACAAAATCATATAGTATGGCTATGCTCTATCATCCTTGCACAACGAATTTAAATCATGCACAACCTCGGTATTGCCCAAGTAATTGTTTTCACACCTTTACTTTCTCAAACTTTTTCAACTCTCACGCAATACATGAGCGTGAGCCATGGTTTTAGCACTATAAATGGAATGGAGTGTGGTGGAGGTTGCAAGGCAAACAAGGAGAAGATGGTCACATTGACTAGGCATATCAATGAGCTATGGAGATGCTCATCAATAGATATCAATGCGAATGAGTAGGGATTGCCATACAAATGATGCACTAGAGCTAAGAGTATGTGAAAGCTCTTAAAGTAAACTAGTGGGTGTGCATCCAACTTGCTTGCTCGCGAAGACCTAATGCAATTTTGAGGAAGCCCATCATTGGAATATACAAGCCAAGTTATATAATAAAATTTTCCCACTAGCTATATGGTGGTGACAAAACGACACACTCTCAATCATGAAGATCATGGTGCTTAATAAGCACAAGTGTGGAAAGATAGTAGCACTGTCCCTTCTCTCTTTTTCTCTCATTTTTTTTGGTGGGCTCTTTGGCCTCTTTTATATATATATATATATATATATATATATATATATATATATATATATATATATATATATATATATATATATATATATATATATATATATATTGTGGGCATCTTTGGCCCCTTTTTGTAAATGGGCTTCGCTGGCCTCTTTTATTTCCTCACATGGGACAATGCTCCATCAATGATGATCATCACACTTACAACTCAAAACTTAGAGAAATGATGACTCTATATGGAATGCCTTCGGTAGTGTACCGTGACAATGATCTAGCATGGCATAGACATCAATGGAAACATCATGCTAGCTATCTTATTATCATGCAATGGCAATGTAGAAGTGGTGGCACATGTCATGGTGGTAGTTTCATGGCAATATATCTTGGAATGGCTTTGAAAATGCCATAGTAGGTAGGTATGGTGGCTGTTTTGAGGGAGGCTATATGGTGGGTTTTGTGCACCGCCGAAAGTTTCACGGCACTAAAGAAGATAGTGATGGTGGAAGGTGAAAGTGCATCTAAACCATGGACTCAACATTAGTCATGAAGAACTCATATACTTGTTGCAAAAGTTTTAGTAGTAATCGAAACAAAGCATTCAGCGCATACTCCTAGGGGAAGGGTTGGTAGGTATAAACCATCGCGCGATCCCGACCGCCACAGAAAGGATGACAATCAATAAATTAATCATGCTCAGACTTCATCACATAGTGGTTCACCATAAGTGCATGCTACGGGAATCACTAACTTCAACACAAGTATTTCTAGATCCACAACACCTTACTAGTATAACTTCAATATTACCACAACAAAACTCAAAACTAATTGAGATGAATCAAACTTCTCTAACTACTCAATGCACATGAAGGTGGAAGTTTTCATATCCCTTTGGATAACTACCCCTTTTGAGACTACTTTCATAGCATAGATCAACTACCACGCCATGCGCTTCCGTGCTCTAAAAGATAGAAGTGAAACACACAGAGCAAAATCAACTAGCTCAAAGGATATAAGTGAAACACATGTGAGCTGAATTGTCTAACCAAAGGATATAAGTGAAGCTCGACAAAATCACGGTGAGTGCATGTCTCTCTCTCTAGGTGTGCAGCAAGGAAGATTGTGACACAACAAAAATAAAAGACTCCTACGATACAAGACGCTCCAAGCAAAACACATAACATGTGGTGAATAAAAATATAGCCCCAAGTAACATTACCGATGGATTGAAGACGAAAGAGCGGGAAGGCATCCCCAAGCTTAGGATTTTTCGGCATCCTTGAATCAACTTGGGGTGCCTTGGGTATCCCCAAGCTTGAGCTCTTGCCACTCTTTATCTCTTTGTCCATAAGAACTTCACCCAAAACTTGAAAACTTCACAACACGAAACTTAAACAGAAACTAGTGATATCATTAGTATAAGAAAGCAAATCACCACTTCCTTAGGTACTGTAGTAAACTTAAATTCTACTTATGTTGATGTTGGGTTACTGTATTTTCAATCTTTCGTGGCTAATACCCCCCGATACTATCCATAGTTTCATCAAAATAAGCAACCAACTCAACAAAAATAGAATCTGTTAACACCAGACCGGTATGTAGTAATCTGTATACTTCGTATACTTCTAGTACTTCAAAAATTCTGAAAAATTACGACAGTCTGAAGAATTTGCGTAGCAATCAGCAGCAAAAATAATCAACTCAAAAGCTATCACAGAAAAAAAAATGAAAATTCTTTTCGTGAGCAGAAAGTTTTTGTCTTTTCCAGCATGACCAAACGATCATCCCCAAGACTAATCATAACGATTTCACTTGGCACAAACGAAAAAGAAACACAAAAAAACACAATTATAATAGAATTATGAAAGTGTGGAAAACACAAAACAGAAAGAAAAATGATCGATTCGTTGGGTTTCCTCCCAACAAGCGCTATTGTTTAACGCCCTTAGCTAGGCATAAGGTGATGGAATCACGTATAGTCATCTTTGGGGCTCAAACCATAAGTAGCCCTCATCATAGATTCATAATGCAATCTTATTTTCTTTCTAGGAAAATGCTCCATGCCCTTCTTCAGAGGAAATTGAAATATAATATTCCCTTCCTTCATATCGATGATAGCACCAATAGTCCTTAGGAAAGGTCTACCAAGAATAATGGGACATGAAGGATTGCAATCTATGTCAAGGACAATGAAATCCACGGGTACATAGTTCTTATTTGCAACAATAAGAACATCATTGATCCTTCCCATGGGTTTCTTGACAGTAGAATCCGCAAGATGCAAATTAAGAGAACACTCTTCAATCTCATGAAAACCAAGAATATCACATAAAGACTTTGGAATCGTAGAAACACTAGCACCCAAATCACACAAAGCATTGCATTCATAGTTTTTGATCTTGATTTTGATAGTTGGTTCCCACTCATCATGAAGTTTTCTAGGTATAGAAACTTCTAATTTGAGTTTCTCTTCAATAAATTTCATCATAGCATCTACGATATGTGCGGTAAAGGATTTGCTTTGGCTATAAGCATATGGAGAGTTTGCAATGGATTGCATCAAGGAAATGCATTCAAACAAGGAGCAACTATCATAATTGAATCCCTTGAAATCCAAAGTGGGAGTTTCATTACTACCCAATATTTTGATTTCTTCTACTCCACTCTCCACTCCTTTATCATCAAGATAGGTGGACTCCGAATCATTGGGGCGTTTTTCAACCAAAGTGGATTCATATACAGCCCCTTCATCAATATGTTTGACACGAGAAAACAAAGATTCAGGAGGAGTCACACCAAGCACTTTAAGATCTTTGTGATTTGCATCACTACAACGCACCCTTTTAAACCATTCATGCTTAGCGCGAATTTGGGCGGTTCGTTATTTGCTCTCATTCATGGAGACACACATAGCTTTTAAAGTTTCATCCAAGTTAACCTTGGGAGAGCACATCTAACTTTCAAAGCATCAATATCACTAGACATCCTATCAATGCTCTTAGCTAAATCGTCTATTTTTAGTAGTTTTTCCTCTATGGACGCATTGAAAATCTTTTGAGAGTTGATGAACTCTTTGATATTACTCTCTAAATTAGAGGGTAATTTGTTATTATTTCCATAATTGTTGTTGTAGGAATTGCCATAATTGTTAGAGGAGTTACTAGGAAAAGGCCTAGGAACATAGTTTCCTCTAAAAGCATTGTTGTTGCGAAAATTGTTCCTACCAACAAAATTAATGTCCAAACTAGCGTTGCTACTCTCAATCAAGGAATATAGTGGCATGTCATTAGGATCTAAAGGACCATTTCTACTAGAAACCAAATTCATCAACTCGTCCATCTTAGCACTAAGCGAGTTAATTTCTTCTATAGCGTGTACCTTTTTGCTAGCAGGTGACCTTTCAGTGTGCTACTGAGAGTAGTTCGTCATGATATTGTCTAGGAGTTTTGTAGCTTATCCTAACGTGATTTCCATGAACGTTCCACCTGATGCGGAGTCCAAGATATTTCTAGAAGCAAAATTCAAACCAGCGTAAAAGATTTGTATAATCATCCACAAACTCAAGCCATGAGCGGGACAATTTCTAATCATTAACTTCATTCTCTCCCAAGATTGTGCAACGTGTTCATGATCAAGGTGCTTGAAATTCATGATATCGATACGGAGAGAGATAATCTTAGCCGGCGGAAAATACTTGGATATGTAAGCATCTTTGCACTTATTCCAAGAATCGATACTATTTTTAGGCAAAGAAGAAAACCAAGTTTTCGCACGATCTCGCAAAGAGAATGGAAAAAGCTTCAATTTAACAACATCATTATACACATCTTTCTTCTTTTGCATATTGCAAAGTTCAATGAAAGTATTGAGATGGGATGCGGCATCTTCACTAGGAAGGCCAAAAAATTGCTCTTTCATAACAAGATTCAGCAAGGCAGCGTTGATTTCATATGATTCCGCACTACTGGCGGGAGCAATCGGAGTACTAATAAAATCATTATTATTAGTATTCGAGAAGTCGCAAAGTTTGGTGTTTTCAGCCATGATGACTTCAACAAACAAACAAGAAAACAAGCAAGCAAGAAAACTGGCAAAGGAAAATGGAAAAAGGCAAATGAAAACGGCAAAGGAGAAAGGCAAATGAAAACGACAAATGTGAAGTGGGGGAGAGGAAAACGAGAGGCAACTGGCAAAAAAGGTAAATGCAAGAGATGAGTTTGTGACACTTACTTGGATAGATCTTGACTTGATCTCTCCCCGGCAACGGCGCCAGAAAAGAGCTGTTGACGGGCAACTATTCCTGACTTGATGCCTCCCCGGCAACGGCGCCAGAAATTGGCGTGTTGACGGGAGATTATTCTTGTCTTGATACTCCTTGGCAAGCGATCCTCCCCGGCAACGGCGCCACAAATCCTTCTCCTGCTGGCTACGCCTATAGGGATTTCCTTGGAAAATATGCAGAGGATTCCCCTGCGGCCTTGGAACCTTGCGTTGGTGTTCCCTTGAAGAGGAAAGGGTGATGTAGCACAGCGGCGGTAAGTATTTCCCTCAGTTTGAGAACCAAGGTATCAATCTAGTAGGAGGATCGCGTCAAGTCACAAGTACCTGCACAAACACAAAGAGCTTGCACCCAACGCTATGAAGGGTTTGTCAATCCCTTATAGATTGTTTGCAAAGTGAGAACTGAAAGCAAAAAGTAAACAAAGCAAAGTAAAAGTAAAAGTGGAGATGATAATTGTGAGTAGACCCGGGGGGCGTAGTGTTCACTAGTGGCTTCTCTCATGAAAGCAAGTACACGGTGGGTGAACGAATTACTATCGAGCAATTGATAGAACCACGCAAACTCATGACGTTATCTATGGCAATGATCATATATATAGGCATCAAGTCCAAAACAAGTAGACCGATACTTTCTGCATCTTCTACTATTACTCCACACGTCGACCGCTATCCAACATGCATCTAGTGTATTGAGTTCATAAGAACAGAGTAACGCCTTAAGCAAGATGACATGATGTAGATGGACAATCTCAAATCTATGATGAAAACCCATCTTGTTACCCTTCATGGCAACAACATGATGCGTGCCTTGCTGCCCCTTCTGTCACTGGGAAAGGTCACCGCACGGTATGAACCCAAAACCAAGCACTTCTCCCATTGCAAGAATCATAGATCTAGTTGGCCAAACAAAACCCAAGACTCGGAGAGACTTACAAGGATATCAAATCATGCATATAAGAAATCAGCAAAGACTCAAATATAATTCATAGATAATCTGATCACAAATCCACAATTCATTGGATCTCGACAAACACACCGCCAAAGAGGATTACATCGGATAGATCTCCATGAAGATCATGGAGAACTTTGTATTGAAGATCCAAGAGAGAGAAGAATCCATCTAGATACTAACTACGGACCCGTAGGTCTGAAGTAGACTACTCATGAGTCATTGGAGAGGCAATGATGTTGATGTAGAAGCCCTCCAGCTCCAAAGTCCCCTCCGGCAGGGCACCGGGAAGGGTCTCCAGATGAGATCTCGCGGAAACGGAAGCTTGCAGCGTCGGAAAAGTGGTTTCGTGGACGCCCTCATTTTTTCTGGGATTTTAGGGAATATATAGGCCAAAGAGCTAGGGCAGGGGAGCTCCAGGGAGGCCACAAGCCTGGTGGCCGCGGGCCCCCCCTTGCCGCGGCTACAGGGCTTGTGGGCTCCCTGTGGGCCTCCTGCCTTGGCCCTCAAGTCCCCTGATCTTCTTCTGTTCTGGAAAAATTCATTTCTATGATTTTATTCCGTTTGGACTCCGTTCCAAAATTAGATCTGAAAAGAGTCAAAAACATAGAAAAAACAAGAACTGGCACTTGGCACTGAATTAATAAGTTAGTCCCAAAAAAGATATAAAAGGTATATAAAACATCCAAAGTTGACAAGATAACAGCATGAAACCATCAAAAATTATAGATACGTTTGAGACGTATCACGCCACCACAGGGAAACTTGAGGTTTGGCTCCTGTAGGCTTTTCCATCCGTCGTGTCCTAAGACTGAGATACGCGGCTCTTATCGGGGTCGTCGACACGACGGGAGGTCCTGCTAGATTTGTCTTACCTTAGCGATATATCTTGCGTATAGGAATCTCGGTGAAGCTTTGGTTCTCCCCAGAGTTGAGGTTTTCCTCTAAGGAATCCGACGAGATCACGAGATTCATGATAGAGGATTACTTTGCGGCCCGTGACCGTTTGTGATGGACTAGTTGGAGTACCCCTGCAGGGTTTAATCTTTCGGAAAGCCGTGTCCGCGGTTATCTGGCAACTTGGAATATTTGTTAACATCGGGTTATAGATAACTTGAACTTAAACTAAAATAAAACTGCCAACTGTGTGCGTAACCGTGACTGTCCCCTTCGAAGACCTCTCTTCGATCGGGAACATGGTGGGGTTATGATTGACGTAAGTAGGTGTTCGGGATCACTTAATGATCAACTAGTCTTCGCCCACTAGTATAGACCACCTTCAATAACATGTTCTATGTAAGTTAGCCATCATAAATGCTTAGGATGCTGCAACCTAAACACCGAACCTTCCTTACCTAATAACTTGACTAGTTCTGGCACCGAGGTCATAGATTGCTCAGTCCCCGTGGCTCTCAGATTACTTCAACACACCAACAGGTACAGGTACGCCCAACACAGGTGATCCCGATGGCACGCAGCTGGCGTGGCAGTACGATGAGGAGAACGACCGCCTGTACGTGAACTATCCAGAAGACGTAGCGTAACCTTTTCGCAAAATAGGGATCGTGGGCAAGCATGCACGGTAGCATAACCTTTTCTCATGTTATGTAGTCCGTAGCGGAACTACCTTGTCTGAATTAATGTGTGATGTACTCTGATATTATCTATGAGATGGCAAACGATTCCCTATTTTCATTCTTTATTATGTATGTGCTATGTTATCGAGCTTGTGAAATGCTTAGATGCGCTTCTTTCCATTTTGGGGCCTCGTTCCCTAAATCGGAAAGGATCGCATCTTAGTCGTTACACCTACCTATTTAAATATCCTTCCCCTGCCCTCGTTTTCTCCGCCTGCCCGCAGCTCTGTCACCTGCCTTGTCGCTGCTCCTCCCCAACAACCGTAGCCCCGCAGCCAGCTCCAACTGCACCTACTGCTTCGCACCTCCTCGTCGGTCGGTTTCATCGGAGATCACCGCAGTGGCCCGCACTGGCAACAGCAACAGCCAGCCGCGCTGCGGCCTTCGACCGCTTCGGCCAGGCCGAGCAGGGAGCAGGGCGCCGCCAGGTCAACCCCGTCGCGTCCCTCTTTCCGTGGCTTCCCTTTCCCTCTCGTTCACTGATCTCTCTCTCCTCAGGAAGCAGCAGCATCCATGGTGTGTGTAGCTGAAGGCGTACGAGTGGGGATGACGGGACCCGACGCGAGCACCCTGTCCTCACCTGGTTCCTGCAAAACCGAGCCCCGACGAGGTCCTCGTCCCAGATCCGGCCCTCCCCAACCTCCTCGTCACGTCCCAGGCCAGACCCCTCGCTCCCTCTCCTTCCTCTTCTGCTCTCCCTCCCTCTCATCGAGCTCTGGCTCCTTTGTTCTCTCGCAAACATCCATGGAGAGGAGCTGCAGCCGGTGGCCCGATCTCCGCATTCGTGCCGCCCCAAGCAACCTCGTCGTCGGGAAAGGAACCCCCGGTCCCAGATTAGTTGAACCCAACAGTTCCCGCGTCGCCAGACCGCATCCCGAGTTGCTCCCGCATCAACTTTCGTCCCCAGCCATGGCCGAACCAGTTTCAGACAGGTTCATACATAGCCTCGTTTCAGTTGTAGCTCGTTTAGGATCAGGTTCAGAGTGTGGTATGCTCATTTAGGAAGGAAACCAGCTTTATCACAAGCGCACCACCTAGCCCAGCTGGTAAACCGAGTGAACCAGCACGCTCAGGTCTGAGGTTCGAATCCCATGCGTGGCAATATATTTTTGCCCCTGGGTTCAAATCCCAGTCGCCCCATATTGTTGTTTTTCCTTGTATTTATTTTCTTCTAAATGTTGTTATGCTTGGGCCTGACCTGCTACAGTGTGTCTTCAGATTCGGCCCAGTTCTTCTTTTTATCTACGCTAGGAATTTTGCTATTTCAGGATATAGGATATAGGTATATTTTCAAATGCCCGTAGATTCTATTCCGTGCATCAAATTTCGACGAGTTAGATATGTAACTTGGATAGAATTTTGCGTAGATTAATAATTTACAACTCTCATGCATATTTAAAATTGTTTGACATGCCGTTTGCAGCACTGTGTCTTCAGATTCGGCCCAGTTCTTTTTTTTTATCACCGCTAGGAATTTTGCTATTTCAGGATATAGGATATAGGTATATTTTCAAATGCCCGTAGATTCTATTCCGTGAGTCGGATTTTGACCAGTTAGATATGTAACTTGGATAGAATTTCGCATAGATTAATAATTTCCAACTCTCATGCATATTTAAAACTGTTTGACATGCTCTTTGCAGCACTGTGTCTTCAGATTCGGCCCAGTTTTTTTTATCCACGCTAGGAATTTTGCTATTTCAGGATATATGATATTGGTATATTTTCAAATGCCCGTGGATTCTATTTCCTGCGTCGGATTTCGACGAGTTAGATATGTAACTTGGATAGAATTTCTCATAGATTAATAATTTTCAACTCTCATGCATATTTGAAATTGTTTGACATGCTGTTTGCATAGGTTTGCGTGTCGATGTGATAGAAACAGTTTAGCATGTAGTTATTTAACCGTAGCTCCGTCGAAGATGAGACATATATGTAAATGGACCAGAACGACATGTAGAATAACGTGAACCACTTTGTTTTTCTATTTAAAAATATATAATGTGATTGGGACAAATCTGGACAGATTTTAGAATGTAACGCGTGGGGTCGTTTCAGAGATGCTATATGTCGTTTCCGGCCTCATTTAAAATGCCTAGAAAGGTAGTTAATTTGTGCTTCACCCCTTGCCATGTTAATGACATTTTAATATTGCCGTGTTCCTAAACTGGAGTGAACTAAACAATTAAACATGGAGTTTCGTCGATATGCAACTCGTTGCATATCGAGCTTCACTTAATGTGTAGTGTTTGCGTGACGTGAATTGACATGTCATGCCTTGCATTATTGAACTGGTCATGCATCATATTAGGTTGTGCATCATGTCGTGCATTTTCCGTGGTGAATATATGTGTTGATGCTTGTTTCCCGTTTGCTCCATATCGATAGATTCCGCAAGCGTGTCACAATGTGAGGACCCGTTCGACTACGTCGGTTCGCCTGCTTCATGGAGGCATTCTTCTTCCAAGCGGGATCTCAGGCAAGATGATCATTTCCCTAGATATCATTACTATCAATGCCATCCTATTTGTATCGCTTCTATCGCTATGTCTCGTTGCCTACCACCTGTTAAATGGCAGCCTCTCAACATTGCCATGAAACCTTCGACCTGTTCACAACCTAGCAAACCACTGATTGGCTATGTTACTGCTTGCTTCACCATGTGTTAGCGTTGCTAGTTGCAGGTGTAGTTGCTTCCATGTGATAACATGGGTTCCTTGTCTTATCACCCTATTAATTGCTATTTAATTTAATGGACCTATATACTTGGTAAAAGGTGGAAGGCTTGACTTTCTAGCCTGGTGTTTTGTTCCACCTTTGCCGCCTTAGTTTCGGCTACCGGTGTTATGTTCCATAATTGAGCACTCTTAACACGATCGGGGTTGTTATGGGGACCCCCTTGATAATTCGTTTTAGATTAAAACTGGTCTAGCAAGGCCCAACTTTGGTACTACATTTGCCTAATAACTAATGAACCGCATAGGGAGAAATTAACCCGAGGAAATTTAATCAACCCCCGGGGCAGTGCTCCTCATGAGTGTTGGTCCAAAATAGAGCCACTTGCGGGGCCACCCCGGGCAACTCGGGGGATGTCTATCCGGCCACCGTACGTAGTGCTCTTCCGTCGTGTCGTGAGAACGAGATACGCGGCTTCTATCGGGATCGTCGACACGTTGGGCAGCCTTGCTGGATTAGTTTTACCTTTCACGAAATATCTTGTGCATCGGGATTCCGGTGATGCTTTGGGTTATCTCAGAGTTGAGGTTTTCCACTAAGGAGTCCGACGAGATCGCGAGCTTCGTGATCGAGGATTTCTATGCGGCTTGTGGTAATTTGTGATGGACTAGTTGGAGCAACCCTGCAGGGTTAAATCTTTCGGAAAGCCGTGTCTGCGGTTATGTGGCAACGTGGAAACTTTGTTTAACATCCGGTTCTAGATAACTTGAAGTAATCTTAATTAAAATATGCGAATTGGGTGCGTAACTGTGACTGTCTCTTTCGTGAGTTCCTTCTCTGATCGAGGACGCGGTGGGGTTATATCTGACGTAAGTAGGTGTTCAGGATCATTCATTTGATCATCAGTAGTTCACGTCTGTTATGCGTAGATCACCCCCCTCTTTATTCTTGTACTCGTAAGTTAGCCACTAAATAAATGCTTAGTCGCTTGCTGCAGCCTCACCACTTAACCATACCTCACCTATTAAGCTTTGCTAGTCTTGATACCTTTGGAAATGAGATTGTTGAGTCCCATGTGGCTCACAGATTACTACAACACTAGTTGCAGCTACAGGTAAAGGGTTAATTGATGCGAGCGCGTTGATTGTTCATTTGGAGTTTCTTCTTCTTCATCATCAATCTAGGATGGGTTCCACGTCGACAGCCTGGGATAGCAAGGATGGACGTCGTTCTTTTATCGTTTGTTTTCGTCCGTAGTCGGACCCTGCTCTTCTACATGATGTTTATGTATTGTACTGATGTGACTCTGATGTAGCCTGTGGCGAGTGTAAGCCAATTCCATATAGCTCTTATTTTTAGTACATGTACTTGTAACGATATCCATTCTTGCGGAACGACGAGATGCGCTTCTATCCCTGTCTAGGCCCTCGTGCCAAAATAAGGATAGGGTCGCATCTTGGGCGTTACACCTTCTTCTTTGGTTTTGAAAGACTTACCTGGGAAGGGTATTGATTTATGTACCCATGGTTCTCTTTCCTTCCCATGTCTTCTTGCAACAAAGTCTTCTCTAGTATATCTCTTGCGCTTGTCGGGTGCTTCTTCTTCTTGTACTTCAAGAGGATCATTCGTCTCATTATTTTTATCAGGTTCAACACCATCTTTAGTTTGAGCATCGAAAATAGATATACTATTAGGATCAACAATAGGTTCTTCATCAATTATGGGATCATTGGAGTTGTCAACTTCCTTGTGTTTCATCTTCTTCTTCGGGGAGCTGACAACGTCTTCTTCCTGCAATTGAGAATCTTGCTTGATCCTCTTTGGATGCCCCTCCGGATAGAGGGGGTCCTCGGTGTGTGTACCACCTCGGGTCTTTATACCATATGCATGTGTATCAAATTGTTTGGCATTGTTAGCAAGAAAATCCCTTTGCACATTAGAAATTTCTTCAAGCTGAGTTTGAACCATGTGAAAATGCTTAACAAGACCTTTAACATCATTAACAATTCTACCTAAAACATCAATAAAACTTTTGATAACAAGGGAATTATCATGCAATTGGCTTTGAATCCTCTCATTAAAGTGACTTTGCTTGACAATGAAATTATCAAGCTCGTCTAAACATTGATCAGGAGGCTTACCATGAGGGATGCCACTTGCATTGAATTCTAAAAGAGAGTGTACCTCTACCATAGGTGGGTGAGTGGTAGGCTCACATAATTTCAATAGGAGGTAGATTCTTCACATCTTCAGCTTTAATACCTTTCTCTTTAATAGACTTCTTGGCTTCTTGCATATCTTTGGGGCTCAAGAAAAGCATACCCCTCTTCTTTGGTGGTGGAGCTGGTTCAGGAACGGACCAATCATCATGATTCTTAGCTATCTTGCCCATTAGTTCTTCAGCATCGTCCGATGTTCTTTCCCTGAAAACACAACCAGCACAACTATCCAGATAGGTTCTCGATTCATCGGTTAGACCAGCATAAAATATATCAAGCAATTCATTCTTAGGGACTCCATGTCCCGGTCTAGCCTTGAGTAAAGTGCAATACCTCCCCAAGCTTTAGAGAGGTGCTCATCCTGCAAGTGTTTAAAGTTATATATTCTTTGTAAAGCAACAGGTTGCTTATGAGGAGGAAAATATTTAGCGACAAAAGATTGAGCTAAATCTTGAGGACTCTTAATGGAACCACATGGCAGTGCATCATACCATGCTTTAGCATCTTCCTTCAAAGAGAAAGGGGTAGCCTAGTAACATAATAATTTCTCTTCCTATCCTTTGTAGTGAATAAACCACCCAACTCAGTGAGTTTGGTAAGATCAGTATCCTCAATGCGAATAGGAGAAATCAACATCAGCATCCTCGATGCAAATAGGAGATGAAGCAAAGTTAGGATCAAGAGTAAATTTGTTCTTCGTATAATGCTTTTCAAGCAGCTTCTTAACAGAAGCAGGGTCAGAGTTAGCACACTCTATAAGCTCTCTGCATAAATCATCATCAAATTCAATATAATCATCATCAAGAATTCTTTCCCTGAGACCACTCAAGTCTGGGTAACCAAAGGATATACCAATGGGGTAGCGTGTAACCGGAATTTCAATCCCAGACTACTCCGTAGCCTTAGCAATCTGAGACTCAATAAAATAACCAAGTAAACCAATCTCATCAATAGTAGTAGAAGCACCATCAAAAGTATCAGGCATAGCGTCGGACTCGGTAGAAGCAGCATGTGGTGGTGGTGAAGCAAACTTACTCATAATGGAAGGTGCATCAAGCGTAGCGCTAGTGCTAAGAACAACACCTTTTCGTGTAGTGTATGGTAAAATCGGAACCTTGGGGTCTTCTTTCTTACCCATAGCGGATAAATCACAGCAAGCAAAATAACTCCAAGTAGACTTGCAAATAAAGCTATGCTCCCCGGCAATAGTGCCAGAAAATAGTCTTGATAACCCACAAGTGTAGGGGATCGCAACAGTCTTTGTGGGTAAGATAATCCAATTTATTGATTCGACACAAGGGGAGCCAAAGAATATTTGTAAGCTTTAACAGTTGAGTTGTCAATTCAACCGCACCTGAAAGATACTTGCTTGGAAACGAAATATTAGTAGAAATGGTGATACGAAAGTGATTGCGTCAACGGAAATAATGGTGGTAAAGCAACGAAAGTAAAACAGCTAAAGTAGAGCAAGTGGTAACTAGCAGGATTAAAACATTGTAGGCTAGGGAGATGGATCATTGGTTATGGATGAGAGGTATCATGTATTTAACTTGGGTTAAGGCACATAGAAAAGTAATGATCATCTAGGCAAATATCAAACATTAGGCATGTATCCCAAGGTAGTCGTGCGTGCTTGCAATAAGAACTTGCACAACATCTTTTGTCCTACCATCCCGCTACCAACGGGGCCAAAAGGAACTTATGGATATTAAGGTGCTCATGTCAAAGAGCACCGGAACAAAGCATTAATAATTAATGGATACATGGAATCCTCAAATCATAGTCTATTCCCTTTGGTGTCCCAAGCTGTCACCATTAGGATCGCCGCTTTCGGATTATAATAGGTGCATACTACTCATAGATAGGATCAAGAACACAAATATATTCATGAAAACATAAGGTATTCATATCTGAAATGATGGCACTCTGCCCCTAAGTGACAAGCATTAAGAGTAACAAGTAGTAGCAAAGATGATAAACACCATAGTAGATGATAGGCAACATGCCCCCAACAATCCGATGAACTATTACATGATCTAACTCATCCAATCCCTACCACCCCCTTCACCTACAGCAGGGAATTACTCACACATGATGGGGGAAGCTATGGAAGGGTGATGGAGTGGTGATGGTGATGACGATGGCAAATATTTCCCCTCTGCGAAGGCCAAGGCAGCCTCCAGATTAGCTCTCCTGGAGAAGAACCGAGGGTGACGGCGACTCCGCGTCGAGAACTTGCAAAATGACTTTTGTTCTGGGATTTCTCCGTCATGGGTAAAAACAGGAGCCAAGGTAGGGTACCAGAGGAGGTGGGCCCCACCTAGGCAGCCTCCCTGCGCGGCCAGGGAGCAGGCCGCGCCCACTCGTCGTCTGGAACCTGGTGGCCCCCCTCTGGCCCATCTTCTGGCCGAGGGTTCCTCCCGGTGCGTGAATTTTCTCTATTTTTTATTGGAATTTTCCGGGACGCCTAAAAATCCATTTTCCTGCACACAAGAAAGCCATAGAGGCAGCTCTGCTGAAAACAGCGCCAGTCCGGGTTAGTTTCATTCAAATCATGCAAGAATGAGGTCAAAACAATAGCAAAAGTGTTTGGAAAAGTCGATATGTTTGAGACGTATCAGTCATTCACTCGTTGGTACGAGAGGAAGGGGAAGGTGGGGGTGGGCTCACTTGGCTGCATCAACAGGTAAGGTAGATGGGTTGGCCTCTCTCTCTCTCCCTTTGACTTCTCTCTTTTTGATTATTTCTTCAGACAGAAATTTGAGAAAAAAGGAAAGAGGTGCTAGGGGTGGAATATTTCAGAGAAGACAAAAAAAATTCTTGGAGCCACAGAAATATGCACAATTTATAAGAAATAGTTTTGGAAATTTTTAGAGAGTGCAAATTTAAACAAGTTTGAATTTATTGCAACTTGATTAAATCCATAGTCCAACCAAAACAATTCCAACAAAGCTGAAAATTGGAGGAGTGGGTCCTCACAAGATTTATGCGTTTTTGGAATAGAGTGAACATTTTTCTGGTACAGGAAAAATGCCACTTGTAAAACATAAATAAAATAAGAAGACATGAAAGTTGGCTTTTGGGAAAAATGAAAGTGGTGAAAGGGCTTAAGGGAGATGAAAGATCAAAGGGTCTGCAGCAGAATGAGTTGCAAAGACAAATAAGGAAAAAAACAATCACCACAATATATGCAAGATGATGCCATGATGCAAAATAAAAATAAAACACACAACGACAATGGAATAAAAGGGGAATCTTCTGGGCGTCGGTTCCGGGCTGTCACAAGGCTGCCGGCTTGAGCATGACGAAGGTTGAGGCGAAGTTTGCCGTCGCCCAATCGGAGGAGATGACGGAGTAGCAGGCCATCCTAGATTCCATCCGGGGTGAGGCCGAGGTGAAGTCCAACCGCCGACTCATCCGATAGAGGCCGGTGGAGGCCTACGCCCTCTTTAACGAGCTAGACGCGAAGATTGAGGTGGAAGTGGCCGCAACAGAGCAGTCGGAGGCACCAGAGGGGCGAAGCTATGGCAAGCGGCCATTTATCCGCCGGAGGGCACGGAGATCGTCGACATCTCCGATGAGGAGTAGATAGGTTCTATGTAGTACATAGGTTTCATATGTTGCATGCCTTTATATGGATTTGAGGATCCTAATATGAGATGTCCGGATGTAGAATGAATTATTTGAGGCGTGACCGGTCAGTGTCCGTGGACGCGCGTGGGCGCGTCCGCGGGCGTTTGAGGGTCCGTATTTGAGGGGTACGGTTGTAGATGCTATAAGGCCCCTCCCAGTGCTCCACCTTGTACAGGTGATAAGGCTGCCACGTAGGCGAAAAATCTCATGTAGCAAGGTAATTAAAAGGAGAGATATGAATGTGATGACCTAGGAAGAAGAAATGCCAAGGCGAAAACCTAGGTGGAATATTTAAATGAAAGTAGCCCACCAATGCATGGATAACATAACTAGCTGAATCATTTAAATGAAGAAAGGTCAAATATAACAAGTTAAGCACATATACATTAGGAACTTTAGTTGCTAAACTTTTTAATGTGTCTAGAGCAACTCCAACCGTCGACCCATTTCGTCCGCGCATGTGTGTTTGGACCACAGCAGACAGAAAAGTCGGCCAACACGCCGACCCAAACGGACGCGCGTTCGCTTTTTGTCCGCCTACCAACCCATTCCCGACCCATATTTTAGCTTGATTTGTGTCAGCGCAGACACAAGACGGACGCGTGCGCGCCAACTACTCCCCTGGCCCGTGAGTCGGTGACAAAGCCTCCACTATTTCCCTCCACTTTCCCCACCCCCTCCCCCGTCCGCGAGCTCCCGGTCGCTCGCCATGGACGACGACCTCGATGCCGCCGTCGGCCTCGCCTTCCTCGCCTTGTCTTGCACCACGATCTCCCCTCCGTCAAAGACAAGCCCGACGCCCCTGCAAGACCGCCACAACGCCCAAGAAGAAGATGAAACTTGAGATGAAGGCGGGAAAGCAAGCTAAGATGCTTGAGATGGAGGCGGAGAAACAAGCCAAGATGCTAGAGATCGAGACCGCCAATGTAAGACCAAGACGAAAGAAGTGGCTCTCGCTAGCATGATGACGGGGGTGGAAATCATGAAGGTGGATCTCAGCATCGTGTCACCAAGGAAAAGGTAGTGGTTCGAGAAGATGCGGACCGACATGCTCAAGTTCGACGACGAGCGCCATCCTTTTTTGTATGCCGACAAGTATGATCACATGACCACGACCGCGATGGCATGGTCGAACTTTTGCCCCTTTTGTGTGCTGGCATGTATGTCGTCTACTCACAAGTGTACCAGCATAAATTGTGTGGTGTTTTTTAAAGCTGACATTGTATGCCGGCCGTTGGCATAGTGCCGACATGAACTTTGGGCGACGACATGGCCGCTGACTTGATCTACGGCCGCGAGTCTTTTTAAATATATGCGCGAACATAAAATAGATCGCGGCCATTGAACGCACGGCCGACTCAAATGTTAAACAGAACGAACATTGAATGGGCGGCTGATCCAAACAAACAAAAGGCAAACAAAAATATCGTCTATTTAGATCGGCGAGTTGGAGTTAATGCATTAGAAGTTAAACGTTTTCATGTCTTGATGTCGTTTTGACCCAATAAGAGCAAGTATAATAGGATGATGTAGGCGGGCTGTAAGACTTAAAATAATATATTTATGATGAGTTGGAAGAGAGAAAGAGGAAAGAGAAGAGAAGCGGGCTACAAACTAACAGCCGATTGTAACACGTGCTCCTAGACACTTTGTGAGATAAGATGGTGGGCCTTGTATCAGTAAAGTAGTACTTATTTACATCTACCTATTATATTTGTGGGCTACAAACTTGACTATAGATGATGTGTCAACATCATATAACTAGCAACTGGCTATACTGTTAAATGGGAGGCGACAAATCTTGGTCCAAGACAGCACGGGAACATCCCCCGATCGACGTGCCATAGCGACATGTGCCTTGTTGCGTGCAGCGGGCCTGTTCATCGACTCACAAAGCCTCGTTGGTGATGGTGCTTTCTTGGACCTTGGGATGGTGGAGGCTCGGCGTCTCTTCTGGCGTTCGCCTCGGCGGCGCTGGAGTTAGGCGGCGGCCGTTCGCTACGGTAGTTGCAGGAAACCCTAGGGATCGTTTTGTATTTCTCGATCTTTTAGGTTTTTATCTGCAAATTCAGGATAATCATTTTATCCCGGTTTGTCTTTTAGTTTCCACGTGTGTTGCTTATTGTAACTTGTTTTTCGATTAATGAAACATGTGGTTGCTCAAAAAAAATATATGCTCTAAGGCGGGCGGCCAAAGAGCGCGCCACTATGCCTTGGGCTTTCACGTTTGGCAGTGTGGCTGGCTCACCAACCGTGCCCGAGTGGGTGCGGCGCGGGCTGCGCTAAAGCATCAACTTGGTCCCAGAGCAGTAGGACCTAGGTGCTATATGGGCCGACTTGTCATTATGTGTAATTGGACTGGCCTTGTACGATTCAGTGCCACGTAGGCACGTTCCACCCGCTCCTCCGCGCGTTGTGGGTTCCGTAAATAGAGGTTCCTCGGGCAACTCTCCCCCAAGTCCCCAACACATCTCTACTAATAAAAGCACGAGAGGACAGATCCAACTAAGAATATTAGCCATTGATTACATAATCTAACGGTCATAAATAACAGCAACGAAAGGTTAACGAAACGCTAATCCCTCACTGCTTCGTCGCTAATAACCCCACCCACGAACCCCTAATCTCGTAACTCCCTCCCCACACACGCTGCAAACCACCTCAACCCCCATCCTCCCCTGCCCCTGCCTCCTACTGCTCCCTCCTCCGGCGCCCAGCACGTCCTTTTGGGTCAAGCCACCGGTGGCGGCGTCCGACGTGCTGCTGGAGGTGGAGGAGGTCAAGTTGCTGGGCGCGCGGGCGCGGCTTCTGGCGCCCGACGCACCGCTGCGTCGGGGCCGGCTCTACTTCCTCATCGCACTCCCGCGCCGGGCATGGTCGGGCAACCTCCGCGTCGGCGCGCGGGAGCGGCTCGAGTCACTCATGCTCGCCCTGCGGTTCCACGTCCGACCTCTCTGCTCCCCGGCGGCGCAGGCGGTGGCACGCCCGTGCGGCTCAGGATGTGGCTCCCCAAGGCGCCGACATCGCCGTCTCCTATCTGCCCGCGCTCAAGGGCGCCGACATCAGGTACAACGACCCCGTGCTCTTCTTCGACACCGGCATCTGGCATCCGCTCGCGCCCACCATGTTTGACGACGTCAAGGAGTACCTCAACTGGTACGGCACCCACTGCGACGCCAAGGACAGGCTCAAGAACCCCGAGGCGCCCGTCATCGGCCGTGTCCTGCAGCACAGCCACATTGTCACCGGGTACGACGGACACTACGTCGCCGTCATCATGGAGCTCGAGGCCAGAGGCACCAAGATCATCCCCATCTTTTCTGGCAGGCTCGACTTCTCCAGCCCCATCGAGCGGTATCTGGTCGACCGGCCCCATCACCAAGAAGCCGTTCATGAACGTTGTGGTGTCGCTCAACGGGTTCGCGCTCGTCGGCGAGTAGGCCAGGTAGGATAGGACCGCCCCAAGGACATCGCCTCACTGATGAAGCTCAAAGTGTCATACATCATCGCGTTGTCGCTCGTGTTCCAAACAACGGGGAGTGGCTCAACAGCACCTTGGGCCTTCACCCCATCCAGGTGGCGCTGCAGCTCGCGCTCCCGGGGCTCGACGGTGGCATGGATCCCATTATGTTCGCCGGCCGGGACCCGATATCAGGCAAGCCAGTCCTCCACCCCCTTGGCTTCTTGGTGCGATTTGTCTCTTGCACCAATGTACTTTGAGCTGAACTGAGAATGCTGTTTATTCTGTTTGATGTAGGGAAGTCGCATGCACTGCACAAGAGGGTGGAGCAGCTCTGCACCACAACAATCAGATGGGAAGAACTCAAGAGGAAAACTAAGGTCTGCATCTCACTTCCACATGGTTGCTATATATTGGTAGTATCATCTCTTCTTGAGATATAAATAGACAAACTCATTGACATATTAGGCTTTATTAGTTCAACTATTAGTTTCGTGTCATGCTGGAAACTGGGACTGTTTATTCAATTTGTACATCAAACCTTCCACAATGTTTACGAAAAAATAGTCCACTTATAAACAGACAAACTAATCAACCTGTTAGCTCAACTAACCTCACTGATATGCTGAAAACTGGAACTACTGGTTCAATCAATCGATTGACTTAACTGTATCTTTGTGCCCTTCACCCACTAAACAGTTGTTGTTTTTTTACATACCAACACCCCAAGCCTATTAATGCTGAAAGTCTAATGCACCCTGATAATGCATATCTATCATCACGTCAAAGTTCAATGAAAAGTAGCAGTAACTCACAAGTTTAAGCTAACAAGTGCTAACTAACGGAACTTCTACTTGCTCCTTCAAATGAAAGAGAAGATCATGTGAGGACAAAATTAAATACTTCATTGCAGAATCTTAAACTTCAATTATGCGATCATGTCAAATTAGTGGCTATTAATATTCTGAGGAAGTCAAATTCCACATGGGTGAAAATACTCTACATGTTTCTCGGTTCTTGTATGCACAGGTTTGCAAAAACAAAGCCATAAAGTAATTACCTTTTTTACTTGTTTGTTGCAGATGGACAAAAAACTAGCCATCACCGTGTTCAGCTTCCCACCAGACAAGGACAATGTCGACACTACAGCATACCAGACAGGTGGAGAAGCTGATGGGGGTGAGCCGATACGAGGACGAGGCGGCGTCCAAGATCATGGAGCTGTGCGCGGCCGTGGGCGACGGCAGTTGCAGCGCCAAGGTGACGCCCCGAGTGGCCGCCCGGTATCCTGCGCAGCCCGCGGTTCGTGGCCATGCCCGAGTGAGGCTCCGGCTTCATGCTCCCCAAGCCGGGCCCGGCCCCCACCATGCCGCGGAAGACGCCGCAGAGGTGGCCCATGCAGCCCCGCACCAAGGAGGAGGTAAGCATCATTACTACCTTGAAGAATTCAATCAATCAGTTAGGCACCCTCAGTAAAATGTCAATTTATTACCACAATACTAATGAATGAAATATTGAGATAGTATTCATTTTCATCATTATTTTTTCATTTTTTGAATTTATGAACAATGTTAATTTTGTTTTTGTAATTTCAAAAAATGTTCTTCAAAAAACAAAAAATGTTTTGCTTTAAAAAAATATTCTCGATTTTCAAAAATGTCCTGGAAATTTGAAAAACTGTTCTGGATCTTCAAAAAATTTGAAAGCGCGAACACAATTATTCTAAAAATTATTTGATGGTAATTAAAACGTGTGCGACGCACAATCTTACTAGTCACAGAAGAAGAAATCCCCACCTCCCGAGCCCCTTTGTGCCGGCGCCATGAGGGCCTCTGAGGACGGGTTCGTGGCCGGCAAGCGCAAGCGTTCGCCGGAGTACCCCTGCGTGTCGCGCTTCCGGCAGCGGCGACTCCCCTCCTTCCTCCGGTGCGATAAGCTATTCGACACCTACGACGCGTACGTACGCCACCACTAAAAAGCTGTGCATTACTGTTTCTTTCTCTTTGATGATCCAGGAGTGGCATGCACGCTGACAGGCTTACCGGCGAGTTGGGTGTGCGCATCGACCTTTACCATCTGGCCGACCTTGTGAAGGAGGGGCGGTGGGACGAGGCCATCGACCATCTCTCCCGATTCTTGCCGCCCGACCCTGCTCTGGGCGTCCACGGCCGCGTCCTCCTCCACTTCCTCCGCGTGCACAAGGCCGTCCACGACATCGTCTCCAGGGCGCCCGAGAGCCGTGCCGTCTCTGCAGCTCTCAGGATGTGCTTCACCAAGAATCTTGCCATCACCAAGCTCCGGGCCATCCTCTGGTCCCTCCTCTCCTCCAGCGGATTCAGGTACATCACTGTTATCTGATCTATTAATAAACCCAATATTTCTTCTGAACCAACTATGAACCAGTCTCTCATTTATTCTCTCTGGGCTAATAGGAGAATTCCCTAAACCAACTAACCGTGTAGATGTCACCCTTCAGATAATTGATTTTCATGCCTGATAACTCTTCAGATCAGAGCAATATAAAATAAACTTTACATCTAATCTAAGCAATATTCATGCTCAAATGTTGTATTCATTCATACACGAAGGGACTCCCTGGACTTTGGGCGCGTGAGAGACAAGGCTGCGTCCACTGTAGTTTACTTGGCTTGTCAAACTCCAGAGTTGAAAGAACATGTGAAAGAGGCGCATGGCCCAGCGGAACCCCACAATGTACTCCCCATCAGCTTCGGGTATGCTTGTAAATCATACATAATCAGTACCTATATCTATCATTTCTTGGCTAGTGACTCAATTTGATCGCCTCATATGCAACCTTTGCTAGTTTCCGTCCAAGGCGCCATGTGAAGTGAGGCCCCATCCTGGGCTCTGTTCTTGTCAGGCACTATCTTAATAAGAGGAGAATGTACGTGCATCAGCATAACCATCTTCAGTTCTGCCTTTTCCTTTTATAATCTCTATTCTATTCACACCTGCATATGTTTCTTGCTTTGTGCAGGCTTCCTTCTTCGATATCGAGTCACTGTGAAGGGTTAAGTTCTGGTACATTATCCTCATCACAAATATCTTACGGTTGCTCTTATGCATGCTCCCTGCTTGTCAATAATAATCCTTCTTTTTTTCCCTCTCTCAATGGCAGAATCGTTAATTAAGGCAAAAGAATGGATGGTGGATCTTGTTGGTAACACTTTTTCTTTGTTTAGGTGTTGGTAACTTCATCCCACGATAGCAACTAATAAACTTTTGTTGTCTTTCTTAGATTCAAGTTTGGAAGCTGGTAAGCGGGATCAAGGGTATCCACTTCAATATGTTTGTACTCCAATGGTACAAGAAGGTAGCTTCAGATTCTTTTAGGCCACCAAACATTTAATTTACTCCCACTTCAAAAGAACATTTAATTTAGCCTGATTTGCAGAAAGCCTTTAGTTTAGCATCCTTCCAGAACAATAGAACCCTTTAATTTTATAATTTTTTTTTACTACAAAGGGTTTATGTTAACCTAACCCAACTTGTTTGGGACTAAAAGGCTTTGTTGTTGTTGTTGTTGCAAAGGGCTTATGCAATGTCATTGTCTCCACTTCCTTTGTTGCTACATTAAGTTTCTAACAATTAACAGTAATGATATTTTTATCCATATTGATCACATCTGCACAATCTCAAACCAGTTCTCAAATAATAGAATGAGGCCATGCAATGATGATCCTTTTAACTGGTTCTTTGCTCTAGCCACACCGATTTGTTCTTGTAGCTGTTGGATTGCTGCATTAAGTTTATTCTTAGGGTATTCCTATTATGTGCCCTATACACTTGTAGTACATCGTTAATGCTATGTTCTCTCACTCCCATTATTGTTTATGTACAATTTCTTATTACTGAACTCTTCGCAGGTGTTCCTGTTGATCCAGTCTCGCAGAATAATCTTGGTACATTCAGAAGTCCAGCTAGAAATCCTGGCATGCCATCAGACACTGATTTTGGTAAATTAGTTGAACACCATTAATTGTTTCCCAACCAGGGCAAAACTTTATCCGGACAATGAATCCATGCAATTGTTCCTTGTTAGAATACACCAGATGTAATATTAAAAGGCTACATGCCTCATTGATATTTTACTGTGTGCCCTATAACTTTTGTATATGTGCATTCATTGTCAACATATTTTTGTTTTTGCAATGGCAGACATGTTAGTTCTCAAGACAAAGGAATGGACGGTTTATCTTATAGGTAAAACTAGATTATCCTCCGTGCGTCTTTTCATTTGTTTACCATTCCTGTTCATACATACATGATACATGAACCGTTGTGTTTAACTTCTGTTACAACAACAAAGCCTTTCAGTCCTAAACAAGTTGGGGTAGGCTAGAGTTCAAACCCATAAGATCTCAAAACCTGGTCATGGTTCTGTCACGCGGATAGCTAATTTCTACGCACCCCTGTCCACGGCTAGTTCTTTGGTGATTTTCAGTCCTTCAGGTCTCTCTTTATGGACTCTTCCCATGTCAAGTTTGGTCTACCCGAGCTCTGTTGACATTCTCGACATGCTTTAACCTTCCGCTATGCACTAGCGCTTTTGGCCTGTGTTTAACCTTCTGTTAATCAGTAATATTTAGTAGCTTGATTACATACTAGCAACTGATGAAACTTCCCATCTTCAGATCAACGGCTGGAAGCTTGGCCGGACCTTAGTCAAGGGTATGAGGCATTTCGACGTGCCAACAAGGATGGTAAGTTGTTTCAAAAACCTTTAGTTTCGTTGCTTGTATCTCCCCTTTCTACTTGGGATTTCTATTGGTTGTCACAAGTTATTACATCCTTTCGAGCGAGCTTGCAATCGTTATAGTAATATTTAGTTGAAGCCGCTTCTCACCTACCTTCCCTTAAATGTTATCTCATTTTCACACTAGATTTGCAGAGATAATAGCAGTGTAGGATAATTCTCTGCAATTGGACTGATTTAATATTACGACCTTTAGGTTTGGTACTATTGTGGGCTACATTCCTTTGTACTCCCTCCGTCCCATAATATAAGAGCATTTTTGGCACTTTGCTCTAACCGCACCAATTGTGTTGCTGCTGCTTTTGAACTGCCATGCTAGGTTTATGCTTACGGTATTGATGGGTTGTGGCATGTGTGCACACATAATACCTTCTCATGATCTGAATTCTCTCACACCATTATTGTGTGGAACCGATTATGTTATTCTTGCTTTTGAAATGAGCTTCCGGGTTTATGCTTTATGCATTACTGTGATGTTTGCACACTTAGTGTGTGTCATGATGCACAGTCATCATTTGATTTCTACGACATTTTTTCACATTCTGTTCAAGAAAATGCGGAAGCTTTCTGCCTCAGTGCCACAGCCCCATCAAGCTTGACGTTCTTGTTTACACTTCATCCGAATTGTGGCTGTCTCCTGCCATTTCTGAATTGTAACTGCTCAACACATTGCAGGTCTTCCAGTTGCCCGAGTTTTGCAGACTATCCCTTATACCCTGGTGGGACCTGCTAAATTTTTTACAATTTCATCAGTAACAAATGCAGGTAAATTAGTTGGATGCCTTTGCATTTTTCAAACCAGGAGGAAACCCCATACCCAAATTGCACCTGCAATATATGCGTCACTGATAATGATATTTGATATTCCATGCTTCAGTCTCATGAATTTGGTTTATAACTGGCCATTCTTCCTTCCGACTCTTTGTTTGATGCCTTTCTTCAACTCTTATGGTGAAGCCTACTGAAATGCATTGCCATGTTAACCTTTGATTTCATCATACATCATTCCAGCTTGCATTTCATACATGTTTGCATTATGCACTTAGTTTATCCTAACTGAGTCTCAAGTCCCTATCTTTTCATTTTCTTTTTTGGTGTTTATGCATCTTTGCGGTAGATTCGTAACTGCTAAACTTGTTGCAGAAGTTCCATACTTCTTCCAGATGCCCCATCCTTTGAAAGATCCTGCTAGAAACTATGGGATCTCACCAGTGACAAATGTAGGTAAAACAGTTGAGCATTAAGTACCTGGCTACCTGCCGCCATTTCTAATTGCTGAACTCATCGCAGGTGGTCTATCTTCACAGGCCATGTCTGCTACCTTGGCACCTTCTTATGATCAGTTCTTGATTTCAACAGAGAAAAATGCAGGTAATTTCCACTTTCTCTCTAAACATGGATGAACCTACACCTATCGCCGTTTCTAACAGGTGAACTCATTAAACTCATTGTAGGTGCTCTATCCTCAGAGGCCATGTCTGCTATCTTGGCATCTCCTTCAAAATACATTGAGGAATATGCAGGTAAATCACACGTTCTTTTCCTAACATGGATGAACCTCCATCTGGCACCATTTCTAACTGCTAAACTCATTGCAGATGCTCTACCCTCAGAGACTATGTCTGCTATCTGGGCATCTCCTTATGAAAACTCTCTGATCTCAACAGTGACAAACGCAGGTAAATTACACGTTTTTTCCAAACATGGAAAAATCTCAATCTGCACAATTGGTCCCTGGAATTTTGTTGTTTCTTGACAACCACTAATGCACTTTTCAATGGGTTATATGAATGAATGATAATAATATTGAATATATTGTCACACTAATTCATTCGGCCGCTTGTGTTCTTCTGTTTGTATTACTCCCTCCGATCCATATTACTTGTAGCTCAAATGGATGTATCTAGACGTATTACAGTGTTAGATACATCCTTTTGAGCGGCAAGTAATATGGATCTGAGGGAGAGCAGTTCGGCGGCGGTTTCTCTTAATACAGGGGATGTGTTACTGTTTCGCAATGTGCACAAGTTTTTTGTTGGTTGTAAAACTTGGAGCAACAACACATTTTAGTGTAATGGAGATGTGTTATTGTTTTGAAATGTGCACAAGACACGTTTTTCATCTTTTGTACTTGAAATGTTCACTGTTAATGAGCATTAGACATGTAATTGGAGTCTTGGAAGGGATATTTTGTTGTGATAGTACTGAATCCATTAAACCTGAATGTTATTATAATTCCTGGTCAGGTACACATAAGCATTTGAGTGAAGAACATTGCTATACTGAGAATGCTTGCCAGGATTTCAGCCCAAGGAAGAATCCAAGGATGGAACTGACAACTGTTGAGCAAGGCTTTAATCCGAAAATGCAACGGACAACTCCGGTAAGATTCTCTGGTACTGAAAGTGGTTCTTACTTTTTTTTCACGAATACGTATGTTGCGTATCATTCCATTTCACTAGAAGGCGCATATGGGAGCGCAAATGAGCAGAGAGAGAGAGAGGGGGGGGGGGTGCTCAGCCCCAGTTGCGCGAAAATAATAAGTACAATACGGTGAGTAAAACAGTTACTACCTCCGTCCGGATTTATTAGGCCCCCTCGCATTTTGGGCTAAAGTTTGACCAACAAATTTAACTAATAAAATTTAAACTATATGTCACAAAAATTATATCTTTGGAAAGCTCTTTTAAATACAAATCCAACATTGTACTTTTTGTAGCATATATTCTATATATTGTTAGCCATATAAATGGTCAAAGTTTGTCTCAAAATACTATGGCCTTGTTTGGTACTAGTGTATTTTAGGGAATTTGTGAGGATTATCCCGATCAAACCCCTCAATACCCACACATCCCATAACACCATTTGGTTCTAGTGTATTTGACATGTTTCATCCCCACATTTCCCCTCAAATCCCCAAATTATAGTGCATTTTTCTCAATACCCAATACACTACCCCTACCTAGTGTATTGGGGATAAATGGGGATTTGAAGGGATTGGGTGAAGGTTGGGGTTTCACCCAATCCCTTGTGGGATTATCCCCACCAATCTTCTCAAAAACACTAGTACCAAACAAGGCCTAAGGGGCCTAATAAACCCAAACGGAGGTAGTAGCATGCAATCTTATATTATGTGGTGCAATGATATTTGAATAAACAATGTGTTCTTTACATGATATATAGCAACCACGCGATGTGGTCCACAGAAAACTCGTTCAATGTATTTCACGTTTCAAGAATTTCCAAGTTCCTTTACAACATTCTTGAACAGTTGAAGTTTCTAATGTTATAACTAAATACCTGGCATCTTTGGTGGTGGAAATGGTTGCTTCTTAGTGTCGAGGGCATGTTTACTTCGTTTTCGGTTGATGCTTATGTCAATTAATACAGATGCATGATTATAAACGTTCGACTCTAGCATGGATATCCTACTAAGGTACACTATTACGAATTGTTTTACCGAACATCACACTGGTCCCTGAGGTGTCGTAGAGCTGTATTATCAGTAGTATACTCTGCTAAAACTCACTGCTAACAAGACACACCACCATCAAAATTGTAGCAGTAGATCAAACCTAATTAAAATAATAATCCTTGTGTCTAAAAGAGATCATTTGATTACAGTACATCTTTTCATCAAAAAGTTGAAAGTTAATAACCATGCACATTGTGTCATGAATTAAATGGAAAACATGTCATAGCAGAGTAAAGCGTGGGTGATGGCAGTAGTCGCAAGTATTTTTCAATAGTCCCCTCTAAAAGTGACATAGTGAGTGAACTAATCAGTTGTGCTTGTTCCGAAAAAACTTTGGTATGTGTTTGTGTTATGGTGGCGTTTGTTTGTACCCGACTGTTTTTTATCGTTGCTTTATATATAAAGCGGGGCGAAAGCCTTTTTTCGGTAAAAGTGCCATAGTTTTGTCGCCAATTCGTGCATTTTAGAACACGATGTGTATGCACTTAAGAAGTACTCCTCACTAGTTAGCAGGCAATCTTGTTGCACTATGTGGCATCACCCTATTAATTGCTGTCTTGGATACTGCTAACAAGTTGCAATACTGTTCGAGTGCAGGCTTCGTTGGTTGAAGGTGAAGTTGGAGATCACCTCACACCATGTTTTTGAGTGGTGGGATCGACTTTACTCATGGGGCTTCTATCTTTGTGAAAAGACGCTCCAATACTGTTAGTGGGCTTGTTGTGCTTAGTGGGCTTGTTGTGCTGCTGTCCCCAGCGTGAACTTTTTTATTTTGTGTGAACCTATGTTGTGTGTTCCGTTTGTACTTTGAACTATCTATTGTCGTTACTTAAGCCAAATTATGTCATTTTCTTTTTGTGAAATTTGATGCGGCAACATGTTTTTTCTAGGAATTTGGCTTAAAATTTGACATCAGTTTTGATTCTTCATTTGTTGGGTATTTCAGCTGCGCAAATAAGGTAGTTTTCCGTCAATAGGTTCAGAACTTTAGTAGTTTAGCAGCGTCCTCTTCAGAGAGCTGCAGCTAGTTTTTTTTCTTCAGTCAAGTTTTCCCTTCCGTTCTGTTATTGCACGGGGGCATGTTCGTGTATGTGCTCAGTGCGAATATGGCTAGGCAAGCAGCATGACTCAGCCCGTGGGATGGCGCGGGCACGACGGGGTTGTTGCGAGCATTGCGACACTTCATGTGCATCACTGAATAAAAGGATCAAGCAACAAAAAAGCAGTCAAAGTTATCGCTGCACAAAAACACTTGTCTCTATCATCTGTGAGTTAGAGTTGAGAGAGAGAGAGAGTGAGCGACGACAAGGTTGAGAGGTGCTCCGACGATCACCTCCGGCCAACACTTGGCATCAGAGCCAGGTTAGGAGATCATGTCGTCCGGCGGTGTTGGCTCGAATGTCCGGCACGGTTCGGAGACCCCTCCATGCGCGAAGGCGCCGTCTCCAGCTCGGGGCAGGAGCAGAAATTGTTGCGGCGGAGGCGAGGTGGTGGCGGGGCAGGAGCAGAAATTGTTGCGGCGGAGGCGAGGTGGTGGTGCACCAACAGGTTATCCGGGAGACAAGCTTGGCAGGCCACTACCCAACGCTAACGCGCACAAACTACGCAGAGTGGGCTCTGCTTATGAGCACTAGTAGAAAATGGGGCTTTGGTCCAGGTCCTGAAATCCTATTAGTCCCGGTTCACATACGAACCGAGACCTATGGTGACATTGGTCCCGGGTCGTGAGGCCAGGGCGCCGATCGGGCATCGTGGGCCATTGGTCCCGATTCGTCTCACCCCTTTTGTCTCGGTTCCAATCAAGAACCGGGACTAATAGGCCGGCAACCGTTCGTATCCCCTTTAGTCCCGGTTGGTGGATCAAACCGGGACTAAGGTGTGGTGGCGGGCGTTTGTACAACTGTTCGTACAACCGTTCGTATCCTCCTTTAGTCCCGGTTGGTGGATCAAACCGGGGTGGCGGCCCTTCGAATCACCCCATTAGTGCCGGTTTTGTCATCCAACCTGGGACTAAAGGTCCAAACGGTTCGCCCTCCCGCGTTGTTTCCAGCGATGAAAACTGCAACCGAAGCAGAGTATATCGCCATTCTCTGTTCTTCTCCTGTCCTTTGTTCTTCTTCTTCCTCTCTTCTTCCCCTCTCTTCTTACATTCTTCTTCCACCATGACATATGATACCAAAGAGGTGCGCGCACATGGCACGACCAAACTCAGGGTCGGATACACGAACGAGAGCTGGGCGTTGCCAAATTTTCTGTCACGGTTTCGGGAGTGGGTTGACGCTGCGCCGGAGCATGAGGCGTTCTTGGGGCTTGATCTGGAGTACACGGTCAACCATCAAGGTGTTGCCGTCATCCACTTGTGTTTCAAACAACATGTCTTGATCTTCCAATGGGAGAGGTAAGTTTTGAGTCTTTGTTTGATCCAAGGTTATGAAAATTGCATGTATTGATCTTCTCTAGGTTCCTTTTGATAGCAATATGGAGTTTCTATATACGTTCCATTGGATAGTTAATTGAGGGTTTCTTAATCAATTCATAGGATATGAAAATTGCATAGGATAGCAATATGTGTTACAACATTGGATATATTGATCTCCCTAGGTTCCATTGGATAACATATATTGATCTCCCTAGGTTCCATTGGATATATTACAACATAGGCTTTCTTTGATCCAAGGTTATGAAAATTTCATATATTGATCTCCCTAGGTTCCATTGGATAGCAATATGCAGTTTCTATATATGTTCCATTGGATATATAGTTAATTGAGGGTTTCTTGATCAATTCGTAGGATATGAAAATTGAATAGGATAGCAATATGTTACAATATTGGAATCCCAAAGTAAGTAGTACTAGCTAGTTCCGCGCATATCTAATTGATTCAAATTTTCATCAATATATCATTACCATTATTGCTTATCAGTTTGATTGAACTCTATTCTCGTAATGTGTATGTACCACAAAGAAGGCACTGTTTTATGTGCATACTACGTATGCAAGTTCATTCGCCACTCGACCTCTGAGCGGGTCTTCTGTGAGAAAGAATTTCAAGTACGTAAATAATATTCACAATTGTGTTGAGTTTTATTCATATATATGCATGTATTGACCCCCTTCTTTAAATTATATCTGCGAGATGCGGGATCAACTCCTACCATATGATCGCATACGAGCAATTCAAGAGGAATTAGCGGGATTCTTTGTTGACCACGTCATACCTAAATACGGAGAATGCCATGTGGATTTGTCATTGGATCTTAATTAGATGATGTTTTGGATTAATTGTAAAATATGTTATATTGTATATATGTAATAGCGTCGGATATATATACGAAAACTTGTTGTTCGACCAAGCATGGAGAAAGAGAGGACACTTCTCTCTATTAGCTAGCTAACACAATATGAAACCACTAAATCAACGCTCCAAAACCCCCCAAACCCACCCCCATTAAAAAAACCCAGCTCCGGCCAGATGCTGACGCGTGGATGCCATGTTGTCCCGGTTGGTGTGACCAACCGGGACTAAAGAACCTCCTGCCCGGGCTAACCGCAGAGGCCACGTGGAGACCCTTCGGTCCCGGTTAGTAAGGGAACCGGGACTAAAGGTTTTGGGCTTTCTTCCTGATTCAAGAACCGTGGCTAATGGGCCTCTGGAACCGGGACAAATGGGCCATTTTCTACTAGTGTGAAGGTAAACCTGCAGGCCGAGGGTTGGTAGAGCGCGGTTGAGACACGCGACGCATCGTTTCGCGACGAGCGGAGGGCCATGGCTGCGATCCCTGCGAGCTCTTCCCCCGGACATGGTGAGTCCCATTGGAGCCAAGGAGACCGCCAAGGAGGCATGGGAGGTGATCGCGACACAGCGGATGGGTGCCTCTCGTATGCGCGAGGCGAACGCGCAGCGGCTCCGACGCGAGTTCGAGGGGATCTCATTCCGTTCCGGGGAGACGATCGATGATTTCTCGATGCGCATTTCCACCCTCGCCACGAACCTGCGCTCCCTCGGCGAGAACGTCCTCGAGTCTAGCGTCGTCGTCAGGTTCCTGCGTGTTGTTCCTCTGGAATATGCGTAGGTTGCCATCGCGATCGAGACCCTTCTCGACGTAAGCACTTTGTTGTTGGACGAGGTCACTGGTCGACTGTGCGTCGTGCAGGATCGGATCAATGACAACGCCACTGAGCAACCAACCGGCGGCCGCTTGCTCCTCCCAGAGGAGGAGTGGGACGCGCGGAAGCGCCTGGCCCAAGGGGACGGGGAATCATCCTCTGGTGGGCGTGGAAACCACCAACGAGGTGGCGTGCGCGGTGGCGGTGGGTGTCGCGGCGGAGGCCGTGGCGGTCCACAAGGCGGACGTGGCGCCGACAACATCGACAAAAGCGGCGACGACAAGGACACCTGCTGCTACTGTGGCTACAAGGGGCATTGGGCCCGAGACTGCAGGAAGAAGAAGCGCGAGGAAGCTCACCTTGCACAGGCTGACGAGGACGCGGACACAACGTTCCTCCTGATGGAGATGGTGGATTCCGGCGCGACGGAACATCCCGTGGACGCGCAAGGGGCTCTGTCCACAGGGGAGTTGAGCTCCTCACTCCTTGTCTTCCTCAACGAGCAACAAGCGGAGATCATCCCTGGTGCCGTCGACACGCCGCGGGAGACCACCTAGTTCCTAGACATGGGCACCTCGAACCACATGACAGGGGACCATGACGCATTCGCCCAGCTCGACGAGAGCATCACCGACACCGTGCGTTTCAGCGACGGCTCGATGGTGAAGATACAGGGGCGGGGGACGATCACGTTCCAGGTGGACGGGGGCGAGCAGGGCGCCCTCACCGACATCTACTTCATTCCAAAGTTGAAGAGTAGCGCGGTGAGCCTGGGCCAGCTGGACGAGCTCGGCTGCGACATACGACTATGTGGCGGGAGCATGGTCATCTTCGATCCGCGTCAGAAGCTGCTCATCAAGGTACACCGTGCATCAAACCGTCTATACAAGCTTGATATGACCCCTCTACCTCGCGCGTGTCTGTCACTACGCCACGATGGTGAGGCCTGGAAATGGCATGGATGCCTATGCCATTTTCACTTTGAGGCAATCCAACGGATGGTGCGGGGCGGACTCGTGCATGGACTACCACTCGTCGAGGACACTAGCGAGCTCTGTGCGGCGTGCCTTGCTAGCAAACAATGCCGCGCCTCGTTCCCACAGAAGGCCAAGTTCCGGGTGGAGGAACCGCTTGAATTGGTACACGGCGACCTGTGCGGCCTCATTACACCGGCAACACCCAGCGGCCGGCGACACTTCCTCTTGCTGGTCGACGACTGCAGCCGCTACATATGGTTGGTCCTCCTCAGCTCGAAGGATGAATCAACGACAACCCTGAAGCGCTTCCAAGGAGGCGGTGAGATAGAGGTGGGCCGCAAACTGCGCAACCTCCGCATTGACCGTGGGGGGGGAGTTCACGTCGAACACTCTTGTCGCGCACTTCGCCGACCACGGCGTCCAGCGCCACCTGACGGCTCCATACACACCACAACAGAATAGTGTTGTGGAACGCCGCAACCATACGGTGGTGCCAATGGCGAGGAGCATGATGAAGTCCAAGAACATGCCATCGTTCTTCTGGGGGAGGCGGTGACCACGGCAGTGTTAGTGCTCAACCGCAGCTTCACCCGCAGGGTCGAAGGCAAAACTCCATTCGAGGTTTGGTTTGGTAGGAAGCCAGATGTCCATTTCCTTCGAGTGTTTGGATGCATTGCCCATGTCAAAACAGCACGGCCCCATTGAAAGGACCACGATGACGCCTAGAGGTGGGGGGGTGAATAGGCTATTTAAAAACTTCTTCCGATTTGGCTTAAACCTAATGTGGAAATAAACTAAGAGGATACTTTTCAAGTACAAATCCTAAATGCAATAGGCACCGCAACCTGCACCAACAACATGATCTACCAAGATGGACACAACACGGTTACTAACAAGCACAAGTAAGTTACACAAACTTACTTGAGCTATATCACACGACGAGTAGGTGAACGACACAAGACACTAGATCACACTATAGCACACGATATATCAAAAGCTGCAAGTGTGAACGTGTGGATATAGAGGGTATGCTTGAATGGTTAATCTTGTACAAAGAAATAGGCAATACAATATAATGAGCACAAACAATATGCAATGTATGTATGCTCAAGTAACACAAGTAAACCACAAGTAAGGAGTTAGGGTTAGGGATAACCAAGGTCACTGAGACAAAGATGTATCCCGATGTTCACTTCCTTGGAGGGAAGCTAGTCACCGTTAGAGAGGTGGATGTTACCACGAAGGCACACCAACGCCACGAAGGCTCACCCTATTCTCCCTTTGAGATAACACCACGAAGGCGGTTCTCAACCATTAGTGGTAAGCCTTTGAGGTGGCTTCCAAACCCTCACAAACTTTTCCGGGGGTAATCACACAGATTGATTCCTCTCCAAAGAACTCCTACCACCTAGGAGTCTCCAACCTCCAAGAGTAACAAGATCACGGGGAATGCTCAAAACTTGCTCAAATCTCAAATATCTTGGGATGAGAGGAGGAGAGGGAGACGATCTATCTTTTGATTGGAACAACTCTCAAAGGGGCTCACAAATGCTCTTGGGATCTAAGATTTGGTGTGAGCAAATGTGTGTGAGGTAGAAATGTGTTCTTATGAAGATATGGCTGTGTTGGACCCCCTCTCACGAAGTGGGAGGGGGGGGTATTTATAATGGAGAGGGGAAAGTGACCGTTGGGGTCACTTAAGTCTGACAGTGGTCGGACGTCCGACAGTTCTCGGATGTCCGGACGCCTACAAGGGGTCGGACGTCCGACACGGGTCGGTCGTCCGAGGGATGTATATATATCAGGGACCACTGTATAGATATCAGGAATCACTGTATAGACGAACAGGGACCGGATGTCCGAGAGGGGGTCGGACATCCGAGGCAGGACATCCGAAAGTGTTCGGATATCCAACAGTTCGGCTGTGTTGGCACACAATCTATCCTCCGAAGGGGCCCGGACGACCGGCCCTCGGACGACCGGAAGTCTCCGGATGTCCGAGAGTTTGGATCTGATCAAAGGCTCCGGATATCCAAAGGAGGTTAGACGTCCGGCCCTCGGATGTTCGGAGGGAGCCGGATGTCCGAGATTTTGACTCTGTTACAAGGATCCGGAATACCGAAGGGGTCGGTCGCCCGGCCCTCGGACGTCCGGAGTGAGCCGGATGTCCGAGAGTTTGTTACTGTAGGGTTCTGTTTGGAAGATCTCAAATGAGAAGTGGAGATGTAGTTTTGACCAAATTTATCGAAAGGCCCGTGATCCCCTCTTAATAGTGCGGGATCCCTAAAGACTCAAGAATCATAAGAGGGTATTGATGATCCATTCTTGAGTGTATGCTTTTATTCGCTGATCATCACTCCGCACCACTAACGTCAAAGGAACTGATACCTTTGAGTTAGCCCTTTCACTTGAGCTTGATGTTGTTGTTCCTTCTTGGCTCAAGTTGAAAGCAAGACATGATGAAGTCTTCAAGTAGCTCTCCCATACACAATGTGGAAAGCCTAGCTTATGTATTCATCTTCATTTGTCCACCATTTGAACATCCACAAGAATCAAGCATGTAGTGCTCAGGAATGCTTATCTTGATCTTGTCCTTGTTAGCACATGAGCTTGTCCTTATCAACACATGATCATTAACAATAGCTTAAGAGGGGATTAGTGATTAGTTGTCTATATGTGTGTTGTCAGCAACATCAAAACATGATAAAGGGCACGATTGCACTTTCAATCTCCCCCTTTTTGGTAGTTGATGAAAACATACATATAGCTCTCAAAAATAGTAATAAACATGTGTGGCTTAGGAGAGATTTGTTACGATGCTTATGAAGCTCCCCTTGATTATATGCATGGTAAGAATGAATGGGAGAGTTTTGTCGAAACTCCCCCTGATTATATGCTTAGTAAAATAGGTAAGTGCGGGAGCTCCCCCTTAATGCGTGCTTTGAAGTTAATAGCATGATATAACATTACACCATAATAGTTCAACAATACATAGCATATCATATGAATCAATAATACATAACATATCATATGAATCAAAGGATAGCTTAAAACTCATCATCATATGACACAACGATAATATCATGATATCTCATCACCACATGATAGTTTATAAATACATCATCCATAAGTGATGGCATAGCACATCATCCATAAGTATCGTTACATGATGACACATCATTAAGGTCGACATACTACATCATACCATACATTATGAGAGAAGCAAAAATCGAAACTAAGATAAGATAGTGTCCTCCCCCTTTGGCATCAAGGACCAAAAATTAAGGAACCCGGCAATGCTACCACATACTCAAATATCACCCTCATCAACATCATCATCATCAGGCAGGCCACTGCCACCAGCCTCGTGAAGAAAGTCAGCCCACTCAGGGCTAGATGGGAAGCCAAGGTCAGAAGGAGGAGCAGCAGGTAGATCCTCATCGTCAGTCACATCAAGAGCGCCCGAGTCTCTCAGATGAGCCTTGAGGGCATTCTTGGAGGAGACGAGGCGAGAAACCACATCATGAGTTTGACCACACTGGAAAGAGAAAGCCTTCATCATGGCAGAATGTGCCTTGCCAATGAATTTGGCAAGCGACCGAGAGGAGCTGAGCTGGATGAAGGGGTTGCTGACCGGGCAGCAGTGCGGCGAGTGGAGGTGGATGAGGTTTTCTTAGGAGCATAGTCATCCGCCATGTGATTGGGAATGGCCCACTTGTGATGCGTGTGAGTGGGAGAAACAGTGAATTCAGCAACATGGTGAATAAAGGCCTAGATGAAGGGGGCATGAGGGAAGGCTCACTTGTATTGAAGACTAGCGAGCAGAATCTCATGCCAGAGAAAGTGAGGCACATTAATCTTGCGCTCGGGAAATCGTGTAAATGTGACATGATATCAATACAGTAGCCGCTGTAGGTTCCCCTGTCACCCATCTTGGGATAGATGGTGCGGATAAGACACTAAAATATGATAAAGAAGGGAGAGCGCCAGATGGATACTTGGTTAAGATCCTTCATCTGTTCGTCTGCATCAAGTTCATGAAGTGGTTTGAGGAGAAAGCCACACGCCTCAATGGGCTTAGGTGCATGGTTAGGATCACTTTTATGGATTTTGGTGCTGGAGTCGGGGAAACCGAGTGCGGCAACAAACTCAGCATAAGAGGCTGTGAACTCAACATCAGAAGTCATCCAGCTAACAGTGTTGTTTGAGCCAAAGAAACACGTGGCATAAAATTGATGAATAGCAGCACTATTAAAATCGCACCGAAAAGCAAAGGGGGCAGCGAGCCCCGATGACTCAATGAGCTCAATGGCACCCGGGTATTTCGCCGGGTGAGTGCGAATATGCTCAAGATCAATATAATGATGTACTGAGAGACCCTTAGGAACGATGACAGTAGAAAATATGTCCGCTTGGACGTGTGTGTGGAAATGTGAGTCCATAGAGTCACGTTCAATAGAAAATTGGTTAACATCGCGACGGAATGTAAAGTGGGAAGACTTAGGAACCTTGGTGAATTCCTTGACTTCACGACCTAAAGCAGGAGGAGGTTCAAGGGAGATGCGACGAGCATCACCTTCGGGCTGTTCGGGAGGAGGCGAGGGCATGTAAGATGGCTTTCGAGAGCCCGTCTTCGGAAGATTCTTCCGCACAACTACAAATTCCGCCCGTTCTTGAACTTCAAGTTCGTCCTCAAAGTCTGAGCCTTCCGAGGGAGACGAGCGAACCGGACGCCGGGCGACCCGTTTGACGGGACGGCGGTATTTGTCCGAGTCATCCGACCCCGTACCATGAGTGGCACGAGCAGATGAACCAACAGCGGGCTTGCGTGCTGAGTGCTTGATCCGAGGCATGGCGGAAGATCCTGGCTGCAAGGAGCGTCTGGAGATGGATCCTGCCAGGGTGGTGACCACGAATCCTGTGAAGAACGGCCCGCCAGTGACGAGGAAGGGCCAGGGGACGGCGTGGCGGCGGCTGGGGTGAAATAGGGGAGGAGGAGGTGCGTGGTGGTTAGGGCAAAGCCCAGACCCGCGCCCTCCAGCCTCTATTTATAAAGGATCCCCGATGTGTCAGACGACCGACGGGCGCCAGACGTCCGGAAGCTGTCAGCGGTCGGACGACCGAGCCGTGCCGAACGTCCGAGAGGGAGGCAGACAGTGCTGAACATGATGGTGAGATGGTTCCAGTGAATAGAGCGGAGGTAACATCCAACAGTATTTCATATAGTGACTATACCTTCCCAACGCTCGAACAATGGAGCGTGTGGTGGGTTTAACCACCAAGTTCGAGTGCTACCTCGAGACAGGGACACTTAAGCATTTTCTGTCTTGCTCATGATGGTGAGGTGATAAGGAGTATTCTCACATGTGTAGCAACCAAGGGCCTCTCAACTAACATATTTTGGACATGGTATGATGTAAATTTTCTAACTCGATTACTATGATAAGTGTGGGTCCAAAATACGGTCAAACGCATGAGTGCATAAGATCATGCACAAGTTATCCTATTATAAGAGCAAGGCACATGACACAAGGGCCATGGCACAAATTTGTCTCATTCATATGACCATGAAGTGCTAAGAGAACACCAACACTAAGCATTTCATCAGTGTGATTGACAAGGACATGCAGGAAATTACAAAGTGGAAAAAGTATTATGTTCATGCAATGATGCAACCTACATAGGGTTGACTCTAATGTTATACATGCATGAAGTAAATACTTGTTACCGGAAAAGCATTGGTATGGCGTAGAAGTAGTCGAGTCCTGTCTTGACTCTAATTTCTTCGTGACCAGCACCATCTTCTTCTGAGAATAAGTCAAGATAGCAATGCTTCTCCAAAGTACCTAAACCACCATTTAAGCACAATATGGTCCCCAAACTTATTGGGTCCGAAGTAGTTAGTCCAACTACAATATATATAGGGTAAGATCACTCAATTATGTGCATATAGATATAAGTTTTACTTTCAAGCACACCTTAACCTTTTAATGGATACGTCTGATTTACCATATACATATATTGGATCAAAGATACGATAGACACGGCATGTGCACCTACACATAGTAGATATGCCTACACAAGTCTATCAAAATCCAAGGATATACAATTTGGACAAATGAACACATAATTATCAATTACAGAACATTCATGTTGTCCAAAATGGATCAGGGTGACAAATCAACATATGATAACACCCCAAGTTCAACACATGAACCGGTCAAAGCATCAAACCATGTAAGGTATGCATTTTGCACAACCTTATATGCATGTATCACCCCAGTAGATGTATAAGTGTAGGTAATATGATTATAAATCCCACAACATTATGAAATAAATAGTATGAGCTCAAAGACATGCATGGGAGATTACCGAGAGACACATGGATTTCTCGGCAAGTTATGTAGGTCAAATGAAGGCAAAGCTGAAATAGAATGACCATGAAAAACACTACCAAGCTAGAGATACCATGTGTGAGAGAACACAATGGTATTTAGAATTATCAGTGGTGGTAGATGCCAAACGAGCACAAAGATCATTTTATACTCACACAAGTGTGATATGGGAGTTTAACCATAAGCATAATGTTTAGATGTCGTACGTTAACATCCCAATTAGTTAGATCATAGTGTAGAGAAATAATTCGAAAGGCATGCATCAACTATGCCCTTCTTTTAATTACGATCTACGGCTAAGCCATGAGTATTGGTGTAGTAGAACGTCATTCTCACGCACATCTAAGGGATTTAGACACCAACATGGTTATTATGCGAATTAAGACATGTGGAGCATGACACACCACACAGTTATAGAATAACCCCATGTGGTAGATTCTGAGTAGCATACATCGGATGTTTATCTTACCAAGGGATGTGACGTGCACAAATCATATCACACTCCCTTAATGTGATAATCCATGTATTTATCATACAAGGCAATCAATCATCCAACTAAGCTGATAAGTGGATGCCAATTTGAACTTCGGATGGCTTTGACATCCAACGAAATGATTGGATAATCTTGCACCGTGAATAATAGATGGAGTCCAATACATATATACACATTTTGGGTTAGTGATGTTCGTAGAGCAGAACACTCCCCTTTAATGTGATGAGCTATTAACATCTCAAAAGACCCACACAATGGTGCAACTAGGATGCAAGTAATGATTAGGACTACACACAACTATATGACATACATAACGACCTACACATGATAGATAACACATAAAAATCATACTAGTAGGCGCAACATGTCAAAGTACATGCTAGGTACCAAACCTAGACATGAGAAGGAGTGGGGCAGGCATCTTTCAATGTAAACAATTTAAGTACAAGTTACCGCAAAGAGGCACATTGGATATGGGATATGGGCTCGATAATCCAAATGACTTGGCTTGAGATAATACAAATGATGAAGAGTCCTCAAATCTTCATTGTGTATCCAAGTGTCCAATGTCCTCCAAAGTCACCTATTGATCAAGTTTGAGCTTGTTGGTCCCCAACTACGTTGGGTCCTAAGAGGTTAGTCACAATAGGATTGGCAACCCAAACGGTTCTTTTCTTGACACCATTTTGAGTACCAACAAACTTGGCAAACACATTGCCAACCTTATCCTTCCCTAGGGAATAGATATCATCAATGGTGATTGGGTTGGATAAGTTACCTCTCGTGCAAGACGAAGCGACGTGACCCTTCTCACGACATAAGTAGCAACATCTACCCTTTGCTTTCTTCCCAGTTGATTTCTCACCTCGGGGAGTGTTGGCTTGGGTCTTATAGGGAAGATGCCTTCCTTAAACTTGTAGCTGAGTATGTGATTGAGTTTGTGGCCGCTTCCCTTGTTTCTTGTGACTTTGAGACTTCGTCTTCAGAGGGCAAGATCTAACATGCTGCCCTTTAACTTTGCACTTGAAGCAGATGATTTTGGCCGAATTCTTGACTTGTTCTAGGCCCCTCTTGTTCTTGTTTGAGTTTACTCCAACATCATTTTTGTCATTCGGAGATGTTTGCTCACACAGGACGTTGTTGAGTGTGGACATCCCTTCATGACACTGTTCCAAGTCTTCCTTCAAAGAAGTGACTTGGGCCTTGAGCTCTTCGATTTCCTGTGCACGGTTAGTATCAACGCAAGTACTAGAGGAAGTGTAACCTTCAATGTTAGAGCAACAAGGCAAGGAAAGTAATTCATCACACGAGGTAGAAACATTATGAGTAGACGAATTACGAGGACTAGCACATGGAAATATAGTACTTTGACTAGAAGTAGTGCCATTGTCCACATGAGGCTCACTTGATGTTACCTTGGTGATGATAGCCTCATGAGCTAACTTTTGGACATTATGGGATGTTAGAAGATCGGCATGAGAGCTTGTGAGCATTACATGGTTTTCTTCCAACTTCCCATAATTGCTAGTTAGTAAATCAAGTTGAGCACGTAGCTCAATATTCTCCTTCAATGTTGATACTTCAAATGAGGTAGAGTTAGATGTACAAGTATCATCAACAATATGAGAGTAGTAAGTAGAAAATAGAGACTTCTCATGAGTAGATTGAAGCTCCTCATAGATCTTAGAGGCTTTGATGAGCTCTCCCTTGACATTTTTGCATTCAAGGAGAAGGACCTCAAAATCCTTTTTAAGTTTATCATGAGCAACTTCAATCTCTCCTTTTGAAGATCTTAAGTCTCTACATGCTTGCTGACTCTTCTCAAGTTCATGTTCAAGTTGTTCAGTTTTAGCTTGTTCATGATTAAGTGAATCATTACAATTTTCAAAGTAAGCAAGAACATCTAAAAATCTTTGAAGAGCATTATTTTTAGCTTTATGAAGAATTTTACTGATCACATAGATATTTTCAGTCAAGTCATCATCATCATCCTCATCGCAAATATCATTGTTATTGCACAGGGAAGATGATACCTCATTATTACCTCTTGCCATGAGGCACATGTGAACTGGAGGAGTTGATGATGATTCTTTTGGTGAATCAGATTCTTCATTAGTCAAAAGTACTTCATATTTATTTCCCCTAAATGATTAGTCATAGAGAAACTAGGGAGAAACAAGATATTTTGATCAAGTGGACACGGGAAAGCAGGCATATCACCACAGACATTTGTCGAGGGATCTTTAGATGAAATGCATGACCTATCAGCACAATAATTTACACTATGTGTGGTGCTAGATATGCTCGTGTCCATAGAGGCTATGACATTTTCATCAACATATATTTATTCACTCACCATGTCATTACCTTGTGAGATTGAAGATGCTGAGGTGTGCAAGCAATCGGATATGGAAGTAGTGCTGGACTCTTTATGATCGAAAAGAGTGAAGAGCTCATGCACCAACTCCTTCATCATAATATCGTCTTCATCAAGATTGGACCCACCATATATATCTTCAAGTTTAGTCCAAACTTCATGAGCTGACTTGCAAGTCGAGATAGACTTAAACACTTCAGGACTTATGGTTCGATGAATGGCAAGAAAAGCCTCACAATCAAGATACATTTCATTAGTAGATGAAGATGCACCATCCTTTTTGTTGGCAATCCCTACAAGAACAATTCGTAAAGTATTTGGGCCCATGGCCTGAAAGTGATGAAGCATACGAATTCTCCATAGGGTATAATTTGTGCCATCAAAGTCAAAGGTGTCATTGTGCACTAATCCAATAGCCGACATCGATACTCTCTAGGTTGTGAAACCTAATTAAAGAGAGACCTTGCTCTGATACCAATTGAAAGGACCACGATGACGCCTAGAGGGGGGGTGAATAGGCTATTTAAAAACATCTTCGGATTTGGCTTAAACCTAATGCAGAAATAAACTAAGAGGATACTTTTCAAGCACAAATCCTAAATGCAATAGGCACCGCAACGTGCACCAACAACATGATCTACCAAGATGGACAAAACACGGTTACTAACAAGCACAAGTAAGTTACACAAACTTACTTGAGCTATATCACACGACGAGTAGGTGAACGACACAAGATACTAGATCACACTATAGCACACGATATATCAAAAGCTGCATGTGTGAACGTGTGGATATAGAGGGTATGCTTGAACGATTAATCTTGTACAAAGAAATAGGCAACACAATATAATGAGCACAAACAATATGCAATGTATGTATGCTCAAGTAACACAAGTAAACCACAAGTAAGGAGTTAGGGTTAGGGATAACCAAGGTCACTGAGACAAAGATGTATCCCGATGTTCACTTCCTTGGAGGGAAGCTCACCGTTAGAGAGGTGGATGTTACCACGAAGGCACACCAATGCCACAAAGGCTCACCCTATTCTCCCTTTGAGATAACACCACGATTGTGTTTCTCAACCATTAGTGGTAAGCCTTTGAGGTGGCTTCCAAACCCTCACAAACTTTTCTGGGGGTAATCACACGGATTGATTCCTCTCCGAAGAACTCCTACCGCCTAGGAGTCTCCAACCTCCAAGAGTAACAAGATCACGGGGAATGCTCAAAACTTGCTCAAATCTCAAATTGTTTGGGATGAGAGGAGGAGAGGGAGACGATCTATCTTTTGATTGGAACAACTCTCAAAGGGGCTCACAAATGCTCTTGGGATCTAAGATTTGGTGTGAGCAAATGTGTGTGAGGTAGAAATGTGTTCTTATGAAGATATGGCTATGTTGGACCCCCTATCACGAAGTGGGAGGGGGGGTATTTATAGTGGAGAGGGGAAAGTGACCGTTGGGGTCACTTAAGTTTGACAGTGGTCGGACGTCCGGCAGTTCTCGGATGTCCAGACGCCCACAAGGGGTCGGACGTCCGAAACGGGTCGGTCGTCCGAGGGATGTATATATATCAGGAACCACTGTATAGATATCAGGAATCACTGTATAGACGAACAGGGACCGGATGTCCGAGAGGGGGTCGGACATCCGAGGCACGGACATCCGAAAGTGTTCGGATATCCGACAGTTCAGCTGTGTTGGCACACAATCTATCCTCCGAAGGGGCCCAGATGACCGGCCTTTGGACGATCGGAAGTCTCCGGATGTCCGAGAGTTTGGATTTGATAAAAGGCTCCGAATATCCGAAGGAGGTCAGACATCCGGCCCTCGGACGTCCGGAGGGAGCCGGATGTCCGAGATTTTGACTCTGTTACAAGGATCCGGAATACCGAAGGGGTCGGTCGTCCGCCCCTCGGACGTCCAGAGTGAGCCGGATGTCTGAGAGTTTGTTACTGTTGGATTCTGTTTGGAAGATCTCAAATGAGAAGTGGAGATGTAGTTTTGAGCAAATTTATCGCTAGTCCCGTGATCCCCTCTTAATATTGCGGGATCCCTAAAGACTCAAGAATCATAAAAAAGGGTACTGATGATCCATACTTGATTGTATACTTTTATTCGCTGATCATCACTCTGCACCACTAACGTCAAAGGAACTGATACCTTTGATTTAGCCCTTTCACTTGAGCTTGATGTTGTTGTTCCTTCTTGGCTCAAGTTGAAAGCAAGACATGATGAATTCTTCAAGTAGCTCTCCCATACACAATGTGGAAAGCCTAGCTTATGTATTCATCTTCATTTGTCCACCATGTGAACATCCACAAGAATCAAGCATGTAGTGCTCAGGAATGCTTATCTTGATCTTGTCCTTGTTAGCACATGAACTTGTCCTTATCAACACATGATCGTTAACAATAGATTAAGAGGGGATTAGTGATTAGTTGTCTATATGTGTGTTGTCAGCAACATCAAAACATTATAAAGGGCATGATTGCACTTTCACCAATCTGAAGAAATTGGAGGACCGGAGCACTCCCATGGTTTTCATTGGCTATGAGCAGGGGAGCAAGGCGTATCGGGTCTACGATCCGGCGACGAAGCGTGTCCACGTGAGCCGTGACATTGTCTTCGATGAGGAGGCAAGCTGGGACTGGAGCAAGGAAGGTGCCGATGCATTAGTAGGCCCGTTCCTGGTTCGGTATTCAGTGCCCAGGGCGGTCGAGGAAGTTGCTGATTCAGCAGAAACACCGATGGCCCCGGGCGCAAGGAGGCACCGTCCCGAGGCTCCACCGACACGGCCACGGCAAACACAACAGGTGGGATTCTGAGGACCCCCTCGCATGCGGGCATGGCAGGGGACGCCAGTGGGACTCCTCCAAGGCCCAACGACAACCCGGTATTTGTGTCACCACCGACGCATCACTCTAGCGACTTCGACCACGACGACGATCACGATGCCCCGCATCGATACCGCATGATGGACGAGCTCTGCGGCACACGCGAGGGGGCGCCACTGCGACCTGATGAGGATCTCAGGGAAGAGGTACTGCACCTCATGGCCAACGAGGAGCCCAACAACTTCACCGAAGCAGCACCACATGAGAAGTGGCGGCGCGCCATGATGGATGAACTCCAGGCGATCTGCGACAACAACACATGGAAACTGGTGGATCTTCCACGAGGTCAGAAACCCATTGGTCTGAAATGGGTGTTTAAACTGAAGAAGGACGCCGCTTGCACCATTGTCAAGCACAAAGCCAGACTGGTGGCGAAGGGGTATGTCCAGCGCGACGGCATGGACTTTGAAGAGGTCTACGCGTCGGTGGCACGCCTCGAGTCGGTGCGACTTCTCTTGGCCATTGTTGCGCATCGCGGGTGGGAACTGCACCACATGGACGAGAAATCGGCATTCCTGAATGGAACCTTGTAGGAAGTGGTGTACGTATGACAACCACCCGGCTTCTCATGGCGGGGCGAGGAAGAAAAGGTGTACAAGCTTCGAAAGAGCTCTACGGTCTTTGACAAGCACCTCACGCGTGGAACTCCAAGCTGGACAACACTCTTGTGTTGCTGGGTTCACGCGGAGCGAGACAGAGCACGCCATGTACACCCGTGGCACTAAAGCATCCCACCTACTCATCGGCGTCTATGTCGATGATCTCGTCATCACGGGAAGGAACACCCAAGAACTGCATCGACTCAAGATGGAGATGAAGAGACTCTTTGAGATGAGTGACCTGGGGTTGTTGAGGTACTACCTCGGCCTTGAGGTGCACCAGAGCTTGCTCGACATCACCATAAGTCAAGCAGCCTACACCGAGAAACTATTGGAGAAGGCCGAAATGAAGGGATGCAACCCAACGCCCTTGCCGCTCGAGCCCAACTGCAAGCTGAGCAAGGCGAGCTCAGCCCCTCCGGCCGATGCCACGCTCTACAGGAGCATCATTGGCAGCCTTCGCTACCTGATCCACACACGTCCTGACATCACGTACACAGTGGGCTCACGAGCCGTTTGATGGAGGCACCAACGTCGGAGCACTTCGCCGCTGTCAAGCACATCCCCCGCTACATATCCAGGACGCTCACCCTTGGGTGTACCTATCACCGGGGCGACAGCATGGAGCTTGTGGGTTTCAGCGACTCCGACATGGCCGGCGATCTGGACGACAAGAAGAGTACACAAGGAGTTATCTTCTTCCTCGGTGGAAGTCCAATCAGCTGGCAATCGCAGAAACAAAGGGTGGTGGCTCTCTCCTCACGCGAGGCGGAGTACATCGCCGGACCAACCGTGGTCTGCTAGGGCATATGGCTGGCGCGCATGCTTGGAGAGCTACTCGGTAAAGGTACAAAGGCATTCACAATCTACATCGACAACAAATCCGCCATCTCGCTTGGGAAGAACCCCGTTCTGCATGACAGGAGAAAACACATCGACCTCAGGTTTCATTTCATACGTGATCACATTGAGAAGGGCACTCTGGTGCTTGAGTTCATCCGCTCGAGCGAGCAGAAGGCCGACATCTTGACCAAGGCACTGGGACGAACTCGGTTCCAGGAAATGTGCAAGAAGGTTGGCATCCTCGAAGTCAGGGAGCGCACCTGAATTAGGGAGGATTGTTGGGTATTTCAGCTGCGCAAATAAGGTAGTTTTCCGTCAGCAGGTTCAGAACATCAGTAGTTTAGCACCGTCCTCTTCAGAGAGCTGCAGCTAGTTTTTTTCTTCAGTTAAGTTTTCCCTTCTGTTCTGTTAGTGCATGAGGGCACGTTCGTGTGTGTGCTCCGTGCGAATAGGTCTAGGCAAGCTTCACGACTCAGCCCATGGGATGACGCGGGCACGACGGGGTTGTTGCGAGCATTGCGGCACTTCATGTGCATCACTGAATAAATGGATCAAGCAACAGAAAAGCAGTCGAAGTTATCGCTGCACAAAAAACACTTGTCTCTGAGTATCATCTGTCAGTTAGAGTTTCAGAGAGAGAGAAAGAGAGAGAGTGAGCGACGACAAGGTTGAGAGGTGATCCGACGATCACCTCCGGCCAACATCATTTTGTTGTTTGCTAGCAAACTAGTGATTTCTGGCACCTGGATTTGGAGTATGTTTGTGTATATTGTTGTTCACAACATATTTATTGTTGGTGGTGTTGTCGATGCAATAGGCGAAACAAAGGACATAAGGTAGGAACTTGAGGATGCCATGGAAGAGGTGGGAGGAATGCTTTCACCATTAGGCCTAGGAGAGGAAATATAGTATTCATTGTCATGAGCAAGGACCAAGCTTTTGCATTGATAAGGTTAGTGAGAGAGCTTGTGTTGATGAAGTTCTTAGTTGCAAGTGTCCTGATGTTTTGTGTTGTTGGTGTTGTTTTCATTGTGAAAAGTTAATGTACTGCATGTGTGTTGTATTTAGGTGCCAGTCAGTGTTGTTTAGTTTTATTTTGAACTTCATGGATGGACCTGATGGAAGATGAAGTTGAAGTTGATCATGTCATGTATGAACCTGCTGTATTTTGGACTTAATGATGCATGTGTATCATGTTTATCATGTAATGTGAAATATATGCAGTCTTTGTCGTATTATGGGAAGTGGCTTATGAAGTTTATTTCTTTCAAGATTGTTGATTGATGAAGCACATGTACGTGAAGCAGGTCGACTATCTTTTTCTTTTTTGAAACGAGGCAAAAGATTTTCCATTTGAATTGAATAAGAAGAAGAGAATTGCCCGATTAATTGACGGAAAATCGGGCTAAAACCGATAAAGAACACAACCCATATGATATGGGCACCACCTATCAACCTGGCCACCGACATGGGATCCGAAGCTAAAAATAAAAAAGACATCCGCCTCGGAGTCGCGAGCATCGTCGTCATCACGGGTTGCCTCTAGCGGGCGACTCCGACTTCACCAACGAGCTCCAACATCGAAGCCATCCCGTAAACAGCTACAAAAAAATCATGACGACACATGCCACCGGATGACCACATGCGCGAGTAGCCAATAGCTCCGACCTTGACGGTGAGAATCACCAGGGAAATATGCACGACTTTCACTGACCGCGACCTTCACAAACGACCACTGAGCGCTCGTTACCATCACCGCCTGGACTCTCTCCACCGCAGCTCAGACTTCAAGCAACCAAGCAACCCATGGAAAACCACATCGGACACGCCGGGAAGAACCGACTACCAAAGTTCACGCCGCGACCCGGGCTCCTCGCAACGCCATCCTCATTGCCAAACAGAAACCAGCGCCCCACCCCAGCAAAACATGCGGCGAAGATGCCGCAACCATGCTAGTCTCCCAGTCGTAGACGGCTCTGAGACGATGCCCCGACCAGGGAAAAGATGCAGAGACGCCTCCATCACACGATCCACTAGATCTGAGGTTTCCCTCCGGAGCTCAGGCCATGAGGAGGAGCAGCACACCTCCACGATGACGCTTCCAAAAAAGATAGCAGCACCCGCGGGCGTCGCGCTCGCCAGCTCCGATGAGGACCCGAGCAAGGATTTCTCCTGGAGCTGTCCTGAACATCCACCACCACCGATCACCGCCTACCAACCACCAGTTGCCGATGCACCTCCTTCTGACCACGGGATCCCACGATCCACCATGGCCAAGCGCACCGCCCTCTGGCCGGAGTCGCCGCCACCAAGTCCGGGGCCGCCACCCCAGCAACTGTAGACCTCCAGCGCTTGGCCGCTGCACACCACCATGCCCCCAGCAAGGGCAGCCCCTGACGGGCCAGAATCAGTCGGAGATAGCTAGATCTAAAAGGCCGCCACATCCAACGACGAGCACACGGCCCGCACAGGAGGAAAAGGGGGTCGCCACCCCACCGAGACCTGCCGGAGGAGAGCCACCACGCGACACAGGAGGCCAGTCCGCCAACGACGACGCCTTGCCGCGAGAGCTCGCGGAGGCCGACCTCGCCTGTCGCGAGAGCGCATACCAGGGCGAGGAGATGCCTCGCCGCCGCCGTTTGTCGGCCGGGCTTAGACCGTCCGCTTCCTCCGGCGACGGCGAGGGAGGAGGAAGCAGGGGCGGCGGCGGTTGCGACTAGGGTTCCGCCCGAGCCGCCGCCAGGAGCGACGCGGGCGTGAGGAAACAGGTTTGTTGCTTCGGAGACCGAAGTAGTAGTTGAGTTGGGCACAAATGAACCTGATCGACTATCTTTGGCCCTGTTTGTTTGATCTTCCATTAGATTTGAATCAGCTATGGATCCGCTTCACTTGCAAAGCTGATCCGAATCAACTTCAGCTTTGCCACAAAAGTACACCGCGACATGATTCAGGAAAATACACTAAAATTGGCCTGAATCAGATTCCAACTTCAGTGGCAAAGCTGATTCAAAATAGTTGTTTGTTTCAGATTCAACTTTTTCAACTGAGGAACGCCTCCTGATGAGCAGTAGTACCACTCCTGGTACTCCTTTTGAAGTACTGGTCCCCTAGTACCTCTAACTTATGCGGCAGTACCACCACCCGGTGCTACACGGTAGGAGAGGCCGGTACTGCCGGAGGTGAATAGATCCAATAGTATCACTCAACCAATCGGTAAATACCACTTAGAGCATCTCCAACAACTTTGTATATTTTTATTGGCAAAAACTTGTTATATCAAGAGGAGAGAGAAGGTTTACAAAGCCAACATGTTTTTTTGCTTTGATAGCCTTTGTATATTGGATTGTTATATTTGCACAAAACACGCAATGACATATGGTGACAGTTTTCCATAGACACATTGTACACTAACATACATACATGTATATGTATACTATCACAACTTGCGTCCACGTACACATGCACAGACGCGTATACTTACCCACATGCAACACACACATACGTACACATGCAGCACACACACGTACACATGCATGCACACACACGTACACATACACAAAAAACACGTACACATGCAATGTTGGAAATATGAGAAATTTACCATAGGATTTTATTAACAAAAAAGATAAATAAAACATGACTATCATAGTAGAGAAGAAACAAGTCATGTAATATAAAGAAGAGACAGCAAAAGGCATGTGCACATATGAACTAAAAGAGAACATATGTAAAACAAAGGCTAGAACCAGAAATGGTAGGAGCAAGATACCGAGGTAAGATATTAAACAGAGAGAACAGGAAGACATACGGAACAGCGGCAGAAGCACTTGTCTTGGGGTCGGTATTCTCGCCAGCCATGTCGTCGAAGAGGTTGTCGATGTTGGGGAAGAAGTTTTCATCGGGGAAGTAGTCATTGGAATCCGTGATGAAGAAGTCAGTAGTCGCGCGGAGCTCCCCAAAAACCTTATGACCCTTCTCCCATACAAGACTCAAAGAGGTGCAGTTTCGGAGGCCTACTGTCCCGACTTGTGGTGCACGCCGCAAGACGGGATGAGGAATACAACATCAGCACAGAGATTGGAACCGGTGGCGAAAGGAAGAGGAAGTTCTAATGCGTTTTTGTGGAGAGGAGTGACCTCCCTTTTATAGGGGCAAGATAAGGAGGCGAGAGGCCAGCTACGGGAGTTGAACAGAATGAGGGAGACGAAACGAATAGGCAGTAGTCGTAGGGCGTAGCGCCCACTATAGCAAAAAACTTTTTTCTTCCGAGTAACCTTTCATATACCAGTCGTGCGTGGAAATTTTTTAGTTCGGCTCGGCTCATTCCGCAACCCGCGGCGCGTTGTGACGAGGCGAGGCGGCGGAGGAGGAGCGCGCGTGTATGTCTCTCTTGTTCTCATGCTCATATATGTGTGGAAACATCCTCCCTTACAAGGAGGTCTGCTGCCTCTTGAACTTGCATTGGTTTTTCCCTTGAAGAGGAAAGGGTGATGCAGCACAGGAGAAGTAAGTATTTCCCTCAGTTTGAGAACCAAGGTATCAATCCAGTAGGAGCATCGCGTCAAGTCCAGAGTACCTGCGCAAACACAAAAGAGCTTGCACCCAACGCTATAAAGGGGTTGTCAATCCCTTCAAGATTGATGGAAAAGTGAGATCTGAATCCGGAAAGTGCAACGAAGTAAAAGTGTAAGGCTGAAAATATGGTGTGAAGTAGACCCCGGGGCCATAGTGTTCACTAGAGGCTTCTCTCAAAATAGCAAATAATACGGTGGGTGCTATCGAGCAATTGATAGAACCGCGCAAAGTCATGACAATATCTAAGGCAATGATCATACATATAGGCATCACGTCCGAGACAAGTACACCGATATTTTCTGCATCTACTACTATTACTCCACACATCGACCGCTATCCAGCATGCATCTAGTGTATTGAGTTCATGACGAACAGAGTAACACCTTAAGCAAGATGACATGATGTAGAGGGGTAAACTCAAACCAATGATGAAAACCCCATCTTTTTACCCTTGATGGCAACAACACGATGCGTGCCTCGCTACCCCTTCTGTCACTGGGTGAGGTCACCGCATGGTATGAACCCAAAACCAAGCACTTCTCCCATTGCAAGAATCATAGATCAAGTTGGCCAAACAAAACCCACAACTCGAAGAGAATTACAAGGATATGAAATCATGCATATAAGAGATCAGAAGAAACTCAAATAAGATTCATAGATAATCTGATCATAAATCCATAATTCATCAGATCTTGACAAACACACCGCGAAAGAAGATTACATCGGATAGATCTGTCTACTGCATCTGGCTATGTTGCTGTCCCTCGTTGTTCGGTGATCTTCAATGGTACTAACTACACCGAGTTCACTGGCTTCATGCGCATTCACATGCATGGCATCTGTCTCTGGTGAGTTCTCTCTAGCGAGGTCTGTTGTTCGCCACGTCCGGTTCCTCCCATGGCTCCTACTCCGCCGACCCCACCTGCTCTTCCTGCGGATGCTCCTCAAGCCACAAAGGATGCGGCTAAGCTTGATGATGAAGCCGCTGTGAGTGCTTATGATGAGAAGGTCTTGGCTTATGAGGAGGCTCTTCAGGTGTATCATGGTGCTCTGTCCGCTTACACCCAGTGGCTTGATGATGATGCTCGTGCTGCAACTGCTCTCATTGCTAGTGTTCTGCCTCAGGTTGCCTCTGAGTTTTTGGGCCTTCCTACTGCCTTTGAGATGTGGACTCGCCTTCGTCAGCGCTATGCGCCCTCTGGTGATGCCTTATACCTCTCCGTGGTTCATCAGGAGCATGCTCTTCAGCAGGGTGACTCTACTGTTGATGACTTCTATGCACAGAGTTCTGCTATCTGGCACCAGCTCGATTCTCTCCGTACCGCTGGTTGTCGTACTTGCCCCTGTTGCCAGGCTGTCTAGACCAACTTGGAGTTTCATCACATCTACGAGTTCCTGTCTCGGCTCCGTAAGGAGTTTGAGCCTCGGCGTGCTCAGTTGTTTGCTCGTGGCCGTATTTCTCTCATGGAGGCGCTTTTTGAGATTCGTGCTGAGGAGACTCACTTACGTGGTGCTGGTTTGCCGGAGGTTCCCTCGATGCTCGCCATAGTTTTAAATAGCCTGCTATAGCCCCGCTATAGCCTTTTCAGCAGGGTGCCGCTAAATGGTATCATGTACAAATATGCAGTTACAGCTGATTTAGAGGATCGCCGCTATTTGTCGTAGCCCGCTATTTAAAACATTGTTACTCGCTGCTTGGGCTACTTCTACACCCCCTGCTGCACCGACCCCTTCTCACTCAAGTGCTCCGCCGCTCTTGCCCACTCCTTCTGGAGGCTCAGGTCGCCCCCGTCCACATTGTGGCTACTGCGACAAAGATGGTCATATTGAGTCCCACTGCTACACGAAGAAGAACCACTTGCGCCAGGCGCAATCATCATCTACAAAGACTTCGTCACCTACCTCGAAAGCTTCAGCCATCGCTTTGACTGAGCAGGATATTCTGCGACTTAAGCGTCTGCTCGCTGCTTGAGGTTCTTCCTCGATGGGTAATGCTGGTATTCTGACTCAGGCTTCCCGCACTGAGCAACCACCTCCTACACAGTCAGGACCGTCTCACGCTCACTCTGGTTGGAATTGGCCTTCGCCGCCATGATCTTATTTTTTTCTCTTCCGCTGCCATCATCCCTAATCTAGTGTGTGTTTTCTAGTTTTCTTTGTTTTCCGCTGCGTCCACCAAATCCGTTGATATTTTGTGTTTGCTCATGCCATGCGAGTCCACCATACCTTAGTCCGTCGGCCTTTTCTTTGGTCCTGATCCTTTCTATGCAACTTTTGTGGCCTATTTGTCCTTGTTGTTTTCTATAGGATTTTCTGGACTTCTTTTGTATTGTTGATCTACGTCCATCGTGCCTTATCCGCCGAGCTTCTTTCATCGACGGTTGTCGTGGACTATGATTTTCTGCACAATGCTTTATTCTCTTGATGTGCCATCTTATTTTGACAACCCGTCTTCTCTTGATACTTATCTTGTATCTTCAAGTGATGCGGTGTCTACCTCTGATGTGCCATCTTTTTGTTCTCTCCTTCGGCGACTCGACAAGTTTTGAAGACTCTTCATGCTACGACGACACTCTCAAGACGCGGATTTGGATCATCATTTTTTTTAGTATTACAATTCTTCAAATGCAATGCTATTGAATACGCTTTGCATTTGAGGGGGGGGGGGGGGTGTTAGGAAGTATTAGTATTAGTCTAGGAGTCCTCATTAGTCTATTAGTATTAGTCTAGGAGTCCTTATTAGTCTATTAGTATTAGTCTAGGAGTCCTTATAATTCTATGTTTACTTTCCTTGCACCTCAAGTCATGTGTAATATATATATGCCCTTTAGGCCTTCAATATAGACAAGTTGCTTTCATAACAGTGACAAAACAAGAGGCTCTCAATCATGAAGAACATGGTGCTGTTATGAAGCACAAGTGTGGAAGGAGATAGTAGCATTGTCCCTTCTCCCTTTTTCTCTCTTTTTTTTTTATTTGGGCTCTTTGGCCTCTTTTTTTTCTCTCTTCTTTTTTTATTTGGGATCTTTGGCCTATTTTTTTAAAAAAAATCCTCACATGGGACAATGCTCTAATAATGATGATCATCACACTTTTATTTACTCACATCTCAAAGTTAAGAACGATGATGACTCTATAGGAAATGCCTCCTGGATGTGCAACGATCTAGCTTGGCGTATGACGTTGAAACATCTTGCTAGCTATCTTACGATCATGCAATGGAAATATGAGAGTGACGACACAAGTCATGAGACGGAACGGTGGGAGTTGCATGGCAATATATCTCAGAATGGCTATGAAAATGCCATAGTAGGTAGGTATGGTGGCTGTTTTGAGGAAGGCATATGGTGGGTTTGTGTACCGGTGAAAATTGCGCGGCACTAGAGAGGCTAGCAATGGTGGAAGGTGAAAGTGCATCTATACCATGGACTCACATTAGTCATGAAGAACTCACTTACTTTTTGCGAAAGTTTTTATAGTAATCGAAACAAAGTGCTAAACGCATACTCCTAGCGGAAGGGTTGGTAGGTGTTAACCATTGTGCGATCCCGATCGCAACACAAAGGATGTCAATCAATAGATCAATTATGCTCCGACTTCCTAACATAGCGGTTCACCATACGTGCATGTTACGGGAATCACTAACTTCAACACAAATATTTCTAGATTCATAACACCCTACTAACATAACTCTTAATATTACCAAATCCACGTCTCAAAACTAATTGAGAGGAATCAAACTTTTCTTTCTACTCAATGCACATGAAGATGGAAGTTTTTGTATCCTCTTTGGGTACCTATCACCTTTGGGACTACTTTCATAGCACAAACCAACTGCCAAGTCACGCACCGCCGTGCTCTAGAAGATCTAAGTGAAGCACATAGAGCAAAAATTATCTAGCTCAAAAGATATAAGTGAAGCACAATGAGCATTCTAGCAAAATCACGATGAGTGCATGTATCTCTCAAAAGGTGTGAAGCAAGGATGATTGTGACACAACAAGAAGAAAATACTCCTACGATACAAGACGCTCCAAGCAAAACACATATCATGTGGTGAATAAAAATATAGCTCCAAGTAATGTTACCGATGGATTGAAGACGAAAGAGGGGATGCCTTCCCGGGGCATCCCCAAGATTAGGCTTTTTGGTGTACTTGAATTTGGCTTGGGATGACTTGGGCATCCTCAAGCTTGAGCTCTTTACACTCTTTATCCATTTTTCCATGAGAACATCACCCAAAACTTGAAAACTTCACAACAAAAAACTTAAATAGAAACTCGTGATATCATTAGCACAAGAAAACAAACTACCACATCTTTAGGTACTCTAGCAATCTTGATTTCTATTTATATTGGTGTTATATTACTTTATTCTCACTTTTCCATGGCTAGTACCCCCGATACTATCCATAGTTTCATCAAAACATGCAACCAACTCAACAAAAACATAATCTGTCAAAAACAGACCAGTCTGTAGCAATCTGTATACTTCGTATACTTTTGGTACCTAAAAAATTCTGAAAACTTACGACTGCCTGGGAAAAAGGCATATCAAACAGAAGCAAAAAGAATCAACTCAAAATCTCTTTCTGAATAAAAATGAAAAATAATCTCGTGAGCGAAAAGTTTCTGTCTTTTTCCAGCAGGATCAAACAACCATCACCAAGACTAGCCATAAAGGTTTTGCTTGGCTCAAACACAAAAAGAAACACAAAAAACACAATCATAACAGAATTACTATGGTGTGGACGCAACAAAACAGAAATAAAAATATAAATTCATTGGGTTGCCTCCCAACAAGCGCTATTGTTTAACACCCTTAGCTAGGCATAAAGTGATAGAATCACGTATCGTCGTCTTTTGTGCTCAAACCATAAATAGCCCTCATCATAGATTCATAAGGCAATCTTATTTTCTTTCTAGGAAAATGTTCCATGCCCTTCTTTAAAGGAAATTGAAATCTAATATTCCTTTCCTTCATATTGATGATAGCACCGATAGTCCTTAGGAAAGGTCTACCAAGAATGATAGGGCATGTAGGATTGCAATCAATGTCAAGCACAATGAAATCCACGGGTACATAGTTCCTATTTGCAATAATAAGAACATCATTGATCCTTCCCATGGGTTTCTTGACAGTATAATCCGCAAGATGCAAATTAAGAGAACACTCCTCAATCTCATTAAAACCCAGAACATCACATAAAGACTTTGGAATCGTGGAAACACTAGCACCGAAATCACACAAAGCATTGCATTCATAGTTTTTGATTTTCATTTTGATAGTAGGTTCCCACTCATCATGAAGCTTTCTAGGGATAGAAACTTCCAATTCAAGTTTCTCTTCAAGAGATTTTATCATAGCTTCGACGATATGATCGGTAAAGGCTTTATTTTGGCTATAAGCGTGTGGAGAGTTTAGCATGGATTGCATAAAAAATGCATTGAATCAAGGAGCAACTATCATAATTGAATTCCTTGAAATCCAAAGTAGTAATTTCATTACTACTCAAGGTTTTAATATCTTCTACTCCACTTTCAATGCTTTTAGCATCAAGATAGATGGACTCCGAATCATTGGGGCATTTTTCAACCAAAGTGGATTCATATCCTGCCCCATCATCATTAGGTTTGACACAAGAAAATGAAGATTCAATGGGAGTCACACCAAGCACTTTAAGATCTTCGTGATTCTTATCACGAGAACACGCCCTTCTAAGCCATTCATGTCTAGCACGAATTTGGGTGGTTCTTTCTTTGCTCTCACTCATGGAAACACACATAGGTTTCAAAGTTTCATCCATATTGATCTTGGGAGGAGCACATCTAACTTTCAAAGCATCAATATCACTAGACATTCTATCAACGCTCCTAGCCAAATCGTCAATTTTGAGTAGTTTTTCCTCTATGGACGCATTGAAAATCTTTTGCGAGTTGATAAACTCTTTGATATTACTCTCTAGATCAGAGGGTAATCTATTGTAATTTCCATGAGTATTGTTCTAGGAGTTGCCAAATTTATTAGAGGGGTTACTAGGAAAAGGCCTAGGAACATAGTTTCCTGTAAAAGCATTTTTTTTGCCAAAATTATTCCTACCAACAAAATTAACGTCCAAGCTAGCGTTGCTACTCTCAATCAAGGAAGACAAGGGCATGTCATTAGGATCTAAAGGAGCACTTCTACTAGCAACCAAATTCATTAACCCATCCATCTTGGCACTCAACGAGTTAATTTCTCCTATAACGTGTACCTTCTTACTAGTAGGTGACCATTCGTTGTGCCATTGAGAGTAGTTCGTCATGATATTGTCTAGGAGATTTGTGGCTTCTCCTAACGTGATTTCCATGAACATTCCACCTGAGGCGGAGTCCAAGATATTTCTAGAAGCGAAATTCAAGCGAGCGTAAAAGATTTGTATAATCATCCAAAGACTCAAGCCATGAGCAGGACAATGTCTAATCATCAATTTCATTCTCTCCCAAGATTGTGCAACATGTTCATGATCAAGTTGCTTAAAATTAATAATATCATTACGGAGAGAGATAATCTTAGCCGGCGGAAAATACTTGGATATATAAGCATCTTTGCACTTGTTCCAAGAATCAATACTATTTTTGGGCAAAGACGAAAACCAAGTTTTTGCTCGATCTCGTAACGAGAAAGGAAATAGCTTCAATTTAATCACATCATTATCCACATCTTTATTCTTTTGCATATCGCAAAGCTCAATGAAGGTATTAAGATGGGATGCGGCATCTTCACTAGGAAGGCCGGAGAATTGCTCTTTCATAACAAGATTCAGCAATGCAGCATTGATTTCGTAAGACTCCGCACTAGTGGCGGGAGCGATCGGAGTACTAATAAAGTCATTATATTTAGTATTCGAGAAGTCACAACGTTTGGTGCTTTCAGTCAAGGTGACTTCAGCAAGCAAGCAAGCACACAAGCAAACAGAAAGCAAGCGAGAGAAAAGGGCAAACGAAAAAGGCAAACAAAAAAGGAAAATATTTTTGTAAATTTTTGTTTTTCAGAAGTGGGGGAGAGGAAAACGAGAGGCAAAAAAGTAAATGCAAGAGATGAGTTTGCGACACTTACTTGGATGAGTTCTTCACTTGAATCTCCTCGGCAACGGCGCCAGAAATCCTTCTGCCGCCTCTTGAGCTTGCGTTGGTTTTTCCCTTGAAGAGGAAAGGGTGATGCAGCACAGGAGTAGTAAGTATTTCCCTCAGTTTGAGAACCAAGGTATCAATCCATTAGGAGAATCGCGTCAAGTCCAGAGTACTTGCGCAAACACAAAAGAGCTTGCACCCAACACTATAAAGGGGTTGTCAATCCCTTAAAGATTGATTGCAAAGTGAGATGTGAAGGCGGAAAGTGCAACGAAGTAAAAGAGTAAGGCTGAAAATATGGTGTGAAGTAGACCCGGGGGCCATAGTATTCACTAGAGGCTTCTCTCAAAATAGCAAATAATACGGTGGGTGAACAAATTACTGTCGAGCAATTGATAGAACCGCGCAAAGTCATGACGATATCTAAGATAATGATCATACATATAGGCGTCACGTCCGAGACAAGTAGACCGATACTTTATGCATCTACTACTATTACTCCACACATCGACTGCTACCCAGCATGCATCTAGTGTATTGAGTTCATGACAAACAGAGTAACGCCTTAAGCAAGATGACATGATGTAGAGGGATAAACTCAAACCAATGATGAAAACCCCATCTTTTTACCCTTGATGGCAACAACACGATGCGTGCCTCGCTACCCCTTCTGTTAGTGGGTGAGGTCACCGCACGGTATGAACCCAAAACCAAGCACTTCTCCGATTGCAAGAATCATAGATTAAGTTGTCCAAACAAAACCCACAACTCGAAGAGAATTACAAGGATATGAAATCATGCATATAAGAGATCAGAAGAAACTCAAATAAGATTCATAGATAATCTGATCATAAATCCACAATTCATCGGATCTGGACAAACACACAGCAAAAGAAGATTACATCGGATAGATATCCATGAAGATCATGGAGAACTTTGTATTGAAGATCCTACAGAGAGAAGAAGCCATCTAGCTACTAGCTATGGACCCGAAGGTGTATGGTGAACTACTCACGCATCATCGGAGAGGTCATGGTGTTGATGAAGAAGCCCTTCGTATCCCAATCCCCCCTCCGCCAGGGCACCAGAACGTGCCCCAGATGGGATCTTGTGGAGACAGAAGCTTGCGGCGGCGGAAAAGTATTTTTGTTGATCTTTCATGCAGTTTTGGATTTTTTCTGAATTTATAGGCGAAAGAGGTAGGGCAGACGTGCCACAGGGGGCCCACAAGCCGGCTAGGCACGGCCCCCTGGCCGCACCTAGGGGGCTTGTGGGGTCCCTTGCTGGCCCCTGCCTTGGTTCTCAAGTGTGACGCGTATCTTTTGTTCTGGAAAAAAATCTTTTCGGAAGTTTTATTCCGTTTGGACACCGTTTAAAATCCTCCTCTGAAAAGGGTCAAAAACACGGAAAAAACAGGAACTGGCACTTGGCACTGAGTTAATAAGTTAGTCCCAAAAAAGATATAAAAGGAATACAAAACATCCAAAGTTTGACAAGATAATAGCATGGAACCAACAAAAATTATAGATACGTTGGAGACATATCAAGGTCCAACTCCCACTAAACTAGCAATGTGGGACTAAACTTTTCCACCTCTTGCCTTGCACGAATGGGCTGCGTGGGCTCTAGGATTTATTAGGAATTTCTGAAATTGTTATTGGGATGGCCCAAAATAGACAAAATTCCAGCAATCCCCCACCAGATCCCAGAGGCACACTAAATTTGCCTTTGGTTTCAAAATACTGTTTTATATACGGCTACTGCAATGGAGAATATTAAGTTGAACTTCCACCTAGAACTTCATGCTACACTAGTAAGCAACTTGAACAGTGGACTAGGACTTGAACTGCAAGTTTTCTGTGAATCTAGTTTCATACAGAGCCTTGACCAATACTAGGCTATCGTGGGACTTCCCCGCGCGTGGAGCTTATGCGTCATACTCCGAGACCTTTCATGAGTTTACTAGAGAGCACCCTACTCTCATAGATTGCGACTTTAACAATCATACTCATATAGGTATGTTCTTGAAAAGATGTTCTGCAGGACAACACCTCTACTTCAATCAGCCACTTAGAACATATTAAGATGTATATCAACCTACCAAGTAGTTTCGGAAAGTATTGCATCTTCATGGAGTGGTATTATCAATTGTAAGGATACCTTCCTCTCAGTTGACCAATAGCTTGTCTTCCACATCTAATTCATAGGATCTCCGATCACATAGAATAGGTTACCACTGTGAACAACTCATATTGTGGGTCTCATAACCATCTCCTTCGATGCATTATCTATCACATTACGTGATAGACCCTTAGTAAAAGGATATGCCAGATTTTTAATCCAATGCAATAACTCTGGAGTTTCTCATTTTCCTGATAGATTTTAACCTTCTCTGAACGTGTCTTGATGACTTCATGTTATCCTTTGAGCTGCTCACTTTCGTGATCACAGTTTGATTGTCGCAGTTCATAAGGATACCCGGTACATGTTTCTCAACAACCAGCAAGTCATTCAAGAGCCGGAAAAGCCAATCTGCTTCGACCGTAGGTGTGTCTAGTGTTGTGAGTTCTGCTTCCATTGTTGAGCTCGTTAAGATGGTCTACTTGCAAGACTTTCAAGAAACAACACCACCTCCATGAGTGAATACATATCTGCTCGTGGCCTTTATCTCATCAGTATCAGAGATCTAGTTTGAGTCACTATACCCTTCAAGCACCTTTGGGTGTCCAGTGTAGTGAATTCCATAATTCGTAGTGCCTTTCAAATAATGCAAGACTCTCTCTAGAGCTTTTCAATGCACATCTCCTGGTTTTGAGACAAACCGACTCAGTTTGCTAACAGCAAAAGAGATGTCAGGTCTTGTAGCACTGGCTAAGTACATAAGCGAGCCAATAATTTGAGTATATTTCAATTGATCTCTAGCAATTCTTCGATTCTTTCGAAGCAGCACGCTGACATCATATGGTGTTGGAGAGGGCTTGCAGTCACTATATCCAAAGCGAGTCAAGATCTTTTCCACATAGTGAGATTGAAGCAATGTAATCCCACCATCATCGTCTCTCAACAACTTGATGTTCAGAATGACATCAGCCACTCCTAAATCCTTCATCTCAAAACAGTGAGATAGGACATCCTTGACCTCCTTAATAACACTCAGATTTGTTCTGAAAATCAGTATGTCATCAACATACAAGCAAATGATAACTCCCTCGCCCCCACCATGACGATAGTACCCACATTTATCAGCTTCGTTTACAACAAAGCCTACAACTATTAAAGTTCTTTCGAAGAATAGTGGGAAATATACCATACCCAACAAACACGTACACATACACACACGCACACACACACACACACCGCACGCGAGCACACATGCTAGTACACGGACCCACCTGTCATTGAGACAAAGTGAGACATTAGGAGGCTTGCTGAAAATTTACAAAGTGGCCTTTGGCTTGGCAAATATGCAAAGTGGGGGTGCAAATATAGCAAGCTTTGTAAAAAAAATTGATGGGAGGCCACTTATACAAAGGCTGTTGGAGAAGGTTTTTTGACCAAGATTTGTAAAATAGCAAGTGAGTGCAAATATACAAAGGTTGTTGGAGATGCTCTTAGGCCTCTCTTTCACAAGTATTGCATTTACATATATCCTCTTTCTCTTTCACGGACACACGTACACTCACGACTCTCTTTCTCGCACATACCATCTCTCTGTAGGTTGATATCACACACATACACTCACATTCTAGGTGGAGTACATACACGAAGTGTCATGTCCCAGATTTTTATTCAAATCTAGAATATTTAAATTTGCATAGGGAATTAAAACTTTTCTATGAAAACCCATGTTTGATTGCTAATTAGCTAGAATTGTGTGGGATTGCTTGATTGTTTGACTTTGTGTGATGATTAGATGGAATTAGAATTCAAAAACCCGAGGAGTTGAAAACCTAGATACAAATTTTGGGGAAGTTAGAAGAACCCTAAAGGGGGCAATTTGAAGGATAAAATAAAACCCCAAATAAATTTGACAAAACAAATACTCAAAACAAATGTTCAAAATGGGCAGAAGACAATCTCAGGGAAACTCAAATAAGTGAAATAAACCCCATTGGAAAAAATATAAGAAAGGAATAAATGAAACATATGTCAGAAGACCCTAAAATAATTGGTAGAAATTAATTGACCAAGAGGTCCAAGTGAAATGTTCAACTTTTTCTTAATATTCGAACTAGAATTTAGAGATGTTTAAAGTTGGAAGTGAAATCAAATTTAGAATATATTTGAAATTAGAAATAAAAAGCAAAGAAAAGAAAAATAAAATAAAATAAAATAAAATAAAATAAAAGGCCAATTGCGGCTAGTTAACCCAGTCATCACAACCCAACCCAACCCCGAGCAGCCCACCTAAACCTAAAGCAAACTGATACACTATGACGGTGGGCATAAAAACCGACAAACCGAATACCAAACCGAAGCCAAAACGGACAAACCGAATTTTCGGTTTTTATTGCTGCTACATTTAAATTCGGTTTTTTGTTTTAGTAGCCGAATATATATCACATGGTTCAGTGTTAAACTGGCTAACCAAATGGAAAAACCGAAGTTTACACAGAGTTTGCATTCATTCGGTACGGTGTCCATCATGCATATCTAGCCATGCGCTCGTGGTTGCATGCACGTGTTTCACCACACAGTCTATGAGATGAGCGGTTAAAAGGCTTTAAAAAAATATTTTTTGAACATAGCAGTCAAAAGACTGTGTCTCACTCTCAGGTACTACTATTTATTTTAGGGAACACTCTCACGCACTAGTAGAAAACGGGCCTTTGGCCTGGACCATTTAGTCCCGGCCTGCCTCTGGACCGGGACTATAGGCCCGGCCATGTCGCCCCAATTCTCAATGCCTCCCTCGAGGCTTTAGTCCCGGCCCGTAAGGAGCCTGTAGTCCCGGTTCGTGTCACAAACTGGGACTAAAGGGCTACGCGACGGGCAGTGGTGGTGGCAACCGTTCGTATCCCCCTTTAGTCCTGGATGGTGGCTCAACCCGGGACTAAAGGACTAACACGTGGCCTGCCGTAGTGGGGCGATCGTTGGTATACCTCTTAGTCCCGGTTGGTGGTTGATCCCGGGACTAAAAGCCTAACACGTGGCCTGCCGTAGTGGTGGCAACCGTTTGGTATACCTCTTTAGTCCCGGTTGGTGGCTCAAACCGGGATTAAAGGCCCAAACGGTTTGCATCCCGCGTCGTTTCGGGCGATGAAAAGCACGAACCGAAGCCTACAGTCGCCATTTCTCTGTTCTTCTTCTCTCTCGCGTCGCCCTCTCTGTTCTTCTCCTCTCTACTTCCCTTCTCTTCTTCCACCATGCCAACTACCTTTCATGAGGTGGTCGCGCATGGCACAACCAAGCTCCGTGTCGTGTACACGAACTTGAGCACGGAGGTGCCGTTTTTCCTTCAACAGTTGAAGGAACGATGGTTTAACCACGCACCAGATAATGAGAATTTCTTCGGGCTTGATCTGGAGTACACGGCCGATCAACGCGGTGTTGCCGTCATCAGAATATGCTTCGCAAGCCATGTCTTGATCTTCCAATGGGGGAGGTAAGTTTTGAGGCTTTCTTTGATCCAAGATAATGACATTGTATAAGTTTATTTGTTTCTATCATAGTTGGTTCCCTTCAAATAGTTGTAGTGAAACAATTCTGATTAGTTGAAGGGGAGCACAATCTAATTGGAATAGTGTTCCATAATCTGAAAAATCGTATTAGAATCAACTAGTGTTTAATATGTTCCATTGGAATCATAGTTGGTTCCCTTCAAATAGTTGTAGTGAAACAATTTTGATTAGTTGAAGGGGAGCACAATCTAATTGGAATAGTGTTCCATAATCTGAAAAATCGTATTAGAATCAACTAGTGTTTAATATGTTCCATTGGAATCATAGTTGGTTCCCTTCAAATAGTTGTAGTGAAACAATTTTGATTTCTTGAAGGGGAGCACAATCTGATTGGAATAGTCTTCCATAATCTGAAAAATCATATTAGAATCAACTAGTGTTTAATATGTTCCATTGGAATCTTAGTTGGTTCCCTTCAAATAGTTGTAGTGAAACAATTTTGATTAGTTGAAGGGGAACACAATCTGATTGGAATAGTGTTCCATAATCTGAAAAATCGTATTAGAATCAACTAGTGTTTAATATGTTCCATTGGAATAATAGTTGGTTCGCTTCAAATAGTTGTAGTGATCTCTCTAGGTTCCATTGCATATGTTCTATTTGAATCCCAAAGATAAGTTTCTCTTTAGTTGTAGTGAAACATGTTTCCTTATTGCAGCAGTATGTAACATTTGTTCCATTCTAATTTCTTTCTGTTGCAGGAGTGACAAGCATTGTCCTGGAGTCATGGAGTTCCTTCGCAGCGGCGTCACTTTTGCTTCCATTGACATAAGGAACGACAGGCTGAAGATGAGGCACAACTTCGGTATTGAGATACCAGCTGGTTGCCTCGTTGATCTCCAAACGATATTCAGGCTTCGACATGACAGGACTTCGATGGCTCATATGGCAGTTGCCTTGATCGACGAGTCATATGGTGATATGAAGACCAGTTTCCCAAAGTATCAGCACAAACTTTGGGAGAAGGGCCCACTTGATGATATCAACATTCAGTATGCAGCAAAAGATGCATACGTTTCATACGAGTTGTACCGCAAGATTCGAGTCGTCAACTATGGCGAGCGTCACCTCGAGGAACGTGGAGATTCTGATTTAGATGATTCAGACGAGTAGTGTTCTAAACGTCTAACACTTGTATATATATCTATGGTAGCTATTATTATGTACTGTTTGGGATAGTATCATGTACTTCTTGGACCAATTTATATATGTCTAGTTTTGTTTGTGCCATTATAGTTTCCAAATTTGGATGGTTTAGCCCTTTCTAACTTCATTTTCTACTTTTGAATGGTTTAGCCCTTTCTAACTTCATGGTATCATGCATTTCGACCACATATATATAAAAAAGTCTTCAGTTCAAATAAGTTCAAATAAGTTCAAATAAGTTCAGTGCTTTTCAATTTCAAGGTCAACTAACTCAAAAAAAATAAGTAAATGCACGAAATATACCAAATGAAGTCAGAAATTGTTGAAATTTTGTGATGTGCCTTTGAATGGTTCATTTTGAACACACAAAAAGTATGGAGTTCAAATAAGTTAAAAAAAATGAAATCCCTTTGTAAGAGATGAGTTCTCGTTCGAAACCCTGCTACTTCGAGAGAGATTGTCAGTTTTGTACACGAACTGCATCCAGTTTTTGTCGTAGCCCTCTCAACTTTTTAACACATGCTATGTGGGTGAAATGATGATAGCATGCCAACTTGCAACATTTTCAGAGTTCATTTGTAGTGCTTTTCAATTTCTGGGTGAACTAGCTCAAAAAAAAAAGTAAATGCATGAAATATACCAAATGAAGTCAGAAATTGTTGAAATTTTGTGATGTGCCTTTGAATGGTTCATTTTGAACACACAAAAAGTATGGAGTTCAAATAAGTTAAAAAAAAATGAAATCCCTTTGTAAGAGATGAGTTCTCGTTCGAAACCGTGCTACTTCGAGAGAGATTGTCAGTTTTGTACACGAACTGCATCCAGTTTTTGTCGTAGCCCTCTCAACTTTTTAACACATGCTATGTGGGTGAAATGATGATAGCATGCCAACTTTCAACATTTTCAGAGTTCATTTGTAATGCTTTTCAATTTCAGGGTCAACTAGCTCAAAAAAAATAAGTAAATGCACGAAATATACCAAATGAAGTCAGAAATTGTTGAAATTTTGTGATGTGCCTTTGAATGGTGCATTTTGAACACACAAAAAGTATGGAGTTCAAATAAGTTTTAAAAAAATGAAATCCCTTTGTAAGAGATGAGTTCTCGTTCGAAACCCTGCTACTTCGAGAGAGATTGTCAGTTTTGTACACGAACTGCATCCAGTTTTTGTCGTAGCCCTCTCAACTTTTTAACACATGCTATGTGGGTGAAATGATGATAGCATGCCAACTTTCAACATTTTCAGAGTTCATTTGTAGTGCTTTTCAATTTCAGGGTCAACTAGCTCAAAAAAATAAGTAAATGCACGAAATATACCAAATGAAGTCAAAATAACAAAATATATAATAGTTTGGATAGTCAAAATTATTAATTATGAAAATAAAAAATAGTTTTGCATTATTTATTCAATTTGAAACACTTTTCATTATCATAGTTTTGTCAAATTCTCAAATATGCAAAAAGAATTTTTAATAAACATAGTTTTTAATTGAAAATAACAAAATAGATAATAGTTTGGATAGTCAAAATTATTAATTATGAAAATGAAAAATAGTTTTGCATTATTTATTCAATTTGAAACACTTTTCATTATCATAGTTTTGTCAAATTGTCAAATATGCAAAAAGAATTTTTAATAAACATAGTTTTTAATTGAAAATAACAAAATAAGTTAATACTTTGGATAGTCAAAATTATTAATTATGAAAACAGAATATAGTTTTGCATTATTTATTCAATTTGAAACACTTTTCATTATCATAGTTTTGTCAAATTCTCAAATATGCAAAAATAATTTTTAATAAACATAGTTTTTAATTGAAAATAACAAAATAAGTTAATAGTTTGGATAGTCAAAATTATTAATTATGAAAATAGAAAATAGTTTTGCATTACTTATTCAATTTGAAACACTTTTCATTATCATAGTTTTGTCAAATTCTCAAATATGCAAAAAGAATTTTTAATAAACATAGTATTTAATTGAAAATAACAAAATAAGTTAATAGTTTGGATAGTCAAAATTATTAATTATGAAAATAGAAAAAAATTGAAACTATATGAGAAATCGTGGACAAAATTCGACCTGAATTCTCTTTGAATTCAGATTGAATTTTATCCACAATTTCGAATATAGTTTCAATTTTCAGTAAGTTTAGGCCCGTAAGCCTGCTTTAGAGAGGAGCTCGATGGAGAAGCTGCGACGGGGCTTATAAACAAGTGTTAGTCCCCCTCGCTGGGCGAGGTGGGACTAAACTTATCGTGCAGCCAAGGAGGGGCTTTAGTCCAGGGTGGAGCCACGACCTGGGACTAAAGACACCCTTTAGTCCCGATTGTAGCCAAGCACCGGGACTAAAGACCCCCTGCTTCCCGCCTCTTGGTCTGCCCGAAAAGATGCCTTTAGTCTCGGGGCATGGCTCCACCCAGGACTAAAGGGGGTCTTTAGTCCCGGCTCGAGCCACGCACCGGGACTATAGATCCACCTATGTAAGCGGGACTTCGAAAATTTCCAACCCAATTCGTCCATTTCTCTTCTTCCTCTCGTTCTCCTGCCCGGCGCGGCACAGCGACGAACTAGCCGACGCCGTCAGGCTGCTCGCCGTGCTCCTAGCCGTCGCACCGTGCTCCTCGCCGCCGCGCCGTCCTCCTAGCCGTCGCACCGTCCTCCGCGCCGTCCTCCTCGCCAACACTCCGGCCAGTAAGCCCCCCGCCCCCTCCTCCCCAACACTCCGGCCAGTATAGAAGAAAAGAAGAAAAAGGAGAAGAGAAGAAGAAAAAGGAGAAGAAAGGAAGAAAAAGGAGAAGAAAAGAAGAAAAAGGAGAAGAAAAGAAGAAAAAGAAAAGATTATTAGGGTTAGTAATATTTAGAATTAGGTTAGGGTTACAAGAAGAAGAAATATGAACAAAAATAAGAAAATAAGATTAGGACAAATGAAAATAAGAAGAGGAGGAGAAGAAAAGAAGAAAAAGTGTATATTGTATAGTGTATATGCTTAAGTACTGTATAGTGTATATAGTGTATAGTGTATAAGGAGAGGAGGAATTTTGCTATAGTGTATATAGTGTATAGTGTATAAGAAAAGAAGAAAAGAAGAGGAGGAGAAGAGAAGAAAAGAAGAGGAGGAGAAGAGAAGAAAGAAGAGGAGGAGAAGAAAAATGAAATAAGTGTTAATAGTTTAATTTTGCTATTGTATATGCTTAAGTGTTAATAGTTTATTTTTAGCAAGAAAATTAATAGAACTAGTTTATTTTTTAGTTCATTTTACGATGCCTATCCCGCATCCTCGTCGTCGACTCGGCGGAGGACACCTGCTTGATCAGAGGGGCCCTGTCCGGGACTTGGCTCCGCCCGGCTGGTATTGGGAGGTGCTACCTTCCGGGGGGCGTACGTTGGTGAGGAGCCAGCCCGTCGTTGACCCGATCCTTGTTTGGTGGCGGTCGCATGGGCCAGTGAGGGTGCCGAGGCTTCCGGACACCGCGGAGGTGGTATGTCACCGTGTCAGCAAGGAGGATGAGCACGTCCGTCGCTACATGGTTGTGTTGGAGGGCAGGTTCGAGCATACCTGGCAGGTTCTTCAGAGATCTCACTGGAGCTATGATCTTGTGATGGTTCCTTCTCTTTGGGTGTCCACCGCCCACGCCGATACCCGTCGGGCGCTATGGTTCTAGATGTATTAGTGATGTTATATGTATGATAGTATTCGAGGAGTATTAATGATAATATTCGACGATGTACGGACAAAAGTGATGATGTATTAGCTTATAATTGAATGCATGCTAATTTGAATACTACTTTATTTTACGATTTGGTTTTGCTTATTGAATGCTCAAATTGGAAAATTACTCCTACTTTGAATACTATGCAGAAATCTAGGAGTCTCAAATTGGAAAAGTACTCCTACTTTGGTTTTTGGTACAAAGGTTAAGAGAATCCGTTTTTTGCAGAACTATGGATCCACATATCAGGAACCTCGAAGAGGAAGAACTTCTGGAAGATATAATCAAAGACGGCCCCGACGTTGAACCAGCTGAATCTCCGTCGTTATATCTAAACCAGGACGTTGGAATGGACGTCGAGCGACACGAAGATGAAGCCGATGGGGCAGGAGATAGGTCCAATGACGGAGAAGGTGATAGCTCCACTGATGGAGAAGCCGGTGAAGAGGAGATGTCCGGCGAGGTATACATATGAAGTTCGACAATCACTTGTAATATGTGAAAAATATTGGTGATAGCTCTATATTGTATACATATACATTCATTTGACGAATGTTTCTCCCTCTTAGGCCTCCACATCAAGCAAAACTACGAAACGAGGCCCGACTAGAAAGTTGGATGCACGGACGCATTACACATTTGAGGTGATATTTCCTACGGGCGAACCCAAGCTTCCTAAGAATGCTGCTGACACATTCAAGAAGCAATGCAGAGTTCTCGTTAGGGATCACGTCCCGATCAGCGTTCGGGAGTGGAACAAGAGCAAAGGGGCAGCCGATAGTGACTATGTCGCCGAAAGGTACAAAGATAATCTTTGGAATGATCTCATGTCACATTTCAACCTGCCAGAATGTGAGAATGAAGACGCCGCAGACAAACTGAGGGCCAAAGTCAAGCAGTGGACTCTAAAGAAGATGGCCGAACTGTTCCGTAGCTGGAAGAAGAAGCTATGGAAAAACTATCTAAAGACACAGAAAGTGCCAGTATTCGAGCGGTATCTAGCCAAGCAGGAGAATCACTGGAAGGCATTTCAAGAGTACAAGGAGTCAAAAGATGCCCAGGCATTATCAGAAAAGAACAAGATAAATGCCGACAAGAAGATATATCACCACAAGCTGGGGCCAGGGGGCTATGAGACTGCCATCCCAAAGTGGGATAAGAAAGAGCAAGATCTGATAGATAAAGGCGTCGTACCTGAACCACTCCGTGATGAGTGGGAATTGAGAGAAAGAAATTGGTTCCTTGCGCATGATGGGTCGTATGACGAAACAACAGGGGGCCTCATCTGTAATGACAATGTTATGATACCCAAGGAGAATTGGAAAAGGATAGTGAAAGAAATTAAGGAGGGAAGAAGAAAGTTCACTGCAGATAGAGAGAAAGATTTGCTCACACTGGTCCTCGGCAATGACGAACATGGAGGACGAACGCGAGGCTTCGGTCCTTCTTACCCTTGGTGGCTTGGGTTTGCCAGAGATCAAGACACTTACAGAAGCCGAGAGAGAGCAAAGAAGCGGCAACAGGATGAGGAGAATGACAAGTTCAACCAGTTGCTTGCCAGGATTAACGAGCAACAAAAGCACATTGATGAGCTTAGATGAGTACCGCGCCAGGAAGATCCTGCAGTTGATATTACCGGCGCCCCATCTAAGCAGAAAAACAGCGTGGCTGAATCTGAGGCCCCGCCCGACGATGAACGAAGAATGATAGAGGGCGGTCCCGGCTACCCCGTGGATGGAATCAAGGAGTCAACATCATGTGAACTCCATCAGAAATTCAAGAACATATCCATGAAGGTGGCCGTGGGACAAGCTTTACCTTCTGGCCCTGATGCACGCTGGCATGGCCGTGAGATTCCAGCTGGCTTTGCTAAAGTCGGGGTGGATGAAATCATGACGGGGTTTAATGATATGGAGCTCGACATAGCTGGACCCGAAGATGAGAGGACACTCGGAGAAGTACTGGGTGGAGTCATCCTATGGGACAAGAACTACATGAAGCTTCCAGGCTCGGCCCCAAGGACAACACCGCCTCCGAGTCGTCGCAGGTCACCTACACCTCCATTACCTTCAAGCCCTCCACATGACGTCGGCCAGCACAACACGAGTCTATCTCGATCACCGCCGTCGGACTTGGGTCGTCCGTCTCCGCCGCCGCTCGCACATGATACTAAGCGGAAGCGTGCCAGCAAGAACGCTTCGTCGATGATTTCTAAGGGACGGAGCTCCCCAAAACGCATACTTTCGCCCCTCCAAAAGGTACCTCATGCTAATCTTCCTATCAGACCTTATGATCGTACCCCCGAGGAAAACGCCAGGATAGCAAAGGAACAACATGAGGCGCAGATGAAAATGAAGGAACCCGAGCCCCGCCCGAAATACACCGAGAAGGACATAGCATGGGCAAAAGACTTCATAACCACTCCATCACAGTATGACTAACACTATAAACCTGATGACTATACACGCACATTGCAGAAGGAAGTGAAAAAGAGCAAGTCACATGCAAGTGCAAGTGGGAGCAAATCAAGTTCAACTACAAGCAAGAAAAAATCAGACGTTCCTCAGCTTGGACAACAGGCCAAACAGTCGATCCCACCCCTCAAGGTGTTAACCGAGATTGTTCCCCCTCTGGTGCAGGGGCAAGCTTTTGAAAAAGCAAAGGAGTTGGCGGATGAATGTGGTATCTTGGTTGAAAATTTGCTGGCTTCCCAAGACGACAGGATACCCAAGGCTGTGGTAGCCCCTAAGCCACAGTTTGTCATGGGAGAGCCTTTGGTCAGCAAAGATGATCTCCCAACAAATATACGTTACTTGCATAAATGGTACTTAAGTGAATCAAAGAATGGGAGAACGATGATCGTGCTGAGTGTCCCACAGGAGTACTACGGCCGCTCCGAAGAAATCCATATCGACTTTGATGAACTCTTTCAGATGTACAATGGCGACGCCCTCGACAAATCGCTTATGAGTTGCTATTGTCTGTAAGTTTTTCAATTCGTTGTCTACATATAACTTGTTTAGTTATTTCAATTCATTGTCTATATATAACTTGTACTTTATTATGCAGAATGAAGATTCTGGAGTGTAAAAGTAAGAGCATCATAAATATTGGGTTTATTGATCCAGATAAAATACATATAGCGACGCTAACTAATTATCCCAAGGAGACGGAGGAAAACCTTCTAAGGTTTCTAAGAGATCAAAATTTCTGTGACCACATACTGTTTCCATACAACTTCAGGTGAGGGTCTTTACTCTGTTGTGTCCATTCACTTATAAGTGTAATTGATAAGTTACTCACACACACACACACACACACACACACACATATATATATATACATGTGCAGCTTCCATTGGATTCTGTTGGACATTCAAATTGATATGGGAAGAGTTGATGCCTTCGACCCATTATCGAGACCCTTGGAACAGTTCCAAAGCCTGCAGGACATGCTCCAAGGGTAATTTTAATCATTCTTGCGCTCTATCGGTCTCTTTCGATGATTTTCTAATATATCTATTAATGAAAAACTTAGCAAGTCATTATCCTTGTCGGGCAGGGTTTGGAATCGGTTCAAGTGCGTGACTCCCGGTAACTTTCCTGAGAAGCTGACCTTTAGAGCGGCTCAGGTAAGTAGTAGTATGATATACTTCTATTAATTTTCAATACATTTATGATGCTAGATTATTATTTTGATTATATATATTCCATTCTCGTAAAGTGCGACCAGCAGCCACGGGGAACGCATCTATGCGGATACTATGTTTGCGAGACCATTCGCACGTTTACCTCTGAGTTCAAGGAGCACAGATTCGACGTAAGCAATGAACATTCACACCTCTATTTTTACCCGTCATGCTTTGTTATCATGATTGATATTCATATTCATCTCCTCTTCTTATATAGCACACGGCCATGAGGACGAAGGTCCTACCAGAGCAACGCGCGATTGCTGTTGTAGAGGAGCTTGCAGGATTTCTGAGGACGGAAGGTATAGAAGACAAAGGACGATTTAGTGTAGTTAAGGGCCATTACTGATGTTCGTCCATGTAATCTAATAGACGGGCTCTAGTCCTGATAATTCAGATCTCCATATAATTGTATATATATGATCTCTTGTAAGATAAGTTAATCTTATATATATATATGCATAATTATTTCTATTTTAAATTATATGAAAACTAATTCCCGAACACAAAACGAGGCATCACGTTAATCTCCTGAACACCTAAACCCTAAAACCCTAAAACCCAAAAATCATTTCATTCAAAAAAAACCCAAAAGCCAGCAAAATCTGAAAATCTTTAGTCCCGGACCGTGTAACGAACCGGGACTAAAGGGCCTGCCCTTGGGGCGCTACGAGGCGCCCACGTGGAGCACCTTTAGTCCCGGCGTGTAAGAGGGACGGGACGAAAAGGTTAGGCCTTTAGTCCCGCCCCTTTAGTCCCGGTTGGTGAAACGGAACTAAAGCCCCTTACGGGCCAGGGCTATAGGCCCTGTCCCCACTAGTGACGTACTGTACTATACTACTTTTATGAGTGGTTAAAAGGTCTTGTACATACACTAGGCAACTTCAAATTCAATATGATGGACATGGGCCAACCATCTCTCATTGCATGGCCCAAACATCTCAGATGATACTTATGGGGAATCGGTAGGCGATAAATCACGAGTGGACATGGTGCCACGTGAGGATGGTATCCACACCACTTATTGTTTTCATGATTCATGTTGTATTTACACTATAAAAACGTATATAGGTCGTATTCCATGTATAATGGATGAGTATGACCCACGAATCTGCACAAGTGCAGTTAAATTTCATTGATGACCACACTAATCCCACACTACTGATTAGAAGAGTTATTCTCTCAGTTATTTGCAGCGTACATCAACGCCAGCCAGCACCATTTCATGTATTTTCTCCCCATTCATTATTTATTTCGTAGCTCCTCTCGCACTCATCTTGCTTCTCTAGTTCTTCATCTCCGTTCATGGCATGGCTAGCTAGGATTCATACATGGAGACCTAGAGTTTCTTTTAGAACAAATGAAGATGTGGAGTTCTAGCTGCAGCAGTCTCCTTCTCTCTCCCTCCCTCCCTCCCTCTCTCTCTCAGCTTTGGTGATCATGTGTCATCCAATGACTGTCTAAGAGCAGTTCATATTCCTCACCCTCTCTTTCTCTCAATCCTCTCCCTCGTGCCAATAATACTTCATGTCCATCTGCTGGAACAACACCAGTATTTGTGTTCATGTCCTAGTGTTCAGTTCATCAATGTCCTACATAGATTCTCCATCTCCACCCATGGAATTTTTTATGATGTGGCCCTGTCGTGGCTCACACTTCAAGTAATCCCGTATAAATAAATTTTCCTCTACCCAGCTAATCTAGTGATAAGATTCAACAGTGTTCTTCATACACCCACCTCCGCCTGCATGGAGCATATCTTAACTACATGTCCCGCACAAGCCTCCTCCCCTCCCCCTCCCCCACACACCCACACCCATTATCTAGTACTAAAGCATATACGAATTTAAAGTGTCATGGCCCACTAACTGTTGCATATTTCATGTATTATTGAGTACCGACCATCGTATTAGAAAATGCCCTATGTTAATTAGTAGTCACAAAGCACAAGTGGGTGGCCGAGATTTCGGCATCGCGTGGCACCAAAAATCCGCGTCTGATCGGTAGGAGGCTATTTTATTCTTTAGTACGACATCGCCCCGTCACATTGAAACACAACCAAGTGTTCAGTGTAAGAGGGAAGGATGCTGGGTTGAGAAGCGCTGTGAGCTTCGTTCCAGTTGTACGGTATTAGCCGAAAACCGAACCCAAGTAGTCGGTTAACCAAATATCTGGTTAGCTCTTTTTTGTTGCCATTTTCGGTTTTTGGTTTTGCTAATCGAATTTCCAAATAAACCGAACGGTATAAACCAAATTTTTGGTTTCTACTGAACGTCCACCCCTACACTATGTTATACCTGCGATGTGAGACCAAGATCCAACGGCTGCCAACACACTCGCATATCTCTCTTCTCTCGCTACCAGATGGGACCCACTCGTCAGCTCATGTTCAACCTCCAGCCCAGATGTCGCGTGCCCACGGTCCCGAGCACCCACATCTCTGCGATCGCCCGTTCGTGCATGTCCTCGCAATCTTGCCCAATAAAGATCCCTCTCCGCGCTTGTCCTTTCACCCCATCTCGCGCCACCTATCACTACCAAGCTACTTGTTGGCAAACCCCCACCGTCTGCCATTGACCTAAAAGCCTCGGCCAAATTCTAGCCAACATCGTCCATCGCTCGACCAACGGTTGCCACCAACGCACTCCACGCACAGCAACGCGTCTTCCGTACATTTGCACATTGAGTTGTGCTTCCTAGAGCTCCCATTTCACATACAACTGAAGCTCACCATCACCCGATGAGGAAGTTCTAGCGAGCCCCATAGGTAACCAACCCCGTTGCCTTGTGATTTGCCATTGCCGTGCACAACCGCACCTTCCTGACCTTTTGCGCATCCAAAGGAGCCTCAGAGTGAGTCACACACACATACAGGAAGACCCAGCCATTGTTGCCAAGTTTAGCAAGTCGTTGCCACCATCTCCGTCACTCCTAGGACTTGTCGTGGTCACCTACTATTAGAGGCAAAGTTATCCTTATCTTTCGATGCGATGGTGGCTATCGTTTTTGGTGGGGTAGACTTTGATGATTCGACTATGATCGTGTGAGGACGTTGCACCTTAGCAATCACTAAGGGTGTGTTTGGTTGGAGGGATAGGCTGGGGTGGTTGTGGGTATCCCCAACCAGGTGGCTGGGGATAGCCCTTTTTTTGTTTGGTTGTAAGGGTAGGGTTATCTTTTTTTTGTTTGGCTAGGGTGGTTGGGAGGATGTATAACCAGGTGGCTGGGGAAACCGCGCCGGCCGCCTCCCGCCGGCCACGTCCCGCGCCGGCCGCCTCCTGCGACGGCCGCGCCTGCCGCCCTCCCGCACCGGCCGCGCCGGCCGCCTCCCGCCCTGCCGCGCTGACTGTCTTGCCACCGCCCGCCCGTTTTTGGAGGTTGGCCACATCCCTTTTTTTGAGAATATTCCCAGCATCTGGTTGAATTCGTCCCTCCTCGCCCCAGATCCAAACGCATGGCAACCACAGAAAAAGTGGTTATCCCTGTCCCTGGGAGGATATCCCTCCAACCAAACACACCCTAAACCAACTCCGAGAGGTTATTGACCACGTCGGAGCACGACCAACCTGACCACAAAGATCTATTTCATGCACGCAAACAAAGAACAAGCAAGAAATTGAAATTGCAATCTCCATATTGAGAATATAAGAGAAAATCTTTATTGATGAAAGTGGGGTTTTGTTACGTCTTGGTGTCGTTGTAGAACACAAACGAAGGACGCGAAGTTGCAGCTATTACAATCTTTTAATTTGAACGAAACCCAAGTCTTAAATGGCACCCTAAGGGCTGCATATATGGGCGAATAGAGGGGAATTTCATGACCCCTTGAAGGAGGGGTCCGAAACTAACCCTAACTCGGTTTCCCGAGGCATATGAACTATAAAAACAACCTATAATGTGGTATTTCGAAATTACATGGGCCTGGCCCAAAAAATAAGGTGGCACAACACCCATAATATCATATGGACGAAATTTATGAAGTGGCATATTGTGTATTTCATCTAAGCTTTTATGCTCTCATTATGGTGCCTTAAAAGTGTGAAAATCACAATTGGACACTCCATTGTTCTTTCCCCCGCGCGCACCTTCTTCTCCATGCTTGATCCCGCTCCAATGGCCATCCTTCTTGTCCATGCTAGGCCCTTCATTCATCAGTAAAACAAAATTATCGAATAACTCAAACTCCTGAGCGACTTATAGAGCATGTGTACACTTACAAACATATCAGTCTCTTAACCTATAAGTCTTCAATCCGCCGTAATCACTAAGGGGCACTAGATGCACTTACAATTTCCATTAAATCTTCAAAAAGTGTTTATTCCTCAAGAGATTCATCATATGAACACTTCCTAATCTTAGTTCACTTGATCTATTTCACTAAGTTATACTATTCTTCAAAAGATTCCTCAATTGTGTGAATTTTCGGATCTGCACAACTCTAGAACCTAAGTCAAGAACACTTGGCGAAATTCTTCAAGACATATTTGGTCAAATTCCTCAACTTGATGTACTTTTGAAAATCTAGTGAGAACGCATATGACATCTTCAAATTCTTTGCACATATACTCTGTTCATAGGTACAAAATGTGTGCTGACGAATCTCTAGGTTCTCATCAACTTAACTCATTTGCAACATTTCTTGAAGAAAATTAGCACACCTCCTGAGAATCCTCAAGAGTTCAAATTCCTCAAGTGAAGAAAATGGTTGAAGGGAAGAGACAACAGAAAGAAGGAAAGAAGCTAGAGACCAACACTGCCTTTGAAACCCCTGAGGAAATATATGATGAATACTGCACACTCAATGAATAAATATATGGCAAGGAAATTAAAGAAAAGTGCAAAACACGCATACAAAAAATCGAGAGGAGACGGGCCAGAGAATGGAAGGAGTAGAGATATGTGACTCCCAAATATATGAATAAATTCGCACTGAATCCTTCATGCCCAAGACCTCCTCTTGTTGAAGGCCAACTCGTTGATTCCACTAGCATCATCAGTGGTGAGGAATTTCCCGCAGAATGGGCTAAACGTCAGGCAAAACTGCAGAAGATTACAAAAGATGTCGTGAGGAAATTCAGCTTGGAGACTGCTTCTGTAGCTGCTCCGGCCACCTCCTCTGCCGCTGAAGATTCTCGCATAGAAACGGCTCCAAAGCAAGAGCTGGTGAAGAAATCGACTATGAAGACAAAATATTCAACTTCACAATCCTCACACAAAATCCCCAACCACCTCCAACTGTGGGTGCAACATCCTGAGCGACTGCCGCAAAGTCCTCAATACTAGTGCAACTAGAAACAATTCAGTGAACAATGGGAACTTCAATTCCCTCGCCACCCTCTGCAGCTGGCTCTGCACACACTTCTTCAAGTGCAGCCATAAATAAAAAGATGACTGCTGGGCCAAGAAAAGGAGAAAGCCCTAACAAGCTGGCCTTCAATATTCCCTCAGGCTCTAAGGAAGATGAGGCTTATGATGAAGAATTAGCCCAAAGCATCGAAAACAAACAAGAGAGAGTTGCTCAGGACAAAGGCACATATATTACTCTCATGCTGGATCCCAGGGTGGTGTTCGACTTCATCGACACCTGGTATCAAAATCCTAAAATTCCGATTGATGATTTGCAGCTCCCACCTCGACCAAGCCATGTGCTAACGACTTTCATTTCCCTAGAAAAATGGAAGGTTGAAAAGGCCAAGAGGGCCAGAAAAGAATAGACTCAAAAGGAAAGGTTACTGTAGAACAACCTCCTTTTTTGTATCCTGAATAGCTCATTTCCACTCAGTCTGAGATAAAAAACCTAAGTGAAGAATACAGTCGCTATCATGCTGATTAGAAAGGTGCAAAGGTCAGATTCATCAATGCGGCGACCAAGGCCATCTCAGATTACAACGCCACGGTTGCAGCACCAATGCAACCACAAGTTTCTCAGGCTATCTCCTGTGCAAAGCGTGCTGAAGAAATTTTCAGGCTGAAGAAATTCAAGCGTCTGAAGAAATTGCACCTCAAGAACCTGACATGCTAGCTGAAGAAACTATTGCTCCTAAAGAAAATGCCCCAGCCTAGACGACTGCATCAGTCGTGCCTGAATAATCTGTACCGACCCCAAACTCTTAAAGAATGAAGAACTGACACTTCCTTGTGCATCAGAAAGTGAAGAAAACCAAGGCTGCTGAAAAGAAAGCCGCTAAGAAGCGGAAAGTGTCAACTAGCACAGACTCCTCGGAAGCCAAACGCTTGAGGACTTTAACAAGTTCCTCAAGTGCACCAATTTATGCCACTGCTATCATTATGGTACCCTCTTACGAGATTGTGCCATTTGGTGATGAACATGTCATCTCCGAAGTGGATGAAGAAATTGAAGAAAATCGATCTGTTGTTTCCACAGAGCCGATCAATGAAGAAACTGAAGTGGAATCAAATACTTGAATCCCTCATGAATCATCACCCCCACCTCAGTTGTTTGCTGAAGAGGCGGGCGTTGAAGAAATAGAAGAAAATGTGGATATTGGCTACCACACACCAGTCATCAATGATGAATATTGGGAAGCAGCACATCCCAATTCGCCACTAGCCACACCACTTCCACAAAATCCTCAGTCCCCTCCTATCATAGAGGAAATTCATACTGGATCTGATGAACGTCACACTCCATTTGAAGTCCATCCCGGAGGAAGCACTGGCTTCATCAACTCAAGAAACTGCGGAACAAACTATGATTGAGGATATTGTTGCATCTGATCCTCGGTGTATAGCGAGCCACACTATCATTGAAGAATCTGCAAAGCATATTCCTCAGACTCAAGAAACTTTGGGTGAAAAAACTGCTCATCAAGTTGAGGTTACTTCTGATGAGCCTCTTGTTCAAAATCCCTAGTCAACAGTTGTTGTGGCTCAAGCTCCTCAGACTGAAGAAGAGCTCTGAGGACTTATCGGAAGATATAAGCCAAATCTTCAACCCAAAACACTTCAACCATTCAGAGGTACAAATGAACCCAAACTCCTTAAGGAGAAATTTTATGGTGAACATCATTTCTTCATCGGTGCAAATCGATATGACTGCCAAGCAAGAGGTTCTGGACTGCCACGCAAATGAACTTCAACGGTGTTGTACTCTTTGGGAATAACAAGCTTTTCAAGCACCATCAAATTCCTCGTGCAGACATGGAATTCATTCCTTGCTTCACACCAGTCCTCGGTGTTCTTCATGATGTTGGCCTATTGCCATTTTGCATGGATATATGCGATTGGAATGAATAGCTAATTCTTCAATTCTATGCCACTTTGCATATTTCTGGTGAAGCACAAGACATAAACACGTGGGTTCTTGACTGGATGACCGAATAAACACACTACACTGCTCCTGCAACGGAATTGCTTCATGTGGTTTTAGTTGGAATCCCCTCAGAAGGAGCCAGATGCATTTATGATGAACCTGAGCTGCCAAATCACCTAATGCAAGTGCTGATGAAGCCTTTGGCTCCTAGCAAGCCACCAAGAACTACATTCCTTGTCAAGGACCTATTGTATGTGCCAAGGAGAGTGTACTGCATCTTGACCAAAACCCTCAGTCCCATCAAGGGTCACAACTCTGAAGAAGAAGACCTGGTTGGAATCATGTAGAATTTGCTATTCAACAACATTCATGGGATTTCCATAAATCTTCATGATTTCTTCATGAGGACTTTGGCCAACATTGCTATGTCACCTTTTGAACCGAAGCCTTATGCGTCGTGGATCATGAAATTCATCAGGGCTAGATCCTCAATTCCTTACAAAGCTGATTTCGAGAATCACTTCAGTTATCTGTCCCCACTCGAAGTCCTCAAGAAAATCTTCCAGCAAATTGAATGTAAGGGAAAAACTGTTATTGGTGAAGGATCTCGTCCCCTTGATGGACAATTTCACAAAGCAGCATCCTACTCCATCAGTGATGACACTTCATCAAAAGACTCTGCTACAAAAGCCTCATCTCAAATTCCTCGTGAGACTGCCCCGCGCATGATGACTGACCATGAACTTCAGCTAAGTCTTCATCAGAAGGTCGATTGCAATCACAAGTGGGTAAAGCGTCACTTTGGTGCAATTGTGCGTGATGTGACTGTGATGCATAATGTTGTGCGGAAGAATCACTACTATCTTCATGAAATCTTCGATCGCACATGGGCCATTCTATCTCACCTCAAGACTCCCAAAGAACTTAAGGATATGGAATTTCAGCAGGACTTCGATTGGTCGTGGCCGCCCAAGAAGAAATTCAAGAAGGTTCAAGTTCCTCTGCTGGTGACTAGTTCATTTTCTTCACCGCGCTCGAGGGATGAAGCTAAGGATCTTGACGACACTGTTGCCGACCCTTCAATGACAAACGACCACGACAACGCTGGCGCTCCTCCTCCACCAACAAGTTGGAATTCTTCAAGGGCGTTAGTCGTTAATTTCGTCCCTTTTTTTCACTTGATGACAAAGGGGGAGAAATCTGAGTTAGTCTTCAAATGGGTCTACCTTATCTGCTATATTTTGTTAAGTTGTAACTCTCATTCTTCTGAAGTGTTTGGCTGTATGAGTTGTAAACTTAAGTCCGGTGGTAGTTTGACACTTTTGAACCATTATCTTTGCATGCTTATTCCTCGTGTTGATTAATGCATGCAAGATGAATTTTGTCAGACACCACTTTCCATCATGCATTTCAATTTCCTCATAATATATGATAAATATGTATAGGGGGAGATCTCCATGGTATAAACCTATAATGTGCATTTGTGTTCCAAAGCAAATTCTTCAAATGCGCACATCTTGAGGGGGAGTTTCTCTATATCTTGCAATTAAATCCCTCAAACTCTGTACTTACACTTTATATATTTATCCTAGTTGAAAACTTAACCTTTTTGTCATCAATCACCAAAAAGGGGAGATTGTAAGTGCATCTAGTGCCCCTTAGTGATTTTGGTGTATTAAAGACTTATAGGTTAAGAGACTGATGTGTTTGTGAGTGTACACGGGCTCTATAAGTCGCTGAGGAGTTTGAGTTTTTCAAAGAATATTGACCCCTAAAAATGAATGTCTTCAATTGAAGACTTTGATACTTCCCTAACAAAATTTGAAGTGAGGAAATTGGTGTGTCCTTGAAGATATCGATGCGAGGACTTTGAAGCGTGAAGGCATTTGTTTTCGTAGTTTCCTTTCCTTTCTTTTGAGTCATAGGAACACCATACTGTTAAAGGGGGTCGAGGTAAAACTAAGGAAATCTTTTCAAGTGATTCTCATATCAAAGCCTACACATACCCAATCCTTTGAGTGAAGCCTTTGCAAATCTTTTACAGTTTAGTCAATTTCTTCAGTGAAAGAGACGAATATCTTCTGGTCCCTAAGGAAATTTCTCTAACTGAGAAGTTAGGATTTCGCGAGTGTGAATTACCTACAAGTGAGGAATATGAGAGACATGATGACTTTCATAGCTTGAAAGTTCCGACCGTTGCTGTGTTGCGTGCTAGTTGTTCCCAAAGCTTATCCACATAATGGTCATATCATTGGGACATTTATGTCAAATCATGTCGGGATTGCTCCTAGGCTATAAATAGCCGCCACCTACAACCACTAGCTGGTTGGCTACTCTGAGAGAGAACTTGACACTTGTCATTTGGTAGCATCCCATCCTTTTAGGTCTTTGAGAGAAAATCATTAGTGAGGAAAAACTCAAGCACCCAAACCAAAACCCAAAAACAAAAAGTGACTGAGCATCACTTAAGAGATTGTTACTGTGTGGAACCGATGCTTGTTACATTTGAAGACCGTGCATCTTCCACATAGTTAGGCATCACTGGTCTAGAGCATCCAACAATAAATTGTGGATTGCCGGGTGTAATGCCCCAGAGTGTAACTTGCCATATTTGGAACCTCCTTGTATGTGGGTCCATCTTGTCATTGCCTTGTGAGATATGCCATGTGTTATTTCATGTGATGTTACTTTGTCTCCCCTTTACATTCATGCATCCATTCCATTCATGCCTTCTTGTGTTTATTGTTGTTGTGGTTCCATGGATGTGATATGTGATGTTGATGTGCATGTGATGTTGAAGTGGGGTTTGTAATTGGGTTGCAACTATGCTAGTTTCAAATAGGTTTCAAAAACCCCCCTCTCTATTTTTCTCTAGCTCAAGTTTTACTTGTTCTAACCCTCGTTCAAAAATGTTTATAATTTAGAGTGATTTGTGGTGGATGTGGTGCTAGCTTTATTGTGATTTCAAACCTTGTTCAAGTGGGGTAAATATTCATAAAACAGGTTATTCAAATTCTGTTTTGTAAATATTTAAATGCTCCAAAAATTCTCTTTTCAATTTATTTTATTGGGTCATAATTCCCTTATGACCACGGGCATTTTGTTTTATTTTAAAGTCAACAGTGTGGGCTGTGTGTTTTTATTTGCCTCTGTTTGTCTTTAAATAGAAAAACTCTAGTGGGTTTTTCTTTCTCTTACCTCGCACATCCAAGTGGGCCTCCTCCCCCTGGCTGGCCCAACTTACGTCCTCGCGCGCAGCCCACTCCCTTCCCTATCCTATAGACGCCGTCTCCCTCCTCCCTCCTTTCCGTCAGTTTCGTCAGAGAGAGAGAGAGCAAGAGAGAGAGGTCGACGCCGTTGCTCACGGACGTCGAGGCGGCCTCCCTCGCCCTCTATATAACCCTTGGCGTCCGGGCAGTGGACTAGGGTTCCCTCGCAGCGCCGCCACCTCCTTCGTCTTCCTCCTCCCTCTCCCCAGATCGCCAGTAGGCGGGCCGAGTTCCTCCTCCGCCATGGCCGATCCATGAGGAACTCGTCGCCGTCGTTGCCGTGCATCTCCATCCTCTCCGAGCAGCCCAGGAGCACGCAAGACCTCAAGGGGGTCCGTTCCCACAGCTAGTCATCGACGATCACCCCTGCTTCCCCTACCTCAACGACGGCCTTCTTTCGCTCCGACGAACTCCTCCGCCACGGCTACTTCCTCGACTTCCCCTGTTTCCTCTCCGACAGGCGTGTCTCCTCGACCAGTGGGTGAGCACAAGCTCTCCTCCCCTTCCCCGGTAGCAGATCGCGTGTAGGATCCGTAGCTTCGCCGCCGTGCATCTCTGTGTCGCCGGCGCTGCCGCGTGTCGTGGAGCAGCAGCTGTAGGCCATCTCGCACTATGTTTGGTGGAGGAATGGAACCGGGGAGGATCCCTCTTCCTCCCAGCAACGAGCCGTTGCTCAATTTGAAGTGTGTCGCCGACGATGAGCCTCCCCTATTCCGGCCACCGTCGGGTTGTGATAGATTCCGAGGGGGTTGCTTAAAAGAGCAGAGTCCCCCTCTTTGTTAACCTTCGATAGCAGTAGCGCAGTGGTAGGTGGGGGTTTGCAGATCGCCAGGGCGTGGGTTCGAAACCCCGCAGCGCCCCTTTTGCGTTTTGTTTTTGGCACAGTAGCAGCAGAAGGGGAATCATATCCTGTATACTCCGTCTGTTCTGTCAAGCAGAAGGTGATAGCCAAGTGGTTGTTGCAGTGTGTGGTGTGCAACAGGTTTGGGGTTCGATTCCCCCAAGCCCCCCTTTTATTTTTGTGTTTTTCTTCTTGCTGTACATAGTATGTTGCTGTAGCTGGCTTGGGGCAGCAATGTTTTGTTGCCTAAAATATTTAAACCGGTAGTATTTCTCTTGTTTGCACCCTTGTGGGTGAAGCATCCATGTGTAGAAAGAGGGGGTGTATGAATCCTTATAGTGCATGTGTGTGTAGGCACACACATGACCAAGGCATAGTTTGTTGCCTTAGTTTCTAGTAGGTTGCATCCTTGTTTATTTTTGCTAGTATGCATGTGTAGGAGTATCTCCATGTGTTGATGTGTAGTTGCAAGCATGTGTGGTGCAAGCTTGCATGTGTATGTGGGCTTGTGTGGTGCAAGCACCCAAGTGCTTGTGTTGATGTAGATGTGATCATGCTTGTGTGAGTGTGAGCTCCCTAGCATGTGGAGTTGTGTGTATGTGTGTGCGTGCTGGTGCATATGTGCACTAGTGCATGTACATGAGGTGTGTGCGTGTGAGTGTGCAAGCACCCATGTGTGTGTGTGTGTGTATGGTGATGTGCTATGGCACACATACATGAGGTCTAAACCCTCATGTCACCATTGGAGTTGTGAGTGTGTGCAAGTGCATGTGTAGGTGATGATCTAGTGAGAAACACATGTGATATGGCACTAATTGCATCTAAGTGATTCCATGTAGTTTTTCATCTTAGCTTTGTGCCTATTTTTCTATGCAAGTATCTAGGTAGTATATATGTTTTTGGGGTAGAATCATCTCAGGAATCCATTGGTGGAATCAGATTTCCGTTTGGAACACTTTCTGGGGACGTCATTTTTCTGTTTTGATCTATGTTTAGAGCTTGGTGCCATGTGATGTGATGAGCCCAAGAGGATGATTCCTTGTTGTGGCAGTAGTGGGTGAACCCCTCTACAGCATGGTGGTTTTGTTTCATGCTTAGGAGTTTACATGTGCAAGTTGTGTCTTGTAAAAGTAGGCATGTAGCTGAAATTGTCAGTTTAGTGAAAATCACTAAGTCTGAGAATTTGCTGTTATTTTCTTCCCTTGTAGTTGTGGTTGCAAAAGTTCATGTGTTGTGAATCAGCCCTTGCAATCAACTAGAGAGTTTTAGCTTTTGTGTTTTTCTAGCTCTCTGTAAAATTTCATTCTCTTTCACTTCCTGTAGATATTGTTTTGGGGGCTGTCAAAATGCTTGAAAGCATAAACAGCTGGTGAGAATCTGAGATTTTCACAAAGTCCCTGAAATCTGTTATTTTTGGCCACGTTAGCACTTGTAGATATTTCTATGTGTAACTCCTTTGCATTATCTTTTTGCTCATTCTTGTAGAGCTTTTGAATAGCTTTTGCCACATATCTGGTTTGGCACATTTGGGTGGTTATAGGTGCTTTGCATGTTGCTCTCAAACTGCTATGATGTTGTTTAGGACAGAATGCATCGTTTTGTTGTTTAGAAGCTTGTGAGTGCATAGTTGGTGGTGTGGTGAGTTTCTTTGCACCACCCCACCTATACTTGTTTGTTTGGTGATGTGGCAACCTGGGATTACCAGAAGTATGCCATTGGAGAGTGCTTGTGGTAGATTTGATCCGTAGGACTCAATTTCTTGTTTCATAGTTTCCGGTTGATCCGTAGCTCTGTTCCCAACGTCCTTTACATGTTTTTGCATTGTTTTCGCATGATGCACCTATTCATGTCATCTTCATGCATGTCAAGATAGCTTAGAGTGATGTTCTGTCCAGAAGTTTGTATTTTCTTCTCATGCATATGCAAGTGACTAGATTAGAGATGCAGGCTACATTCTCATCTCCTGCATCATGTGTTTGTTGCATCATGTTGTGTTGTTGTTCATTGGCTGTTGTTTTTATATTGGGTAGCACCGGTATTGGAGAGCGAGTACGTGGATTCGGGAGAGTACGTGCAGGACGAACAAGAGCAGTTCCAAGCTGAAGACATCACATGCAAGATGACCATGACCTTGATACCGTCTCTAGCTTTGTTATGCCTAGATTCATGTTTCCTTCGTCATATGCTCACTGCCTACCACTGAAATAATTGCCTCCTGATATTGCCATAAACCCAAACACTTTCCCCTCCTAGCTAATATTTAATGGCTAAGTAGGCTTGATCAGCTTCTAATGTTAGCGTTACTAGTTGCAGGTGCAATTGTCTCATGTGATAACATGAGTTTTGATATCATTATGTTTAAATGTGTTATTTAATTAATGCACCTATATACTTCGTAATGACGGAAGGCCTAACCTCTTGCCGGGTGTTTTGTTCCATTATTGCCGCCTTAGTTTCCGGCTACCGGTGTTTGATTCCATAACTGATCGCTCCTAATACGTTCGGGGTTGTTATGGGGACCCCCTTGATAAATCGTGTAGTGTTAAGACTTGTCCGGCAGAACACAACATTAGTTTTAATTAGTTAATCACTTAATAATAATTCTGCATAGGGAATAGCTACCCCGAGGATTTAATCAATGACCCGGGCCAGTGCTCCTCATGAGTGTTGGTCCACCCACCTAGCAGTCGACAATACCACCTCGGGGAAACTTGAGGCATTGGTCATTGTCCACTATGCATAGATGGTGTTCTCCTCAGACTGAGATACACGGCTCTTATCGGGGTTGTCAACACACCGGGAGGTCCTACTAGTCTTGTCTTACCTTAGCGATATATCTTGCGTATAGGAATCCTGGTGAAGCTTTGGTTCTCCCCAGGGTTGAGGTTTTCCTCTAAGGAATCTGACGAGATCACGAGATTCGTGATAAAGGATTACTTTGGGGCCCGTGACCGTTTGTGATGGACTAGTTGGAGTACCCCTGCAGGGTTTAATATTTTGGAAAGCCATGCCCGTGATTATGTGGCAACTTGGAATATTTGTTAACATCCGGTTATAGATAACTTGAACTTAAACTAATAAAATTGCCAACAGTGTGCGTAACCGTGAGTGACCCCTTCGAAGACCTCCCTTCGATCGGGAACACGGGGAGGTCATGTTTGACGTAAGTAGGTGTTCAGGATCACTTAGTGATCAGCTAGTCTTCGACCGCTAGCGTAGACCACCACATTTATATCTTGTTCTTCGTAAGTTAGCCACCTTAAATGCTTAGGATGCTGCAACCTATACACTGAACCTTCCTTACCTAATAACTTGACTAGTTTCGGTACCGAGGTCATAGATTGCTGAGTCTCTGTGGCTCACAGATTACTTCAACACCCCAATAGGTACAGGTACGCCCGATACAGGTGATCCCGATGGCACGCAGCTGGCGTGGCAGTACGATGAGGAGAACGACCGCTTGTACATGAACTATCCAGAACACTGAGGCCATGGTCGTGTTCGTGGGCAAGCATGCGGGATAGCATAGACTTTTCTTATGTTATGTAGTCCGTAGCGGAACTACCTTGTCTGAATAAATGTGTGGATGTAACTCTGATATTATCTATGGAGATGGCAAATGATACCCTAGTTCCTATTCTTAAATTATGTATGTGTTATGTTTTATCTTGCTTGCAAAACACTTAGATGCGCTTCTTTCCATTTTGGGGCCTCGTTCCCTAAATTAGAAAGGACCGCATCTTAGTCATTACAAGTTGGTAATCAGAGCCTTACGACCATAGGAGCCTTTGTGTGATCATACTTGGCCAAGTTGAGTCTAGTAAAATGTTTTGAGTCTTAGTTATATCGGAGAGTAGGTTTCTTTTTTCTCCTCTTCCATGCTCTGGTGAGGTTATCGACTTAGGAAATCTTAATTCTACTCCTCTTCTCGCTCAAATTTTTTTTAGGATCACGCTAGTATTTTGAAATCTATATGATATCGATGTGACGGAGTTCTGTTTTGGTGCCTCCTGTCTGCCTTGATTTCTTCCGACGAGTTGAGCTCCAGGGGATTCTTGTGCACATCGCCATCATTCAGATTTCTGAGTATCTCAGAATGAAGGATGTTTGTAATTGCTTCAATACTAGTAGTGGCGAGATAACCCCGATGTCCCCAGTACTGGTGCAGATTGTTCGGGAGTACTGCCATACTTTGTATCGTTGTGATCACGAGGGTCTGTAGTAGATGAAGGTCCAAGATTTTGGTTATGTGTTGACAGATGTGATACACTGGACGAGTTAGTATAGGAGTTGTGTGAATATTACTCCTTGTATCCGTGTACCAGATTGCATGACCAGATATTTCGGGAATTCATAGGTCGGTTATCAAGTAGTGACTTATAGGACAATCTTCCTACAGATGCATGATGTGAGGTTGGCATTCGACATTCAGTGGGTATGTTTGTTCACGGCCGTCTTACAGCAGTTCTCCTTGTGTCTTAAAGAGTCCTTGTAGCTTGCTACGACTCGGGGATACTTCATAAGTCGTGTGCACTACCTTGGATAGGATGGCTACTGTAAATTCGAGCCCGTGCGATCTTATCCACGAAGATATCAGATGAAATCTCGATCATACGTTTGTTCCGAGCAGTTCTAGCTCATACTTGTTTGCAAGTGGTCTTAATCAGAATTTTGTTGACAGTCACTTTGAGGAAGAATTCTTACTATTTTGTTCGAGTGCAATTGCTATATTCCTGTTCAGATATTCCTGCCTTTTGATTCAGCGATACCTTCAATTTATTTTGTGGGCTAATGTGTTGTCCGTCTTCAGGGTGGCTCCACCAACTCGTCAGAATCCAGGTCGTGAGGGTGCTGACATGCCGCCACCACCTCCTCCTGCACATAATCCTCCTCTGCCGCCGCCTCCTCCTACAGAGGCTTGGCAAGCGGTGATGGTTGCTACGAATGCAAACACTCAGATGCTGATATAGTTGTTGCAAGAGAGGACTAATCAGCAGCAAGGCAACTTCCATCATGGGGGCAATCAGTTTGCTAATCTGAGTCAGTTCCTGTCAAATCAGCCGAAGTCCTTCACGTCGTGTGATCAACCGTTTGATGCTGAGGATTGGATCTGCGACATGAACAAGCACTTTGAATGTAGCAATGTTCGTCCAGAGGATTTCGTCAAGTTTGCAACATTCCAGCTGAAGGGGCAAGCATCTATCTGGTGGCAGCAGTTGAAGGATTCCAGGGGTGCCAGAGTGATCACTTGGGATGAGTTATGCAGAGACTTCAGATCCCACTACATCCCGTCTAGCTTTGTGGAGGAGATGCGTGAGAAGTTCAGGCGGTTGAAGAAAGGTGGTAACTCCGTGTACAAGTACAACGTCGAGTTTCACGAGCTAGCCCGATATGCCTTGCAGGATATTCCGGATCAGAAGAGCAAGATTTATCAGTTCAGAGGTGGTTTGAAAGAGGATTTGCAGCTAGCCCTCGCTTTGCACGATCCTGAGGATTTCGATAAGTTCTACAACTTGGCTCTGAGGGCTGAGGCAGCTTTGCTCAGGGTAGAAAATTCAAAGAAGCGCTTCAGAGATTCCAACTCGTCTTCCTCAACTCAGGTGGTTCAGAAGAAACAGAAGTATTGGGTGTCTCCTCCTCCTCCTCGGCACACACATCAGTTTAAGTATTCAGGTGGCCATGGTTCTTCCCACCCACCCAACCCAGCTCTCCAGCAGAGGTTTCAGCAGCAGAAGCAAGGGCCTCCTCAGACACAATACCGTCAGCCGGCAGATGTTACTTGTCATAAGTGTGGGCAGAAGGGTCACTATGCCAACAAGTGCACTTCTCAGCTCCGTCTTCCGCCTCCTCCTCCAGGCAAACCTCCAAGCAATGCTATCGTGAAGTTCAACCCCAGATCTGCTAGAGTCAACATGGTGAATGCAGCTGAAGCAGAGAACTCGTCAGATGTGATTATGGGTAACCTCCTCGTTAATGATATTCGTGCTAAAGTGTTGTTTGATTCTGGTGCATCGCATTGGTTTATCTCAAGGCCATTCTCATTTAAGCATGGGTTCTCAACTCGTGATTTGCATAAGCCTCTATCAATTGTGTCTCCCGGCAAGATCATGAATTCCCACATGGTGGTCCCGAATGTTTCTGTCAAGATGGGTAGTTATTCTTTTCTCGCGTCTCCTATTGTCTTGGGCAATTCTGACATTGATTTGATCCTTGGTATGGACTGGCTGGCCATGTACAAGGCATTGATTGATTGGGAAGCTAAAGAAGTGAAGCTAACTCACTCTTCAAAGGACATGATTGTCTTCGCGGCGCGCGATGACACAGTCCGTATGTTCTCTTTGAATGAAAAGGGTGAGATTAATCCAATTTCGCAAGTCCCAGTGGTCTGCGAATATGAAGATATCTTTCCAGAAGAACTGCCAGGAATGCCTCCGCACCGAGAAGTTGAATTCGTTATTGAGCTTGAACCAGGTACTGAGCCTGTGTGCAAACGGCCGTACAAATTGGGTCCAGAAGAGCTGAAGGACATTAAGAGGCAACTCGATGAGCAGGAGCGTCTGGGTCTGATCAGACCAAGCTCGTCTCCTTGGGGCTGTGGAGTGTTGTTTGTCAAGAAGAAGGATGGCACAGACCGATTATGTGTCGATTACTGTCCATTGAACAAGAAGACAATCAGAAACAAGTATCCACTTGCGAACATAAATGAGTTGTTCGAGCAGTTGAAAGGGGCTAAGATCTTCTCCAAGCTCGATCTCAGGATGGGCTATCATCAAATTCGCATCCGCGAAGAGGATATTCCAAAGACTGCTTTCAGGACAAGTTTTGGCTCGTATGAGTATACGTTCATGTCTTTTGGTGTGGCAAATGCTCCACCACATTTTGTCGAATGATAAACTACATATTCTCTCCGTTCAAGAATGAATTCGTCTTGCTGTATCTCGATGATATTCTGGTCTTTTCGGAAACTGAGGAAGAACATGAAGAACATCTCAGGCTAGTGCTTGATAAGCTGAGAGAGCATAAGTTCTATGCCAAGTTTTCCAAATGTGAGTTCTAGTTGAAAGAAGTTGTCTACCTTGGGCACATCATCACTGCCGAGGGCATCAAAGTTGATCCCTCGAAGGTGCAGTCCATTGTTGAGTGGGAGCCTCCACAAAATGTGAAGCAGCTTCGAAGCTTTCTCAGGCTTGCAAGCTATTGTAGAAGGTTCGTTGAGAACTTCTCCAAGATTGCTAATCCTCTCTCAAGTCTTCTTCAGAAGGGTGTGAAGTATGCCTGGTCTCCAGAATGTCAGTTGGCCTTCGACACACTCAAAGAGAAGCTCACCTCTACTCCAGTCTTGGTTCCTCCTGATGACTCCAAACCTTACCAAGTATTCTGCGATGCCTCTCTTCAAGGTCTTGGTGCTTTGTTGATGCAAGATAAGAAAGTGGTAGCTTATACCTCGAGGCAGTTGAAGCCAAGTGAGAAGAATTATCCTGTGCATGATCTTGAGCTGGCAGCAGTGGTACATGCTCTGATGACTTGGAGACACCTCTTTTTGGAACGAAAGGTTGAAGTGTTCACCGATCACAAGAGTCTCAAGTACACCTTAACCCAGCCTAACCTCAATCTTCGGCAAACTCGTTTGGTGGAAATGCTCCAAGATTTTAATCTGAGCGTTGAGTACACTCCAGGCAAAGCTAATGTCGTGGCAGATGCTTTGAGAAGGAAGGCTTACTACAATAGTCTCATTCTGAAGCCTTTCCAGCCCGACCTTTGTGAATCTTTCAGAAAGCTCAACCTTCAGTTAGTACCTCAGGGATTTCTTGCTAATCTTCAAATCTCTCCTACCTTGGAAGATCAGGTACGAGCAGCACAACTTCTTGATGCAATTGTGAAGAAAGTTAAGATTGGCTTGGCAAAGGGAGTTCCCAAATATAAGTGCTTTAGTGTTGATGCCAGAGACACATTGTTCTTTGAGGATCGTCTTGTCGTTCAGAAAGGTGATCTCAGAAAGGTAATCATGGAAGAATCTCATAACTCTCTGCTCTCAATACATCCAGGAAGCTCCAAGATGTATCAGGATTTGAAACAGGCCTTCTGGTGGACTCGCATGAAGCGTGAGATTGCTCAGTTCGTAAATAAATGTGATGTATGTCGAAGGGTGAAAGGAGAGCATCAACGTCCAGCAGGTCTTTTGCATCCATTGCCCATTCCCGAGTGGAAGTTCGACCATATTGAGATGGATTTCCTCACCAGGTTTCCGAAGTCCAAGAAGGGTAACGATGCCATCTTCGTCGTCATCGACAAGTCGAGTAAAGTGGCTCATTTTCTTCGAGTCAAGGAATCCATCTTGACAGCTCAACTTGCAGAGCTGTACACTTCTAGGATAGTATCTTTGCACGGCGTGCCTATGTTGATTTCTTCGGATCGCGGAAGTATCTTCACTTCCAAGTTCTGGGACTCTTTTTAGTCTGCGATGGGTACGAAGATATGATTCAACATAGCTTTTCATTCTCAGACTAGTGGGCAAGTGGAGAGAGTCAATCAGGTCCTTGAGGACATGCTGAGAGCCTGTGTCATTTCTTTTGGCATGAAGTGGGAAGATTGCCTGCCTTTCGCTGAGTTCTCGTATAACAACAGTTATCAAGCTAGTTCAGGCAAAGCTTCGTTTGAGATTCTCTATGGCAGGAAGTGCCGTACCCCGCTCAACTGGTCCGAGACCGGCGAGCGTCGGATTCTTGGGAATGACTTGATAGAAGAAGCTGAAGAGATGTGTCGGGTCATTCGATAATCATAGAGCAGCACAGTCCCGTCAGAAGAGTTACTACGATAGCAAGCATCATGACATGTCTTATGAGCTCGATGACTTCGTCTATCTCAAAGTGTCTCCTATGAAGGGTACACATCGCTTTGGCATCAAAGGAAAGCTTGCGCCTCGTTTCGTTGGTCCTTTTAGAGTCGTTGGCAAGAGAGGCGAGCTTGCGTATCACCTTGAGCTCCCTTCAAACTTTGCAAATGTGCATGACGTGTTCCATGTCTCTCAGCTCCGGAGATGCTTCAAGACTCCCGAGCGCACAGTTGATCTTCAAGACATCGACCTTCAACCCGACCTATCCTATCGTGAGCATCTAGTTGCGGTTCTCGAGGCGACTGAGCGCAAGACCCAGAACAAGTCTATCAAATTTCTCAAGGTGCAGTGGTCACATCATTCCGATAAAGAGGCCACTTGGGAACGCGGGGATCACCACCGTTCTGAATTCCCAGAGTTCTTTCAGTCCTAGATCTCGGGGCGAGATTTTTTGTAGTGTGGGAGAGTTTGTAATGCCCCAGAGTGTAACTTTCCATATTTGGAACCTTCTTGTATGTGGGTCCAGCTTGTCATTGCCTTGTGAGCCATGTGTTATTTCATGTGATGTTACTTTATATCCCCTTTAAATTCGTGCATCCATTCCATTCATGCCTTCTTGTGTTTATTGTTGTTGTGGTTCCATGGATGTGATATGTGATGTTGATGTGCATGTGATGTTGAAGTGGGGTTTGTAATTGGGTTGCAACTATTCTAGTTTCAAATAGGTTTCAAAAAGCCCCCTCTCTATTTTTCTCTAGCTCAAGTTTTACTTGTTCTAACCCTGGTTCAAAAATGTTTATCATTTAGAGTGATTTGTGGTGGATGTGGTGCTAGGTTTATTGTGATTTTAAACCTTGTTTAAGTGGGGTAAATATTCATAAAACAGGTTATTCAAATTCTGTTTTGTAAATATTTAAATGCTCCAAAAGTTCTCTTTTTAATTTATTTTATTGGGTCATAATTCCCTTATGACCAGCGGCATTTTGTTTTATTTTAAAGTCAACAGTGTGGGCTGTGTGTTTGTATTTGCCTCTATTTGTTTTTAAATAGAAAAACCCTAGCGGGTTTTTCTTTCTCTTACCTGGCGCATCCAAGTGGGCTTCCTTCCCCTGGCTGGCCCAACTTACCTCCTCGTGCACAGCCCACTCCCTTCCCTCTCCTGTAGACACCGTCTCCCTCCTCCCTCCTTTCCGTCAGTTTCGTCAGAGAGAGAGAGAGAGCGAGGCAGAGAGGTCGATGCCGTTGCTCACGGACGACGAGGCGGCCTCCCTCGCCCTCTATATAACCCTTGGCGTCCAGGCAGTGGGCCAGGGTTCCCTCGCAGCGCCGCCACCTCCTTCCTCTTCCTCCTCCCTCTCCCCAGAACGCTAGTAGGCGGGCCGAGTTCCTCCTCTGCCGTGGCTGATCCATGAGGAGCTCGTCGCCGTCGTTGCCATGCATCTCCGTCCTCTCCGAGCAGCCCAGGGGCACCCGGGACCTCAAGGGGGTCCGTTCCCACAGCTAGCCGTCGACGATCACCCCTGTTTCCCCTACCTCGACGACGACCTTCTTCCGCTCTGACGACCTCCTCCGTCACGGCTACTTCCTCGACTTCCCCTGCTTCCTCTCCGACAGGCGTGTCTCCTCGACCAGTGGGTGAGCACAAGCTCTCCTCCCCCTTCCCCGGCAGTAGATCGCGTGTAGGATCCGTAGCTTCGCCGCCGTGCATCTCTCTGTCGCCGGCGCCGCCGCGTGTCGTGGAGCAGCAGCTGTAGGCCATCTCGCGCTGTGTTTAGTAGAGGAATGGAACCGAGGAGGATCCCTCTTCCTCCCAGCAACGAGCCGTTGCTCAATTTGAAGTGTGTTGCCGACGATGAGCCTCCCCTGTTCCGGCCACCGTTGGGTTGTGATAGATTCCGAGGGGGTTGCTTAAAAGAGCAGAGTCCCCCTCTTTGTTAACCTTCGATAACAGCAGCGCAATGGTAGGTGGGGTTTTGCAGATCGCCAGGGCGTGCGTTCAAAACCCCGCAACGCCCCTTTTGTGTTTTGTTTTCGGCACAGTAGCAGTAGAAGGGGAAGCATATTCTGTATACTCCCTCTTTTCTGTCGAGTAGGAGGTGATAGCCAGTGGTTGTTGCAGTGTGTGGTGTGCAGCAGGTTTGGGGTTCGATTCCCCCAAGCCCCCCTTTTATTTTTGTGTTTTTATTCTTGCTCTACATAGTATGTTGCTGTAGCTGGCTTGGGGCAGCAATGTTTTGTTGCCTAAAATATTTAAACCATTAGTTTTTCTCTTGTTTGCAGCCTTGTGGGTGAAGCATCCATGTGTAGAAAGAGGGGTTGTATGAATCCTTGTAGTGCATGTGTGTTCATGAGGTGAAGTGCATGTGTGTGTATGCACACACATGACCAAGGCCTAGTTTGTTGCCTCACTTTCCTGTAGGTTGCATCCTTGTTTATTTTTGCTAGTATGCATGTGTAGTTGTGTGTATGTGTGTGCGTGCTTGTGCATATGTGCACTAGTGCATGTACATGAGGTGTGTGCTTGTGAGTGTGCAAGATCCCATGTGTGTGTGTCTGTATGCTGTTGTGCTATGTCACACATACATGAGGTCTAAACCCTCATGTCACCATTGGAGTTGTGAGTGTGTGGAAGTGCATGTGTAGGTGATGATCTAGTGAGAAACACATGTGATATGTCACTAATTGCATCTATGTGATTCCATGTAGTTTTTCATCTTAGCTTTGTGCCTATTTGTTCTATGCAAGTACCTAGGTAGTATATATGTTTTTGGGGTAGAATCATCTCAGGAATCCATTGGTGGAATCAGAATTCCCTTTGGAACACTTTCTGCACAAGTCATTTTTATGTTTTGATCTATGTTTAGAGCTTGGTGCCATGTGATGTGATGAGCCCAAGAGGATGATTCCTTGTTGTGGCAGTAGTGGGTGAACCCCTCTACAACATGGTGGTTTTGTTTCATGCTTAGGAGTTTATATGTGCAAGTTGTGTCTTGTCAAAGTAGGCATGTGGCTGAAATTTTCAGTTTAGTGAAAATCTGTGATTTTCACAAAGTCTGAGAAACTGCTGTTATTTTCTTCCCTTGTAGTCGTGGTTGCAAAAGTTCATGTGTTGGGAATCAGCCCTTGCAATCAACTAGAGAGTTTTAGCTTTTGTGTTTGTCTAGCTCTTTGTCAAATTTCATTCTCTTTCACTTCCTGTAGATATTGTTTTGGGGTTGTCAAAATGCTTGAGAGCATAAACAGCTGGTGAGAATCTGAGATTTTCACTAAGTCCGTGAAATCTGTTATTTTTGGCCAAGTTAGCACCTCTAGACCTTTCTGTGTGTAACTCCTTTGTATTATCTTTTTGCTCATGCTTGTAGAGCTTTTGAGTAGGTTTTGCCACATATCTGGTTTGGCACATTTGGGTGGTTGTAGGTGCTTTGCATGTTGCTCTCAAACTGCTATGATGCTGTTTAGGACAGAATGCATAGTTTTGTTGTTTTGAAGCTTGTGAGTGCATAGTTAGTGGTGTGGTGAGTTTCTTTGCTCCACCCCACCTATACTTGTTTGTTTGGTGATGTGGCAACCTGGGATACCAGAAGTATGCCATTGGAGAGTGCTTGTGGTAGATTTGATCCATAGGACTCCATTTCTTGTTTCGTAGTTTCCGGTTGATCCGTAGCTCCGTTCCCAACGTCCTTTATATGTTTTTGCATCGCTTTCGCATGATGCACCTATTCTTGTCATCTTCATGCATGTCAAAATAGCTTAGAGTGAAGTTATGTCCAGAAGTTTGTATTTTCTTCTCATGCATATGCAAGTGACTAGATTAGAGATGCATGCTACATTCTCATCTCATGCATCATGTGTTTGTTGCATCATGTTGTGTTGTTGTTCATTGGCTGTTGTTTTTTATATTGGGTAGCACCGGGATCAGAGACCGAGTACGTGGATTCGGGAGAGTACGTGCAGGACGAACAAGAGCAGTTCCAAGCTGAAGACATCACATGCAAGATGACCATGACCTTGATACTATCTCTAGGTTTGTTATGCCTAGATTCACGTTTCCTTCGTCATATGCTCGCTGCCTACCACTGAAATAATTGCCTCCTAATATTTCCATGAAACCCAAACACTTTCCACTCCTAGCTAATATTGAATGGCTAAGTAGGCTTGCTCACCTTCTAATGTTAGCGTTGCTAGTTGCAGGTGCAATTGTCTGATGTGATAACATGAGTTTTGATATCACTATGTTTAAATCTGTTATTTAATTAATGCACCTATATACTTGGTAATGACGGAAGGCCTAGCCTCTTGCCGGGTGTTTTGTTCCGTTATTTCCGCCTTAGTTTCCGGCTACCGGTGTTTGATTCCATAACAGATCACTCCTAACATGTTCGGGGTTATTATGGGGACCCCCTTGATAAATCATGTAGTGTTAAGACTTGTCCGACAGGACCCAACATTGGTTTTAATTTGCTAATCACTTAATAGTAATTCTACATAGGGAATAGCTACCCCAAGGATTTAATCAACCACCCGGGCCAGTGCTCCTCATGAGTGTTGGTCCACCCACCTAGCAGTCAGCAATACCACCTCGGGGAAATTTGAGGCATTGGTCATTGTCCACTATGCATAGATGGTGTTGTCCTGAGACTGAGATACGCGACTCTTATCAGGGTCGTCGACACACCGAGAGGTCCTGCTAGTCTTGTCTTACCTTAGCGTTATATCTTGCGTATAGGAATCCCGGTGAAGCTTTGTTTCTCCCAGGGTTGAGGTTTTCCTCTAAGGAATCCGACGAGATCACGAGATTCGTGATAGAGGATTACTTTGCGGCCCGTGACCGTTTGTGATGGACTAGTTGGAGCACCCCTGCAGGGTTTAATCTTTCGGAAAGCCGTGCCCGCGGTTATGTGGCAACTTGGAATATTTGTTAACATCCAGTTATAGATAACTTGAACTTAAACTAATAAAATTGCCAACAGTGTGCGTAACCGTGACTGTCCCCTTTGAAGACCTCTCTTCGATTGGGAAAATGGTGGGTTTATGTTTGACGTAAGTAGGTGTTCAGGATCACTTAGTGCTCAGCTAGTCTTCGACCGCTAGCATAGACCACCACATTTATATCTTGTTCTTCATAAGTTAGCCACCATAAATGCTTAGGATGCTACAACCTATACACTGAACCTTCCTTACCTAATAACTTGACTAGTTTCGGTACCGAGGTCATAGATTGCTGAGTCCCTGTGGCTCACAGATTACTTCAACACCCCAACAGGTACAGGTATGCCCGATACAGGTGATCCCGACGATACGCACCTGGCATGGCAGTACGATGAGGAGAACGACCGCCTGTACGTGAACTATCCAGAAGACTGAGGCCGTGGTCGTGATCGTGGGCAAGCATCCGGGATAGCATAGCCTTTTTCTTATGTTATGTAGTCCGTAGCGGAACTACCTTGTCTGAATAAATGTGTGGATGTAACTCTGATATTATCTATGGAGATGGAAAATGATTCCCTATTTGTCATTCTTAAATTATGTATGTGCTATGTTTTATCTTGCTTGCGAAACGCTTAGATGCGCTTCTTTCCATTTTGGGGCCTCGTTCCCTAAATCGGAAAGGACCGCACCTTAGTCATTACACTGGTGACTGAGTTTAACACCCAAGATGTGACCCTATCCTTATTTTTGTGCGAGGGCCTCAACAGGGATAGAAGCGCATCTCGTTGTTTCGCAAGAATGGATATCGTTACAAGTACATGTACTGAAAAGATGAGTATATGGAATTGTCTTACACTCGCCACAAGCTACATCAGAGTCACTTCAATACAACAATATACAGTCATCATGAAGAAGAGTAGGGTCCGACTACGAACGAAAACAAACAATAAAGGAACGACGTCCGTCCTTGCTATCCCACGCTGCTGGCCCGGAACCCATCCTAGATCGATGATGATGAAGAAGAAGAAACACGTATTAGCACAATCAGCATGGTCACATCAAAGTAACTCTTTACCTGTACCTGCAACTGGTGTTGTAGTAATCTGTGAGCCACACGGACTCAACAATCTCATTTCCAAAGGTATCAATACTAGCAAAGCTTAATGGGGGAGGTATGGTTAAGTGGTGAGGCTGCAGCAAGCGACTAAGCATTTATTTGAGATGGCTAACTTATGAGTACAAGAATAAGAGGGGGAATGATCTACGCATAATCAGACTTGAACTACTGATGATCAAATGAATGATCCTGAACACCTACTTACGTCAGACATAACCCCACCGTGTCCTCGATCGGAGAAGGAGCTCACGAAAGAGACAGTCACGGTAAAGCACTTAGTTGGCAAGTTTTAATTATGTTTACTTCAAGTTTTCTAGAACCGGATGTTACACAAAGTTTCCACGCTGCCACATAACCGCGGGCACGACTTTCTGAAAGATTTAACCATGCACGGGTGCTCCAACTAGTCCACCACAAACTACCACACGCTGTGACGGAATGACCTCCATCACGGAAACCCGTGGTCTCCTCGGGTTCCTATTGGAAAACCTCAACCTCGAGATAACCCAAAGCATCCTCGGAATCTGTCGCACAAGATGCTCAAGAAAGGTAAAAGAAGTCCAGCAAGGCCGCCCGACGTGCCGACAATCCGATAGGAGCCGCGTATCTCGTTCTCAGGGCATAATCGGATGAGTGTAGCATACAGTGGCCTGATAGGAATCACCCGAGTTGCCCTGGGTTGGCCCGCATACTACTCTGTTTAGGACCAACACCATCAGCAATGGCCCTCCCTGTATTATGTTGAATTACTCCTCGGGTAGCGCTAACTCCCCATGTTTTAAGTATTAACATAATTATTATGTTGGGCGAATATAGTACCAATTTTGGGCCTTGCCAAATGAGCTTTATCCCTAAACAAGAATCTAGGGGGTCCCCATAACAACCCCAAGCATGTTAGGAGCACTCATTTATGGAACATAACAACGGTAGCCGAAACTAAGGCGGCAAAGGTGGAACAAAACACCAGGCTAGAAAAGTTGAGCCTTCCACCTTTTACCAAGTATATAGGTGCATTAACTTAAATAGTATTAATATGGTGATATGACAAGGAACCCATGTTATCACATGGAAGCAACTACACCTGCAACTAGCAACACTAACACATGGTTAAGCAAGCGGTAACATAGCCAATTAGTGGTTTGCTAGGTTGTGAACATGTTGAAGGTTTTCATGGCAATGTTGAGAGGCTGACATATAAGTGGTAGGCAGCAAGACATATTGAAAGACACGAGAGAACTATCATGCCATTTATAGTAATGATATCTAGGGAAATGGTCATCTTGTCTGTGATCCCGCTTGGAAGAAGAACGACTCCGTGAAGCAGACGAACCGACGTAGTTGAACGGGTCCTGATACTCCTACACACTTGCGGAACTCTATCGAGACAGAGCAAACTGAAACAACAATCAACACATGATATTCACCAGGGCACATGCATGACATGATGCACACCCTAATATGATGCATGATCAGTTCAAATACGCAAGGAATGGCATGGCAATTCACACAGGCAAACGCTACACATTAAGTGAAGCTCAATATGCAACGAGTTACATATTGACGGAACTTAATGTTTAATTATTTAGTTCACTCCCATTTATTTACACGGCAATATTAAATGTTGTTAAACATGGCAAGGGGTGAAGCACAAATTAAACTACCTATCTAGGCATTTTAAATGATGCTGGAAATGACATATAGCATCTCCGAAATGACCCCACGCACTAACTTTGTAATCTGTACAGATTTTTACTAACCACATTTTATGAATGTTAAACAGCAAAAAAATTGGTTCACGTGATTCTACTCGTCGTTCTAGTCCATTTACATATATGGCTCATCTCTAACAAAGCTACGATTAATTAACTATGACCTAAATCGTTTCTATCACATCGACACGCAAAACGATGCAAACAACACACTAAACAGTTTTAAATATGCATGAGAGTTGGAAAATATTGTTCTATGCAAAAATCTACACGTTTTACATATATAATTTGTCGCAATCCGACGCACGTTTTAAAAACTACGGGCGTTTTAAAAATAATGGTTTCTCTGAAAATAATAAATTCAATAACCGGAAAAAAACAATCAGGCCGAATCTGGCTGATGTGGGCCAACAGGGCATGGGCGCAATTTAGCAAAGACCCACGCGGGCGAAGAATAGGCAAGGGCGCTCTCCTTGTCCGGATCTGGCTGCCGGGCCTGGCAGGGCGGAGCTGGGGCAGGCCGACTTGGCTCGGGCGGAGGGAGGCCGTGCGTGTCGGGCCTGGCTGGAGCGCTGGCTGGGCCAGCTCTGCTGGGTCGGGCGAGGCTTCGGTGGGCGTGGCCCACGCGATGGTCAACGTCGCTGGCGGCGGATCTAGATCGATCCAGATCGCGCGTGGTCGACGGCTTGGAGCAGCGCTCTGGCAGGGGCCCCGATGAGCGAAGGGGGCGGCAGGCTTCCAGCGGGGCGGCTCGGGCTATCGACGCAACAGGGGCGGCCGGAGGGGCGAGATGCGGATTGGGTCTCGGTCAGAGTTGGCCGGAGGCGGACCACGACGCCGATGCAGAATGGGTTGACGATGGAGCAGCTCGGGCTTTCCATAGCAGAGGCGTAGCGAGGCGGCGACGGATCTGCCGGAGCTCCGATGGTGGTCGCGAGGCGTCGAACAAAGTCGGGGGTCGGCGGGCTCGGGGTAGGTCGCAGGAGGATATAACTGGAGAGGGGCTCTGCCTGGAGGAGCTACCTTCGGGTGTAGTAGCGGCGGATCCGGGCCCGGGAAGGCTTGATCTGGGCCTCGCGGGCCTCGACGGCTGGAGGAGAGAGGAGGTGGGAGATGCTGTGGTGGCGGTTGGCTAGGGTTTCCGGCGTGGATCCCGAGGAGAGAAGGGGGCGACCAAATAGGCAGGGTAGGGGTGTTTATATATGGAAAGGGGCTAGGGTTAGCAAATTTTGCATCCGATTTCAATCACGCGATCGTGATCGAACGGTCTCGTCTGCGCCCTAGATTTAGGTGGATGTGTTAGAGGGGCTGGGTGGGGAAGAGAGGGAAGTTGCAGCCCGACAACGAGAATTTTAAACTCCAAAAAATGTCCGATGATAAACCGAAGACGGTGCTGCTATGGTCGACCGTTCAGGTATCAAACGGACTCCGATTGTGACGAAATTTGGCACGCGGCCTACCTACACTATATTAAGACCGCACGCCAAGTTTCAATCCAATCCAAGAATATTTTATACACAATTTTAAAAACAAGATTTTAAAGAGAGCGCGGGCACGTGCATGTGTGGTCGGTCTCGAAACTGTCAACGACAAAAATGGAGAGAACCGACAACTAATAACGGATGCAGTTTTGAAAACTAGCGGCAATGGAGTGTTGATGCAATGCAGATGATGCACATGATGCGATGATGAATGAGACAAACAATCTAATCGCACGATGGCAACAAAATAAGAGGGGAATCTTCTGGAGCGTCGGTCTCGGGCTGTCACAACTCTCCTACACTAACAAGAGATCTCGCCTCGAGATCTAAGAATGAAAGGGGAAGAGGAAGAGAAGAGCAATAGGTAAAACTTAGTCGCTTCTTGGCAAATGAGTGAAACCAACAATCCTTGAAGGTTGCAAAGAGGTGAAGAATGATATGAGAAAGAAGCAAGAATTCAAACAAAATTTTGGTAGCACTTGAGTAGGAAATTGAGGACAAAATTTTTATAAGATGTAAAGATCTTGACAAGATTCACAACAAACCAAATAATTTCAATAAACAAGGTGAGAACATGATCTTGATAGAACAAGATGATAGATTTAAAGAGAGCAACATCACAAAGACTCCAGAACAAGAATAGAAACTAAACCATTGGGAAGAAAGAATGAAGAAGAAAATGAAAACTACTACCACAATTCAATTAACAAGCACACCACAAAGGAGGATTGAATGGAGTTTTTGGAAAAACTAACAATGAAAAGAACAAGCTAGTTGTGGACTTATGAAAACCATCTCACTTAATGAGTTGACAACCAGCCACTAACGAAATAGGGACTACTTGGGAGCAACAAGATATGCACAACTTCTTGCAAGAAGAGGATATATAGAGAACTTGTATCAACAATAATCACCATAATAGCAGCAATCCTCCGGAAATTTTTTAGGTGAAATCCAGACCAAGCTAGTTCAATGGATCAAAGATGGGTTGAAAATATCTTATGATCAAAGAGTTGGTGGATTTAAATATCTCATTCTTGAAACAAACTCTATTCGAGACTCCTCCACTAACAAGAATGCTATAATACCACCACAAAGGATAAAGGAGGAGCAATTGCACTTCGAAATGCAAGACCAAGAATACTTTAGGTACTCCAACGAGAATCTTGAAGAACACTTAAGAATGAATTAAATTCTAAACAACCACCATGAAGAATCTCCGAAACAAAATAATGATGAAAAGAAATGAAGGATGAAAGAATAAGATTATGGCCTTGCAAAGATTTAGATGAAACTTCGCGAAGAGATACTTGAGAAAAACATGGAACTCCGGAAAAGAAAAGATGAGCCCTTGGGATACAGAATTTGATGTCATGAGCCACTCCGGAAAAGGAATTGAAATCATTTGTTGAAACAAGAATACAAATTATGTTATGTGTATCCTTCATCAAGTTTAATTGATGACAAGCAATGGATTTAGCATACCACTTATTCTTCTTGAAAAAGATTGGGGAGAGAGAGATGGAGCACAAAATGAAAAAGAAATCTTGAACGAACCACCGGCTAGAATTGCAAATGAATGGGGGTATATGAGAATGAAGACATCATGATCCACCTGAGAGAAAACTTGAACAAGGCCCCGGAATAATTGAGATATGAACGAAGAGACAACAGTTGAGAAGAATTTGAGAACGAAAGCTGAAAGCAGAGAACAAAGAAATTTTCTCAAATGACGGCCTTCGGAGGATCTAGAATGAAAACAAATTTGAAATGCACCAGATCGATATGGGGAATTTCTCATGATTGACAACAATTGAGAAGATAGCACGAGCTGAGATGACAACCTTTAAAAGAATGGACCAAGATTTAAGGGGAACCACTGCTACCTCTTGAGCTTGCGTTGGTTTTTCCCTTGAAGAGGAAAGGGTGATGCAGCACAGTAGCGATAAGTATTTCCCTCAGTTTTAGAACCAAGGTATCAATCCAGTAGAAGTATCAAGATGAGGCACCAATGTACCTGCGCAAAAACAAATAAACTTGCACCGAACGCTATAACGGGGTTGTCAATCCCTTCACGATTATTTGCAAGGTGAGATCTGAAGGTGAAAAGTGCAACAAAGTAATTTTGTAGACCTGAAAACATGATGTGATGTAGACCCAGGGGCCATAGTGTTCACTAGAGGCTTCTATCATGATAGCAAGTATTACGGTGGGCGAACGAATTACTGTCGAGCAATTGATAGAATCGCGCAAAGTCATCATGATATCTAAGGCAATGATCATACATATAGGCATCACGTCTGAGACAACTAGACCGATACTTTCTGCATCTAATACTATTACTCCACACATCGACCGCTATCCAACATGCATCTAGTGTATTGAGGTCATAACAAACAAAGTAACGCCTTAAGCAAGATGACATGATGTAGAGGGATAAATTCATGCAATATGATATAAACCCCATCTTTTTACCCTTGATGGAAATAACATGATGCGTGCCTCGCTACCCCTTCTGTCACTAGGTGAGGACACCACATGGTATGAACCCAAAATCAAGCACTTCTCCTATTGCAAGAATTATAGATCAAGTTGGGCAAACGAAACCCATAACTCGAAGAGAATTACAAGGATACGAAATCATGCATATAAGAGATCAAAGGAGACTCAAATAATATTAATAGATAATCTGATCATAAATCCACAATTCATCGGATCTCGACAATCACACCGCAAAAGAAGGTTACACCGGATAGATCTCCATGAAGATCATGGAGAACTTTGTATTGAAGATCCAAGAGAGAGAACAAGGCCAAAGAAAGTTATCCCTACAAAATCATATAGTTTGGCTATGCTCCATCATCCCCACACAACGAATTTAAATCATGCACAACCCCGGTATTGGCCAAGTGATTGTTTTCGCACTCTTACTTTCTCGAACTTTTTCAACTCTCACGCAATACATGAGCGTGAGCCATGGATATAGCACTACAGGTGGAATAGAGTGTGGTGGAGGTTGTGAGGCAAAATGGAGGAGATGGTCACATCGACTTGGCGTATCAATGGGCTATGGAGATGCCCATCAATAGATATAAGAGTGAATGAGTAGGGATTGCCATGCAACGGATGCACTAGAGCTATAAGTGTGTGAAAGCTCAAAAAGAAAACTAGTGGTTGTGCACCCAACTTGCTTGCTCACAAGACCTAGGGCAATTTTGAGGAAGCCCACCATTGGAATATACAAGACAAGTTATATAATGAAAATTCCCACTAGTATATGGAGTTACAAAACAAGAGACTATCTATCATGAAGAACATGGTGCTATTTTGAAGCACAGGTGCGGAAAAAGATAGTAGCATTGTCCATTCTCTCTTTTTCTCTCATCATTTTTTTGTTTGGGATCTTTGGGCTCTTTTTTTTGGTGGGCATCTTTGGCCTTTTTTTTATTCCTCACATGGGACAATGCTCTAATAATGATGATCATCACACTTTTATTTACTTAAAACTAAAAACTTAGAACAATGATTACTCTATAGGAAATGCCTCCGGTAGTGTACCGGAATACAACGATCTAGCTTAGCGTATGACGTTGAAACATCTCGCTATCTATCTTACGATCATGCTATGGAAATATGAAAGTGATGGCACATGTCATGAGACGGAACGTTGGGAGTTGCATGGCAATATATCTCGGAATGGCTATGAGAGTGCCATAATAGGTAGGTATGGTGGTTGTTTTGAGGAAGGTATATGGTGGGTTTGTGCACCGGCAAAAGTTGCACGGTACTAGAGAGGCTAGCAATGGTGGAAGGTGAAAGTGCATCTATACCATGGACTCACATTAGTCATGAAGAACTCATATACTTATTGTGAAAGTTTTATTAGTAATCCAAACAAAGTGCTAAACGCATACTCCTAGGGGAAGGGTTGGTAGGTGTTAACCATCGCGCGATCCCGACCGCCACACAAAGGATGACAATCAATAAATAAATTATGCTCCGACTTCCTAACATATCGGTTCACCATACGTGGATGCTACGGGAATCACTAACTTCAACACAAGTATTTCTAGATTCACAACACCCTACTAACATAACTCTAATATTACCATATCCATATATCAAAACTAATTGTGAGGAATCATACTTCTCTTACTAATCAATGCACAAGAATATGGAAGTTTTTATTATATCCTCTTTGGATGCCTATCATCTTTAGGACTACTTCCATAGCACACGCCTATTACCAAGTTACTTAGAGAGAGCACTCTCAAAAAGATATAAGTGAAGATCGAGAGTTTTTATTTCTTCAAAATATGACACCGCCGTGCTCTAAAAAGATTTAAGTGAAGCACTAGAGCAAAGTTATCTAGCTCAAAAAATATAAGTGAAGCACATGCGAGCTAAATTGCCTAACTCAAAAGATATAAGTGAAGCTCATTGAGTATTCTAGCAAATTCACGATGAGTGCATGTCCCTCTCAAAAAGGTGTGCAGCAAGGATGATTTTGACAAAACAAAAAGAAAAGACTCCTATAATACACGACGTTCCAAGCAAAACACATATCATGTGGTGAATAAAAATATAGCTCCAAGTAACGTTACCGATGGATTGAAGACAAAAGAGGGGATGCCTTCCCGGGACATCCCCAAGATTAGGCTTTTTGGTGTCCTTGAATTTGTCTTGGGATGCCTTGGGAATCCCCAAGCTTAAACTCTTTCCACTCTTTATCCCATTGTCCATGAGAACATCACCCAAAACTTGAAAACGTCACAACACAAAACTTAAACAGAAACTCGTGATATCATTAGCATAAGAAAACGAACTACCAACTCTTTAGGTACTGTAGTAAACTTGATTCCTATTTATATTGATGTTATATTACTGTATTCTCACTTTTCCATGGCTAGTAACCCCGGATACTATCCATATTTTCATCAAAATAAGCAATCAACACAACAAAAACAGAATCAGTCAAAAACAGACCAGTCTGTAGGAATCTGTATACTTCGTATACCTATGTTATCCCAAAAATTCTGAACAATTATGACAATTAGGGAAATTTGCATATCAACCAGCAGCAAAAATAATCAACTCAAAATATCTTTCTGGATAGGAATTAAAAATAATTTCGCGAGCACAAAGTTTCTGTCTTTTTCAGCATGATCAAACAACCATCACCAAAACTGATCATAAAGGTTCTACTTGGCACAAACACTAAAAAACATAAAAACACAATCATAACAGAATTATGATGGTATGGAGACAACAAAACATAAAGCAAAAAGCAAAAATAAATTCATTGGGTTGCGTCCCAACAACCGCTATTGTTTAACGCCCTTAGCTAGGCATAAGGCGATAGAGTCAAGTATCGTCGTCTTTAGTGCTCAAACCATAAGTAGGGTGAACACTCAACATTTTAAGATCTTCATCTCTCTTACTAGATTGTTCACCACTGTTTTTAGGAACAAAAACAAACTTGGTGGCCTTATTGTGGGCAAAATTTCGAGTGTTCTGAACAGCGGCAAAAGCGGAACCCAAGTTGGTTATAACATCCTCTAGTTTGCCAATTCAAGCGGAATCATGACCTAGTTTTTCGTTAACTGTGGGTTCCTTCTCCTTTAAAATTTTCAAAGTCATTCCCACCTTGGGTCCATACTTAGTGATTTGATTGTGGATCTTTTTATCCAAATTTTCAATAAGTTCTATCGTAGCAACTTTATTTTCAATGATATCCAGCCTACGCATCACATGTTCCAAAGTTAAGGTAGTTCCATTAACCATGAGTGGGGGTGAGCCTACCAAATTTATTAAAGCACCTTAAGAATTAATGGTATGGTTACCTAAGAAATTTCCGCCTACGATGGTGTCAAGAACATACCTATTCCAAGGGTAGATACCCACGTAAAAGTTGTGAAGTAGAACGATAGTAGATTGCTTACGAGTAGATCTAGTCTGAGCATTGCAAATTCTATACCAACCATCCTTTAAGTTTTCTCCCTAATTTTGTTTGAAATTAAGAACTTCGCTCTCGGGAGTAACGTTCAAAGCGGTAGGACTAGCCATAAGGATAGGTAGACTATCCCATACAAGCAAACAGAAAGCAAGCGAAAGAAAGGGCGAACGAAAAAGGCAATATTTTTGTAAATTTAGTTTTTTCAGAAGTGGGGGAGAGGAAAACGAGAGGCAAAAGGCAAATAATTTAAATGAAACAGATGAGTTTGCGATAGTTACTAGGATATGCTTCACTTTGAATACTCCCCGGCAACGACGCCAGAAATTCTTCTTATTACCTCTTGAGCTTGCATTGGTTTTTCCCTCGAAGAGGAAAGGGCGATGCAGCACAGTAGCGGTAAGTATTTCCCTGAGTTTGAGAACCAAGGTATCAATCCAGTACGAGTATCACGATGAGGCACCAATGTACCTGCGCAAAAACAAACAAACTTGCACCCAACGCTATAAAGGGGTTGTCAATCCCTTCACGATTATTTGAAAGGTGAGATCTGAAGGTGAAAAGTGCAACAAAGTAACTTTGTAGATCTGAAAATACGATGTGAAGTAGACCCGGGGGCCATAGTGTTCACTAGAGGCTTCTCTCAAAATTGCAAATATTACGGTGGGTGAACAAATTACTGTCGAGCAATTGATAGAATCGCGCAAAGTCATGACGATATCTAAGGCAATGATCATACATATAGGCATCACGTCCGAGACAAGTAGACCGATACTTTCTGCATCTACCACTATTACTCCACACATCGACCGCTATCCAACATGCATCTAGTGTATTGAGTTCATAACAAACAGAGTAACGCCTTAAGCAAGATGACATGATGTAGAGGGATAAACTCAAACCCATGTTGAAAACCCCATCTTTTTACCCTTGATGGCAACAACATGATGTGTGCCTTGCTAGCCCTTCTGTCACAGGGTGAGGTCACCGCACGGTATGAACCCAAAACCAAGCACTTCTCCCATTGCAAGAATCATAGATCAAGCTGGCCAAACAAAATCCACAACTCGAAGAGAATTATAAGGATATGAAATCATGCATAAGAGAGATCAGAAGAAACTCAAATAAGATTCATAGATAATCTGATCATAAATCCACCGAAAAGAAGATTACATCGGATAGATCTCCATGAAGATCATGGAGAACTTTGTATTGAAGATCCAAGAGAGAGAAGAAGCCATATAACTACTAGTTATGGACCAGTAGGTCTATGGTGAACTACACACGCATCATCGGAGAGGTCATGGTGTTGATGAAGAAGCCCTCCATATCCGAATCTCCCCTCTCGCAGGGCACCAGAATGTGCCCCAGATGGGATCTTGTGGAGACAGAAGCTTGCGGCGGCGGAAAAGTGTTTTCGTCGATCTCTTGATTTTTTTTTGGGATTTTAGGGAATTTATAGGTGAAGGAGCTAGGGCAGGGGAGGCCCAGGGAGCCCACAAGCCTGCTAGGCGCGGGCCTCCCTGGCCTCGCCTAGGGGGCTTGTGGGGTCCCCTGCTGGCCCCTGCCTTGGTTCTCAAGCTTGACGCGTATCTTCTGTTCCGGAAAAAAATGTTTTCGGAAGGTTTATTCCGTTTGGACTCCGTTTGAAATCCTCCTGTGAAAAGGGTCAAAAAGACAGATAAAACAGGAACTGCCACATGGCACTGAGTTAATAGGTTAGTCCCAAAAAAGATATAAAAGGCATACAAAACATCCAAAGTTTGACAAGATAATAGCATGAAACCATAAAAAATTATAGATACGTTGGAGACGTATCAAGCATCCCGAATCTTAACTCCTCCTCGTCCTCGAGTAGGGAAGTTATAAAGACTGAATTTTTGATGTGGAATGCTACCTAGCATAGTTGTCCTTTGTAACTTCTTTCATGTGACATGAATGTTCAGATCCGTAAGATTCAAAACAATAGTTTGATATTGACATGAAAACAATAATACTTCAAGCAAACTAGCAAGGTAATCATGAACTTTTGAAATAACAAGGCCAAAGAAAGTTATCCCTATAAAATCATATAGTCTGGCTATGCTCCATCATCCTCACACAACTAATTTAAATCATGCACAACCCCGGTATTGGCAAAGTAATTGTTTTCACACTCTTACTTTCTCAAACCTTTTACTACTATCACGAAATACATGAGCGTGAGCCATGGATATAACACTATAGGTGGAATAGAATGTGGTGGTGGTTGTGAGACAAAAAAAGGAGGAGATGGTCACGTTGACTCGGCGTATCAAAGGGCTATGGAGATGCCAATTAATAGATATCAATGTGAATGAGTAGGGATTGCCATACAAAGTATGCACTAGAGCTATAAGTATGTGAAATCTCGAAAGGAAAACTAGTGGGTGTTCATCCAATTTGCTTGGTCACGAAGACCTAGGGCAATTTGAGGAAGCCCATCATTGGAATATACAAGCCAAGTTATATAATAGAAATTCCCACTAGCATAAGGCGGTGACGAAACGAGAGGCTCTCAATCATGAAGTACATGGTGCTATTATGAAGCACAAGTGTGGAAAAAGATAGTAGCATTGTCCCTTCTCTCTTTTTCTCTTTTTTTTATTTGGGCTCTTCGGCCTCTTTTTTTCTCTTCTTTTTATTTGGGCTCTTTGGCCTCTTTTTTTTATTTCCTCACATGGGACAATGCTCTAATAATGTTGATCATCACACTTTTATTTACTCACAGCTCAAAGCTTAGAACGATGATGACTCTATAGGAAATGCCTCCGGTAGTGTACCGGGATGTGAAACGATCTAGCTTGGCGCATGACGTTGAAACATCTTGCTAGCTATCTTACGATCATGCAATGGCAATATGAGAGTGACGACACAAGTCATGAGACGGAACGGTAGGATTTGCATGGCAATATATCTGGAATGGCTTTGAAAATGCCATAGTAGGTAGGTATGGTGGCTGTTTTGAGGAAGGAATATGGTGGGTTTGTGCAGCGGCGAAAGTTGCGCGGCACTAAAGAGGCTAGCAATGGTGGAAGGTCAAAGTCCATCTATACCATGGACTCACATTAGTCATGAAGAACTCACATACTTATTGCGAAAGTTTTTATTAGTGATCGAAACAAAGTGCTAAACGCATACTCCTAGGGGAAGGGTTGGTAGGTGTTAACCATCGCGCGATCACGATCACAACACAAAGGATGACAATAAATAGATCAATTATGCTTCGACTTCCTAACATAGCGGTTCACCATACTTGCATGTTACGGGAATCACTAACTTCAACACAAGTATTTCTAGATTCACAACACCCTACTAACATAACTCTTAATATTACCAAATCCGCCTCTCAAAACTAATTGAGAGGAATCAAACTTCTCTTTCTACTCAATGCACATGAAGATGGAAGTTTTTTGTACCTCTTCGGGTACCTTTCAGCTTTGGGACTACTTTCATAACACAAACCAACTACCAAGTCACGCACCGCCGTGCTCTAAAAGATCTAAGTGAAGCACATAGAGCAAAATTATCTTGCTCAAAAGATATAAGTGAAGCACGATGAGCATTCTAGGAAAATCACGATGAGTGCATGTCTCTCTCAAAAGGTGTGCAGCAAGGATTATTGAGACACAACAAAAAGAAAAGACTCCTACAATACAAGACGCTCCAAGAAAAACACATATCATGTGGTGAATAAAACTATAGCTCCAAGTAATGTTACCGATGGATTGAAGACGAAAGAAGGGATGCCTTCCCGGGGCATACCCAAGCTTAGGCTTTTTGGTGTCCTTGAATTTGGCTTGGGGTGACTTGGGCATCCCCAAGCTTGAGCTCTTTCACTTTTTATCCATTTGTCCATGAGAACATCACCCAAAACTTAAAAACTTCATAACACAAAACTTAAACAGAAACTCGTGATATCATTAGCACAAGTAAACAAACTACCACCTCTTTAGGTACTGTATAAATCTTGAATTCTATTCATATTGGTGTTATATTACTGTATTCTCACTTTTCCATGGCTAGTACCCCCCGATACTATCCATATTTTCATCAAAACAAGCAATCAACTCAACAAAAACAGAATCTATCAAAAACAGACCAGTCTGTAGCAATCTGTATACTTCGTATACTTCTGGTACCTAAACAATTCTGAACAATTACGACTGCCTGGGAAAAAGGCATATCAACCAGTAGCAAAAAGAATCAACTCAAAAGATCTTTCTGAATAAAAATGAAAAATAATCTCGTGAGCAAGAAGTTTCTGTCTTTTTCCAGCAGGATCAAACAACCATCATGAAGACTAGTCATAAAGGTTTTGCTTGGCTCAAACACAAAAAGAAACACAAAAGACACAATCAGAACAGAATTATGATAGTGTGGACGCAACAAAACAGAAATAAAAATATAAATTCATTGGGTTGCCTCCTAACAAGCGCTATTGTTTAACGCCCTTAGCTAGGCATTGATAATTCAATGATGCTCACACAAAAGACAAGAATTGAAGCACAACGCGAGCATCATAAAGCATGTGAGAATCACATCTAAGTCTAACATACTTCCTATGCATTGGCATTTTATAGGAAAACAAATTGTCAAGACAACCAATAGTTTCCATATGCAAGGAAGAACAAAGAGACAATAGCAATCTCCACATAACGAGAGGTAATTTGGTAACATGAAAGTTTCTACCACAATATTTTCCTCTCTCATAGCAATTACATGTGGGATCATAATCAAATTCAACAAAATAGCTATCAGAAAGGATATTCTTTTCATGATCCACATGCATGCAAAGTTGACGCTCTTCAAAAATAGTGGGATTATCATCAACTAAAGTCATGACTTCTCCAAACCCACTTTCAATATTATTGCAAATATCATTGCAAGAAGTAGTGGACATAGCAAAACTAGCATCCCCAAGCTTAGGGTTTTGCATATTTTTAGCATGATTGTCATTAATAGAATTTATAATGAAATCATTGCAATCATGCTTTTCATTCAAGGAGCCCTCGTGAATCATTTCGTAAATTTCTTCATCACGATTTTCAGATTCACGCATCTCAAGCAAAACTCCATAGAGAAAGTCAAGTGCACACAACTCACTAGAAATTGGTTCCACATAAGTGGATCTCTTAAAGAGATTAGCAAGTGGGTGAGGATCCATATCACTAGATTTTCAGCAAGCGAAGATGCAAGCATATTGAAGGCACATAGCACACAAGCAAAGGAAAGGCAAACGAAAAAGGCAAATATTTTTGTAATTTTTGTTTTTCAGAAGTGGGGGAGAGGAAAACGAGAGGAAAAAAAGTAAATGCAAGAGATGAGTTTGCGACACTTACTTGGATGAGTTCTTGACTTTATCCTCCCCGACAACAGCGCCAGAAATCCTTCTAGTACTTCTCAAACAACAGCGCCAGAATTTGGCACGTTGACGAAGACCTGCTTGCATTGGTTTTTCCCTTGAAGAGGAAAGGGTGATGCAGCAAAGGAGCAGTAAGTATTTCCCTCAGTTTGAGAACCAAAGTATCAATCCAGTAGGAGAATCTCGTCAAGTCCAGAGTACCTGCGCAAACACAAAAGAGCTTGCAGCCAACGCTATAAAGGGGTTGTCAATCCCTTCAAGATTGATTGCAAAGTGAGATCTGAAGGCGGAAAGTGCAACGAAGTAAAAGGGGAAGGCTGAAAATATGGTGTGAAGTAAACCCGGGGGCCATAGTGTTTTCTAGAGGCTTCTCTCAAAATAGCAAATATTACGGTGGGTGAACAAATTACTGTTGAGCAATTGATAGAACCGCGCAAAGTCATGACGATATCTAAGGCAATGATCATACATATAGGCATCACGTCCGAGACAAGTAGACCAATACTTTCTGCATCTATTACTATTACTCCACACATCGACCGCTCTCCAGCATGCATCTAGTGTATTGAGTTCATGACGAACAGAGTAATGCCTTAAGCAAGATGACATGATGTAGAGGGAGAAACTCAAACCAATGATGAAAACCCCATCTTTTTACACTTGATGGCAACAACATGATGCGTGCCTCGCTAGCCCTTCTGTCACTGGGTGAGGTCATCGCACGGTATGAACCCAAAACCAAGCACTTCTCCCATTGCAAGAATCGTAGATCAAGTTGGCCAAACAAAACCCACAACTCGAAGAGAATTACAAGGATATGAAATCATGCATAAGAGAGATCAGAAGAAACTCAAATTAGATTCATCGATAATCTGATCATAAATCCACAATTCATCGGATCTCGACAAACACACCACAAAAGAAGATTACATCGGATAGATCTCCATGTATATCATAGAGAACTTCGTATTGAAGATCCAAGAGAGAGAAGAAGCCATCTAGCTACTAGCTATGGACTCGTAGGTCTATGGTGAACTACTCACGCATCATTGGAGAGGTCATGGTGTTGATGAAGAAGCCCTCCATATCCGAATCTCCCCTCTAGCAGGGCACCAGAACGTGCCCCAGATGGGATCTTGTGGACACAGAAGCTTGCGGCGGCGGAAAAGTGTTTTCGTCGATCTCCTGATTTTTTCTTGGATTTTAGGGAATTTATAGGCGAAGGAGCTAGGGCAGGGGAGGCCCAGGGAGCCCACAAGCCTTCTAGGCGTGCCCCCCTGGCTGCACCTAGGGGGCTTATGGGGTCCCCTACTGGCCCCTGCCTTGGTTCTCAAGCTTGACGCGTATCTTCTGTTCCGGAAAAAAAATCTTTTCGGAAGTTTTATTCCGCTTGGACTCTGTTTAAAATCCTCCTCTGAAAAGGGTCAAAAACACGGAAAAAACAGGAACTGGCACTTGGCACTGAGTTAATAGGTTAGTCCCAAAAAAGATATAAAAGGCATACAAAACAACCAAAGTTTGACAACATAATAGCATGAAACCATCAAAACTTATAGATACGTTGGAGACGTATCAGGGCTGCATCCAACCAGACTTTCGACAGAGAGAACCTAGCTAATCTTGCTAACTCATGAGCTACCTTAGTATTCTCCCTAAAACATTATTCGAAAAGAATATGATTGAAATCTAAGGACAAAAATAACAATCATCAAAGTTTGCGCTGGCCATCGAGGATGAATATCCTTGTTTGAGTGATGAAATCACCTCCACGTTATCAGGGTTTACTTCGAGTGTGCTGCATCCCGCTGTTTGGCCATGGTTTAGACCAAACCTAACAACAATTGCTTCTGTAGTGAAGGCATCATAGCAAATTTCCAGCTTCTCATGTGCAGCAGCAATAAACTTTCCATTATGGTCTCTGATTACATCACCTACCAATCCCTGAAGAGAATCTTTACCAAAGCTAGCATCCACATTTAGATTTGCTCTAGACGTTTTTGCACACCTGATCCTGTACTATTTCTGCTACACTCAGTTCATGACTGAGGAATTTTCTCACTAGGAATTTCCTCAGTGATGAAAAAAAATCTCCTTTTCACCCCCTCTAGTGGATATACCGCACTTTCAATTGGTATGAGAGCAAGGTACTCCCTTGTTTTGTGTGATGTTGGTTTAACCATGTAGAGTTTTAGTTATGTCAACTGCAGGTATGATCAAGGTTACTACAGGATGTCCTGCTTTCGAAGGAATGGACTTCCCCTACTGGAAGACCAAGATGCAAATGCATCTTCAAGCTATTGGCAATGATCTCTGCTATATTGTGGAAAATGGTGTTCCCTCCATCACTGCTACTATCTCTGCCACTAATGTGAAGCAGTTCAAGCAACTTGACTCGCAAGCGAAGAATAGAATCTATGGCAATCTGAGCAAAGGTCAGTATGGCAGAGTGAGTGCTTTGGGCACAACTAAGCTTATATGGGATAGGTTGTCCAAGGTCAATGAGGGAGTCTCAACACAGCATGACTCTCGTGTCTATGTTCTTCGCGATCTCTTCAATCGCTTCAAGAGACTTGACAATGAAAGCTGCCAACATACCTTTGATCGCCTCACTGACATATCAAACAAACTGCAAGCACTGGGAGCTAGAGACATCACTTACCATGAAGTTGTGAAGAAACTGCTATGATCTCTTGATCCATCATTTGACACACTGGTTCTGATGATCCAAGAACGAAGAGACTACAAGATGCTTGATCCTGCTGGTATACTTGAGAGACTCAATACTCATGAATTCCAACAAGAATAAAAGAGAGATCTGTATGGACCAAGCTACTCAAGACCTCGTGTGCTGAAGGCTAAGGCTATTTCCTCATCTGAAGATGAAGACTCGGATTGCGGTCTTGGTGATCCTAAAGAACTTTGACAAGAACTTGCAATACTCGTGAGGAAATTCCAGAAGTTTACTAAACGTGGCCAGTTTGGAAAATCTTCAAGAAAAGATATGATGAAATCATAATCTTCATCTGAGGATTACAAGAAAAGAACCTGCCACAAATGTAAGAAATCTGGTCACTACATTTTTCATTGTCCTCACTGGGTGAAAGAATCAAGGAAGAAGAAATACAAGGATGAAAGTTCTGATGACTCGAAGAAAAATAAGAAATCTTCAAAATCCTCATCTTCAAGGTCCTCATCGCACAAGAAAACCAGTTTTAGAATGGCTCGGGCACTCATTTGCAAAGAAATGGATTCTAAAGAAGAATCGGAGGAATGCGATGAATAGAAAGGTTCTGAAGTGGAGTCAGAGTCTGGTGTGGCAAGTCTTGCACTGGCCACCATATTCATTAGCAAGTCAATCTTCAACCTTGAAGAAAATGACAACGCTATCTACACTAATGAATCTGCTGATGACTTCGCTCCAACCTATTGCTTCATGGCAAAAGGTTCAAAGGTACCAAACTATACTTCCTCCTCTGATTCTAGTGACCGTGAACATGATGATTATAAAAAACCCAGTTAATAGAAACTTGCCAACATTGCCACTAAGCAACAAAGTGGTATTGAAAAACTTCAGAAACTGCTAGACAGAAGCGATGATCTATTGAACGATGAAATGAATCGTACTCAAGTCCTCACTAAAGATGTAAAAAGGCTTCAGTCTAGATTTGATAGTCTTCAAGATCGTTATGGCACACTCTTGGCTGATCATGAGAAACTTTCCTATGAATTTCGTCAAAGGAAGCTTGATCTTGAGAAGTTGATAATTTCTCATGATGATCTTCAAATGGAAAATGATTCATTGCTTGCTCAATAGATCAGTACCGCTCAGGTTGAATTCATTCCACCATGTCTAAAATGCATCAAACGTGAAACTGCTAATTCTTCACCAAAATCATCATATGCTTCTATTGCTACAAATTCTTCAACTGTCCCTGTGGTATTAAATTCTTCACTTGACGAAACCACAAATGCTACTAACGAAAATGCAGGGTTGAACGAATTGTATGTGACATTCATATACAAAAGTCTCAAAGGGCATCAAACCCTTTGCGATGTCCTCAAAAAGTAGATTCTGAACAGGAACCCGAGGAAAGAAGGCATTGCCTTCAAGAGGAAATTTAATGCCGATGGATCATACTGGAAACCTGAGAAGTACCCCCAAAGCTCATGGGTTGGTGCTAAAGACCCTTCCATTGATCCATCCACTCTAAGAGGCTTTGCATGTGAAATGTGCTATTCCTCTAATGAGTCATTTGACTCCAACTATAAACTGTTTAATGATCAATTTGGTGAAGTATTTGCTCGATATGTTGGAACTTCTGCAGGAATGGACCACCCCTGAGGAACATCTGGGTCCCCAAAAGTTGCGTGGAAAATATTCAGGTGAATGCCTCATGACACCACCAATGAAGAACCAGAACCCCAAATCAAATTCCTTAGGTGGACCAAAGTCTTGACGAGGATCAAATTCCTCAAATGGTCAATATTATGCTCGTACTCGCTCTAATGCTTCTGATATGCAGGGAAACTACAAAGGACATGAATATGAGCGTTATTCCTCAAACTATTATGTTCATAAGTCCTCAAAGAATTTCTTTGCCTATTCATTTGAGTACTCTAACCCCACTACTGTGAAAAGAAGTGCATTAGCTTCAATGCCCCCATTCTCATATGGTGCTCGCAGGATGATGAACTCTTTGCCACCCCTTCCGATGTGGGTGGTGAAGAAATTGAACTAATCACTTCTACATGTCAGGTCTCTAGATGAAAGTCAACATCTGAAGAATTTGCTGGATACTTGAGGAAATTGCTTGATTGGACGCAAGCTAAAATTGATGAAATGATAACATTTCACACATCCTCAAATTTACTATTTATGATGAAATTCTTATCTGGTGAAATTGATATCATATTCTTCAATTTTGAAGCATATGAGATCGTAAGTTGTACTAATTCATCTGCAGGATGACAAACCCAAGAATACAGAGTGGGTTCTTGACAATGGTTGCACAAATCACATGACTGGTGATAAAAGCTTATTGATGAATATGCCACTGACTCCATCACAACTGAAGCAAATTACTTACGCTGATAAAGGTAAAAGAAAGGTATTGGGCTTGGTAAAGTGTCTATCTCCAAGGACAAGCACATGGACAAAGTCATGCTTGTCGAATGCCTTGGGTTTAACCTCATGTCAGTCTCAATGCTTTGTGATCTTGATATGATTGTCATATTTGGAAAATATAGATGTGTAGTCATCATGGAATCTGATAAATCCATAGACTTCGAAGGCTTTAGGAGAGGATATTTGTATATTGCTGATTTTCCACAGGTCCTCAAGCAGCCACATGCTTACTAGAAAAAACCTCAAAAGGCTGGCTATGGCACCGACGACTTGGTCGTGCAGGCATGAGGAATTCACACACTCCGGCAAAGAAGAAGCATGTCATTGGCATCGAATCCATCAAATTCCTCAAGGACCATCTCTGCGGTGCTTGTGAGTCTAAAAAAATAACCAGATCCAAACACCCCTCGAAGACTATCATGACTACTACTCGTCCGTTTGAATTGCTTCACATGGATCTATTTGGACCTACTCATTATGCTACTGTAACCAATGCAACATATTTATATGGCTTTGTCATTGTTGATGACTATTCTCGCTCTACTTGTGTACACATAATTCTATATAAAACTGAAGTGTAGGGAGTCTTCAAACAATTTTCCTCAAGTGCCTCGACGAACTTCGGCGTCAAGATCAAACACATCATGAGTGATAATGGAATACAATTCAAAAATACTGGTCTTGATGATTATCTTGATGAACTTGGTATTACTGACGAATTGTCTGCTCCTTATAATCCTCAACAGAATGGCGTCGTCGAACGCAAGAACAGGACTTTGGTTGAAATGGCATGTACTATGCTTGAAGAATACCAGATTCCTCATCGCTTTTGGCCTGAAGCAATCAACACTGCTTGCCACATCATCAATAGGGTATATCTTCACAAATTCCTGAAGGAAACCTCATATGAACTCCTCACTGACAAGAAACCCAATGTAAGTTATTTCAAAGTCTTTGGTGCAAGATGCTGGATTAGAGATCCTCACCATAGCTCAAAGTTTACACCTACAACACATGAGGGTTTTATGCTTGGTTACGGAAAGGACTCGCATACCTACAGATTCTTCAACACCTATCACAACAAGGTTGCTGAAACTGTAGATATGTGGTTTGATGAAATTAACGGGTTGCAAAGAGAGCAACTGCCTCCCATGCCAGATAAATTACCTCCTAAGGAAGCCATCAAGATCAAGGCAACTCAACATATCATTCCTACTGAGGAACAACCTCTTGTTTAAGAAGTCGTCCCCAAAACTGAGGAAATTCAAGCAGGTGCACCTGTGGAAAATGCTACAATTCAAATTCCTCAGCCCAACCAAAGTCTTCAACCAACTCATCCAAGGATTGCAAATGAAGTGGAACTTGACAAAATCCTTGATGGGGGAGCTGAAATTCTTCTTAGGTCTGCAAATTCCTCAAAAATGAAATGCCATATTCATATCTCAGGAGAAATACCTCAAGGATGTTGTGAGCAAATTCGGCATGCATGAATGCAACAGCGTCAAGATTCCAAGGCCTACCAACGGCCACCTCTGCAGTGATGAAAATGGTAAACATTTCGATCAACAGGTATATCGTTCAATGATTGGCTCTTTATTGTACCCATGTGCATCTAGGCCTGATATTATGCTTAGTGTTTGCATGTGTGCTCGTTTTCAAGAAAAACCGAAGGAATTACACCATATGGTTGTGAAACATATTCTTCGATATCTAGCTCACACACCAACACTAGGATTATGGTACCCCAAGGGCTCAAATCTTCACCTCGTTGTATATTTTGATTCTGATTATGATGGTGACCGTGTGGATCACAAGTCAACATCAGGCACATGCCATTTCCTCGGAAGATCATTAGTCTGCTGGTCCTCAGAGAAGCAGAAATGTGTATCACTCTCCACTGCTGAAGCTGAATATATTGTTGTTGGATCTTGCTGTGCGCGACTGCTATGGATGAAGCAAACCCTGATAGACTATGATATCAACATGAAGAATGTGCCCCTCTACTGGGACAATGAGAGTGCAATCAAGATCGCCTACAAACCCAGTACAACACTCGAAGACAAAGCACATCCAGATTCTTCATCATTTCTTCGAGACCATGTCCTCAAGGGAAATATCATCATCGACCATGTGAAGACTGATGATCAGCTAGCAGATATCTTCACAAAGCCCTTGTATGAGAGAAGGTTTTGAAAGTTGCAATGTGAGCTAAATATCCTAGAATCTTCGAGTGTCTTGTAAACATGCACACATCCCGACGCTTATGAAAAATTGATGACTTAGAGGTGCAACACACAGAGTAATGATTTTATTCAATCAATGAATAATATCACTCTAAGTGTGAAGAAATCAATGAAGAATTTGGTTCTCAGGGCCCTACGACAATTGTACGCGGCGCCTGAAATCATCATTCTTATACGGTGGGTCACGCCACCACCCAACTTTGAAATTCTTCAAGTTGGAAATTCTTTAAATTTGAAATTCTTCAATCTGAAACTTTGTCACAAAATTCTCAAACTTTTCAAAGTCTTCAAAATCTTCAAATTCTTCAAAACATTTTGTGATGATCTTCATTTGACTTTATATATATATATATATATTAATGAGATTTCAATGTCCTCAACAACGTTCACTTATTGCTTAGTCTTCAATTTTGTATTTCTTCTAAGTGAATGTGATTGGACTAGACTCCCCTCTATTATAAGCTCAACCCAGTCTATTCTCAATTCTTCATATGCGTTCTGTTTGACACTTGTTCAAAATCCTCACCAAATCCTTGTCAGCTGAGGACTTTGCAACGAAATCCTCAAAATTCAAAATTTACCTTTTTAACGTTACCACAGTAACCGCACCCACTACTCACATTCGGATAACCACGATCTCCACCGCTTCGATCATGGGTAGAATGTGTCACACGGAGACGAAGGGGCAAGGGCAGTTCGGTCTGAAAGTTTCGTCTCGAACCGTTTTTCACTAGAGCTATAAATAGCCCCTTACACCCCTAATCAAAACTCTTCTCTTCCTCTCGTCTTCTCCGCTCGTGCTCAAACCCTAGCGCCCCCGCTAGTATCTTCATCACCGGTGAGGAAAGGGTTCACTGCCTCTCCCTCACCATCATCGGACTCACGCCGACTGTGGATCATCTTCCTCCGTCGCCGGTGTAGCTTTCTTCAGTCGCCAAGTTAGGGCACTGAAGATCTGGACCGAAGAACTTCTTCTTTCACTCCTTCAGTTCATCGTGTTCTTTGCACAGGGTAAATAAAATCCTATTTTACTGCCCTTGTTGATCTCATTATCCTCTTTAGATTCTTGAAATCAGTTTTTCCTCACAAATTCTCTCAGCTGTGCAAAACCATGTCTAGAACACTCGATGAATTTCAGTAAGTCACTAAATTCTTCACGATATTCCTCAATTGTGTAAATTTTCGAATCTGCACAACTCTGGAACCCAAGATCAGAATGCTTAGTAAAATTCCTCAACTCACTGATCAAATCCCTCAACTTAAGTAATTTTTCAATTTCCTCAAATCTGAGAACGCATATGACCTCTCCAAATTCTTAGCACCTATACTCTGTTCATAGGTACAAAATGTCAGTTGATGAATCACTAGGTTCTCATCAACTTAACTCATTTGCAGCATTTCTTGAAGAAACATTACGTGTCTCCTCAGAATCATCAAGAATACAAATTCCTCGGCAAAAGCCTCAACTGAAGAAAATGGAGCAAGACCAGAAATAGAAAGGTGGCAAGAACTTGGAACAAAACACTGCCTTTGAGATCCCGGAGGAGATCTATGCTGAGTACTACACGCATGATGAGGAAATTCATGGTAAAGAGACCATGGCAAAGCGCAAGATTAGGCTTCAAAAGATTGAACACAGATGAGCAAAGGTGTGGAAGGAATATAGGTATGTCACTCCTAATTATGCCAAGAAATTTGCCCTCAAGCCTCTTTGCAAAAGGTTGCCACGGGGATATCAACAAGCAACACATCCCTCAAGCGTAGCCACAATTGAGGATTACCCTCATGAAAAAGACAAGTATTTGTCTAAGCTGTAGAAAAAGGCTAAAGCTGGTGTTACAAAATTCAACGAGGACTCTGCTGCTACAGCTACTACTGCCACTTATTCTGCTGCTGAGGCTTCTGCTACAGAAAAACCACGGAAGAAGGTTATGTTGAAGAAACCAACTCTCAAGCCAAAGTCCTCATCAACAATATCGAAACAACAACTTCCTCATAAAGAAGCAACAACTGCAAAATCCTCAACTGCACCAAAGTCTTCACCTCCTCCGCAGAAGTAGATCAGTAAGTTTCAATCAGAAAACCCAAGTTCCTTTGTACCATCAGCCACAGGCTCAACTTCAAAATCTTCACCTAGTCTGTTGAAGACTAAGATGACTGCTGGTAGAGGTACCAGGCCAAGTCCAAGCAAAGTCGTCAACATTCCTTCTGCATCAGAAGGAAGTGAAGGATATGATGATGAAACTCTTCAAGCCATCATTAGAAACAAGCAAGAAAGAGTTGCACAAGCTACTGGTAGCACCATTCCCCTCGCACTGGATCCGAAGGAACTGCTGAACTTCATCGATCTTTGGCATGAGCATCCAAACACTCCAATTGATGATTTGAAGCTTCCTCCTGGAGTATGCCATATGGTTGCTACATTCATCAATGAAGCAAAATGGAAGGATCAACAAGCCAAACAAGCTAGGCTTGCAAAGATAAAAAAGGAGAAATTCTTGAAGCAGAACCTCCTCAACCTATCCCCTGAGAAACTTGTTTCTACTCAGGCAGAGCTGAAGACCCTCACTGACAGATATACAAGTCTTCATACTGATCAAAAAGGTGTCAAAGTGCAATTCGTCAACATCGCCAATACAATAGTTGATGAATACAAGTATACAACAGCAGGGTTGCCGCTCCAAATCAACCAACAAAACCTCAGCCAAGCTATACTGTGCAAATGACTGAGGATGATGAAAAGGAAGAACCAGCTGGTGAAGAAATTCCTCAGAATACTTCAGCTGAAGAATCTACCAGGCCTAACACTCATAAAGCAGTGCCCGATGAAAATGCTCCTTCACCTAAGTGTTCAAAGGTGAGGAAAGTGACCCCTCCGTCTGCAGCAGACATGAAGAAAACAAAAGTTGCTGAAAAAGAAGCTAAGAAGAGAAAAGCTTCAATTACTTTAGAGTCTTTAGAGGCAAAACGCGTGAAGACTATGCCTCCAGAGTCTTCATCATCCCGAGTGGATGCTACTCCCCTCAATGTAGCACCATCATATATGATTGTTCCTTTCGGTAAAGAATACATCATTCCAGAAGAGGATGAAGAAATGGAAGACAACCGCTCTCGTCCATCCACACCGATGGATGAGAAAATTCAAGCAGACCATATTCCTCATGGCACAACACCTCGAATGACTACTAATGAAAAGGAGGGTGATGAAGAAATTGGATGCAGCACACCTATTATCCATGATGAGTTCTCGGAAGAGGCTCACACAAACTCACCAAGAACAGCTCAAATTACTCAAACTCCTGTAGCCACTAAGTTTCTGACTGGATCTGATGAAAAGAGCTCCCATGAGGAACCAACACAAGACCGAGAATTAGATGCATCAGCTGAAGAAACTGCAGCACCAAAAACTACAACTGCTTCCTCGGATCAGCAAATTCCTCAAGTTGAAGAAAATGCTCCTGCTCAAAATGCTGAAACTACAATTGTAGTGGTAAATCCTGAAACTGCAGTTGTGGTGGCCACAACTCCTCAAGATGAACAACAACATAATCTTCAACCAAAGCCTCATCAACCCTTCTCCAAGAGGCCGAAGTTTGAGAATGAAGCATTCTATGATGAACGTCATTACTTCACAGGAGAAATCCCCTATGATAGGCTTCGAATCAGGCACCAAAATTTCTGGACCAGAACTCAACTCAACTACTATGCTTCTGCGCTCTGTGGAAGAAAGAAGCTATTTATTCAGACTCACATTCCTCACTGTGACATGGAGGAAATTCATTGCTTCACCCCAGTATTGAATGTTCTTCACAAAGCAGGGCTATTGTCATTCTGTACAGATATCAGTGACTAGAATACTGACATAATTCTCCAATTCTATGCCACACTGCATATCTCAGGTGACCCCAAAGATGTAAACACGTGGGTCTTGGGCTGGATGACTCAGCACACTCACTACAAAGCTCCAGCCACTGAATTGCTTCGTGCTCTTCCAATATCAATTTCTTCAGAAGATGTAGTCAGAATATATGATGAAAGAGAACTAGCAAACAAGCTCATGGAAGTCCTCATGAAACCTTTGGCTCAGGGCAACCTCCAAGGACAAGATTCTTGGTGAAGGACTTGAAGTATGATCCCAGAACTGTCGACACAATCTTGTCATATTCCTTCGCACCTATCAAAAGGTATGACAATGAAGAAGTTGTTGTAGGCATCATGAAGAATATCCCGTTCAACGTCATTCATGGCATCCCTATGAGCCTTCATGATTTCTTCTTGAGGACTTTGGCTGACAATGCTTTATCACCATTTGAGCTGAAGATTTATGCGCCTTGGACCATTAGATTCATTAGGAACAGATCTGCCATCAACTACCAAGCCAACTTCCAGAATCACCTCGGCTATCTGTCACACACTATTTTCACTACCACTTTTTCTGTAATTCAGAAATCTGAATTTATTATAAATTTTCAAAAATAATGTTGTGAGCGCCATGAATGTCATTGTGTGCTTGTATGCTTGATCATGTGATATCACGAACCACATTTCTCATGACTTAAATATTTTCAAAACCCTTTTTATTATTTCTGGTTAAAGTAAAACCTTGCTTGGGATTGCAATACAAGTCCTTGACGAAAAGAAGTGTTCTTACCCAAAGTTGGTGATGTGGTTCTAGCACCATTTTAGTGTACCAAAACCACAAAGTAATTATTTTGTGAATTATTTTCCTAATTTATTTGCATGTCCATTTATGAGGCCAGAAATGGTATTCCTATATGGAAAAATACTTTTCTACCTTAGAAAAATATGATAAATTTTGGAGATGATCAGAAGGACATATATTTTCCATACATAAGATTTTTAACCTCTATTTATATTATTATTATTTGAGTAAAACCCTGAAAACCATTTCTGTCTGTTTTGAGCTTTTGAAATATTTCCAAAGGAAATATTCTCAATAAATTCCTAGAAAATTCCACTGGTATCCATAAGCCGTATTTGGGGTCCATATAAAGTTTTACCTTGATCCAAGGTGATTAAGGACACTAAATAACTGCAAAACCCCTTGTGTACAGATTGAAGTTAGAGCAACTCTACATAGCAAAGTTTGTCCAAAGAAGTTGAAACTTTGCAGGAGTGCCTAATACCTCAAATGAGGGTTCCATACCAAAAATGGGATTTGTGGGACTTAATTTGCCCACACTCTCTTTGGAAGGAACAAATGTGGTCATATGGTGAAGTTTTCAAGTTTACAAAGCTAAACTTGTCCAATGGAACTCAAACTTGGTGAAACCCCTTGTTTTAGCACCAAACCCAATCTTGTTAAGTTGCATAAGCAGTGGTGGGGTGCAACCACCCCAAACCATTGTCGAGCACCTTCTGGCAGATGGGTAAAGGCCCCCTAACCTTAGCCAAACCCCAACCCTTTCCCCCAAACTCTCAGATTAGGTGGCCAACATGAATGCCCAGCCCCTAGTCAACTGGCCCCTCTCTGGTTCAAAGTAGAAATGACAAAATCCCCATTCTAAGCTTGAGCTAAAGACTGACAGCACCTGTTTTTCTTGTCTACCTTGACCAGCCAAAGCTCCCACGGGTCTTCAACAGCTAGCCCACATCACAGCCAGTGCCCAGGACATGATAGACACGTCCAAGGCACCCCAGGGCGCGCCAGCATGCCATGGCATGCCAAAGCTGTGCTCTGGGCGCGCTACAGGAACCCACAAAGGTGGGGGCGACGCTCTCGGCCAGTTCTAGCCTCCCCGAGGTGTTTAACCTCTTCCCCGACAGCCCCTCTGCATCAGGCGACCATCAGGAGCCCTACTCTCCCGTGCTAAGAGCTGGTGCGACGCGTGCCCGCGCGCACCAGAACCGGCCAGAGATGCGCGGCCATTGACGCTCGTCTCTCCTCTCTCTCCCTTCCCAGAGTACGTTCTGGCAGTCCAAAACCACGTCCTAACACCATGGTTTCGACCCCAGCTTCTCTCTGCACCCCCATGCGCGCCACGGTGAATCACCAATGCTCCCGAGTCGGCTCACCATCGCGGGCCTATATATAGCCCGGCCCGTCGCTCCAGCACCCCTCAAACCTCATCGCAGCCACCTCTAGCACCTCTTTAGCCACCCCAGCAAGCCAGCAGAGCCCCGTTGCTCGAGATCGACCGAGGCCCCTCCGCCTTGGAGCTCTTGTCGATCTCCGGCTACACGTCGGCTCCTACGTCCCTCTACCCACCAAACCAGTCCCCGTGACACCAGGGATCTTTCCCCCTCTTTCCCAAGCAAATCCGTGCCCCTAGGTACCACCTCCACCTTCGCCCAAAACTCCTCTACCGCGGATACCTCGTCGCCGGTGTACCCGAGCCTCTCCATCGTTGTCTCGTCCACCATCAGGTAGGAGACAACGAGCCGGACCCATTTCTGTCTTCGTTGGGGCCTGAGGCCATCGGTAGCCACGCCGGCATGCTCATCCTCCTCTCTAGCCAGAGGTAGGAGACGACCCCGACAAGTGTGGCCCACCTATCGGTGGCCCATCTCTCTCTCCCTCGCTCCTCGGAGCCGCTGACCGCAGGGGCCCGCGGATCAGGTTCAAACCTGACAGCGCGCGTGCCTGGGCAAGCTAGCTGGTTGGCCTTTGGGCCGGCCCAGTCCCTGGCCAAGCCAGGCCACGGGCTGTAGCCCTTTTCTGTTATTTTTAAAACTTGATTTTCAATGATTTTTATAAAAAGATTTAACTAGTGAAATAATATGATTTTTACACTCTTATTTTCCTAAAAACATGTAGTATTTATCAGAACCCTTAAAGTAATTTTTGCAACAACTATTCTATTTTATAACAATATAAAGCATTAATTTGGAATAGTTTTGCTTCTGTTAAGTTGATTTTTAAAAATATTCCTTCATTAGAAACAAAAGCAAATATTTTTAAAAGAACAACCTGGATTTATCAGTAATAACCAACATTTTTAACATGACTGTGTGATCTGTTTGAGAGTGAGCTACTTATTATATTATCTTTATACGATGATAGAAAACCCGTGTGACGAAGGAGTTGGAGCGAAAGACCTCGAAGACCCCGGATACCTAGCTGACCAAGGCAAGCAACCCTTTGACCATGACTGAGGATATGTTATATTGCATGCTAGTGTAGCAAATATTTTCCGTTGCATATGATCATAAGTACCGGTAAATCATTGAAGTGATGTTACCGATGGCTCCTCCGGAGCACATGCATTGAGCTTGATCCTACCACCTATGAGGGTCATGCTAATATCATGTTGACAAGTAAAGCTAGAATAGCAATAGCATGAGCATGTTGTTGACATAAATCAAAGATTTATGAAAACCTCTTCGGGTGCCACTAATGCCCTAGGGTGATGATGAGTTAGGTGGCCACTTTTGGAGAAGTGGTGCATCGGGTATTTGTGTTAGTATGGTCCCCGCATGGTTGATACTGTCCAGAGTCGGTGCTCGTAAGACGTACAACATGTGGGGTGGGCACCAATCGAGTGGACCTATTTGGCTAGTACCGTCGGGGGAAAGGCATTGATTGGGTACTTACCTCGGGTATGTTATATACCGCGAGTCGTGGATGACACATAAGTTTCCTGGATCTCGTGGGTCTAGCGTACTACCTCTGCAGAGTGTAAAACTATTGAAATAGCCTTGTCCATGGTCAAGGACAGTTGGGTAATCCTGCTAAAACTACGTCCAGTCGTTTCCGAATAAACCAAGTGTGTGTGAGTACGTGGTAAATGGTGTTTCATGAAAGCATTGATATGACCAAGTTTGGTGACTTGGCATATAGGGTGAACCCGGAGTGTTCAGACCTTGACAGATATATTGATATCTGTAACCTGTTCCTCAAAGTAACATTTAGCTTATGTTGCATACTGATGATCATGTTTATTACAACAAGTTCTTTTCCACCAAAGATGCATATTATTTTTATCCTTCACTTGCATTGTTCATATCATGGGCTGTTTGCGAGTACATTCAAAAGTACTCATTGGCTTGCCACAGGTTATGTTATTGACCAGAAATGGAAGGACCGGAGTTTGGAGATGAGTACGTCTTCGGAGATGCCCCTACGAACTAGGACGCTTCCCAGTCAGAATGCCTTTGGTGTAGGCTGATGGCATGGGCACTCGCTTAGCCCTAAGATTTCCGCTATTAGTTGTATCAATGTGATTCAGCCTTATAGGCCCTACCTTGTGAACTTGACCATTCGGTCACGTGATGTAATAATTCGGTACTTGGATGTAAGACTCTTAATATTCAGTATCTGTGTGTTCGGTGAGCATTGATCTCTGGGATCACTGAGCACATTCATTCGGTAATCTCGACTCGTAAGTTGGGGTCCCCACACTATCTTCCGCCTATCAAAGTCATCAAGAAATCATTTGAACCAGTTGAAGGCAAAGCTAAGTCTGTGATTGATGAAGGAAATCGGCCCCTAGATGGCCAATTTCGCAAGGCTGACACTTACTCCTCATATGATAACACTTCCACTCAAGAACCTTCAAGACCAACTTCCCCTAGGGTGATGACTAACAGAGAGCTTCTCCTCATTCTTCACCAGAAAGTCGATCGCAATCACAAGTGGGTAAAATGCCAGTTTGGCGCCATTGTGAATATCGCTCAACGAGACTCAAAATGCAGTGAAGAAAAATCACTATTATCTTCATGAGGTATTTGATCGCACTTGGGCCACACTGGCTCACCTGAAGACTCCTGAGGAACTTGAAGAAATGTAATTTACTCAAGACTTTGACTGGTTGTGGCCTCCAAAGAAGAAATTCAAGCCTATTCCAGTTCCTGACTTAGAGGACATCTCATTTTTTTCATTTCGCACTGCAAAATCAGATGAAGAACCACACGATACTGCAACTGGTCCAAAAAATAAATCTTCCTCCAAGGATGCTCACGTCTCTACATCAACACAAAAGTGAAATTCTTCAAGGGCGTTAATCCTCAATTTTGTCCCTTTTCGTCACTTGATGACAAAGGGATAGAAATCTGAGAGTTAGTCTTCAAGCGAGATTCTATTTATGGGCTTATATACTTTATTAAGTTACAAACTCTTGGCTCTTCTGAAGTGTTTGATGTAATGAGTTGTAACTTAAGCCCGACGGTGTTCTGACTCTTTTGAACGTTTTTCCTCGCATGCCTATTCCTCAAAGTTTATTAATGCTGGCATGCTGAAATACGTGAGACATAATTTTCAATCATGCATTTCTAATTCCTCATACTTTATGTCAAATGCATGCATGAATTGCAAGATATAGAGGAGATCTCCATGATATAAATCATCAATGTGCATCTGCTGTTCAAAGCAAATTCCTCATAATATGCACATCTTTAGGGAAAGTTTCTCTCTATCTTGATTTCAAATTCCTCAAACTCTGTACTTACATTCCATATTATTATCCCGTTGAAAACTTAACCTAATTTTCATCAACCACCAAAAAGGGGGAGATTGTAAGTGCATCTAGTGCCCCTTAGTGATTTTGGTAGTTTCAAGACTTATAGGTTAAGAAACTGATATGTTTGTGAGTGTACACAAGCTCTATAAGTCGCTGAGGAGTCTGAGTTATCCGATGAGTATCGACCCCTAAAAATTTATGTCTTCAAGTGAAGACTTTGGTCTTTACAAAGACTTTGATCGCGAAGAAATTGCGAAGAAATTGGTATTCCTCATGAAGATATTGAAGATGAGGAATTCGGTGTGTCATGAAGAAAACACTCTGAAGACTTTGGACCTTGAAGACTTACTCTTTCTGTTTCATTTTCTTTACACTTTAGTCATAGGAACACCGTACTGTTAAAGGGGGTCGAGGTAAAACTACGGAATGATTTTCCTCATGATGCTCAACCCAAGCCTAAATCTACCAAAGCATCAAAGTGATGAATATGCGAGACATGAGGACTTTCACAGTTGAAAGTTCCGACCGTTGCCGCGCCACGCGCCACCTCACTGATCTTATCCACCCAACGATCATATTATTAAAGTGAATTTATGTCAAATCATGTCGCGATGCTCCCAGGCTATAAATAACCGCCCCCACAATCACTTGATGGTTAGCCGCTCCGAGAGAAAATGACACTAGTCATTTAGAGCAACCCAAATTCCTTAGAGTCTTCGAGAGAAAATCATAAAGTGAGGAAATACCCCAAACACCAAACCCAAACCAAAAACCCAAGTGATTGAGCATCATTGAAGAAGTTGTTCCTATGTGGAACCGACGCTTGTTACCTTTGAGGACTATGTATCGTCCAGACGGTTAGGCGTCATAGTCTAGAGCATCCAGCAGTCAGTTGTGGATCATCAGGTGACCGAGTTTGTGAGGGTTTGGAAGTCTGCCCTGAAGACTTACCACTAGTGTTGGGCGAGGACTGTGTGTCCTTAGCTCAAGGAGAATATGGTAGGGACCGTGTGTCCCGGGACTATGTGTCCTTTGGTTTCAATGCCAAGCTGCTCCGAACCAGACGTACAACTATCACAGCAGTTGGAACTGGGTCATCAACAACTGTCTTCATCAAGCTACGGGTTTTATTTATTCAACCTTCTCATTTCCTCAATTGTATGTTGACGACTTTCATCTGTACTATTTCAAGAATCTGTTTGAAGACTTTCTATGAATTTCCTCAACCTCAAATTCTTCACTTGAGTTAATCTTCACCTTCTTACCCTGTACTTGCGAAATGTGCAAATCGAATCTCTGAAATCTCATCGAGTACTTTGTTGTAGACGTTTTTGCTCACCTGATCCTCTACTATTTCCGTTGCACTTAGTTCATGACTGAGGACTTTCCTCACTAGGAATTTCCTCAGTGGTGAAGTTATAAAAATCTCCTATTCACCCCCCTCTAGTCGATATAACGCACTTTTACACTCCCCTTTTATTAAATGGCTACAATTGTAGTATCAGATACAATTAAAGGAACAACAGCCGCTGGGGCTGCATCCAACCAGACTTCCGGAGGAGAGAACCTAGCTAATCATGCTAACTCATGAGCTACCTTATTATTCTCCCTAAAACAGTGCTCGAAAAGAATATGATTGAAATCTAAGGACAAAAATAACAATCATCTAAGATTGCGCGGGCCACCGAGGATGAATATCCTTGTTTCAGTGCTGAAATCACCTACACATTATTAGAGTTTACTTCGAGTCTGCTGCATCCCGCTGTTCGGCCAAGGTTCATATCAAACCTAAAAAAAATAACTTCTGTAGTGAGGGCGTCATAGCAAATTTCCAGCTTCTCATGTGCAGTAGCAATAAACTTTCCATTATGGTCTCTGATTACAACACCTACCCAGCACTGAGGAGAATCTTGATCAAAGGTAGCATCAATACTTATCTTAACATAGTCCCTCCTCGGTTTCTAGCCTTCTATTCGAACTTTAGGCTTTCTGGAATTTGCAGGAATGAAGTTTGCCGCCATAACTCGAACAACCAGGTTGATTTGCGCCGCTGTTTGAGGGACTCCTCCATGAGTAATTTTCCTCCTTTCCCACCATAAGTACCAGCAGCATATAGCCACTGTTTCTTTCAGCTTCGGCAAGCCCAACACATGGATGTGATTATCTGGTAAGTTTAGTAAGAAATCAACCACTGCCTCGCCTCGCAGATACAATTGTAGCCCAACCTTTATCACATCCCTCATTCCAAGGAGTTCCGAAAGCTGAACCGTGACAAAGAATTCAAATAGGAGATGACGGATGTTCTCCGGGCCATTGTTGCAACATGGGCAAGTTGGCTTGATCTTGAGATGCCTGTCAGCTAAGATTGATCGGCATGGTATGGCACTATGAAGGATTATCCAAACAAAAAAATTGATCTTAGCTGGGCAACAAAGACTCCAGGCCGAGTCCCATATAGATGTTGGTGAGGAAGAACCTAGAGAACCTCAATATTATGTCCGAATTTTGAGTCCCAAATAGCGTGGTAAGCAGACTTTACCGTGAAATCTTCTGATTTTGTAAGACTCCATGCCAAGAAATCTGACATTTCATAAACCAGGATCTTGGAGCATCAATAGAGCAAAGGGTCTGATTCACCAGCGATAAGCCCCAGTCTCCTGACACTGGATCAATGAGGTATGCATCCCATGAGAGAAGATGATCCCGTCTACTAGAAATAACCTTTCGGTTTGGTGAGAGTGGGATCCATTGATCCGCCCATATATTAATTTTATGACCATCGCCAACCCTCTAGATGTGACCAAGTTTCAGAGTTTCCACACCTGCCATTATGCTTTGCCATGTAAATGAAGCTTTCTTTTTCAGTCTTGCATTCATGAGATCATATTCGGGATAATATTTTGCTTTGAGAATATTAGCACAAAGTGACCTGGGATCATCGATAAGGCGCCAAGCTTGTTCTTTCAGTAAAGCTAGATTGAAGCAATGGCTGTCTCTGAAACCCAATCCCCCTCTACTTTTCGGTATGCACATCTTCCACCAGGCAAACTAGTGCATTCTCTTATGCGATGCATCTTCCTCCCACCAATAACTCGAGATCGCGTCTGTAATTCCTTTGCAGATTTTCTTAGGAATTTTGAAGACTAACATCGTGTAAGTTGGTATGGCTTGTGCAACCACTTTGATTAGCACTTCCTTACCTCCAGATGACAGATTTCTTTCCTTCCATCCTAACAATCACAAGACCAACTGGTCGATTAAATATTGGAAGCTGTTTGATTTGTCCAGACTAAGGGTAGAGGGCAGTCCCAAGTACTTGTCATTCAAAGCCTTTGTCATGATATTTAGGATGGTATAGACCTAAGCCTTTATGTTTACCTCCGTACTCGGACTGAAGAAGATACTAGATTTCTCCACACTCACCAGCTGTCCAGAAGCGCCGCAATAAACATCCAAAACAACTTTCAAGCTGGATGCATTCTTTGCATTTGCTTTCATCAAAATTAAAGAGTCATCAACAAACAAGAGGTTTGAAACAGATGGGGCATTGCAGCAAACCATGAGCCCTTCTAGTTCACCTGATTGTCCTGCATGGTGAAGGAGCGATGTCAGTCCTTCAGTAACCAACAGTAATAAATACGGAGATAAAGGACCCCCTGGCGAAGACCTCGCGATGGTTTGATAGTATCTATTTCAGCTGAATTATACCTCACTCTGTATTCCACTAATGAAACACAACTCATGATCATTTTGATCCATTTAAACCTAAAGCCCAACTTGAGAAGTATAGCCTCCCAAAAAACCCATTCCACACGATTATATCCTTTGTGCATATCCAACTTTACCGCACACCATCCCTCCTTGCCTTGTTTCTTCTGTTTAATTGCATGTGCACACTCGCAGGCTATCATAATGTTATCGGTGATTAGTCTCCTAGGAACAAAGTCACTTTGTGTGGGGCTAATGATTTCTGCCAACCAGATTTTCAGTCTTGTAGAAATCATCTTGGAGATAACTTTATATACCACATTGCACAAGCTAAGAGTTCTAAACTGTTTAACAGTCTCAGGCGTGTTGATCTTGGGGATCATAACAATAGTAGTATCATTCCAGGATGGTGGAATTACTTGTGAGTTAATAGCCTCAAGCACTCCCCTAACCAGATCGTTCCCCAACATTGGCCAAAATCTCTTGTAAAAAATTGCATGTAAACCATCAGGTCCGGGTGCTTTGAAATCACCAATTGAGAATAACGCTTTCTTAACCTATTTTGTAGTATAGGGTCCATAAGGCCATCATTCATGTCCTCTGTCACATGTCTAGGCACCCTAGACACCACATTCTCATCCGGCAATTGGACCTGTGCTGTAAACAAGTCTGAAAAATAAGTGGAGATGATGGAACTGATGTCATCTTCGCTTTCCTTGCACACATCGGTATCGTCGAGCAGCTTCTTAATGCAGTTGCACTTCTTACGAGCATAGGCTGCTCTATGAGAATAAGAATTGTTTTGGTCTCCATGCAGTAGACAGTTGGCCCGACCCCGTTGGAGCCATATGAGCTCTTCTTGGTCAAGCAGATTTTCAAGGAGAACATGGATATCTTTCATGTTCTACCAACTCTCCGAAATATTCATTCCCCTCCTCAATTTCTCTAAATCTTTCTTCAGCTTATTAACCCTCTCCTTAGGACTCTTGAGGGTCTCACGATCCCATACATGCAGATCATGCAACACTGCCTTGGTTCGGCTCGCTAGTGAAGGGCCTAGACCCACAGTCTTGGCACGCTCCCATGATGAGGTGATGATCTCATTGACAGTCCCTTCGTCTAACCACCGGGCTTTGAACATATGTTTCCGATTCGTTTGTTGCCTCATGAATGGTTTAAAATACTAAGTGTCCAGTAAAATAAGCCTCTAATCAGTGTGGGAATGATGTTCATGAATCAGGGCCGCATGAGAAAAAATTCCGCCCACATCTCGTTGCAAAGAGCGCTGTCTAAACTCTCTCTGACTAGCCCTCTACTCCATGTGAAAGTGTCCCCTATCACCATCACATCCTGGAGCCCACGGTCCACAATGCAATTTCTGAAATCTCGCATGTAGTGGTCCTGCCGTATATTGCCTCCTTCCTTCTCGCCCATGTTAGCAATTTCATTAAAGTCATTTATAACAATACATGGACCAGAGTTGTTTGTGTTGATGTCCCGAAGATACGACCATGAGAGATGCTTCCTATCCCAGTTTGGTTCTCCGTACCCTATGATTCGCCATGCTAGGGAATTCCCATTCATAATTAAACCATCAATGAAGTTATTCGAGGAATAGTACAAAATCACTTCAAAAGAGGAATTATAGTAACCTTGAAGGTGCGGTTGGAGGCCGGGGTCTGGGCGCCGCCCAAGATGGAGGCCACCGCCCTGACCTCCTGGAAGCCCCCAACCCCATCGTCCTGCCTGTCTTCATCCCTCCTTGTGGGTGGCGGAGGCACACGAGGTAGTCCAGCCTCACGAGGGCAAACCTGACGAGGCTGACCGCGTCGTTGCCCCTCCTGAGGGTCGTCGCGCCAGCGGTCCTCCTGAGCCTGGCCGCGACAGTGGTCTTCATGAGGCCGCTCGCACCACCACTGACGCGGCTCTCCGTCTTCCCAGCGGCCCCGCCGCGCACGGGGCCTCTGCCTCCCCGTCCAGGGCGCCTGCTGAAGTGCTCGACATGGGCCAGTCGGAGCTCTTGGCACTCAGAGGTATCATAGCCGCTGGTGCCATGGAAGATGCACATCTGCCCCCCTCCGGACGGATGCTCTCCCCCTCGTCCGTACTTTGCCTCAAGCTTGGCTGCGAGCACCGCAAGAGCCTTGCGCTTCACCTCCTTGGCCTTGGCCTTCTTCTCTTCTGGTTCTGCCACCAAAGGCCCGAGGAGATACATGCGACCTTCGTCAGCCCTGGCGCACTTGTTTGCCAAGTTGAACATCTCCAGTGCGGTGCTCATTTCATCACTCATGGCGAGCTCCTCCTTCATCTTGAGGTCGGTGACTCCCTCGGAGAATGCCGAGATGATGTCCTTGTCCGATGCCTTGGAGACCTTGAGGCGCATGATCGTGAAGAACTATATGAACTTTTTAGGGTCTCCCCCTCATGCTCCTTGATGCGCCGCAGGTCGTTCACGGTGGGGGCACTGTCGCGATTGCCCTGGAAGTTGGCGATGAAGTGCTCACGCCTGATATCCTAAGAGGTGATGGACGCCTTTGGAAGGTTGAGGAGCCAAGAGAGCACTCCACCCTTGAGCACCATGGGAACCCGCACGCCATGACCTTGTCGCCTCCTCCTGCCGCCCTGATGCTCATCGTGTAGAGTTGTAGGAACTTTGCCGGGTCTAGGGTGCCATCATAGTGCGGGGGCAGGTTGGGCTTGAACTTGCAAGGCCACGTAGTTGGGTAGAGTTCAGGGGCAATGGCGAGGCATCCCACCGGTCCGATGGGTGTAGCGCGTGCGGGGGCGACCAGGCCGTGTTGCTCCAATGGGTCTGCTTCGGGCGGGGCGTGCTCGCGGTCCGGGACTTGCAGCGCCGGGAGCGTGCGAGCGTCGGTGCGCGATCGAGGAACCACCTGAAAGCTCGCTTCGTCACCTGGCCTCGCCCTGGGCTTGCAAGGTTGGTCGCGGGGACATGCTTCCTGCCTGGGCTCGGGACGCACATCATGCCGCGATGGTGGGGGCGGAGCATCTTGCTCCTTGTCGTTTGCTTGGGATGGTTGGGGCCGAAACGAACAGCAGGGCACTGCGGAGTTGCCGGAGGAGGCAACGAGCTCCTCGATGCGCTGAAGCCAGTCATTGTGGCGGTCAGCGGCGGACCGGTAGCGGAGCAGCTCGGTGGCCATGGCAAGCGCGCGTCGTCCGTGTGGCATATCTGGTCAGGCGTGCGAGGCCGCCCCTGAAGACCGGACGAGCGATGGAGTGGTTGTGCGGCCGTCGGGGTGCTCGGTAGCCGGCTGGGAGGAACCCTGCTGTTCTTGAGCGTCGGGGCCCGTGGCGGCATTCACCACGGGCGATGGTGACCGGCGCGCGTCGCCGGGTCTGCGGGCACCGTTTGAGCGGCGCGGGTGGCGCGGCGTTCGACACGGGGCCGACGAGCGTCAGCCATGGGAGCAGCGAAGCTTGGTGAAGGCGGGGCTCGGAAGAAACCTTGACACGCCCCCTACCTGGCGCGTCAAATGTCGGATTTCGAGCTCCGCAAAACCATAAAGATTCAAACTCAGGGTCGTGTATGAAGATGTCTCACAGGCTCGGCTCACCTAGTTCGCTACTCGCCGAGAATGGCAAGGAACTCACTCGATGGTGAGGAAGACGCTGAACGCGGCACTTTACCCAGGTTCGGGCCACTGAGAAGCGTAATACCCTACTCTTGCTTTGGTGGATTGCCTCTCGTGGAGGTTGGTGGACGAACTAGTACAGTGCTCAAGTGCCTCCGGAGGCTGGGTGGCTTTTCATGGTGCTAGTGGGTGGATGAATCGATCTCTGTGAATGAATTGATCCCCCCTCTACGAAGTATCCTATCCTCTATATATAGTGGCGGCCCGGATCCTCTTCCCTTATCGTTTTGGCGGGAAGGGATCCCACAGTGACCAATTTCAAAGGGGAACAGGGGAACATGCTCCGTCTGCCCAAAGGTGGTCTTCGCCTCCAAAGTGACTATCAGCGCAACATGGTTGGGTCTAGGGATGACGCCCGTCCTGCTGGCGGGCGGCGATGGCTTTGTTACACCAGAAGGGAAACCTTTGGAAGATGCCTTGGGAACCCCGATACGTCCTTGCCCTCTTTGCACTAAAGGGGAAACTACTCTGCCCTGCTGTCTGCTGCTCGCCTGTCCTTCCTACACGTCATCCTTGACTTGTGAGGCCGGGCCTTGCTTTGGTATCTCCGCCGCTCCGGAGGGGTCCTGAGGAGGCCCCCTCCGGGTCTTGAAGCTGCTCCTCCTCGCGGGCCTTTGACCCTCATGAGGGCCTTGCCTTGAGGATCGCCGGGCCCGTTGGTTTTGGTCGATGAAGCGGGTCTGCCCTGGGCCACACGCAGGCAGGTCTGGGTACCCCCATTCCGAGAACGTCGATAGTATTGTACCGGGATCATCAAAAGTGTTCCAGGGGTCCATCGTGAGGGGCCACCTCCCCCGGAGGACCACCTGGGCTGAAAGTGGGTGGGAACCAGCCTCTTAGTCGGTTGGGAACCCTAGGGCGTGGGGGCTCCTCTCACTAACTTGGGAGGCAAGCCTCCCCCTTGGCCGTCGCCACCCCCTATAGAGGCATCTAGGGTGGCCGGCCCCCTCTCCCCTTCCCCCCATAAATAGATGGGGGGTGAGATGGCTGTGGCACACCTGAAACCCTAGCCCCTGGCGCAGCCATTCCCCCTCCTACACCTCCTCGTCCTCCGTGGCACTTAGCAAAGCTCTGCTGAAGAACTACGAGCTCCATTGCCACAATGCCATCACGCTGCCGGAGCTCTCCCTCAACTTCTCTTTCCCCCTTGCTAGATCAAGAAGGAGGAGACGTCCCCAGGCGGTATGTGTGTTGAACTCAGAGGCGCCGTTCGTTCGGTAGTTGGATCGGATCTTACGAGATGTGAATCGCCGCGAGTACGACTCCATCAACCGCGTTCTTTGCAACGCTTCCGTTTAGCGATCTTCAATGGTATGAAGATGCACTCCCTCTCTCTCGTTGCTAGCATCTACTAGATTGATCTTGGTGACACGTAAGAAAATTTTGAATTATTACTACGTTCCCTAACAGTGGTATCAGAGCTAGGTCTATGCGTATATTCTATGCATGAGTAGAACACAAGTAGTTTTGGGCGATGATTTGGTCAATTTTCTTACCGTTGCTAGTCCTACCTTGATTCGGCGGAATTGTGGGATGAAGTAGCCCAGACCGACTTTACACGTACGCTTACGTGAGACTGCTTCCACCACGTGACATGCACTTCTTGCATAAGGTGGCTAGAGGGTGTCTGTCTTTCCCACTTTAGTCGGATCGGATTCGAAGAAGAGGGTCCTTATGAAGAGTAAATAGCAATTGGCATATCACCGTTGTGCCTGTTACATAGGTGAGAAACGTTCTTGCTAGAAACCCATAGCAGCCACGTAAAACTTGCAACTACAATTAGAGGTCGTCTAACTTGTTTTTGCAGGGTATGCTATGTGATGTGATATTGCCAAGAGAATGTGATGGAATATATGTGATGTATGAAATTGATCATGTTCTTGTAACAGAATCACGACTTGCATGTCGATGAGTATGACAACTGGCAGGAGCCATAGGAGTAGTCTTAAGTTTATTGTATGACATGCGTGTCAATCAGAAACGCCATATGATTACTTTACTTTATTGCTAACGTTAGCCATAGTAGTAGAGGTAATAGTTGGCGAGGCAATTTCATGAAGACACGATGATGGAGATCATGGTGTCGTGCCGGTGACGATAGTGATCATGCCGCGCCCCGAATATGGAAATCAAAGGCGCAAGATGATATTGGCCATATCATGTCACTTTATAATTTGCATGTGATGTTTATCATGTTTTTACATCCTATTTTCTAAGAACGACGGTAGCATAAATAAGATGACCCTCACTAAAATTTCAAGAAATGTGTTCCCCCAAGTGTGCACCGTTGCGAAGGATCATGTCTTCTAAGCACCACATGATGATCGGGTGTGATAGATTCTAATGTTCGCATACATCGGGTGTAAGCCAGATTTACACACGCGAAACACTTAGGTTGACTTGAAGAGCCTAGCATGTATAGACATGGCCTCGGAACACGAGAGACAGAAAGGTCAAACATGAGTCGTATAGTAGATATGATCAACATGGAGATGTTCACCATTGATGACTAGTCTGTCTCACGTGATGATCGAACACGACCTAGTCGATATGGATCATGTATCACTTAGATGACTAGAGGGATGTCTATCTGAGTGGGAGTTCATTAAATAATTTAATTAGATGAACTTAATTATCATGAACTTAGTCTAAAATTGTCTTTATAATCTATACTGTAGTTCCAATGGCCCACACTAATGTTGCCCTCAACTTCAACGCGTTCCTAGAGAAAACCAAGCTGAAAGACGATGGAAGCAACTATAAAGACTAGGTCAGTAACTTGAGGCTCATCCTCATTGCTTCCAAGAAAACATATGTCCTTGATGCACCCCTAGGTGACGTGCCCATTTTTCCAGCAACTCAAGATGTTATGAACGCCTGGAAGTCGTGTAGTGATGATTACTCTTTGGTTCAGTGCGGCATGCTTTACAGCATAAAACTGGGGCTCCAAAAGCATTTTGAGCAACATGGAGCATATGAGATGTTCCAAGAGCTGAGAATGGTTTTCCAAGATCATGCCCGGGAAGAGAGATATGAAGTCTCCGACAAGTTCTTTAGTTGTAAGATGGAGGAAAATAGTTCTGTTAGCGAGCACATACTCAAAATGTCTGGGTTGCACAACCGCTTGTCTCAGTTGGGAGTTAATCTTCTGGATGAATCAGTTATTGACAAGATTCTCTAGTCGCTTCCACCTAGCTACAAGACCTTTGTGATGAACTAAAATATGTAAGGAATGGAGAAGTCCATTCCTGAGTTATATTCGATGCTGAAATCAGCGGAGGTGGAGATCAAAAAGGAACATCAAGTGTTGATGGTGAATAAGACCACCAGTTTCAAGTAAGGCCAGGGTATGAAGAACTTCAAGAAGGACGGCAATGTAGTTGTCACACCCAGCAAATCAGTTGCCGGGAAGAAGCCCAAGAATGGACCCAAGCATGAGACTGAGTGCTATTATTGCAAGGGAAGCGATCACTGGAAGTGGAACTGCCCCAAGTAGTTAGCGGATAAGAAGGCCGGCAACGTCATAGGTACATATGATATACATGTTATGGATGTGTATCGTACCAGCGCTCGTAGTAGCTCCTGGGTATTTGATACTGGTGCGGTTGCTCACATTTGTAACTCAAAACGGGAGCTGCAGAATAAGCGGAGAGTGGTGAAGGACGAGGTGATGATGCGCGTCGGGAATGGTTCCAAGGTCGATGTGATCTCTGTCGGCACGCTAGCTCTACATCTACCTTCGTAATTAGTTTTAGAACTCAATATTGTTATTTAGTACCAGCTTTGAGCATGAACATTGTATCTGGATCTCATCTGATGCGAGATGGCTACTCATTTGAATCCGAGAATAATGGTTGTTCTATTTATATGAGAGATATGTTTTATGGTCATGCCCCGCTGATGACGAGATGATGTATATACTTCTCGCTCCTTGTTGGTTACCCCAAGTGGAAGGATGAGATGTAATCAGCTGCAAGTTTTCCCTTACACGGAGACTGTAAGGTTTATCGAACTAGGAGGACTCCGACAATCAACAAGTAGGTGTCTTCCACCCTGGCGCTAGCACAAGACGTGGACCTGCACAGACACAAATAACTTTTCTCCCAACGAGTACAAAGAAGTTTTAAATCTCTCCGGCCTTTTAGTTTGCAAAGGATCAAAGCACAAGCGGGAAAAGTGATAGTGATTGCAACAGGAAAGTAAATGAAAGCAGTAAATGATGGAGGTGTAAGCAATGGTGGTGGTATCGACCGGAGTCAAATGATGTTCACTAGTGATGTCTCTCTCCCAAAAAACGATAAACAAGTATGCTTGGGTGAACAAATTACAGCTGGGCAATTGACAGAATATGAACGCACAGCAATGCTAATTATGCTACTTGAAATTTAGAGGCTCAATAGTAATGGGTAGTACACCAAGACAAGTAGACCGTTTATTCATCAGCAACTACTCACTAATCATCCACCTTGAGATATCTATCCAGAACATCTCGCTGGTATTAAGTTGCGAGCCCCACCCATAGTGTAAACTCAAAGCAAAGGACAACTGCATTAACGAACTATGTGTAAGGTAAACAATCCTTGCAACCGTGGTCACAAGCACCGTTGTTTTATCCCTGGTAGCAACAGTACACCCCTTAGTCTGATGTTTCTATCACTCAAGCTAGACATCAGGGGGCACGAACCCACAATCATGCATAACACTCCCTCTTGGAGTTACAATCTACTACTCGTCCAAAGCAATACAAAGCAACGGAGAACATGCATGAATCACTAAAGAACATAATATAAAAAGGATAATCAAATATATAACTCATAACAATCTGAAAATAATCTCATAATCCATCGGATCCCAAAAAACTGAGCATTGCAATAGCATGAAAATTACATAGGTGCCTTGATCATGTAGGGCAGCTCACAAGGACTAATCATGGAAGCACAAGATTGGAGAGAAGACATCACATAGCTACTAGTCATGGACTCATGGTCCAACGAGGACTACTCACGACACGTCCGGGAAGTGTCCATGGCGATGGAGAAGCTCCCATAGGTCAATCATCCCTCCAGCAGGGTGCCGGGAAGAGGTCTCCTGACGCTCCCGATCTCAGAAGCGCTGCGCCGGCGGAACGATGGAGAAATTTGCGATTCTGGATCCCGTATAGGGTTTTCCTCGTCGAGGGGTAAATATAGGCAAAAGGAGGGCACAAGAGGGCGTAGGACCTACCCAGGCGGCTACTCGGCGCGGGCTGGGTGTGGGCCGCGCTCACAGGTCGCCTGGGGGGCCCCCGGCACCCCTCTGGCCCCCTTTCGTATTTCGTGAAGCTTGTGGTGCGGTTATTTCTATATATTTTTCTCGGGATTTTTGGGGCTCTGGAAAATTGGGGTAAAGCCCCTGCAAAAAAGACATCAGCAGAAAGAAACTGGCAGTGGGTGCACTGAGTTAGTAGGTTAGTCCCAATATGTGTAAAAAGATATAAAAGTGTAGCAAAACATATAACAATGTCAGCCAAAAGGTCATGGAGAAAGCAAAAATTATAGATATGTTTGGGTCATATCAATATCCCCAAGCTTAATTCATGCTCGTCCTCGAGTAGGTAAATGATAACACACATATAAGAACTTCAAAGTAAAGCAAGTGAAATATGCAATTCAAGTCAAGACAATAACAAGCAAGAGTCTGTATCTAGTATTGAAATTAGCAAAGTAAGAACATAAGGGTGGAAGAGCTCTCGTTGTCCGTGACTCGAATGTCTCCAAATGGTGTTCGCGTGCAAGAAGTGGGAGATGGGGTTAGAGCATAATATATATATTTTTAATTGAGAAATCAATCTACTAAACCTCACACTTGGTCTCGTTCGGAATCTTATTTTGACTTATCCCCAGACCACTAGTCAGGCACAAGTCAAAATGATCCTCTCCCTTTCGACTTTGAGCACTCATGCAATGGATGAGCGTAAGCAAGATGTGTTGGCACTAAGGATGGCAAATAGAATAATTATGGGGAAGGAAGACAAAAAGGTGTGAAAGGCTCACATCAATGAGGACAACCACATGCGAGATAAAGACAAATGATAGATATGATGTGATGAGTAGGGATTGCCATGCAACGGATGCACATATGAGCTAAGGAAAGCTCTCCAATGGAACTAGTGGGTGCAGCCAACTTGCTTGCTCATGAAGACCTAGAGCTCATTTGAGGAGGCTCATCATTGGAATATGCAAGCCAAGTTCTATAGTGTAAGGGTCCCCACATAGTTATGCATGAATGACAATCTCTATGTAGTACAAATAAAGCAATGGCGTACGAGTGTGCGCCTTTCAAAACGAATAGTAGTGTTGCCCCCTTCTCTCTTTTTTTCTTTCTTTTTATTTTATTTTTGTGGCCTCTTTGGCTCTTTATTTTTGTCTCTCATTTGTCCTCTTTGGGATCTTTTCATTTATCCTCTTTGGGATCTTTTCCTCACTTAAGGGCAACACTCTATGTTTTACAAGAATAAAAAGAAGATCATCCCACTTTATAAGAAGTACTAAAGATAAATACAAGTGAAAACTATCATGATGTATGCAAATGTATGCCTCTACCAGTGTAGCAGGATATGCAATGAAACTAGCGCGTCATGTAGCAGTAATAAGGCCAAGGCCCAACTATCATGCGGCTCCTCGATCAAGCAAAAACATGTATGACATGAAGATCAAGTCATGAGATGGTAGATGTTGCATGGCAATGTATCTCGGAAAGGCTATGGAAATGCCTTAATAGGTAGGTATGGTGGCTGTTTTGCGGAAAGATATAATGAGGCTTATGATGACAGAGCATATCATGCCAAGGGTTTAGATCCACCGGCGAAGTTTGCACCAACTCTCAAGATGAGAAAGGGCAATTCACGATACCGAAGAGGCTAGCAAAATATGTGTGGTGGAAGTGCCAACAATCGAATACTCACATTAGTCCGAAGAACTCATACACTTATTATCGGTAACTCTCTATCTAGCTAGGAAATTCACAAAGAGACAAGTACCTTGAGGAGGAGTGTTTGGGGGTTTGGTTATCCTTGCACATCCTCGACCCATGGTAACGTGTGGGTACTCTATATATTCCAACCCCTCTAGAGGTTAGCGATCAATTTAGCAGCTAGAGTTCTCAATTAATTTTTAGTTTTTAAAAAAACACGTATTTCGCAAAATACAACACCTATCACTAATAGGTTCAAGCTCTTGGCACCAATAGTCCAACCATTACTCAAATCAATACGTCAAAACTATTGCGAGTTACTACTATACTTAAATAGAAACCTCAATTACTTACTCATGCAAGACACACAACTCAGTGCAACGAGCCAACTCTGTAAACAAGATAAGCATGATAACTCAATAGAGTTCCAAAAGCAACCTAAATAATAGCCCTTAAAAAGATAACGCATGAAAACTAAGAGCTAAGCATGACAACAACTATGAAAAGATAGAGAACACACACAAAAAAACATAAGCATGAAAACCTATGTTGTGTTCTAGAGTGAAATGGAGTGTGTTTCTCTCCCAAACAAGCTAGGATAGGTACCGACTTGTTATTAACAGCAAGCAAAACTAAAAGAAACTAAAAAGTAAAGAGCGGGACACTCCAAGCATAGCACATAACGTATGAAGTGATAAAAATATAGCATGGAGATGGACGAACTGATGATTGTTGATAGAGAAGGGGATGCACGGGGGCATCCCCAATCTTATACGCTTGAGTCTCCTTGAATATTTCTTGGGGGTGCATGGGGGCATCCCCAAGCTTGAGCACTTGACACTCCTGGATCTTCTTTCATCATCTTGCATCGCATACTTGAAAACTCCCTTCATATGAAACTCATCATAAGCTGATTAGAGTGGTTAGTATCCATGATAAAATAATTCATTACCTACTGGAAGTAAAGGTTTTCATGAAAATATACTGTTGCTCATGATTTCCAAAAGGTTTTTCCAAAGGAAAAGCAAGCTTAAGATTTGCCAAATGATGAAAATGCAAAACATGTCAGAATCTGTGAAAAACAGAACATCAGGTAGTAAATATTTTTTCCGGGGTACTTCTGCAACTCAAATATAAAAACTCAGAACAGATGCCAGAAATAAAATTATATATATCATGCTGTCAAAACAATTCAGATAAAAAAGATGATATGGTGATTTTTGGCGAATTTTTCCGTCGAGCAGACAAAATCTGTTTCTGGACAACATGTCACAACTTTTGAACTTTCTTGCAATCAGAGGCTAAAACTTGGCACAAAGCTTGAAAATAAAGATACAATGATGTTGCTACAGTAGTAACAAGCATTAAGACCACTAACACTGAAAGTAAAAACAAATTGGGTTGCCTCCCAACAAGCGCTTTCTTTTATGCCTTTGAGCTAGGCATAATGCAAAAAGATCAAGTTGTATCAATTGAACCATCACAAAGATAATCAAAAAGCTCTTCAATAGTACAACTAATCTTAAGAGGACTGTCAAAGAGAGGTTTAGTAGCAACTGTTGGAAATATGCCCTAGAGGCAATAATAAATTAGTTATTATTATATTTCTTTGTTCATGATAATCGTTTATTATCCATGCTATAATTGTATTGATTGGAAACACAATACTTGTGTGGATACATAGACAAAACACTGTCCCTAGTAAGCCTCTAGTTGACTAGCTCGTTGATCAAAGATGGCCAAGGTTTCCTGGCCATAGGCAAGTGTTGTTACTTGATAACGGGATCACATCATTAGGAGAATCATGTGATGGACTAGACCCAAACTAATAGACGTAGCATGTTGACGGTGTCATTTTGTTGCTACTCTTTTCTATGTGTCAAGTATTTGTTCTTATGACCATGGGATCATATAACTCACTGACACCGGAGGAATGCTTTGTGTGTATCAAACGTTGCAACGTAACTGGGTGACTATAAAGATGCTCTACAGGTATCTCCGAAGGTGTTAGTTGAGTTAGTATGGATCGAGACTGGGATTTGTCACTCCGTGTGACGGAGAGGTATCTCGGGGCCCACTCGGTAATACAACATCACACACAAGCCTTGCAAGCAATGTGACTTAGTGTAAGTTGCGGGATCTTGTATTACGGAACGAGTAAAGAGACTTGCCGTTAAACGAGATTGAAATAGGTATACGGATACTGACGATCGAATCTCGGGCAAGTAACATACCGAAGGACAAAGGGAATGACATACGGGATTATATGAATCCTTGGCACTGAGGTTCAAACGATAAGATCTTCGTAGAATATGTAGGATCCAATATGGGCATCCAGGTCCCGCTATTGGATATTGACCGAGGAGTCTCTCGGGTCATGTCTACATAGTTCTCGAACCCACAGGGTCTGTACACTTAAGGTTCGACGTTGTTTTATGCGTATTTGAGTTATATGGTTGGTTACCGAATGTTGTTCGGAGTCCCGGATGATATCACAGACGTCACAAGGGTTTCCGGAATGGTCCGGAAACGAAGATTGATATATAGGATGACCTCATTTGATTACCGGAAGGTTTTCGGAGTTACCGGGAATGACGAATGGGTTCCGGGAGTTCACCGGGGGGGGGGGGGCAACCCACCCCGGGGAAGCCCATAGGCCTTGGGGGTAGCACACCAGCCCTTAGTGGGCTGGTGGGACAGACCAAGAAGGCCCTATGCACCATAGGAAGAAAATCATAGAGAAAAGAAAAAAAAAGGAGGAGGTGGGAAAGGGAAGAAGGACTCCACCCACCAAACCAAGTTGGACTCGGTTTGGGGGGAGACCTTCCCCCCTTGGCTCGGCCGACCCCCCTTGAGCCCCAAGGCAAGGCTCCCCGTCTCCCACCTATATATACGGAGGTTTTAGGGCTGATTTGAGACGACTTTTCCACGGCAGCCCGACCACATACCTCCACGGTTTTTCCTCTAGATCGCGTTTCTACGGAGCTCGGGCGGAGCCCTGCTGAGACAAGATCATCACCAACCTCCGGAGCGCCGTCACGCTGCCGGAGAACTCTTATACCTCTCCATCTCTCTTGCTGGATCAAGAAGGCCGAGATCATCGTTGAGCTGTACGTGTGCTAAACGCGGAGGTGCCGTCCGTTCGGCACTAGATCGTGGGACTGATCACGGGACGGTTCGCGGGGCGGATCGAGGGACGTGAGGACGTTCCACTACATCAACCGTGTTCACTAACGCTTCTGCTGTACGGTATACAAGGGTACGTAGATCACACATCCCCTCTCATAGATGGACATCACCATGATAGGTCTTCGTGCGCGTAGGAAATTTTTTGTTTCCCATGCGACGTTCCCCAACAGTGGCATCATGAGCTAGGTTCATGCGTAGATGTCTTCTCGAGTAGAACAAAAAAGTTTTTGTGGGCGGTGATGTGCGTTTTTCTGACCTCCTTAGTCTTTTCTTGATTCCGCGGTATTGTTGGATCGAAGTGGCTCGGACCGACATTACTCGTACGCTTACGGGAGACTGGTTTCATCGCTACGAGTAACTCCGTTGCTCAAAGATGACTGGCGGGTGTCAGTTTCTCCAACTTTCGTTGAATCAGAATTGACCGAGGAGGTCCTTGGATGAGGTTAAATAGCAATTCATATATCTCCGTTGTGGTGTTTACGTAAGTAAGATGCGATCCTACTAGATACCCATGGTCACCACGTAAAACATGCAAAAACAAAATTAGAGGACGTCTAATTTGTTTTTGCAGGGTATGCTTGTGATGTGATATGGCCAACGATGTGATGTGATATATTGGATGTATGAGATGATCATGTTGTAATAGTTAATATCGACTTGCACGTTGATGGTACGGCAACCGGCACGAGCCATAGGGTTGTCTTTAAACTAACGTTTGTGCTTGCAGATGTGTTTACTATATTGCTAGGACGTAGCTTTAGTAGTAATAGGATGAGTAGCACGACAACCGCGATGGCGACACGTTGATGGAGATCATGATAATGGAGATCATGGTGTGACGCCGGTGACAAGAAGATCGTGCCGGTGCTTTGGTGATGGAGATCAAGAAGCGCATGATGATGGCCATATCATGTCACTTATGAATTGCATGTGATGTTAATCCTTTTATGCACCTTATCTTTCTTAGAACGACGATAGCATTATGAGGTGATCTCTCACTAAAATTTCAAGACGAAATTGTGTTCTCCCCGACTGTGCACCATTGCGACAGTTCTTCGTTTCGAGACACCACGTGATGATCGGGTGTGATAGACTCAACGTTCACATACATCGGGTGCAAAACAGTTGCACACGCAGAACACTCGGGTTAAGCTTGATGAGCCTAGCATGTGCAGACATGGCCTCGGAACACATGAGACCGAAAGGTCGAGCATGAATCGTATAGTTGATATGATTAGCATAGAGATGCTTACCACTGAAACTATTCTCGACTCACGTGATGATCGGACTTGAGATAGTGGATTTGGATCATGTACCACTCAAATGACTAGAGAGATGTACTTTTTGAGTGGGAGTTCTTAAGTAATATGATTAATTGAACTAATTGTCATGAATATAGTCTAATGGTCTTTGCGAATTACGATGTAGCTTGCGCTAAATCTCTACTGTTTTTATATGTTCCTAGAGAAAATTTAGTTGAAAGTTGATAGTAGCAAACTTTGAAGAGGATTGTCCTCGTTGCTGCGCAGAAGGATTATGTCCTTAATGCACCACTCGGTGTGCTGCACCTCGCGCGTCATCTGTGGATGCTGTGAACATCCGAGATACACGTTTCTGATGACTACACGATAGTTCAGTGCAAAATACTTAATGGCTTAGAAGCAAGGCACTGAAGACGTTTTGAAACGTCACGGAACATAAGTGATGTTCTAAAGAGATGAAATTGTGATTTCATGCTCGTGCCCTTGTTGAGAGGTACGAGACCTCCGACAAGATTCTTTGTCCAAAAAGTAAAGGAGAAAAGCTCAATCGTTGAGCGTGTGCTCAGATTGTCTGAGTACGACAATCACTTGAATCAAGTGGGAGTTAATCTTCCAGATGAGATAGTGATGGTTCTCCAAAGTCACTGCCACCAAGCTGTGAGAGCTTCGTGATGAACTATAACATATCAAGGATAGATACAATGATCCTTGAGAGATTTGCGATGTTTGACACTGCGAAAGTAGAAATCAAGAAGGAGCATCAATAGTTGATGGTTTGTAAAACCACTAAGTTTCAACAAAGGCAAGGGCTAGAAGGGATACTTCGTGAAACGGCAAAACAGTTGCTGCACTAATGAAGAGACCCAAGATTAAACCCAAACCCGAGACTAAGTGCTTCTGTAATGAGGGGAACAGTCACTGAGGCGGAGCAACTCTAGATACTTGGTAGATAAGAAGGCTGGCAAAAGTCAAAAGAAGTATATTTGATATACATGATGTTGATGTGTACTTTACTAGTACTCCTAGTAGCATGAGGGTATTGGATACCGGTTCGGTTGCTAAGTGATTAGTAACACGAAATGAAAGCTACGGCATAAACAGAGACTAGCTAAAGGCAAGGTGACGATACGTGTTGGAAGTGTTTCCAAGGTTGATATGATCAAACGTCGCACGCTCCCTCTACCATCGGGATTGGTGTTAAACCTAAATAATTGTTATTTGGTGCTTGCGTTAAGCATGAACATGATTGGATCTTGTTTATTGCAATACGATTATTCATTTAAAGAGAATAATGGTTACTGTATTTTCTAGAATAATCACCTTCAATGGTTTATTGAATCTCGATCGTAGTGTTACACATGTTCATGATATTGGTGCCAAAAGATACGAGGTAATGATGATAGTACCACTTACTTGTGGCACTGCCGCTTGAGTCATGTTGGTATAAATTGCATGAAGAGGCTCCATGCTGATGGATCTTTATACTCACTTGATTTTGAATCACTAGTAACATGCAAATCATACCACATGAGCAAGGCCTTGTTTTCATTGAGATGAAATAAGATAGTAACTTGTTGGAAGTGATACATTTTGATGTATGCAGTCCAATGGGTGCTGAGGCACGCAGTGGATATCATTATGTTCTTACTTCAATGACGATTTGAGTAGATACTAGAGTATTTGCTTAATGAATCACAAGTCTGAAATATTGAAAAGTTCAATTCTGTTTCAGAGTGAAGTTCGTCGTAACAAGAGGATAAACTGTCTACGATATGATCATAGAAATGAATATCTGAGTTACGAGTTTTGTTACGCAGTTAAGACAATGTGGAAACTGTTTCGCGGTTCATGCCACCTAGAACATCATAGTGTGATGATGTGTCTGAACGTCATAGCCACACACTATTTGGTATGGTGCATGCTATGATGTCTCTTATCGAATTACCACTATCGTTTATGGGTTAAGCATTAGAGACAACCGCATTCACTTTAAATAGGGCACCACGTATTTCCGTTGAGATGACACAGTACAGTCTGAAGTTTAGAGAAATCTAAACTGTCGTTTCTTGAAAGTTTGGGGTTTCGACACTTATGTGAAAAAGTTTCAGTCTGATAAGCTCGAACCCAAAGAGGATAAATGCATCTTCATAGGATATCCAAAACAGTTGGGTACATCTCCTATCTCTGATCCGAAAGCAAAGTGTTTGTTTCTAGAAACAGATCCTTTCTCGAGGAAAGGTTTCTCTCGAAAGAATTGAGTGGGAGGGTGGTAGAACTTGATGAGGTTATTGAACCATCACGTCGACCAGTGTGTAGCAGGGCGCAGGAAGTTGTTCATGTGGCGCCTACACCAATTGAAGTGAAAGCTGATGATGGTGATCATCGAGCATCGGATTAAGTTACTACAAGCCTCGTAGGTTGACAAGGTCGCGTGCTACTACAGAGTGGTACGGTAACCCTGTCTTGGAGGTCATGTTGTTGAGCAACAGTGAACCTACGAGTTATGGAGAAAGCAATGGTGGGCCCAGATTCCGACAAATGGCTGGAAGCCATGAAATCCGAGAGAGGATCCATGTATGAAAACAAAGTGTAGACTTTGGAAGAACTACTTGATGGTCATAGGACTATTGAGTAAAGATGGATCTTTAAAAGGAAGACAAATGATGATAGTGATAAGTCACTATTAAGAAAAGCTCGACTTGTCGCAAAGATGTTTCCGACAAGATCAAACAGTTGACTATGATGAGACTTTCTCACTCGTAGCGATGCTAAAAGTCTGTTAGAATTATGTTAGTAGTTGCTGCATTATTTATGAAATATTGCATGTAGGATGTCAAAACATTGTTTCCTCGACGGTTTCCTTGAGCAAACATTGTATGAGATACAACCATGAGGTTTTGTCGATCCTAAAGATACTACCAAGTATTCAAGCTCCAGCGATCCTTAAATGGACTGGTGCAAGCATCTCGGAATTGGAATATACACTTTGATGAGATGATCAAGGATTTTGGGTTTGTACAAGGTTTATGAGAAACTTGTATTTCCAAAGAAGAAGTGAGTGGGAGCACTATAGAATTTCTGATAAGTATATGTGGTTGACATATTGTGGATCAGAAGTAATGTAGAATTTCTGTAAAGCATACAAGGTTGTTTGAAAGGAGTTTTCAAAGGAGTACCTGGATTGCGCTACTTGAACGTTGAGCATCAAAGATCTATGGAGATAGATCGAAAACGCTTAATGGAAGTTTCAACAAGATGCATGCCTTGACAAGTTTTTGAAGGAGTTCAAAATAGATCAGCAAAGAAAGAGTTCTTGGTTGCGTTGTGAAGTGTGAATTTGAGTAAGACTCAAAACCCGACCCCGGCAGAATAAAGAGAATAGACGAAGGTCTTCTTCTATGCCTTAGCCGTAGACTCTAAAGTATGCCATGCTGAGTACCGCACCTAATGTGTGCCTTGCAGCAAGTTTGTTAAGAGGTACATAGAGTGATCCAGGATTGAATCACTGATCAGCGGTCAAAGTTATCCTTAGTAACTAAATGGACTAAGGAATTTTTCTCGATTATGGAGGTAGTTAAAGAGTTCGTCGTAAGGGGTTACGTCGATGCAAGCTTTGACACTAATCCGAATAACTATGAGTAGTGAAACGGATTCGTATAGTAGAGTAGATATTTGGAGCATTTCCGAATAGTACATAGTAGCAGCATCTATAAGATGGCATAAAGTTTTGTAAAGAACAGACGGATCTGAAAGTTTCAGAACCGTTGACTAAAACCTCTCTCACGAGCAAGACGTGATCAGACCCCATATCTATATGGGTGTTGGATTCGTTGAAATCACATGGTGATGTGAACTAGATTATTGACTCTAGTGCGAGTGGGAGACTGTTGGAAATATGCCCTAGAGGCAATAATAAATTAGTTATTATTATATTTCTTTGTTCATGATAATCGTTTATTATCCATGCTATAACTGTATTGATTGGAAACACAATACTTGTGTGGATACATAGACAAAACACTGTCCCTAGTCAGCCTCTAGTTGACTAGCTCGTTGATCAAAGATGGCCAAGGTTTCCTGGCCATAGGCAAGTGTTGTTACTTGATAACGGGATCACATCATTAGGAGAATCATGTGATGGACTAGACCCAAACTAATAGACGTAGCATGTTGATCGTGTCATTTCCTTGCTACTGTTTTCTGCGTGTCAAGTATTTGTTCCTATGACCATGAGATCATATAACTCACTGACACCGGAGGAATGCTTTGTGTGTATCAAACGTCGCAACGTAACTGGGTGACTATAAAGATGCTCTACAGGTATCTGCGAAGGTGTTAGTTGAGTTAGTATGGATCGAGACTGGGATTTGTCACTCCGTGTGACGGAGAGGTATCTCGGGGCCCACTCGGTAATACAACATCACACACAAGCCTTGCAAGCAATGCGACTTAGTGTAAGTTGCGGGATCTTGTATTACGGAACGAGTAAAGAGACTTGCCGTTAAACAAGATTGAAATAGGTATACGGATACTGACGATCGAATCTCGGGCAAGTAACATACCGAAGGACAAAGCAAATGACATACGGGATTATATGAATCCTTGGCACTGAGGTTCAAACGATAAGATCTTCGTAGAATATGTAGGATCCAATATGGGCATCCAGGCCCCGCTATTGGATATTGACCGAGGAGTCTCTCGGGTCATGTCTACATAGTTCTCGAACCCGCAGGGTCTGCACACTTAAGGTTCGACGTTGTTTTATGCGTATTTGAGTTATATGGTTGGTTACCGAATGTTGTTCGGAGTCCCGGATGAGATCACAGACATCATGAGGGTTTCCGGAATGGTCCGGAAACGTAGATTGATATATAGGATGACCTCATTTGATTACCGGATGGTTTTCGGAGTTACCGGGAATGTACCGGGAATGACGAATGGGTTCCGGGAGTTCACCGGGGGGGGGGGGGGGGCAACCCACCCCGGGGAAGCCCATAGGCCTTGGGGTGGCACACTAGCCCTTAGTGGGCTGGTGGGACAGCCCAAGAAGGCCCTATGCGCCATAAGAAGAAAATCAAAGAGAAAAGAAAAAAAAAGGAGGAAATGGGAAAGGGAAGAAGGACTCCACCCACCAAACCAAGTTGGAGTCGGTTTGGGGGGGGGAGACCTTCCCCCCTTGGCTCGGCCGACCCCCTTGGGGCTCCTTGAGCCCCAAGGCAAGGCCCCCCCTCTCCCACCTATATATACGGAGGTTTTAGGGCTCATTTGAGACGACTTTTCCACGGCAGCCCGACCACATACCTCCACGGTTTTTCCTCTAGATCGCGTTTCTGCGGAGCTCGGGCGGAGCCCTGCTGAGACAAGATCATCACCAACCTCCGGAGCGCCGTCACGCTGCCGGAGAACTCTTCTACCTCTCCGTCTCTCTTGCTGGATCAAGAAGGCCGAGATCATCGTCGAGCTGTACGTGTGCTAAACGCGGAGGTGCCGTCCGTTCGGCACTAGATCGTGGGACTGATCGCGAGACGGTTTGCGCGGTGGATCGGGGGACGTGAGGACGTTCCACTACATCTACCGCATTCACTAACGCTTCTGCTGTACGGTCTACAAGGGTACGTAGATCACACATCCCCTCTCGTAGATGGACATCACCATGATAGGTCTTCGTGCGCGTAGGAAATTTTTTGTTTCCCATGCGACGTTCCCCAACAGCAACACTTCTAGGAACAAAAGAAAATGTTGTAAGACCAATTGGAATTTCATTTCTAATTCTATTTAAGAGAGGTATCTCTTCCAAGGTCTTTACAGTTTCAACACCCCTAGCAATAGGTATACTCACTTTGGGTTGAGGAACCTTGGGTACATTAACGAACCTAGGTCCCTTCCTTGAGGGGTTTCTACCTTTTTTTAGTCTTGATGGAGGATAGAGTAGTTCCTAAAGTTTCAAAAATATCCTCTATCTTATCAATCCTAGAAGGATCCATATCATGGGATTTAAGGGTCTCCAAAGTTTTGTAAATTCTGTGGTTGGAGCTATCATGTCTATTTTAGTTCCCTTGAATCCTACGATCTACTTCGTTTATTTAACCAATGCTTGGCATATCTGGCTCTATTTTCTCAAGTTTACTGATAATTTGAGCTAAAGTGAGATCATCCTTTATGTCAACAATAGGTTGGATTCCTACAAGATTTTCCATAACGTTAAGAGCCTCCCCAATGCGAGCTTCCAAGAAATTCCCTCCTATTGTTGTGTCTAGAAGAAACCTATGCCAAGAAGTGATACCAACATAAAAATTTCTAAGCAAAATTGTGGTGGATTGCTTCTTGTTGGTTCTATCTTGAGAATTTCTAATTCTATACCAAGCATCTTTCAAACTTTTTCCAATCCTTTCTTTGAAGGTGAGAATCTCTCCTTCGGGTGCAACACTAGATGCAAATGATTTAGACATACCGACAAAACAAAGCAAAGTAACTAATTTTCTGTGGTTTTTGGTATAGGACTCTAAAGAAAAAACTACAAAGCAAACTAACAAGACTAAAAAGCAAAAGTAAAAGATAGCGTGCAACTCCCCTATCTTGAAGACTGGAGTCCCCGGCAACGGCGCCAGAAAATTGCTTGATGACGAAATGATGTATATACTTCTCGCTCCTCATTGGTTACTCCAAGTGGAAGGTTGAGATGTAGTCAGTAGCAAGTTTTCCCTTACACGGAGACTATAAGGTTTATAAAACCAGGAGGACTCCGAGGATCAACAAGTAGGTGTCTCCCACCCTGGCGCTAGCAGAAGACATGGACCTGCACACACACATAAATAACTTTGCTCCCAACAAGTATAGAGAGGTTGTAAATCTCTCCGGCCTTGTAGTTTGCAAAGGATCAAAACACAAGCAGGAAAAGTGATAGTGATTGCAACGGGAAAGTAAATGAAAGCAGTAAATGATGGAGGTGTAAGCAATGGTGGTGATATGGACCGGAGTCACATGATGTTCACTAGTGATGTCTCGCTCCCAAAATACGATAAAAAACTATGCTTGGGTGAAAAAATTACAGCTGGGCAATTGACAGAATTATGAACGCACCGCAATGGTAATTATGCTACTTGAAAGTTAGAGGCTGAATATTAATGGGCAGTACGCCAAGGCAAGTACACCGTTTATTCATCAACATCTACTGACTAATCATGCACCTTGAGATATCTATCCAGAACATCTCGCTGGTATTAAGTTGCGAGCCCCACCCATAGTGTAAACTCAAAGCAACGGACAACTGCATTAACGAACTTTGCGTAAGGTAAACAATCCTTGCAAGCATGGTCACAAGCACCATTCTTTTACCCCTGGTGGCAACAACACATCCCCTAGTCTCATGTTTCTGTCACTCAAGCTAGACATCAGGGGGCATGAACCCACAATCATGCATAACGCTCCCTCTTGGAGTTACAATCTACTACTCGGCCAAAGCAATACAAAGCAACGGAGAACATGCATGAATCACTAATGAACGTAATATAAAAGGATAATCAAATATATAACTCATAACAATCTGAAGATAATCTCATAATCCATCGGATCCCAACAAACCGAGCATAGCAATAGCCGGAAATTACATAGGTGCCTTGATCATGTAGGGCAGCTCACAAGGACTATTCATGGAAGCACAAGATTGGAGAGAAGACATCACATAGGTACTGGTCATGGATTCATGGTCCAAGGAGGACTACTCACGACACGTTCGGGAAGCGTCCATGGCGGTGGAGAAGCTCCTGGAGGTCAATCCTCCCTCCCGATCTCGGAAGCGCTGCGGCGGCAGAACGGTGGAGAAATTTGTGATTCTGGATCCCATATAGCGTTTTCCTCGTCGAGGGGTAAATATAGGAGAAAGGAGGGAACCAGAGGGCGTGGGAACCACCGACGCGGCCTCCCGGTGTGGCTAGGGTTGGGCCGCGCCCACAGGCCGCCTGGACGGCCCCTGGCACCCCTTTGGCCACCTTTCGTACTTCGTGAAGCTTCTGGTGCGCTGATTTTTATATATTTTTCTCGGGATTTTTGGGGCTCCGGAAAATTGGGTAAAAGCCCCTGCAAAAAAGACATAAGCAGAGAGAAACTAGCACTAGGTGCACTGCGTTAGTAGGTTAGTCCAAATATGTGTAAGAAGATATAAAAGTGTAGCAAAACATATAACAATGTCACCCAAAAGGTCATGGAACAAGCAGAAATTATAGATACGTTTGGGAGGTGTCACCCGCTCGCGAATGGTTTATTTTTATTAAATCTTGAATGTGATGTTACACATATTCATAGTGTGAGTACCAAAATATGTAAGGTTGAGAATGATAGTCCCAGATACTTGTGTCACTACCGCCTTGGTCATATTGGTGTCAAACGCATGAAGAAACTCCATGCAGATGGACTTTTGGAGTCTCTTGATTATGGATCATTTGACATGTGTGAACCATGCCTCATGGGAAAGATGGCTAAGACTCCGTTCTCTTGAACAATGGAGCGAGCAACAAATTTGTTGGAAATAATACATACCAATGTATGCAGTCCAATGAGCATTGAGGCTCGCGGTGGCTATCGTTATGTTCTCACCTCACTGATGACTTAAGAAGATATGGGTATGTCTACTTAATGAAACACAAGTTTGAGACCTTTGAAAAGTTTAAGGAATTTTAGAGTGAGCTAGAGAATCAATGTGACAAGAAAATAAAGTTCTTATGATCTGATTGTGGAAGAGAATATTTGAGTCACGATTTTGGCACGCACTTAAGGAAATGTGGAATTGTTTCATAATTCACACCGCCTCGCACACCATAGCGTAATGGTGTGTTCGAACGTTGTAATCACACTCTATTGGATATGGTGCAATCTATGATGTCTCTTACTAATTTACCGCTATCATTTTGGGGATATGCATTGGAGACTGCACTTAAGGAAATGTGGAATTGTTTCATAATTCACACCGCCTCGCACACCATAGCGTAATGGTGTGTCCGAACGTTGTAATCACACTCTATTGGATATGGTGCGATCTATGATGTCTCTTACTAATTTTCCGCTATCATTTTGGGGATATGCATTGGAGACTGCCGCATTCACTTTAAATAGGGCACCGTCTAAATCTGTTGAGACGACACCGTATGAATTATGGTTTGGGAAGAAACCTAACCTATCTTTTCTGAATGATTGGGGATGCGATGCTTATGTCAAGAAACTTCAACCTGAAAAGCTCGAACCCAAATCGGAAAAGTTCGTCTTCATAGGATTCCCTAAAGAAACTATTGGGTATCTGATACGTATCCATCGTATCTACTATTCCAAACTCTTTTGCCCTTGTTTTGGACTCTAACTTTCATGATTTGAATGGAACTAACCCGGGCTGACGCTCTTTTCAGCAGAATTGCCATGGTGTTTTTTTTGTGCAGAAATGAAATGTCTCAGAATGTCCTGAAAATTTACGGAGAATATTTCTGGAAAATATGAAAAATACATGCGCAAAGATCCACCGGAGGGGACGGGCCAGTGGGCCACAAGCCCTGTAGCCGCGGCTTCCCCCCTAGCTGCAGCTACCAGGCTTGTGGGGCCCACGTGGCTCTGCCACTCCCAATTCCAGCGCTATTTATTCCCTTTCGTCCCGGAAAAAATCATGAGAGAAGAGTTCATCGCGTTTCACGATCCAGAGGCGCCGCCACATCCCGTTCTTGCCCTGGAGGGTAGATCTGGAGTCCGTTTTGGGCTCCGGATCAAGGAGATCGTCGCCATCGTCATCATCAACCTTCTTCCCTCTCCAATTCCATGAAGCTCTTCATCGTTCGTGAGTAATCTATTCACAGGCTCGCTGTGCAGTGATGAGTAGGATGAGATCTATCATGTAATCGAGTTAGTTTTGAAGGGGATTGATTCCTAGTATCCACTATGTTCTGAGATTGATGTTGCTACTACTTTGCCATGCTTAATGCTTGTCACTAGGGCCCGAGTGCCAAATTCAGATCTGAAATTATTATGTTGTCACCAATATATGTGTGTTTTAGATTCGATCTTCCAAGTTGTAGTTACCTACTATGTCTTATGATCCGGCAACCCCGGAGTGACTATAACCGGAACCACTCCCGGTGATGACCATAATTTGAGGAGTTCATGTGTTCACCAAGTGCTAATGTGTTGGTCCGGTTCTTTATTAAAATGAGAACCTTAATATCCCATAGTATCCATTTGGACCCCGCTGCCACGGGAGGGATGGACAATAGATGTCATGCAAGTTCTTTTCCCTAAGCACGTATGACTACAAACGAAATGCATGCCTACATCACATTGACGAACGGGAGCTAGCCAAACATCTCTCCGTGTTATAACTGTTGCATGATGAACGTCATCCAACAAATCACCGATCCATTGCCTATGAGTTTGTCCCACTGCCATTGTTACTTGCTTTGCTCTGCTCCTGTTACTACTCTTGCTGCTACTGTTACTTGCTTTGTCCTACTCCTGTTGCCACTACTGTTGCTACTACTGTTACTTGATGTTGTTGTTACTTGCTACTGTTGCTACTTGCTACTGCTGTCACTATTGCTGTTCCTTGCCAATGCTGTTACTTGTTACACTGCTACTACCTGCTACAATACATTACTGGCGCCATTGATACTTCAGTTAGGAATAATCTGTCGTCAACAGATTCTTTCCTAGCACCGTTGCTATCGTACTACCTTTGCTGCTTATATCCTGCTTGCAGATACTAATCTTTCAGGAGTGGTTGAGCCGACAACTCAACTACTAAGACTGGAGAATATCCTTCCACTCCCATCGTGTCGAACCAACAAATTTTGGGTTGAATACTCTACCCATGAAAACTGCCGCGATCCCACACGGTGGTGGGCCATTGCAACACAATTGCTAATTGTTGAGCAACTGGAAGCAACTCTTTTCTGGGCCGTTGCCGGGGAGGGATAGCTATATTCTCCGAGTCACTTGGGATTTATATCTGCTGATCACTATGAAGAATCTGAAAGATCCAAGAACCAAAGTCTTGCCCTCAACTACGAGGGAGGTAAGGAACTGCCATCTAGCTCTGCATTTGATTCACCTTCAGTTATGAGTAAGTTTGCGACACCACCTCCTGCAAGAAATCTTGATATGTCGCTTGTGCTAGATGATGATAGAGATGCTACTTCTATTGATGATGCTTATGATGCTACTATGCCTGATACTGCTAGAGATACTATGCCTGATACTGCTAGAGATGCTATGCCTGATACTGCTATCCATGATGCTATGCTTGATACTGCTTTGCCTGATGATGCTAGAAATGCTATTTTGCCTGATGATGCTATACTTGATACTGCTAGAGATACTACTTTGCATGATATGCCACTAGGGGTATTCCTTGATGCTCATATTGCTAGAGTTACTGCCAATGCTCGTGATGCTTCTGAAACTGCCGATACTATTGAGATAGAACCTGCTTTTGCTCCTGCTAGATCTAGCTCTCCTAGATATGAATTGCCTGATATACCTGAGGGTTATGTTATGGAGGGAGAGATAGCTGAGGATTTTCTTGCGTGTAAGGATACCTATGACACTGAGAAATTACTTCTGAAGTGGAAGGAAAAATCTCTGAAAGCTAGGATGAAATACGACCCGAAGATTGCCACTTCACCTATCTTTATCACCGATGAGGATTGTGAATTATGTGTTGACCCTGAGATAATCTCTCTAGTCGAATCTGATCCTTTCTACGGTTATGAGTCTGAGACGGTCGTAGCCCATCTTACTAAACTACATGATATAGCCACCCTTTTCACTAGTGAGGAGAAGATCCGCTACTACTATATCCTTAAGTTGTTTCCTTTCTCTCTAAAGGATGACGTTAAAGCCTGGTTCACTTCTCTTTCTTCTGGATGTGTGAGTAGTCCCCAGGATATGGTCTATTACTTCTGTGAGAAATATTTCCCTGCCCATAAGAAGCAAGCTGCCTTGCAGGAAATATACAACTTTGCTCAACTCAAAGAAGAGAGTCTCCCACAAGCTTGGGGGGGGGGGGGGTTCATCCAGCTACATAATGCAATGCCTGATCACCCTCTTAAGAAGAACTAGATACTTGATATCTTCTATAACAGACTTAGCGATGCTTCTAGAGACGACCTAGATAGTTGTGCCGGTTGTGTTTTTAGGGAACGAACTGTAGAGAAAGCTGAGATCCTACTGAATAACATCTTGATCAACGATAATGCTTGGACTATTCCCGAACCACCTCCTAAGCCAACCCCTAAGAAAAGAGGTATTCTATTCCTCAGTCCCGAAGATATGCAAGAAGCCAAGAAATCTATGCAAGAGAAAGGCATTAGATCTGAAGAAGTCAAAAATCTACCGCCCATCGAGGAGATCCATGGTCTCGATAACCCGATACAAGTTGTAGAGGTGAATTCTCTGCGTAGATTCAATGAGAGTGATATTCCTTTTGACAAACCTGCTAGCCTATGCTTTGATGAATTTGACAACTTTGTTGCCAAACAACAGAGTTTCAATGATTATGTTAGCAGACAATTGGAACAAAGTACACGTATGCTTAGTCATTTAAGTGCTTGTGTAGATAGAAATGTCAATGATTTGAAGCTTCTGAGTAAACATGCCTCTATGATTACTACTCAGGTAGAACAAGTACTTAACGCTCAAAATGACTTGCTCAATGAATTAAATGACAACTCTGTCAGAGTCATTACTAGAGGAGGCAAAATGACTCAGGATCCTTTGTATCCTGAATGCCATCCTAAGAGAATTGATCAAGATTCTCAAGGAATTAATGCTGATACACCCAGTCATCCTAAGAATAAGAAGAAGGATGATAGAAACCTACATGTCAGTTCACCAAATACTGTCACACCTGAAGAACCAAATGATATTTCTGCGTCTGATGCAGAAACACAATCTCGTGATGAACATGAACCTGATGACAATATGGACAGTGATGTTCATAATAATGCTCAACCTAGCAATGATAAGGATGTGGAGATTGAACCTAAGGTTAATCCTGATAACCCACAACCTAAGAGATACGATAAGAACGACTTCACTGCTAGGAAGCATGGTAAAGAAAGGGAGCCATGGGTTCAGAGACCCATGCCCTTTCCTCCTAAGCCATCCAAGAAAAAGGATGATGAGGATTTTGAGCACTTTATTGAAATGTTGAGACCCGTCTTTCTGCAGATGCGGTTAATTGATATGCTCAAAATGTCTCCATATGCCAAGTACATGAAAGATATCATGACTAATAAACGGAAGATACCAGATCTTGAGATCTCCACCATGCTCGCCAATTACACTTTCAAAGGTGGAACTCCTAAGAAACTTGGTGATCCCGGAGTGCCCACTATACCTTGCTCCATTAAAGGAAACTACGTAAGCACTGCCTTATGTGACCTTGGAGCCGGTGTTAGTGTTATGCCTCTCTCTCTTTATCGTAGACTTGAACTGGATAAGTTGACACCCACTGAAATTTCTATGCAAATGGCCGACAAATCAACTGTTTTCCCTGTCGGCATTTGCGAGGATATGCCTGTTGTGGTTGCTAACGTTAATATCTTAACGAACTTTGTTATCTTGGATATTCCTGAGGATGATGCCATGGCGATCATTCTTGGAAGACCATTCTTAAACACCGCAAGGGCTGTTATAGATTGGAGCAAAGGCAATGTCACCTTCCATGTCAACAGTAAGGAGCATACAGTGCACTTTGCGAAGAAACGATATCAAGTACATTGCATCAATTTTATAGAAAAAACTTCATCGATTCTTATTGGGAGCTTTGAATGCCCTATTCCTCGTGTTAAGATGAAGTACGATTTGCTTGTTGGGGAGATTCATATCCCCATTGAGGTGACTTAGTGGCTATTCGACAATTCTCCGTTTCCTTTTGAGATTTGAAAATGTTTTGTCGAGGGGATTTGATCAACCCCATTGATGGATTTCTTTCGATGACCATGAAATGGATGAATCAAGGAGTCACATACCTCTGTTTTAAGCTTTCACTTTATGTTGCTTAGAAGAAAAATGATAGATTTAGTTTAGTTTTTCCTGTTTTCTGTTTTAGCGTCCTGGAGAAAAGTACCCCAAAACTAAAAGTTCTCCGATGGTCCTGAAAATAAAATATGATTTTTTCTGGATTTTTCGAAAAATACTGGGACTGAGAGCTGGCCTGGGGGCCACACCAGTGGGCCACAAGCACAGTAGACGCGGCCTCCCCCCTAGCCGCGGCTACCAAGCTTGTGGGGCCCACAGGGACCCCCTCCACTCGTTCCAGCTCCCATCCTCTTCTTCTACCTCCAGAAAAATCGTTTCGCAGCTCAAACCCGTGTGTTTGCCCATTTGGCTGTGATTTTCGATCTCCTTGCTCAAAGCACCATTCTCCGAACCGTTTTGGGGAAATTACTCCTTGGTAAGTGACTCCTCCATTGGTCCAATTAGTTTCTACTCTAGTGCTTTATCCTTTGCGTATTCTTGCTACCTTGGTGACCCTGTTCTTGAGCTTGAAATGTTGATTTTAGCTGGTCCCAAGTAGTTTTAGTGCGTGATACGGTCTCTAGGCACTAGTAAGAGTAGTTGCTACGAGTTGGGTTAATCCTTACTCACTTTTCTTTTGAAGTCTCTAAATATTTCAGAATTTTTCAGAGTTAGAAAAGGGAAAAGATGAAGAGGTTCTTGAGAGGCTCTTCAAGCCGCAACCCCAAGGAGGATGAGAATAACCACCCCAAGTACGTGGTTCCTCGAGTCACAGAAGTTCGAGCGTGCGAGTGGCCAAGTGATGAATTTTTGCGCGCCGCTGGGCTTTATGAAGACTTTTATTACTTGGTGGAGAACGCATGTCTTACCGCGTTCATTGAAGATAAGTGCCCACAATACCTTTTCTCACCAATATTTTCGTTCAAAGCTTCAACTTTTATCCGAGGAAGAATCCTCCTATGGTTGAGTTCATGTTATACGATATCCCCCAGCGTATGACACTACAGGATTTTTGCAATGTTTGCAAATTACCTTATGTTGGGGATATTCATGATCCTCGTCCACGGGACTTGGAGGCTTTCATAGATACTATTGCTGTTGGAGAAGAGAGAGGAGTGTCTCGCGCTAGAATTGCTAGCATACATTTTCCTGTGCTTCGGTACATCTCATTATTTGTGGGAAAATGTCTGATTGGGCGTGGGGAGGCTGGATCACTTAGCTCTCCAGACCATGCGGTTTTGCGCAAAGGTCTTTATAACAATAAGACTTATAGCCTAGGTGCTATAGTAGCTTAGCGGTTGAACACAAACCGTTCCAAAGGTGTCGTCTATGGAGGTATCTATGCTACCCGAGAGATATCTAGATTACGATAGCATGGTTCACCATGACTTTCTTGATAGAGATATAGGTGGAAGGATGATTTATAACCTGGTATTTAGTTAGGGTACTCGTGAGACTATTACTTTTCCTGCTCCTTCTCTGTTCAATCTTCATGCAGGCAGGTACACTATTATGCCCTCGGACATCTACGCATATTGGGGCTTGGCCCAACCACAGGTGCCCGTGCCCGAGCCGCCAGTCGAGTACCAGACGCTAGTTTATTAGTGGGAGCCAGAGGAGCTCACACAGTAGTGGCATCCCGAGTCCACTCTGGAGTATCCGGGAGCTGGTTATTTCCCTCCTTGGGAGTAGATCAAGCTAGGCCAAAAGCCTAAGCTTGGGGGAGTACGTGTTTGCACCAACTTTACATTCATGCTTATGCTTTCACTTTGTTAGTCGGTGTTTACACTTTGCCACTATATTATCCATGCTAGTTTATTTTTGTTTTCTTGTTTTCTAGTTTTGTGTCCTTCTGAGAAAACCCAAAAAGATTTTCCTTTCTTCTTTTGCTTGTTGGGAGCTTTCCCGTGTAAATAGTTTTATTTTTCTTTGAGTCAAGGTAGAAGACCATGGTTACAATGTTTAGTGGCTCTCGCATGCATACCTGTTCATTTGTTAAAGAGCCATATTACTTTGTCTTCTCCTTTGTGTTTGCCTGCAGATTCAGCTTAGTCCAATGGACGAGCACTCTTATTATTGTTCACATCGTTCGATCGTGCAAGTGAAAGGCAATAATGATGATATATGATGAAGTGACTAAGACTAGAAAAGCTGGTACGAACTCTATCTATTTTGTTTTTGTAAATATGACTAACTTGTCGTCCCAGATTCAGCTTTGTTGAGAGAGAACTATGTTTGCAATGACAACTTAGAGATCATATTTTCTGATGCCATGCTTAATTAGCTAGGAGCTTATAATGGTTTGTCTTGAATGCCAACATAGATTTTGAGATGACTATGATGTAGTATGATAGGATGGTATTCTCCTTTGAATGATTCAAGTGGCTTGACTTGGCGCATGTTCATGCATGTAGTTGAAACAAAATCAACATAGCCTCTATGATGTTCGTGTTCATGGTGATTTATATCCTGCTCATGCTTGCACTCAATGTTAGTCAAACTCATTGCATCTTGATGACTGTTTCGCTCTCTAGTTGGTCGCTTCCCAGTCTTTTGCTAGCCTTCACTTGTACTAAGCGGAATACTGTTGTGCATCCACTTCCATAAACCCAAGAGTTTTTCCATCAGAGTCCACCATACCTACCTATTTGCGGTATCTACCTGCCGTTCCAAGTAAATTTGCATGTGCCATTCTCTAAACCTTCAAGAAATAATCTGTTTTGCATGCCCGAACCGATGATGTGGTGACAGGGGGCTATTGGTATCTTCCATGTTAGGCGTTTTATCCTCGACATGTGTTTATTCACTGTCATTCACGAGAAAGGGGCCGGTAATTGGAATGCCCGGTTCCACGCTTAAATCGAAAACATAACTGTAAAACAAGACTCCCCCCGGATTGATGTTAGTATGGACGGTACCCGAGGATTCGGCTAGCCGTGGAGTGTGATTGATTGGTGGTGGGGGAGTTAAAAATTTACTTTTCTGTTTGGGAACCGCCTATAGCATCAGTAGCATGGAAGATATTGAGAACTCTTGGTCATTGCATTGACAATGAAAGCATGCCACCCAAAATTATTATCTCTGTTTTCAAAGCTTGAGCTCTGGCACCTCTGCAAATCAATGCTTCCCTCTGTGAAGGGCCTGTCTATTTATTTTCCTGTTGAATCATCCTCTTCTTATATAAGCACCAATTAGAGAGCACCTCTGTCATTTTTATGCTTTGCTTTTGATTGATATTGAGTATGACTATGACTGGATCTTCGTTGCTATGAATTACAATGTTTAGTCAGCCCTTGATCTTTGAAAGTGCTCTGCATTTATGTTTTGCGGTGTCAGAAAGAGCTAGCGAGATACCACCTATTCATATTGCTTCATGCTTGTTTTGATTGAATTGTTGGTATCTGAAACTCATTATTATTTGCTCGCTAGCTGATTATGTCATTGATATTAGTTTACCGTGAGACCTATGTGTCACTTGCTGATGTGGTTAACTTGTGATCTTGCTGAAATTCTGTTTATGAGTTAGACATAGTTGCAACAACAAGATCAAACAGAGTTTGTCAAAGTTTTTGTTTCTCTTTCAGTCTGTCAACTGAGTTGCTTGAGGACAAGCAAGGTTTTAAGCTCTGGGGAGTTGATACGTCTCCATCGTATCTACTTTTCCAAACTCTTTTGCTCTTGTTTTGGACTCTAACTTGCATGATTTGAATGGAACTAACCCGGATTGAAGTTGTTTTCAGCAGAATTGCCATGGTGTTGTTTTTGTGCAGAAATGAAAGTTCTCGGAACGTCCTGAAAATTTACGGAGAATATTTCTGGAAAATATGAAAAATACCTGCGCAAAGATCCACCGGAGGGGACGGGCCAGTGGGCCACAAGCCCTGTAGCCGCGGCCTACCCCCTGGCCGCGGCTACCAGGATTGTGGGGCCCATGTGGCTCCCAATTCCACCGCTATTTCTTCCCTTTTGTCCCAGAAAAAAATCAAGAGAGAAGAGTTCATCGCGTTTCACGATCCAGATGCGCCGCCACGTCCCGTTCTTGCCCTCGAGGGCAGATCTGGAGTCCGTTTTGGGCTCCGGATCAAGGAGATCGTCGCCATCGTCATCATCAACCTTCTTCCCTCTCCAATTCCATGAAGCTCTTGATCATTCCTGAGTAATCTATTCGTAATCATGTAATCGAGTTAGTTTTGACGGGATTGATCCCTAGTATCCACTATGTTCTGAGATTGATGTTGCTACTACTTTTCCATGATTAATGCTTGTCACTAGGGCCCGAATGCCATGAATTCAGATCTGAAATTATTATGTTGTCACCAATATATGTGTGTTTTAGATCCGATCTTGCAAGTTGTAGTTACCTACTATGTGTTATGATCTGGCAACCCCGGAGTGACAATAACCGGAACCACTCCCGGTGATGACCATAGTTTGAGGAGTTTATGTGTTCACCAAGTGCTAATGCGTTGGTCCGGTTCTTTATTAAAAGGAGAACCTTAATATCCCATAGTATCCATTTGGACCCCGCTGCCACGGGAGGGATGGACAATAGATGTCATGCAAGTTCTTTTCCCTAAGCACGTATGACTACACACGGAATGCATGCCTACATCACATTGACGAACGGGAGCTAGCCACATATCTCTCCGTGTTATAACTGTTGCATGATGAATGTCATCCAACAAATCACCGATCCATTGCCTACGAGTTTGTCCGAGTGCCATTGTTACTTGCTTTGCTCTGCTGTTGTTACTACTGTTGCTGCTACTGTTACTTGCTTTATCCTGCTGCTGCTGCCACTACTGTTGCTACTACTGTTACTTGTTGTTGCTGTTACTTGCTACTATTGCTATTTGCTACTGCTGTCACTATTGCTGTTTCTTGCCACTGCTGTTACTCATTGCACTGCTAGTACCTGTTACAATACTTTACTAGCGCCATTGATACTTCAGTTAGGAATAATCTGCCATCAACAGATTCTTTCATAGCACCGTTGCTATCATACTACCTTTGCTGCTTATATCCTGCTTGCAGATACTAATCTTTCAGGTGTGGTTGAGCCGACAACTCAACTACTAATACTGGAGAATATCCTTCCACTCCCGTCGTGTCGAACCAACAAATTTTGGTTGAATACTCTACCCTCGAAAACTGTCGCGATCCCACACGCTGGTGGGCCATTGCAAGACAATTGCTAATTGTTGAGCAACTGGAAGTAGTATACCTTCTATCTTAGATCTGAAGGCAAGATCTTTGTTTCCAAGAATGGATCCTTTCTAGAGAAAGAGTTTCTCTCAAAAGAAGTAAGTGGGAGGAAAGTAGAACTTGATGAGGACAACCGTGAACCTTCGAACTATGAAAAAGCTATGGCGGGCCCGGATTCTAACAAATGGCTTGAAGCTATGAAATCCGAGATGGATCCATGTATGAGGACAAAGTATGGACTTTGGTGGACTTTCCCGATGATCGACAAGCCATATAAAATAAATGGATCTTTAAGAAAAAGAATGACGCTAAGGGTTATCGGCAAGTTCAAGGAGTTGACTACGATGAGACTTTCTCACCCGTAGCGATGCTGAAGTCCGTCCGAATCATGTTAGCAGTTGCCGCATTTTATGGTTATGAGATCTGACAAATGGATGTCAAAATAAAATTCCTTAATGGTTTTTTAAGGAAGAATTGTATATGATACAGCCGGAAGGTTTTGTCGATCCTAAGACTGCTAACAAGGTATGCAAGCTCCAGCACTCCTTCTATGGGCTGGTGCAAGCATCTCGGAGTTGGAACATTCGCTTTGATGAGGTGATCAAAGCATTTGGGTTTGTACACACTTATGGAGAAGCCTGTATTTACAAGAAAGTGAGTGGGAGATATGTAGCGTTTCTCATTTTATATGTGGATGACATATTGTTGATGGAAACAATATAGAACTTTTGGAAAGCATAAAGGCCTACTTGAATAAGTGATTTTCAATGAAGGACCTTGGAGAAGCTACTTACATATTAGGCATGAAGATCTACAGAGATAGATCGAGACGCCTAATTGGTCTTTCAAAAAGCACATACCTTGACAAGATATTGAAGAAGTTCAATATGGATAAGTCCAAGAAGGGGTTCTTGCATGTATTACAAGGTGTGAGATTGAGCACATCTCAATGCCCGACCACGACAGAAGATAGAGAAAAGATGAGTGTCGTCCCCTATGCTTCAGCCATAGGCTCTATTATGTATGCCATGTTGTGTACCAGACCTGATGTGAACCTTGCCATAAGTTTGGTAGGGAGGTACCAAGATGATACCGGAATGGAACACTGGATAGTGGTCAAGAATATCCTTAAGTACGTGAAAAGGACTAAAGATATGTTTCTCGTTTATGGATGTGCCGAAGAGCTCGTCGTAAAGGGTTACGTCGATGCTAGCTTTGACACAGATCCAGATGACACCAAGTCACAAACCGAATACATGTATATTTTGAATGGTGCGGCAGTCAGCTGGTGCAGTTGCAAGCAAAGCATCATGGCGACTTCTACATGTGAAGCGGAGTACATAGGAGCTTCAGAAGCATCGCATGAAGGAGTCTGGATGAAGGAGTTTGTGGGGACCCCGACTGGTAAGTCGAGATCGCCGTGCCTAGTGATCCCAAGGATCAATGCTCACTGAACACAGATACTGAATAATAGAGTCTTACATCCATACATATTGTTTGATACAATAAATGACCACTTCGGTCGAGTCTTACATACATAGGGCCTTAAAGGCCAAAGCACTAAACTAGACCAATAGCGGAATTATTGGTTGAAAGCGTGAACCCATGCCATCAGCCTTAACCTACAGGCATTCTGACTGGGAAGCGTCCTAGCTCGCAAGAACGTCACCGAGTTAATCTTCACCATATCCTGTCTTTCACACCTGGTCAATGAAATAACCAGTGACAAGCCAATGAGTACTTTGAATGTACTCGCAAACAGCCCATGATACGAACAATGAAAGTGAAGGATAACAATATCATGCATCTTTAGTGTAACTCATCTGGGTGGAATGATCATGTATATGCATCAAGCTAAAGAATTAGTCTTGAAGAACAGGTTACAGATATCGACATATCTGCTAAGGGCTGAACCATTCGGGTTCACCCTATATGCCAAGTCATCTAGCTTGTCATAACCTCAATGTATCGGCTGAGGGTTAAACCATCCGGGTTTACCCTATATGCTGAGTCATCTAACTTGTCATAACCTCAATGTATCAGCTGAGGGTTAAACCATCCGGGTTTACCCTATATGCCAAGTCACCGAACTTGGTCATATCAATTCCTCAAGTAACTCCGGTTATTAACACCATTCACCGAACTCACACACACACACACACACACACACACTCTTGGTTTATGCGGAAACGCTGGACGTAGTTTAAGCAGCACCACCCAACTGTCCTTGACCGTTGACACGGCTATTCGAATAGTTTACACTCTACAGAGGTAGTACGCTGGACCCACAAGAAACGGGAAACTTCCGTGTCATCCACAACTCGCGGTATATCACATATACCCGAGGTAAGTACCCGATCATCATCTTTCCCCTGACGATACTAGACAAAGAGGTCCACTCGATTGGTACCCAGCCCACATGTTGTATGTCTTATGAGCACCGACTCTGGACAGTATCAACCATGCGGGGACCAACGGTGTGCCTGCAACTCATAATAATGGCATAGTCGTCCTACCTGGCACGACCCCATCACGAGAGTGACACCGATCACTCCCGCCACTAGTAATGTGGCTCTTTGCTAGTACCGACCAGAGTAATCAACAAATCCCCGTCCCATAAAGGGGTATCGTGGTCGTACTGGTAAGGTTGGGATGGTCGACACATCATAAATGTAATCCCATTTCCGAAACCATACTCACACAAAACACCGGTGCATCACTTCACCAAAAGTGATCACCAACTCATCATCACCCTCGGACATTAGTGGCACCCGACGGGGTTTTCATAAACTCTTTATTTAACTCATCATCATGCTTGTGATAATATGCTTTATCTTTACTTGCCAACATGGTATTAGCATGACCCTCAAGGGGTAGGGTGATGCTCAATACAATGATCTAACTTTAGTAACCCGCTTGATAGTAGCGTGACCCTCATAGAAGGTAAGATCAATCTCATCATACTCATGCTCCGAGGAGCCGTGTGAATAACATCATCAACATGCAAGGGCTTTGAAGAAGCCTCCGGTGCCATCAGCACAATGATGAACCGGCATCGTGATCACATGCAACGGGAAAATACCAACTATACTAGCATGCAACAATGTTTATGATCAAGTCATGGTCAAAGGGCTGCTTGCCTTGCTCACGTAAGTCCTCGGGGTCTTCGAGGTCTTCCGCTCCGTCCCCGAATATATTCCATCTACCGCCAACTATTGTCGGAAATAACCATAGTAAGCCACAGATCAAGCAGAAATAAAAGTGTTCTATAAATAGAAGTTTTATTTTTCTTGGACCTGTCTGGTCATAAGAAAAATACCTGAAGCTTGATATAGGATATTTGGGTCATCAAGGATTTTTGAATGGATGGAAAGAGCAATATGTTATCATTGAAGAAGCCAACAGAAATCATTCTGTTAAAAATGAGTGGAGGCACCCATTTAACAGAGAATGATTTTAGAAATATTTAGGAAGTGGTTTCACTGGATTTGGAGATATTATGAATATTCTAGAGATTTTACAATGAGGAATAAATAGCAATAGGAGCTATTTATTGATTGCAACAGAAGTAAGTCACACAACAATGTTGACCAGGGTTCTAAAAATAGAGAAGGATTTTAGAAGGCTCTGGGACTTTGAATCACTCCATTTGGAGTTTATTTGAATCCTCTAGGATTTTGGCAAGATGGAGTTTTCAATGTCCGGATTGACATTTGAAAAATAATACAACAGGAAAAGTGCTTGGAAAAATTTGCATGGCACATAGGTAGGTAGAGTTGGAATTTAGGAGCCTGCAGAAATTTGAATCAATGAAATTGGAGTTAATATGAATTTATGGTGGAATTTGTAAGTTGAAGCAAATATGAAAAAGGGAAAAACTTAGCTTTGGGGGGGGGGGGCTATCCTGCGCACTGGGCACTTGGTAGGCCTCCAGGCCGGCCCAGCTGCGCTAGCTGGCCAGCTAAGTGGCCACGTCGATGGCGGCTTCCGCGAGGTACGTCTTCCAAGCGGGGAGAAAACGGCCTTCTCGGAAAGGCGCGACCACTTACCCCAAGGGCCCGACCTGGGGAGGCTTACAGGGGGGGGCCCGCTTGTCGGGTCCTTCCCCTTTCTCCCGCCCGATCTGGCCATACAGAAGGAATGGCCGGTCAATGCAGGGGCCGACTCCGGTGGCTCCAGTCAGTCTCCGGCGGCCCTCCGGCCAGCAGGGGCTCGAGGCAAAGCCTCCAACGCCCTAGGAGGAGCCAGCTCCGTGAGGGGGGCCCCGGGCGAGGGAGTTCCCTGCCATGGAGGAGGCCGACGGTGGCAGTCATGGGGAGGGTGCCCCGACGGCTGAGAGGGGGAAAGGAGGAGTGGGGCGGCTCCGTGGTGGCCTCGGGGTCCTCCTGGACGAGCTAGGGGAGGAGAGAGGGGGCTAGAGAGCCCAGGCGCGGTCATGACCGAAGCTAGCCATGTCGGCCATGGGAGGAGAGGAGGAAGCTTGGGAGGAGAAGGGGCTCAAGGGGGAGCTCAGGAGGAGCCCAAGGGAGAGGGGGAGAGGATTCTGGAGTCTTAGGGCGCTCGGGAGGCTCTAAGTGGGGGAGGAGGAGCCGAGAGAGCTCGGGAGCTCTCTGGAGCTCTGAGAGCACGGTGTAGACACGTGTCCCTGGGACGTCTTGGAGGCTAGCTAGTGTCGGGAGGAGGTTGGACCAGTCAATTGGGATACCCTGGGACAAGCTGCTTCGCGAAGAAACGGTCGGGGGGGAGAGAAACTAGGTGCAGAGCACCCGGTTTGCAGGTCAGGGTGGTGGTCACCATGCCCACTCACGCCCATAGGTTTGCAATAACCAGCCAAAGCTGTCCGGGAGGTGGGGTATGCTATCAGGAAGAGAACTCTGGTGTCTGGAGGCTAGTGGAGTTGATTTGAACTAGTATTGACTGCTGCAAAGTTTCTAACAGCAAACTTGGAGCTGAATAAAGTGGGTCTTAGGAGGGAAGCCTTGGGGAGAAATTATGTTTGGCAGTGTTAGGCATGGAAGGACTCCCAGACTGCAAAGTTTCAGCTCAAGAAAGCAAGTGTAGCTAGTACTTGCTGTACAAAGTCATGATTGAGCTAGAAATCCATTTGTAGAAGTGTTGCTCATATTCTCCACATGAGCATGCCATATCATTGCTCTAAATGAAGCCTTGGCATATAATAGATGCTCTGAAAAGAGTTGGGGGTGATAGCTTAAGCAGAAGAATGGAAAGAAGGGTAAAACAGTGTTGCCAAGGGTGAAAATGAGAGAAAGTTACAAAGGGACCTTCTTCAATAATTGACCAGTGGCCTTGGGAATGTTACTGGAGGTGAAATGTAACTATGTGAGGCTGTGGTAGAAATTTGGGCTCAAGGAATAAAGTGCAAGGGGCAAATGAAACCAAATTAGTGAGTGCACACAAGGTTTTTGATCTGTGGTAGGGCTACTAGATGGATTCCAATGGCTACGAAACTTAACAGGGTCAAACAATAGATGAAAATAGGCTTGCACACCAAATTTGGGATTTGGTGGAGTAGTTTTCCAATGTAGACTTGAAAAACCCTAGAAATGGGCAGAAATGGGTTTCTGCTTAGAACCCTATTCAAATGAATTCCCACAAATCCAATATTTTGTGTAGGGGTATTATTTGAGCATTAAGGCATGCACAAAAAGTTTGAGGATAATTGGAGAAACTTTATAATGTAAAGATTACCAAAGTCAGAAATCAACAGAGAGGGTTTTGAGGGTCTTAGTACAAGTTCCTCTATTCTCTTTGGTGTACCACTTGGTGTGGATGCGTCATTGGAGTACTGGAACATGTCCACCAAATTTGAGCACAATTGGAGACACTTCACAATGTAGAGTTGCTCAAATTTTATTCTGGACAGATAGGGTTTTAGAGTGATTAGGGGAGCCAAATCAACTTGGATTGAAATGAAATTTGCAAGATAATCAATAATATCATAGATGACATGATAGAATTTTACTGGAATTTATTGAGAATATTTCTTATAGAAATATTCCAAAAGCTTGAAATAGACAGGAATGGTTTTAGAGGGGTTTCCCAATATTTTGAACATGAACATGTGTTGAAACTCATAAATATGGAATAAATATATCAACTGAGTTTCCCTAAATTTTCTTAAATATTTTGAAGGCAATAAAAATAAATTTCCTTCATAGGAGACCATTTCTGGCCTCACAGAAGGGCTTTTAAATAAAATAATAAAATAACTTTTAAAATTATAATATGGTGGTTTTTGAAAGTCAGTTTGATAATGGTTTTAAATAAAGCAATTGGTGCAAAAGAAACTCCCTAATTTGAGGACTTGTAGTACAAACCTCATCTGAGGGGTTTGAAAGTTTAATTCAAAGAAAAGCTTTTTGGTAAAAATAGTATTTGGTAAAACTAATATTTGGTAAAAATAGATAATTGTCCTAAACACATGGTATGATCATTAGGCAGGAGATCATGGAGTGAGGAGGTGATTAGGAGGATGGCGAGAATTAATGGGGATCAATCACATGCAATTAAACAAACAGGGAGACAATAGTCACTCCAAGCATCACAAGCATTCACAAAAAAAATTTAATTGGTCCTAAATTTTGAAATAAGTTAGTTAGTCAGGAAAGCCAAAAACTTGGGTGTTAGAGAGTTCACCACCGATCTAGGAGTGATTCTCAATGCGTCGGGCCCGATGAGTCTCTTCTGTGACAACACTGGAGCTATTGCCATTGCCAAGGAGCCCGGCTTTCACTAGAAAACCAAGCACATCAAGCGCCGCGTCAACTCCACTTGTGGTTACATTCAGGATGGAGATATAGATATTTGTAAAGTACATACGGATCTGAATGTCACAAATCCGTTGACTAAACATCTTCCACGAGAGAAACATGATCATCACCAGAACTCTATGGGTGTTTGATTCATCACAATGTAACTAGGTTATTGACTCTAGTGCAAGTGGTAGATGTTGGAAATATGCCCTAGGGGCAGTAATAAAATGGTTATTATTATATTTTCTTGTTCATGATAATTGTCAATTGTTCATGCTATAATTATATTAACCAGAAACCGTAATACTTGTGTGAACACATAGACCACACCATGTCCCCAGTAAGCCTCTAGTTGACTGGCTCGTTGATCAATAGATGGTCACGGTTTCCTGACCATGGACATTGGATGTCATTGATAACGGGATCACATCATTAGGAGAATGATGTGATGGACAAGACCCAATCCTAAGCATAGCACAAGATCGTATAGTTCGTCTGCTAGAGCTTTTCTAATGTCAAGTATCATTTCCTTAGACCATGAGATTGTGCAACTCCCGGATACCGTAGGAATGCTTTGGGTGTATCAAACGTCACAACATAACTCGGTGACTATAAATGTGCACTACAGGTATCTCCGAAAGTGTCTGTTGGGTTGGTATGAATCGAGATTGGGATTTGTCACTCCGTGTGACGGAGAGGTATCTATGGGCCAGTTGGTAACACATCATCATAATGAGCTCAATGTGACTAAGGAGTTAGTCACGGGATCATGTGTTACATAACTAGTAAACAGACTTCTTGGTAACGAGATTGAACAAGCTATAGGGATACCAACGATCGAATCTCGGGCAAGTAACATACCGATGGACACATGGAATTGCTTACATGATTAATTGAATCCCCAACATCATGGTTCATCAGATGAGATCATCATGGAACATGTGGGAGCCAATATAGGTATCTAGATCCCGCTATTGGTTATTGGCCGGAGAGGTGTCTCTCGATCACGTCTGCATGGTTCCCGAACCCGTAGGGTCTACACACTTAAGGTTCGGTGATGCTAGAGTTGTAATGGGAATTATATGTGGTTACCAAAAGTTGTTTGGAGTCCTGGATGAGATCCTCGACGTCACGAGGAGTTCCGGAATAGTCCGGAGGTGAAAATTTATATATGGGAAGTTCAGTTTGAGTCGCCAGAAAGGTTTCGGGGTTTATTGGTATTGTACCGGGATCACCAAAAGGGTTCCGGGGGTCCACCGGGAGGGCCACCTGCCCCGGAGGACCACGTGGGCTGAAAGTGGGTGGGAACCTGCCTTTAGTGGGCTAGTACACCCTCCCCAAGGGCCCAAGGCACCTAGGGTTGGGATCCCTAGGGCGTGGGGGGCTCCTCCCAACAACTTGGGAGGCAAGCCTCCCCCCTTGGCCGCTACCGCCCCCTCTAGAGGCATCTAGGGTGGCCAACCCCCTCTCCCCTCCCCCTATAAATAGATGGGGCAGGTGAGAGGGCTGCAGCACACCTGAAACCCTTGCCCCTGGCGCAACCCTTCCCCCTCCTACACCTCCTCCTCCTCTATGGCCCTTAGCGAAGCTCTGCGAGAGAACCACAAGCTCCATCGCCACCACGCCATCGTGCTGCTAGAGCTCTCCCTCAACTTCTCTTCTCCCTTGCTGGATCAAGAAGGAGGAGACTGTTGGAAATATGCCCTAGAGGCAATAATAAATTGGTTATTAGTATATTTCTTTATTCATGATAATCGTTTATTATCCATGCTGGAATTATATTGATTGGAAACTCAAATACATGTCTGGATACATAGACAACACACTGTCCCTAGTGAGCCTCTTGTTGACTAGCTCGTTGATCAAAGATGGTCAAGGTATCCTGACCATAGACAAGTATTGTCACTTGATAACGGGATCACATCATTAGGGAGAATGATGTGATGGACAAGACCCAAAACTACGAACGTAGCATATGATCGTGTCAGTTTATTGCTACTGTTTTCTGCATGTCAATGTATCAATTCCTATGACCATGAGATCATGCAACTCCTAGACACCGGAGGAATACCTTATGGGTTATCAAACGTCGCAACGTAACTGGGTGACTATAGAGGTGCTCTACAGGTATCTCCAAAAGCGTATGTTGGGTTGGCATGGATCAAGACTGGGATTTGTTACTCCGTGTGATGGAGAGGTATCTCGGGCCCCACTCGGCAATACAACATCACAACAAGCCTTGCAACCAATGTGATTAAGGAGTTAGTTACGGGATCTTGTATTACGGAACGAGTAAAGATACTTTCCGGTAACGAGATTGAACTAGGTATGGAGATACCGATGATCGATCTCGGGCAAGTACATACCGAAGGACAAAGGGAACAACATACGGGATTAACTGAATCCTTGACATAGAGGTTCAACCGATAGAGATCTTTGTAGAATATGTGGGAGCCAATATGGACATCTAGGTCCCTCTATTGGTTATTGACCGGAGAGTGTCTCACGTCATGTCTGCATAGTTCTCGAACCCGAGGGTCTGCACACTTAAGGTTCGGTGACGTTTCAGTATAGTTGAGTTATATGTGTTGGTGACTGAAGTTTTTTTGGAGTCTCGGATGAGATCACGGAAGTCACGAGGAGTTCCGGAATGGTCCGGAAACGAAGATTGATATATAGGAAGTTGGTATTTGGATTCCGGAAGGTTTTCGGGCATTGTCGGAAGTGTACCGGGAGTGACGAATGGGTTCCGGGGGCCCACTGGGTGGGCCCACCATGCCCTAAGGGGTCTACATGAGTTTATTGGATGCGCACTAAGGCTTAATGGGCTGAAAAGTCATACAAGGAAATCCCATGAGGAAAAAGGTGGGAAATCTAAAAGAGGTGGGCAATTTAGGAAGGAGTCCTAATCCAAGTGGGATTGGAGGAGGACTCCTCCCTCCTCCACTTCGGCCGAAGCCAAGAGGCTCTCCTTGAGACTCAAGGCTAGCCCCTCCCTCCTCCTAATATACTAGACGGTTTAGGGTTTTTGAGACACAACTTTGCCACGTGGAACCCTAAACCTCTACTTCGAAGTTCTTCCGCTAGATCGGATTTCTGCTCTCACACCCTGTTTTTCATCACAAGCATTTTATGCTGCAAAAATCAGAGCTTGTTAAAACTTTTTCAAATAATGTTGTGAGTGCAATGTCAACCCTTGTATGAGTGAATGCTTGATTTCTTGATGACTCAAACCCATGAAAAACTTATTATTTTGCTCTCTTAAAAAACCCTTTTTCCTTTATGTCAAGATCACCTTCATCATGTTGGGATACACTACTAGCTCATGAAGCCAAGTGGCACTTCCAACCAAAGTTGGTGATCTGATCCAGATATTATTTTCATTCATTAAAAACATTAATTGGTGATTTAAAATATTATTTTCCTATTTTATATTTATGTCTGTTTCTAAGGCCAGGAATGATATTCCCACAAGAAAAATTGCTTTCCTGCCTTAGAAAATTCTGAGTAAATTCATGGAAGCTCAAAAGGACATATATTTTCCATATATAAGATTTTCAACCCTATTTTATATTAATATTATTTGAGTAAAACCCTGAAAACCATTTCTGTCTGTTTTAGCTTTTTGAGATGTTTCCAAAGGAAATGATCTCAATAAATTCCCATAAAATTACAGGAGCCCTCCCAAGACATATTAGGTGCTCACATAAAATCTCACCTTGATCCAAGGTGGGGAAGTGTACCTAATGAGCCCAAGACCCTCTCTGTCCAGAGAAGAGTTGGAACAACTCTACATTGCAAAGTTTCTCCAATGGAGCTGAAACTTTGCAGAGGTGTTTGACACCCCAAATGAGGACTCCACACCAAAGATGGGATTTGTGAGACTCTGTTCGGCCACACTTCCTTTGTAAAGGACAGTACTGGTCATTTTGAAGCATTTTCAAGTTTACAAAGCTAAACTTGTTCAATGGAGCTCAAATTTGGTGAAACCCCATGTTTTTACCCCAAGACCAAACTTGTTAAGTTTCAGTTCCAGTGGTGGAGTGGAAGCACCCCAAATCACTGTCGAACACCTACTGACAGGAAGGTAAAAACCCTCCTAGCCACTGTTTTACCCAATGTCAAATCCCCAAAATTGGTGAGTTAGAGCCCCAGAACACCCTGAGCACCCAGTCAACCAGCCCCTTCCCAACTCCAAGCACTAGTGACAAGATCTTCAATTTGAGCCGCAGGCCAGTACTGGCAACACTAGTGTTCCTTGCCTCCTTTGACCAGCTCGTGCTCCCACTAGCACACAATGGCTAGGCATAATCCCAGCAACACTCAGGACATGGAGGACACATCCAAAGGGCCCCAGAGCGCGCCAGCATGCCGTGGCATGCCAAAACCACGCTCTGGACGCGCTACAGAGAACCTCCAGCAAGGGGACGTCGCCCCGGCCAGTTCCAACCCCCCCCCAGTAATGTCCAAACGCTCCCCCGACACCCACTCTGTGCAAAGCTACCATCAGGGGCCCCCTCTCCTCGCGCAAGAGCTCAGACGACGCGTGCCCGCGCGCGCCCGACACGGCCGAGCATGCACGGTCGCTGCGACTCGACCCCACTCGCTTTCCCTCTGCGGCCGATGCACCAGGAGGTCCTAAACCACGTCCCGAACCCGTGGTTTCGCGGCCAGCACCTCACTGTGCTTGCACGCGCGCCACGGTGAGTCACCGGCGCGCCCGAGTCGGCTCACCGCCGCTGGCCTATAAATAGGTCCCCTCGGCACCCCAGCACCTCCCAGGCAGCTTCAGCACAACCACTAGACTCCCCCTAACCGCCCAATCGAGCTCGCAGAGCCCCGGTGCTCGAGATCGACCGAGGCCCCTCCGCCTCGGAGCTCCGGTCGATCTCCGGCTATACGCCAGCTCCTGCGCCGCCCGACCTCCCATTGCACTCCCCTTGACGCCAGGATCATTTCCCCTACTTCCCCGAGCGAATCCGTTCCCCTAGCCACTAGCTCGACGTCAACCCGAAACCTTTCTGCCACGATCACCTCGTCGCCGACGACCCAGACCACCTCCGATGACGTCCGAACCACGAGCAGGTAGGCGGAGGAACGAGGGACCCATTCCCGCTCCTAGTTTGGCCTGAGGGCTACGGTAGCCTCGCCGGCGTCCGGCTCCACCTCTCTAGCTGGAGGTAGGAGAAGGATCCGACAGGTGGAGCCCACCTGTTGGTGTCCTAGGGCAGCCAGCGCGCGCAGCCGCTGACACTGACCCCAGGGGTCCGCAGGTCAGGTTTGAACCTGGCCCGTGCGTGCCTGGTGGCCGGTCTGCTGGCTGGGCCGACTGGGTCTTCCCCCCTGGCCTTTTCTTTTATTTTTAACCTGCAGCCGAAATGATTTTTATAAAAAATATTTAGCCAGTAGAAAAATATGATTCTTTCACCAAGAATTTTCTAAAAATATGTAGTAATTGATTCTGTAGAGTTTGACATTTATCTAAAACAGAACCTGTTTTGGTATAATAAAATGATATTAAAAGCATTTGTTTTCTCCTGTTTGCTTTTAAATAAATATGTTTAGCTAATGAAAACCATAGGAAACATTTTCCAAAGTAATAAACTGAATTTATTCAAGCTTTGCAACATTTTTAAAAGCACCTTCTGATCTGTTTTGGTGTGAGCTATTATTTATTTATTCCTTTCTCGACGATAGAGTTACTGAGTGACAGAGTATCCGGAGCGGAAGACCTCGAAGACCCCGAATACCTAGCTGACCAAGGCAAGCAGCCCTTTGACCATGACTTGAGCACAAACATTGTTGCATGCTAGTATAGTTGGTATTTTCCCATTGCATGTGATCACGTTGTCGGTTCATCATTGTGGTGATGGCACCGGAGGTTTCTTCGAAGGACTTTCATGTTGATGATGTTATTCATGTGGCTCCTCGGAGCACAAACATGATGAGCTTGACCCTACCACTTATGAGGATCATGCTACTGTCATGCTGACTAGTAGAGTAAGATCATTGCATTGAGCTTGACCCTACCCCTTGAGAGTTATGTTATACCATGTTGACAAGTAAAGATAAAGCATATTATCACAAGCATGATGAAGAGTTAAATAAAGATTTTATGAAAACCCCGTCGGGTGCCACTAATGCCCGAGGGTGATGATGAGTTGGTGATCACTTTTGGTGAAGTGATGCACCGGTGTTTTTGAGTGAGTACGGTTTCAGAAATGGGATTAGATTTATGATGTGTCGACCGTTCCAACCTTACCAGTACGACCACGATACCCCTTTATGGGACGGGGCTTTGTTGATTACTCTGGTCGGTACTAGCAAAGAGCCACATTACTAGTGGCGGGAGTGATCGGTGTCACTCTCATGATGGGGTCGTGCCAGGTAGGATGACTATGCCATTATTATGAGTTCCAGGCACACCGTTGGTCCCTGCATGGTTGATACTGTCCAGAGTCGGCGCTTGTAAGACGTACAACATGTGGGCTGGGTACCAATCGAGTGGACCTCTTTGTCTAGTATCGTCAGGGGAAAGATGATGATCGGGTACTTACCTAGGGTATATGTGATATACCGCGAGTCGTGGATGACACGGAAGTTTCCCGTTTCTCGTGGGTCCAGCGTACTACCTCTGCAGAGTGTCAAACTATTCGAATAGCCGTGTCCACGGTCAAGGACAGTTGGGTGGTGCTGCTTAAACTACGTCCAGCGTTTCCGCATAAACCAAGTGTGAGTGAGTGTGTGTGGTGTTAAAAAGGTGTTGTTATGATAATCATAATAATATGACCAAGTTCGGTGACTTGGCATATAGGGTAAACCCAGGATGGTTTAGCCCTCATTAATACATTGAGGTTATGACAAGTCCGATGACTTGGCATATAGGGTGAACCCGGTTTGTTCAACCCTTAGCAGATATGTTGATATCTGTAACCTGTTCTTCAAGAGTAATTCTTTAGCTTGATGCATATACATGATCATTCCACCCAGATGGGTTACACTAAAAATGCATGATATTGTTATCCTTCACTTTCATTGTTCATATCATGGGCTGTTTGCGAGTACATTCAAAGTACTCATTGGCTTTCCACTGGTTATATTACTGACCAGACATGGAAGGACCGGAGTTTGGCGACGAGTACGCCGTCGGAGACGAACCTGCGATCTAGGACGCTTCCAAGTCAGAATGCCTGTCGGTGTAGGCTTGATGGCATGGGCACCGCTTAGCCCTTACGAGTTTCCGCTACTCGATGTATCTGTTTAATTTGGCTTTAGGCCTCGCTCTTGAACCCGACCTTCTGGTCGTTTGATATAATAATTTCGGTACTTGGATGTAAGACTCTATTATTCAGTATCCGTGTTCAGTGAACATTGATCCTTGGGGTCACTGGGCACGGCGGACTCGACTTGCTAGTCGGGGTCCCCACATGTGCGGTGCTTAGACAAAGCCCTGCAGGAATAGATCACCACCACCACCGGCGCACTGTCACGCTGCCGGGGAACTCATCTACATCCCCGTATCTCTTGCTGGATCAAGAAGGCGGAGATCATCATCGAGCTGTACGTGTGCAGAACGTTGAGGTGCCGTCCGTTCGGTACTTGATCGAGATGGATCGTGGGACGGATCGTGAGACGGTTCATGGGACAGATCATGTGACGGTTCATGGGACGGATCGTGAAGTTGTACCACTACATCAATCGCATTTATTAACGCTTCCGCTTAGCGATCTACAAGGGTATGTGGATCCGATCTCCCTCTTGTAGATAATCATCACCATGATAGGTCTTCGTGTGCGTAGGAATTTTTTTGTTTCCCATGCAACTTTCCCCAACAGAGACATCCCCGGGCTGTACATGTGTTGAACGCAGAGGGGCCGTTCTTTTGGTGCTTGGATCGGACCTTCCGCAATTTGAATCGCCGCGAGTACGACTCCATCAACCGCGTTCTTTGCAACGCTTCTGCTTAGCGATCTTCACCAGTATGAAGATGCACTCCCTCTCTCTTGTTGCTATCATCTCCTAGATTGATCTTGGTGACACGTAGGAAAATTTTGAATTATTGCTACGTTCACCAACACCTTCTAGAACTCGCTATAGCTGGAACCCTCCCCATCGTCTTCGTCATCACCTGCTTTCCTCTCGTGGCATGTGGCAGGCTTGTCTTTTTGCCGCGGGGTCTTGCTGCGGCGGACCACTCTACCGATGTGGCCCTTGCCGGTAGCATCATATTAGCCCTTCTCCTTGTCGCGCTTCTCCTACTCACCCTTCTGCTTTTCAGCAAGCTGCTCGACTTGTCTGCACTCGTGGAGATCATGGCCCTTGGTGTGGTGGATCTTGCAGTATGGCTCGTCGGACTTCCCGACCTTCTCTGCCATAGCTCCCCCTTAGCAATCAGCGCACAAAGCGGCTCCCTTGTTGGGGGTCTCGGCTTTCTCCTTGTTGCGGGCACTTAGACTCCTAGAGCCTTCGACGACCAACACTACCTTGCCCTTGCATTTCTTCTTGTGCTTCCAGTTCCTCCCCTTTGATCCAGAGGCATCATCGTCATTGTCGGAGTCGACTTCAACGGTAGCCTCTTCTCTGGGGAGTCGCCTTCCTTCTTCAGCACGAGATCACTTGTCCGCCATTGTGTACAGGTCATTGATGGTCTTCGGGAGCTTCACATTCATCTTGGCCCGCATCCTCCTATTGCGTATGTTCGAGTGGAACGCGGCAATCACGGTTGCAGGGTGGACCTCCGGAATGTTGCGGTGCACTCTGCTGGACCTCTGGATGTACTTTCGCAGGGTTTCACCCTCCTTCTGAGGGAGAACATACAAGTCGTTGGGCTATCCTAGCTCTTGGTGGCCACCCGTGAAGGCACCAACAAACTCGTTGCACAGGTCAGCCCAAGAAGCAATGGAATTCTCTGGCTGGTGCATCAGCCAAGATCTCACATTTTCCTTGAGCACCAAAGGGAAATAGTTGGCGAGCACCTTCTCATCTCTTCCTCTGGTGGCTTGGACGACAATCATGTTGATGTCCAAGAACTCCACCGGGTGGAGCTTCCCATCGTATTTTTCTTATAGCTCGGGTTTGAAGGCCCGATGCGATGGCAACCGGACCTGCCGCAGCTTGGGAGTGAAAGTGGGACACCAACCTTGTATGATAGATTTCCGCTAGCATTGGGCGCGGGGGTGCCAGCATTTATGCCGTTGCATTTGTCGGACTGATGGTGAGCTTCCCGGTGTCGTTCGATGGTGGTACACGCGTCCTCTTTCCACCGATCTTCCAGTACACGCTGCTGGTCTCGCTGATCGCGCGGGCCCGTCGGGGACATAGATGCCTCGTCAGGCCCGTTGGAGTGTGGAGTTGGTTGCGGCTGCCCTTGAGCTTGCTATCAAGGAGGGGTCCGCACGGTTGGCGTAGCCCCCTCAACTTGACCATCTGTCCGGGCCGCCGAGGCCGTCCGTGGGAGGCGAGACAACCCTGCCTGCTGGTTATTACCATCTTTGGCGAAGGCAATCAAGCTTTGGATAGTGGCTCTCCACTCGTCCATTTTGTCAACCGCTGGGGGAAAGTTTAACAGGAGCTAAGCCCACGCCATTGCCTCCGCGACGGTGTCCGGCATGGGCAGAGATGCGGACCGCGACGTAGCTCGACTCGTGGTAGAACCAGGAGGAGCTTCGTTGCGTCCCTGTCATCGTGTGCCCGTTGCCATGGTGGCCTGACGTGTGGATGTTGGGCGTGGGGGGTCGTGGTCCCGTTCAGCCCCCAATCTCGCTCTGGGTGAGGTGTGTGCCCATCAGTCGCACTCGTGGTTGGTGCGACCGGTGGAACGCGGTTTCCCTCGGGCTGGGCGCCGTTGCGGTGAACATGGTCACTGATGCGGCGGATGCACGGGGCTTGTGTGTCCCATTCGCCCGCAACAGCATGGGCGAGATCGCTTGGATGGCGCTGCTTCTCGCCCTCGGTGCCCCCGGTAACAGCTTCGCCTATAGGGGACACAATGGTGGCGTCGCCTACACCGATCGCGTCGCCCGCGGTGCCCATGTCCCCTGATGATGTCGTGGCACCGGCGGCATCCACGGTTACAAGCGTCGTGGCATTCGAAGTAGAAGGGTGAGCGTCTGCACCGGTTTTCTTCTTGGAAGTCATCGCAAAACGGCGATCAAGATCAGCACACTTCTCGTGTCCTCAGTTTCATGTGAACGGCACCCCCTGCCTAGCACGCGAAAGATGTCGGGGCGGATACGCACACGAGCACTGATGTTTGCTGTGTATCCCTGGCAATGGTGCCAGAAATACTTCTGCTTCTGCACAAAAGACCTTCCAACGGCGCCAGAGATAGGCACGTCGACGGGAGAATACTTGGCTTGGTATTTCTGTTGCGGCTACGCCTTAAGGGACTTCCTAGGCAAGTATGCAAAGGATTTCCCCTGTGGCCTTGGAGCCTTGCATTGGTGTTCCCTCGAAGCGAAAAGGGTGATGTAGCACAGCGACGGTAAGTATTTCCCTCAGTTTGAGAACCAAGGTATCAATCCGGCGGAAGAATATCTCAAGATCCTGCACAAACACAAAAGCTTGCACCCAACGCTATGAAGGGGTTGTCAATCCCTTATAGATTGTTTGCCAAGTAAGAACTGAAAGAAACAAAGTAACAAACAAAAGTAAAAGCGGAGTTGTAAACGATGGATGAGAATAGACCCAGGGGCCGTAGTGTTTACTAGTGGCATCTCTCATGAAAGCAAGTAGACGGTGGGTGAACAAATTACTGTCGAGCAATTGATAGAACTGTGCAGAGTCGTGACGATATCTATGCAATGATTATTTCTATAGGCATCACGTCCGAAACAAGTAGACCGATACTGTCTGCATCTACTACTATTACTCCACACGTCGACCGCTATCCATCATGCATCTAGTGTATTAACTCCATAAGAACAGAGTAACGCCTTAAGCAAGATGACATGATGTAGAGGAATAATCTCAGACCAATTATAAAAACCCCATCTTTTTACCCTTGATGGCAACAACTTGATGTGTGCCTTGCTGCCCCTACTGTCACTGGGAAAGGTCACCACATGGCAGAACCCAAAACCAAGCACTTCTCCCATTGCAAGAATCATAGATCTAGTTGGCCAAACAAAACCCAAGACTCGGAGAGACTTACAAGGATATCAAATCATGCATATAAGAAATCAGCAAAGACTCAAATATATATCATAGATAATCTGATCACAAGTCCACAATTCATCGGATCTCGACAAACACACCGCCAGAGAAGATTACATCGGATAGATCTCCATGAAGATCATGGAGAACTTTGTATTGAAGATCCAAGAGAGAGAAGAAGCCATCTAGCTACTAACTACGGACCCGTAGGTCTGAAGTGAACTACTCACGAGTCATTGGAGGGTCGATGATGATGATGAAGAAGCCCGCCACCTCCAAAGTCCCCTCCGGCAAGGTGCCGGGAAGGGTCTCCAGATGAGATCTCGCGGAAATGGAACCTTGCGGCAGCGGAAAAGTATTTTCGAGGCTCCCCTGATTTTTTGTAGAATATTTGGGAATATATATGCGCAAGACCTAGGTCAGGAGGTGGCCAGGGAGGCCACAAGCCTGCCCACCGCCGCCTCCCCTAGTGGCGGAGTGGGGGCTTGTGGGCTCCCTGTAGCCCACCTGGCCTGGCCCAAAGGCTCCCTCGACTTCTTCCGTTCAGGAAAAAATCATTTCGGGGTTTTTCTTCCGTTTGGACTCCGTTCCAAAATCAGATCTGAAAAGAGTCAAAAACACGAAAAAACAGGAACTAGCACTTGGCACTGAATCAATAAGTTAGTCCCAAAAAAGATATAAAAAGATACATAAAACATACAAACAAGACAAGATAACAGCGTGAAACCATAAAAAATTATAGATACGTTTGAGACGTATCAAGCATACCCAAGCTTAACTCGTGCTCGTCCTCGAGTAGGGAAGTGATAAGAATGAATTTTTGATGCTTTCATGCTACCTAGCATAGGTGTCCTTTGTAATTCCTCTTATGTGACCTGAATGTTCAGATCCATTAGATTCAAGACAATAGTTTGCTATTCACGTGGAAACAATAATAATTCAAGCAAACAAGCAAAGTAATCATGATATTTCAAAATAACAAGGCCAAAAGAAAGTTATCCCTACAAAAGCATATAGTTTGGCTAACTACCCCTTTTGAGACTACTTTCAAAGCATAGATCAAGTACCAAACCACGCATCGCTGTGCTCCAAAAGATATAAGTGAAGCACATAGAGCAAAAGTATCTAGCTCAAAAGATATAAGTGAAGCACATGTGAGCTGAATTGTCTAACAAAAGATATAAGTGAAGCTCGACATAATCACGGTGAGTGAATGTCTCTCTCTCTAGGTGCGCAGAAACGATGATTGTGACACAACAAAAATAAAAGACTCATACGATACAAGACGCTCCAAGCAAAAACAAATAACATGTGGTGAATAAAAATATAGCCCCAAGTAACGTTACCTATGGATTGAAGACGAGAGAGGGGCTGCCTTCACGGGGCATCCCCAAGCTTAGGATTTTACGACATCCTTGAATCTCTTGGGGTGCCTTGGGCATCCCCAAGCTTGATCTCTTGCCACTCTTTATCTTTTTGTCCATAAGAACTTCACCCAAAACTTGAAAACTTCACAACACGAAACATAAACAGAAACTCGTGATAACATTAGTACAAGAAAACAAACCACCACTTCCTTAGGTACTGTAGAAAACTTAAATTCTACTTGTGCTGATGTTGGGTTACTGTACTTTCAATATTCCATGGCTAATACCCCCCGATACTATCCATAGTTTCATCAAAATAAGCAACCAACACAACAAAAACAGAATCTGTTAACAGTAGACCAGTCTGTAGCAATCTGTATGTTTCGTAAACCTCTTTTACTTCACAAATTCTGAAAAATTATGAAAGTATGAAGAATTTGCGTAGGAATCAGAAGAAAAAATAATCAACTCAAAATCTCTTACATAAAAAAAAATGAAAATTCTTTTCGTGAGCAGAAAGTTTTTGTCTTTCCCAGCATGACCAAACGATCATCCTCAAGACTAATCATAACGGTTTTGGTTGGCACAAACGCAAAAAGAAACACAAAAAACACAATCATAACAGAATTATGAAAGTGTGGAAAACACAAAACAGAAAGAAAAATGATAGATTCGTTGGGTTGCCTCCCAACAAGCGCTTTTTTTTAACGCCCTTAGCTAGGCGAAAGTGATGGAATCACGTATAGTCATCTTTGGTGCTCAAGCCATAGGTAGCATGATCATTTATCATCTTAAGATTTTCATCTTTATTAGATGACTCAACACTAGCTTTAGGAACAAAAACAGGCTTGATAGTCTTTTTGAGAGTAATATTTGGAGTATTTTGCAGAGCGGCAAAAGCGGAACCCAAGTTGGTTATGACATCTTCTAATTTGCCAATTCTAGAAGAATCATTAACTATAAGTTCCTTCTCCTTTAAATTTTTCAAAAAGTTTCCCACTTTGGATCCGTACTGAGAAATTTTATTGTGGATCTTTCTATCCAAACCCTCAATAAGTTCAACTGTGGCAATTTTGTTTTCAATAGCGTCAAGCCTTTGCATCACGTGTTCCAAGGTCAAGATAGTTCCATTAACCATGAGCGGGGGTGAGCCTACCAAATTAATGATAGCTCTATAGGAGTCAACACTATGGCTCCCCAAAAAGTTCCCGCCTACAATGGTATCAAGGATATACCTTTTCCAAGGAGAAATTCCAAAATAGAAACTGCGAAGGAGGACCGTAGTGGATTGCTTACGAGTAGATCTACTTTGAGCATTGCAAATCCTGTACCAAGCGTCCAACAAATTTTCTTCCTCATTCTGCCTGAAATTGAGAACTTCATTTTCAGGGGTGTCATTTGGAGTGGTGGGTCTAGCCATTGATGGACTATCTCACACACAAACGAGCAGGAAGAGAGAGTGAAACGGGCAAAAGAAAACAGTGAAGGAGAAAGGCAAATGAAAACGGCAAATGTGAAGTGGGGGAGAGGAAAACGAGAGGCAACTGGCAACAAAAGTAAATGCAAGAGAAGAGTTTGTGAAACCTGCTTGGCTAGATCCTGATTTCTCCTCCCCGGCAACGGCGCCAGAAACACTTCTGATGTTTGTTGTGTATCCCTGGCAATGGTGCCAGAAAT